>NC_088268.1:4291274-4904313 GCF_036013445.1 Caloenas nicobarica | reverse complement strand
CCCCCAGGGACCCTCCCGCTGTGCTGTCCCCAGCAGAAACATCTCTCACCTCCTTGTACCCAAAGACGATTCTCCCGGTGCTGTGCAGGGCCGCCTGGAAGGTGAAGCTGCCCGTGTCCTCCTTCCCCTGGAGATAGACCTTGTCCCACTGCACCACGAAAACCGTCCCTGGGGGACAGACCAGAGCGGGTCGGTCCTCTCATCTCTCCTCCCCCCACAGAGAATCACAGAATCGTTTTGGTTGGAAAAGCCCCTCAAGATCATGGAGTCCACCCGTTCCCCAGCCCCAGCACTGCCCCATGTCCTGAGAACCTCATCTCCGTCTGTCCAACCCCTCCAGGGATGGTGACTCCAGCACTGCCCTGGGCAGCCTGTTCCAATGCCCCACAGCCCTTTGGGGAAGAAATTGTTCCCCAGATCCAACCTCAACCTCCCCTGGCGCAACTTGAGGCCGTTTCCTCTGGTCCTGGCGCTTGTTCCTGGGGAGCAGAGACCAACCCCTGCCAAACACCCCGGCAGCCCCTACCCAAAACCCCAGCTCCAGCCCCTCTTTTTGCTCTGGAGAGCAGAGTTTTGCCCAGTTTTCGGAGACAGGAGCGGGCAGACGGACTCACCGTTGTCCAGGTACTGGACGGTGGAGTTGCGGGAGTAGCTGGGGTTGAAGTTGGCCATGAGCGGTGCGATGTACTGGGTGGCCGTGAGCATGCGGTGGATGACGTCCCCCATGAAGATAAAACCTGAGCGAGCAGATCGCACGGTCCCCGGGATGCTCCATCCCTCTTTCTGACCTCCCACCACCCTGTCCTGCCTCATCCACCCCTTTTTGCACCCCCAGCATCCCCCCCGAGTCCCATCCCGACTCACCGCCCGTCGCTATCGTGACCTGCCGCAGGAGGTGGCCGTAGAAGGGGAAGTCGAAGGAGAGGACGATTCTCTGTGGGAGGGAGATGGGGTGAGAAAAACATCTGCTGGGGATGGGGGGGGACAGGTCTGTGCCCACCGGCTCTGCCCCAGCTCAGGATCCCGGGGCTGGGACATGGGGGGTGACCGAGGGATGGGACTGGGGGCCCTGCAGGTGTCTGGTCCCCACCGCTCACCCCCTTCTGCCCAGTAGGGCCAGTCCTGGACTGGAGGTAAATCACACACCTCCCAAGCCTTGGTCCCCACCGGGATGTCACGAGGACGTGGAGGTGCCACCATGGGGAAACCCCTGGTGGGAGAGGTGACCGGGGGACACGCCAGCGACACGCCGGGCTCACCGAGGCCTGTCGGTGCGTGTTGGAGAGGATCCCGTGGATCTTCACTTGGCTCCTGTTGGCTGCTGCCATGTCCACCCACAGCCCCCTGAGCCGGGCATCCCCTGGCCCGTAGATCCGCGACACGTAGTAGCTGTGGTTGTCCTCCTGCAGCCGGGGAGGGGACAGGGTGACAGGGGCCAGCGTTACCCAGCTCGTTCCGTGGAGATGCAAACCCTCGGGCACGGCGCAGAGCAGCGAGACCCAACCTCAGCGCAAAGCAGCGATAAAACCAGCACAGAAAAGCCCTGGGCGAAGCCAGAGGATGCTGAGCACTTGGAGAAGGTGCCGAGAAGAATCATGAGACCAGATGCACGAGAGGACGGGCTGGCCAGCGAGAGACGTGACTCACGAGAGGCTGCAGCCTTCCCGGGATGGAAATACCCTGCTCGAGAGCCAGGGGCTGCAAGTTACAGCTAAAGCAACCGCTAGAAGCGAAGCGAAAACAACTGGAGCCGAGGAAGCCCAGAGGAAACGATGAACCTTGGAACAACGGCTGAGCTGGAGCAAGGGGACGAGAGCCATCAGATCCTCACTCAGGGCAAGGAGAGGAACCCCAAGCATCTCCCCGAGCCACCAGCAGCACCCTAGACCCCCCAAACCCTCTTCCCCAGCAGAGCGGAGCGGGGACCACGTAGTAGATCTGCCAAGAGCCATCGCAAACCAGTCGGGGACCTATCAAGGGACACATATCCCTGCAGGGGACCTTGGGGACACCTGGCTCTTCCTCACGGCAATTCCAGCCCTTGCTCTCTGCAGCCTGGAGCCCTCCCTTCCCTCTGGATGGGGAAACTGAGGCACAGGGAATGCCGCGTCAGCACCCGCTGCATCCCAGCAAAGGCTGTGGAAGCCCCCCCGGGAGGCAGGGACAGCGCTGGCTGATGAACAACAGAACCTCCCGTGCCCTTGTCCCCACTGGTGCTTTGTTCCCAAAAAACCAGGGGTTTAATAACCGCAGGGCCAGGAGCTCCCTGCTGACTCGCAAGGTGTCCTGAGCCCTCACCTGGCTTTGGTTACGGCAACAATTAAGGTTTTGGACATGGGAATGAGTGGGGAGAGGAGCTGCCGTGAGCAAAGCTCGCGGGGGACGGCAGCATCACAACCCGCTTCATCCTTCGGGTCCTCCTGCGCCCCAAACCTGCAATGTTTTTGGATGGGCAGCTCCCGAGGTCGGATCACACCTTCTGTGGTCAGACACAGCAAGGTACAGCGACGTGGCGGGGACATCCCTCACCCCAAACACGGCCCCGCTCCCGGGGTGGATGCTCTTCAACCCCCAACAGCACCGAGCCCCAGAAAATTGCTGGTTTTTACCTCCTGGGTGCCACAAATGCCATCGCACCCTCCCTGTGGCTCCTCGGCATCTCCAAATGCCGTGGTGCGGCCACAGGTGGGTTTGGGCTTTTTATAAACGCCTCCACATCAGGGACCTTCCTGGCCCCTCTCCATCCCCAATGGTCAACGAGCAAAGCCAAGCTGGAGCAGAACAGCCACAGCTGCTCCTCCCCTGCACATTGTGCCACGGGGACGCTAATTCCACCGAATCCACAGCCAGCTGCTGCCAAAAACGCCAGGACAAGTCAGCACAACCAGCACATCCTCCTCCAGAAACCAGCCATGGATCTCCCCCCAGAATGGGGCAAACTCCCCCACATCTGCCAAGAAACCCACAGCCCTACCACTAATAACCAGGAGCTAATTGAGGGTGGGTAATTAGGCACAGCTGGGATGTGAGAACCAAGTGAGATCTCCCAGGTGACGCTGATGCTACAGCTCGTTAGCAGCTGTGCGGGCTCCTGCCTTCCCCAGCCGGAGACCCCCCCTTCCCACCCAGCCCCGAGCCCCCCGGTGACCCCGGCAGCACCGTCCCTGCTGCACACGCGGCACCACGGCGAGCGAAGCGTCCCCGCGATGGCACCGGGAGCTGGCGGGCAGGGCCGGCCGCAGGGCTGGGCTGTAATTACCCTCCAGCCCCACACGTTAAATTTGAGCCAGCAGCTCCGCCAGCTCCCTGCCCAGCCTGGAAATAGCTCTCGGTGGCCAAGTGCTGGCCGGATGCTGCCCTGGGGACAGCTGGTGGCAGTGACGGGGACCCCGACTCACCACGATCCGCGTCTCGTTGGCCGGCAGCGTGTCGATGGCCAAGCTGCCCCCAACCAGGTCCTGGCTGATGCGCGTCCCCTCGGTCCCCAGCGATGTGTCCCGAGCTCTCCGCCGGCCTTCGCCCGCCGCTGGGCTCCCGGGGGGGTGTCCTGGGGGGGCAGAGGGACGGGTCCGTGGGGTCCCATGCCTGCCTGTGGGCTGGGATCAGCGCCCTCCCGCAGCGAGGCAGCTTCTGCTTATGTGACACGAGTTTGAGGGGTCTCAGCCCTGATGAGCAGCATCATTGTGATGATAGAGACGCAGGGAAGGGCTTCTCAGGTCAGGGACGGCCATGGGACACAGGGACAGGTGACAGACACCCACGACCAGGGGAACAGAGCTGCCAGGGAGAGGTGAAAGGCAGCAAAACACCTTCGGTCCCCTGCCCAGCTGGGCTCACACCCGCACACGGGGAGGGGTGCGAGGCCCCGGGGATGGGAAGATGCGGCTTTAGCAATGGGGCACCAGCACGGCCACGTCCTCGATGTCCCCTCCTCCAGGCCGGGGTTGGGGTCCGGGTGTCGGGGCAAACTCCAACCATCCATCTCCAAAAGAAAACTGTCCCTTGTCCCCTCCTGCCCTGGGACGGAGCGGAGGCTGGAAACACAGCACAGCGTTTGGTGGCGGGGGGGGGATGAAAAAGCCCTTTGGGAGCAAATCTGCAGAGATTCAGGAGATTTCCTGGCAGCTCGGCACGCGCGGAGGCGCTGCGGACGGCACACGCTCGCCCACGGGCAGGGACAGAGCCAGGGCGGCTGTCCCCAGGGAGCGGGACAGAAAAACACCCTGCGGGGTGCGGGCTGCTCCCCGGGGAGGGGGTTCCCGGGGTCCCCTGGGGAGACGGAGCTAATTGCTGCCTAACGAGCTCCTGGTCCCCTCCCCAGCTGTCCCAAGGGGCTGGTTTCTGTCCCCAGCACCTCCAGGGGGGGAAACTGAGGCAGGGGGGAGCGGGGCTGAGCTGGCAGGAGCCGGGGGGATGCACCGCGCTGCTGATGGGTGGCGAAAGGGGTTCTGTGGTTGGGGGTCCCACTCACCTTCCCTGGGGCTCTAACGAACCCCCCACGGAGGCTCCGGCATCCTCCCCAAAAATCTCACCAGCCAGCTGTGCCCACATCCAGCACCCGCCGTGCCACGGGGCGCCCCGAGTGGGGGGACCCCGGGTGGGGACAGCCCGGCGAGGCCACAGCCCCCTCTGCCCTACGGCTGCCCCATCCAGCTGGGGGGCCCGGGCACCCCACGGTGCCGGCGCTTTCACCACGGAGATGTTGGGGCGGGGGGGGGACGCGGGGACCCCACGGCAGGTCCCACGCCGCGGGTGGCCGCTGTGGGTGCAGCGTGACACAAACCTGCGTGCCCAGAGACGGGGGGCCATGAAGACGCCCCCAAAGCGCAGCCCGCGCCGGGGAGCGCAGCAGCAGAGGGACAGACAGACGGCCAGAGCGATGCCTCCCGCTGCCCGCGGGCACAGCAGCGGCCGGCGCCGCGCGTGGAGCTGTAAACCCGGGGACCCCCTGAACCCCCACTCCCGGGACCATCCTCCCGCCGCCCCCCCGGCCCCCCCTACCTGCGCCCAGCGCCCCGCGCAGCAGGACGAGCAGGATCAGGCCCCCCCAGAGCATGGTGCGGGCCGGGGGGGCCCCGCTCGGCCCCGGCTCTGCTGGGGGGGGCTCAGCGCCCCGCCATGGGCCGGCACCCCCGGGAGCCGCGCACGGAGCCGGAGCCGGAGCCGGAGCCCGGGCGGGAGCCGGGGGTGGGGCCGGGGGTGGGGCCGGGGGGGTGGGATGGGGATGGAGCCGGAACCGGCGGCAGGACCCCCCCCGCTCCCGGGCAGGGCTGGCGGCCGCCCCGCTCCCTGGAGAAAAATCGGTCTCCATGTGCTGAGCCCCCCCAGCAATGGGGGACGCACCAGCGCGGCTGTCCCTGTCCCCACTGCGGGCAGCCCGAGCTCGGTGTCCCTGAACCAGGCTGCGGGGGGGCGGAATTGCTCTGCTGAGCCCCCCCCAGCCTCACCGAGCTCCCCCAGCCCCGCGGGGGTACGTGCCGCCCCCCCCAAACCAGCGCCTGTCCCCGCTCGCTGCCGTCTAGTGACAAACAGCCAGAGCGGCTGCACGGCAACGGCAGCCACCGCTTTTGGGGGGGTCCAGCGTCCCCCCCACACCCCTCGCCACCCGCCCCGGGGTCTCCCCCATCAGCAAACCCGTCTCTGCAGCACAAATGTTCAGCGTCTTTCCCCTCGCCTGGTTTTGCCCTTTGCAGCGGGAGCGCTGGTTGCTGGGGGGCTGGGGGTCGTGGGTGTTGGGGTCACAGGGTGGGGGGTCGCAGGGTGGGGGCCCAGCTGGCACCGCAGAGCCCCAGCGGCAGCGGAGATGCGCTCCGTGCCGAGGGCCTGGGGAGCAGCAGCAGCGCCCCCCCAGCCCTGCGCCCAAAGCTGGGGGGTGCGGGAACAACGTGGGGCCCTGCGGACCTGAACTGAGAAAGCGAGGGGGGGGACACCGCTCTGGGGGTCCCCACGGGAGAGCTGGATCCGTCTTTCTGCAAGAGAAATACCCGGAGGCTGCGAGGAGCAGCAGGGCGCGACCTCCCCCCGGTTCTGGGGAGCAAATAAATGGGGTGAAAAAAAGGGGGAACCCCCCAAAGCCCAGGGGAAAAAAAAACAAGGGGGCACCCGGATTTGAACCGGGGACCTCTTGATCTGCAGTCAAATGCTCTACCACTGAGCTATACCCCCTCTCCTGGTCCTACTGTACAATGTGCTCAATAATCGAGCTGCTGCACACACCAGTGTGCACCAGTACACACCAGTGTGCACCAGTAAATACCGGTGCACAGTCCCACACGTGCACATGCAGCTGCAGTGCACCCCCCCCCCCAAAATCTCACCTTCCCCCCAGCACACACAGAGTCAGGATGCAGCCCCCACACCCACCCTCAGTGGTCAGGGGGGACGTGGCACCAGCACCCCCAAACCCACCCCCTTCTGCAAAGAGCAGGATGGAGCCAAACCCCGAGTTTTCTGCAAAGCCGTGAACCCCACTCAGGGGGCTGGGGGAGCCCTGAGGTTTTTGGGGAGCGGAGCTGCTGTGTGGGGCCCCCGTGGCGCTGGGGGGGGATTAGCTGGAGACAGCAGCGTCGGGCCAGTGCCCAGCGGGAGACGGATGGGGGGAGCCGCCGTGATCGCGCCCCAGGAGCGAGGTCAATATTTGCTCCCTAAGCTGCTGCGCAAACACGAGCTGGGGGGGGCACACGGGGCCGGATTTGGACATCCTGGCCCGCAGCGTGTCTTGGGCACTGGCACTGCCTGGACCACGGGGACAAAGGTTTAGGGTCACCCCGGTGCTGCTGCCGCTCTGGGGTGTCCCCTCGCTGAGCTGCCCCGTTCCCCTGTGTCACCCAGCAGCCTCGCCACCTTCCTTTATACAGATGGGGAAACTGAGGCAAAAAAACAGGGGAATTACCCAGGGCAGCAAAGTCCCAAAGAGAAACCCCGAGGGAGGGTGATCTTCCCTGCAGCAGCACATCTCTGGAGCCTGATGAGGGGACACCCTGGTGCACCCCACTCCCAGCGAGCCACCAGCTCTTGTCTTGTTCCCCCCCCACAGCCCCTGGGGACAAACCCCCCCCGGAGCGTTGCTTGTAGCTCCCCCCATGCCACAGTCCAGCAACTGGGAACCAGTCCTGTGGTGGCTCTTCCCAGTTGGCAAAGTGTATTGGAGAGATCTGGGGGAGCGTGAGGTGCCCTGGCTGAGCCCCCCCCAGCATGTTTGGGGACATTGTCTGGAGGATCTGCTCAGGGGGGCCATTTGTATGTTTGCCCAGATAAGGGCCAGGACACGCAAACACCTCGTTTGCAAAGCTGTCAGGGAAGGTGCAAAGCCCGTCACCCCCCGGGACGCGTGTGTCACCCCCGTGGGGACATGTGTGCACAGGGGGTGGCAGATGGGGCACACACCAGCGGTGGCGAGGACACAGACACCAGGGCAGATGCCAGCTGTGTGCCCATCCTGCCCTTCCTGGGAGGCACAGCGTCTGCCCCCCGCTCTCTCCTGCTGCCTCCCCCTTGTCCCCGCAGTGTTCCACCGCCCCAGGAAAGGGGGACAAACCCAGGGACGCTGTTGGATGGAGCCACTCGGTGCCCCTACCACCCCGAGCTGTGGGGGGACCCGGGGCACCCCAGGCTGCACCCAAGGGTGCTCGGGGCCGGCGCTGGAGCCGAACAGGCGCCAGATCCAGACTTCTCCGCGGGGGGGGCGTTTACTTTGGGGCTGCAGCACCCAGCGAGGCGAAGGCTGGCAATTATGTAAATCCCTTAACCCCTGATTGCCTCCTCCTTCCCCATTAGGTGGGCAAACAGTTTTAGCAGCAGGGGCCAAGATAGGCCGTGGGCTACATAAACCCGCTGCCCCCAAACCCGAGCAGCCAGTGCCACCCACCAGCAGCACGACGATGTCCCCAGCTGTCCTGTGCCTCGTCGCCTCGCTCCTGCCCGCCGCCTCCGGGTACCTCTGGGCCTGGATGTACTCCCTGCCCCAGCACCTGCCCGATGAAGCCGCGCTGGGCAGAAGCAGCAGCCCCGGGGACAACCTGGATGAGGTGAGTGGTGGGTGTCACCCCCCGGGTGTGGGGTTCCTGGGGGAGAGGGAGGTGCAGTTGCAGCAGGGGTAGGAGCTGAGCTGGGAGCAGGAGTGGGAGCTGGGTTTGGAGCAGGGTGGGAGCAAAACTTGCAGCAGGGTTTGCAGCAAAGGTGGGTGCAGAATTTGCAGCTGGGTGGGAGCAGGAGTGGGAGGTGGCTTTTGAGCAGGTGGGAGCAGGAGTGGGTGCAGAATTTGCAGCTGGATTTGCAGCAAGTGTTCAGGGGTGGGAGCTAAGTTTGCAGCTGGGTGGGAGCAGAATTTGCAGCAGGGCGGGAGCTGAGCTTGCAGCAGGGCGGGGACAGGAGTGGGAAGCAGGTTTGCAGCCGGGGTGGGTGCGGAATTTGCAGCACGGGTGGGTGCGGGAGGCGGGTTTGCAGCGGGGCTGGACGCAGGGGCGGGACCTAGGTTTGCAGCCAGAGCGGGAGCACAGTTTGCAGCGCGGGCGGGAGCGGGATCGGGATCCGGAGCGGGATCGGGATCCGGAGCGGGATCCGGAGCGGGGGGGCCGGTCGCGAGCGCGGCCGCGGCGGGCGGCGCCGGGCGCTCCAGTGGCGCAATCGGTCAGCGCGCGGTACTTATAGGGCAGTACGCGGAGCAATGCCGAGGTTGTGAGTTCGAGCCTCACCTGGAGCAGGACTTTTACGGGCTCCTGCCGCCGAGCCGCCTCCCCCGCACCCGGTTTTGTTTTCCCGAGGGAAAACCCTGGAGCTGCCGCGGAGGTTTTCCCGCGGGGACGGGTCACCCCAGTCCCGGCCTTCACCCCAAAACGCACCCACAGCCAGCCCGGCTTCTCTCCATAACGTGCAAACAGTTTTTGCCCCCTGCTGCTGTTCCTGGCCCGTCCTGGGGTCAGGGATGGGGTCAGGGATGGGATCCGGTCCCTCGACGTGCTGTGTGTCCCCCCCGCGCAGGTGACAACGTGCAGCCCGGCCACCCCCTGCGCCCACGGGCACTTCTGCGACGAGCACTTCGGGCTGTGCCTGCCCACGCGCCCCGCGGGACAGTACTGCCGCCGGGACACGCACTGCGCCCACGGCCTGCTCTGCATGTTCGGGAAGTGCCAGCAGCCCGTGCCGGACGGGCAGGAGGGTGAGCAGGGCGCTGGGGACACAAGGGCCAGCTGGGGGATGCGATGCCGATGGGGCGCGGCTCCAGCATCAGCTGAATCTGCGAAGCCAACGGGGAGGGCACCTGGGGCTGGGGGGCCCCCATAACCCGAATTTCCACCCCACGGCAGGAGCGCGGTGCCAGCGCGACGAGGAGTGCGGCGCGGGCGGGTGCTGTGCGCGGCGGCACGGCGAGCGCGTGTGCCAGCGGCGGCTGGCGCTGGCCCAGACCTGCCACGTCCCCCCCGGGGGTCTCGCCTTCAGCATCAACCAGATCTGCCCCTGCCAGGCCGGGCTGGTCTGCCGGGCCACCGCACCCGCGCAAGAGTGAGTACGGGGGCTGTGGGGACCCCCCCCAGCTGGGGAGGGGGACACCTGGGTCCTGCCCTGGGTGGGGGGGTTGGAAACGGGGCAGGGGCTGAGGCGGTGGCACTGATGTCCCCGTGTCCTCCCCGCAGGAAGGCGTTCGAGTACTGGCCGGAGAAGAGCGAGTGGAGGTGCCGGCAGCCCTGATGCCGGATTTACTCCCTGTAAATAGTGTGTCCGGAGCCGGCCGAGCACCAAGGACCCGGGCTGGGCGCCGCGCTGAGCCCGGCGGCCGCCGGTGCCCGTCCCCCCGGCAGCGGGGCGGCAGGAGCCCCCCCAGATCCTGCGCCGGGGCTTCGTCCCTTCCCAGGAGCCGGGCAGGTCCCAGCTCCGTCCCCTCCCTGGGTACGAGACGTGGGGTCACTGCAGAGCTGAGCTGTGTCCGGGCTCGGCGTGGGGCCCCCACGCGCGTGTCCCCCCCACAGACCCCACCAGGCACAACCGCGGGGCAGGTCTCACCGAAATGTTTATTACAAAGAACCAAGCGAGCGGGGCGAGTCCCCCCACACACCAATGAGAATAAATAAATAAAATACACTTTGTCGAGTCTTTTTAAATAAAGTTTGTGGAGTGACATAAATAAGGGATGTTCCTCTGCCCGGGGGGGGCCCCACTGGCCAGACCCCGGCTGCTGCGGGGGCAGGTGTGTCTCAAAGCACTTGGCGGACAGTGACACTGAGTTCCACCCCCCCTCCAAAAAAAGGGGGAAACTGAGGCACGCGATGGGCAGAGGCAGCTTGGCAGCAGCTGGGTGCCCCTGAGCCCCCCCCGGGCATGGGGTTGCAAGGCTGGTGGTCTGGGTAAGGCAGCAACCCCAGGGACCCCCAGCATCGCCCCGGGGGGCGGTCGCCCTGGTGTGATCACCCCCACAGAGGCGGGGGGGACAAGGGACACCTCGGGGCGGGCGCGGGAGAAGGCAGTGCCCCGGGGTGCTGAGGGGGGGACACGGACAGACAGACTCACAGACAGACGGACAGACACAGCCAGATGGGGGGAGAGCAGACAGACGTGGCTGTGGGGGGGGCGCAGCACAGGGGGTTCTGGGGGGGGCTGGGCCTGGCGCACCCCAGTGGGTCCAGGGAAAGGGGGGGCGCAGCATGGGGGCCCCCCAGGGCAGAGGGACCCTGGGACGCTGCCATGGCAGGCCAGGCTGGGCAGCTGTTAGCACGTGTTAGACCCCCCAAAACCGGCTCAGAATTGCCCCCCACCCCCAAAATTCAGGCAGAGCCCCTCCGAGGCAAACACATGCAAACTGTCCCCCCCCGGCAGGCAGCACTCTGGGGTGGGCACCCCAAAGCCACACGGCACACACATGCACCCCCCCCAGCTGCTGGGGGGGTACGGGGGGGCTGTGGGTCACAGCCCTGCGGGGGGGACAGTGCCAGGCTGCAGGCACCAGCTGGGGGGGACACCTGACAGGCACCCCCCCGCTGCCACCACCAGGCCAGGGGTTCCCCCTGTGGCAAACAGCACCATGGAGAAGCAGGGGCACCCGGGGGGGGCAGCGGGAAAGGGCGGGGGGGGGACACGGCCCCCCCACCCTGTGCCCAGGGGACGGGGACACGCCGGGGTCCCCTTTGGTCACTTGCTCTCCCTGTGGGGTGGGGAGGGCCCGAGGCACCGTGAGATGCTGGGGGGCTGCGGCGGGGGGGTGACCCCCCCCACACCAATGAGTGGGGCAGGGGGAGCCTCCAGGGCAAAGCTGGGGCTCCCCACAGCACGGTTGGGCTCGGGGGGGGGCATAAAGGCAACCGGTGGGGCTTTCCTGCACCCCAAAACCAGTGCTGGGGTGGGGGGCACCCCAGCCTGCACCCCCCCACCCTAACGGATGTAAACGTCCTGGCCCCAGCCCCCCGCATCGCCCTGCTCGAGGGCCTCCGGCGGGGTGGGGGGGCCATAGCGGTCCTGGCCCTTGGCTCGTCCCCGCAGCCCCCGGCTCTCGTCCTCGTCCCAGGCACTGGGCGGGTGCTGGTGGTTTGGGGGGGGACGTGGCGGCTCCTCGTCCCCGGGGTCCATCTCGATGTCCATGCAGCAGGAATCGTCCCGGCCGCCCGGGGGCTCCGAGTCGAAGGTGTCCTGGCGGGACAGGCTGCGGGGGGCTGGCGGGACGGGGGGGCCCTGCCCGTGGCCCCCCCCTTCGGCCAGGCCCTGCCGGAGGCGGCCGTGCTCCCCCGGCACCGGGTACGGACCCTGGTTAGGAGAAGCAACCACACCGTGCAAGGAGGGACAGACAGACAGACAGATGGGGGGGTTAGTAGGGGGGTGGGTTAGCTGTGGGGATGGCGGGGGGGGCACATGCGCTCCTGCCCAGCCTGGCCTGCCCGTGTGGCACTGCTCACTCATGACACGACAGCAACGGGTCTCAGCCCATCACCAAACGGCACCGGGGGGGTCACCGGGACACGGCCGGGGGTGACGGCGGGGGGGGAAGAGCAGCACGGGGGGGGCTGTGGGGTGGGGGCGCTGGCACGCCAGTGTCCCACTCGCTGGAAGAATTAGCGACAGACAATACAGGACAGACGTCCCTCCTCTGCCTCCTGTGCGGTGGGGGCTGTGGACCCCTGGGGGATGCTGTGGCCCCCCCAGGCTCAGCATCGTGAAGGCCACAGTGGGGTGGGGCTCTGCCATGGCCCCCCCGAGCTGTGGAGAGGTGCGTGGGGGGGTCCCGCAGCCCAGCAGCCCCCAGGGAGGCACAGAGAAACCTTGAATTCCCAGGGGGTCTTGAGGGGGGGGGCCCAATTCCCAGGGGGGCTCCAGGACTGGGCAGGGGGCACAGGACCCCAGAGAGACCCCAACTCCGGGGATGGCCCCCGCCCCGGGCAGGGAGCAGATCCCCGGGGTGGCCCCAAACAGGGGCAGGGGGGAGCAGGTCCCCAGGGTGGGGGGCAATCCCAGGGACGGTCCCACCCCTGGGGGGCTGCAGCACCCGGGGGGGCCACAGGTCCCCGGTTGGGGGACGATCCTAAGGATGGTCCCGCTCCCGTGGGGTCGCAGTTCCCCAATCCCGGGGGTGTCCCCGCGGGCGAGGGGGTGTCCCCGCCGCCACGTCACAGCGCGTGCTCCTCCAGGGTTGCGGGGGGGCTGGGGGTGTTGTCGCCCCCCCCGCGCCCCCAGAGGCCCAGGTTCCTGCGCAGGGAGGTGAGCACCTGTACCTGCAGGTTGGAGACAGGCGCGGGGCTGGCGGCCAGGGCGGCCGTGGCCATGGTGCGGTTGAGCAGCGGGTTGGGGGGGTTGCTGCTGGGGGGGTGCGTCGCCTTCCAGTAGGCCTCCAGGTACTCGGCCAGGTGCTCGCAGGCCTCCTCCAGCTGGTTCTCGTCCAGCACGATGTCGAACATCTCCTGGGGGTGGGAGGAGATGGTGGGGCAGGGCGGGGCAGGGCGGGGCTTCTGGACACAGGGCGGAGCCTATAGATGGGGCGGGGCTAAAGGGACAGGGTGGGGCTTCTGAACCAAGGGTGGAACCTATAGACAAGGGTGGGGTCAATGGGACAGGGTGGGGCTTCTGAACTTGGGGTGGAGCCTATAGACAAGGGTGGGGCCAATGGGACAGGGTGGGGCAGGGCGGAGCTTCTGAACTCAGGGTGGAGCCTATAGGCAAGGGCGGGGTCGATGGGAGGGGCAGGGCGTGGCAGGGCGTGGCAGGGCGTGGCAGGGCGTGGCACACTCACGGGCGGGCACTGCGCCAGCTTGTCGGATGCCACCATCTGCACGTTGAGGTGCTTCGCCTGGGACTTGCCCCGGGACTTCACCAGCCGCTGCAGCACCTGGGGCAGGAGGTGACACCCTGGGGTGGCCGCAGGGACCCGGTCCCACCGCCCCTGACCCCCCCGCCTGGGGCTGCACCCACCTTGGGAGAGGTGATTTTGATGTAGACGATGATGGGGGCCAGGGAGGTCTTGGCCAGCTGGGCTGGGTGGTTGATGGTGTCGGCGTCCAGGGCCACGAGCTGCAGCGTCCGCGCCAGCTCGAAGATGCGCTCGGTCTCGCTCTGCACCTCGGCTGCGGGGACAGGGGGACAGCGAGGGTCAGGGGGACAGCGTGGGGGGCACGGCGAGCACGTGGGGGCTGTGGAGAGGACAGGACCAAGAGAGGTCTGGTACTGGGATTTGGCCGCTCCAGTGTCACCCCAGGGATTGGGGGCGTTCACTGTAGATGGGAGGTGGCAGTGGGATCCCAGCTGGGTGACAAAGGGACAAAGCCCCCCCGGACCACACACATTTGGGGTGGGGGGGATCAGATGGGGCTGTGTGACCAGGGTGTCCCCAACCCCCAGACCCTGTCAGGGTGGCCGGACCCTGCGGTGTCCCAGAACCTGGCAGGGAGGATGGGGACACGAGGGGACATGTCCCCCACTGCCCCCCCAGCCGGGGAGGGGGCTGCCAGGGGTCCGAGCTACATACCCAAGACATCTGTATCAGGAGCAGGGGAGGAAGGAAGCAGCGCGCAGGGGAGGAACCCCAAAGGAAAGGAGAAAAAGGAAAGAAAAACACAACAGAGAGAAGATAAAAGGGGAGGAGGGGGAGAGACACTGAGTCAAACCGGCCGGGGGGGGCACAGGACCCCCAGGTCCCCCCGGTATTAGTCACCCCATGGCGGTGAACCCCACACCGAGCCCCACGGCACAGGCAGGACGAGCACCCGGCGGGGACGGGTAAGGGGACAAGAGGCTGCAAGGCTGATACAGATGGAGGCTTGGGGTGGTGGGGGTCGGTGTGGGGGGGCTGTGCCCCCTTACCCAGGCTGGAGCGCGTGCTGGAGCGCTCGATGATGGTGTGTTTGCTGGGGTTGTTCAGCACGGAGCGCTTGGCCAGGGAGATGTCGGCCGTCACCCGCGTGATGGAGATTCTGCCACACCGAGAGGGCACCAGAGGGTGGGGGCAGCGAGAGCGGGTGCAGCCCCCCCCCCAAAAAAAACACACCCACCCCCTTGTGGGGGGCAGGACGGGACCCTCTTTGCACCCCCTTCCTCCCACCCTGTGCATGGGGCTGCTTGGAGCTGGGGCTGGGAGAGACCCCCCCGCAAAAGGCAAGAACCACGGGGCAGGGCTGAGGGTCCCCCATGGGATTAGGGGTCCCTCATGGGGTTTAGGGTTCCTCTTGTGGTTTTAGGGGTCCTGCCAAGGGGTCAGGGGTTCCCCCCCGTGGTCTTAGGGGTCCTCCACAAGGCGTTAGGGGCTCTCCATGGGCTTAGGGACTCCCTCTGTGGTTTTAGGGGTCCGCTATGGGGTTAGGGGACCCCCAGGGGATTAGGGGTTCCGTCATGGGATTAAGTGTCCCCCATGGGGTTAGGGGTTCCCCCTGTGGTTTCAGGGGTGCCCCACAAGTGGTTAGGGGTCCCTCGTGGGTTCAGGGGCTCCCCCTGTGGTCTTATGGGTCTTCCCTGGGGTTAGGGGACCCCCATGAGATTAGGGGTGCCCCACAAGGGTTTAGGGGTCCCCCATGGGTTTAGGGGCTCCCCCTGTAGTTTTAGGGGTGCTCCGTGGGGATAGGGGTGCCCCTATGGGATTAGGGGCCCCTCTATGGGGCGAGGGGTCCCCCGGCATCTCACCTGCCATCAAAGCGATGCTTCAAGAAGTCGAAGAGGGCTTTCTGCATCATGTCCGTGACCTGGGGAGGGATGGACGGAGAGCGGGGGGCTGGGGTCCCCCCTGGGCCCCCCCACAAGGGCCTGCCCGCCCCGTGCCCCCCACTCCTCACCTCGTAGCCCTTCAGCGACGGCCCCACCAGGATGATGGGCCGCATGGAGGGCACCACGTCGTACGGGGGCACGTGCTCGGCCTGCGGGACAGAGCTGGGGGGTCAGCGGGGATGGGGGGGGACACACGGGGGACAGCTCTGGGGGTCGGGGGCGCTGCAAGCGGGGGACACCCCATCCCTCCCCACGGAGCCTCCCGGGGGGTCCTGACGCTACTCACCGATTTCTGCTTCTGCTTCGCTACGTCCCGAGAGGCCGCGCGGGGCCGGGGGGGCGAGAGAAGACAAACAAGGCATGCGTGTTACCCGCGGGCGGGGGCACCGAGCTGGGCTGGGGATGCGTGTCCCCCCCGGGGGGTGCGTGTCCCCCCCAGGGGGTGCGTGTCCCCCCCGGGGGGCTGCCCCATAAGCGTGTTTCACACAAAGCGTCGCTCTGCTCTTAGTTAAATTTGGGGTGTGAGCGGGGGGCTCTGGGGGGGCTTAGAGGGTGGGATGGGGGGGCTCGCCCCCACCAGCCCTTGGAGACCCCCCGGGCTGGGCTGTGGTTGAGCCCGACCCCCCCCCAGGTTCTGCCCGGTTTTGGGGGGGGGGGAGGAACGGTCCATTCCCAGTCGCGGGGGAGACCGGGGCGGCAGCGCGGGCACACACCATGCGCACACGGGGGACACAGGCGGGGGGCACGGACTGACCCATCCCACGGACCGCGGGGGGAGACAGGCACGGACTGACCCATCCCATAGATCATGGGGGGAGACAGCCACGGACTGACCCATCCCATAGATCATGGGGGGGGGGGGGGGGGGGGTACAGCCATGGACTGATCCATCCCATAGATCATGGGGGGAGACAGCCACGGGCTGATCCATCCCATAACCATGGGGGGGGGGGGGGGGGTACAGCCATGGACTGATCCATCCCATAGATCATGGGGGGAGACAGCCACGGGCTGATCCATCCCATAACCATGGGGGGGGGGGGGTACAGCCATGGACTGACCTATCCCATAGATCATGGGGGGGGAGACAGCCACGGACTGACCCATCCCATAGATTATGGGGGGGGGGGGGAGGGGGTACAGCCACGGGCTGACCCATCCCATAGATCATGGGGGGAGACAGCCACGGGCTGACCCATCCCATAGATTATGGGGGGGGGGTGTACAGCCACGGACTGATCCATCCCATAGATCATGGGGGAGACAGCCACGGACTGACCCATCCAATGGACCACGGGGGGAGACAGCCACGGGCTGATCCATCCCATGGACCATGGGGGGGGGGCGGGTACAGCCACGGACTGATCCATCCCATAGATCATGGGGGGAGGCAGCCACGGACTGATCCATCCCATAACCATGGTGGGGGGGGTACAGCCACGGGCTGATCCATCCCATACATCATGGGGGGAGGCAGCCACGGGCTGATCCATCCCATAACCATGGTGGGGGGGGTACAGCCACGGGCTGACCCATCCCATGGCCCACGGGGGGAGGCAGCCCCCCATGCCCCCAGCCCCCGGCGGAGCCCCCGCCAGCCCTCCCAGGCAGTGTTAGGGCAGGCAGGGTGCAGCAGGCGAGCCGGGCCGGGGGGGGGCAAGAGGTGCCGTTACCTTCCTAAAGAAGGGGATGCGCTTGTTGTGGGCTGGGGGGGTGGTGACACTGCTCACGCTACTCTTAGGGGAGCGGTGGGTGTCCACGGCCTCCTCCTCCTCCTCTAACTCATCGGGGTCAAAGGCAAAGCTAGGCATGTCCAGGGCACCTGGGGACGGGGGGGCAGCCGGAGCCGCGCGGGAGAAAAGAACAGTGATAATGGTGATGGAAAGAGGGAAAAATGGAGATGGGGGGGTGGGAAGAGCAGGAGGGTGGTGGGGATGGGAGGGGGAGAAGCAGAGGAGAAGGGGTCCCAGTGCGGGGGGTACGCGTCTGCCTGCACCCGGAGGGGCTGGGGGGGCGGAAAGGCCCCCCCGGCTGGACCCGCGCTGCTCAGGCCGCTCTTACCGCTGGCCGGGGGGGTGGGCCGGCGGGTCCCCGTCACCACGTCACCCAGGCTGGAGCTGGAGTTGTCCCCCGATTTGCTGGACGGGAGAAGCAGGGAGAGGGGCCCGGGGGTGAGGGTGGGACGGGGGGCCCGGGGGGAGCCGGGGGGGGTTAGGGATGAATCCCACCTGGAGCTCAGGCGGTTCTGCCTCATCTTCTGCTCCTGCAGCAGCCGCATGTTCTCCAGCTTGACGGGGCTGGGGATGAAGCCGACCTCGCAGCCCTCCTTCACCAGCCGCCCGATCCACCAGTCGTTGTTGTATTTCTGCACCGGTGAAAGGGGGGGAAAAATGCCTGAAAACCCCAAAAACCCACCCTTGGGGCTGTGACCCCCTAAGAGTCCCCAGCCCGGCCCCCCCAGCCCGGCCCCCACCTCCTTGATGTGCAGGAAATCTTTGGGCTCGAAGCAGATGGCCATGCCCTGCACCGGCACGTCGTCGCCGGCCGACGGGTTGTAGCCGACGTTGGTCCGCACGGCGAACGCCACCGGCTTCGTCTGCCGAGAGGAGAGGGCTCAGCATCAACCCCTGCCCCAAATCACCGACATCCCCCCCGGAACGAGAGCCAGCGTCCCCTTGGGGCGGTACTGGTGTGACTGGGTGGGCAGCGGGGCTGGGGACACCGGGGACACTGCAGCCACGCCACCCCAGGAGCTAACAAACATCTAGCCCAAAGAATTCCTAAAAAAAGGGAATTCTCTAAAAAATTCATTCCAGCCAACTCCAGCCACCCAAGTCCTCCAGTGCCCCCCAAACAGCACGTCACAGCCTCTCATTAAGAGCATAACAAGGAGCTCACTAGCTAATTATCCCGGGGCCATAGCCAAGGTGCCATGGGCGGAGAACCCAGGCGTCCGGGCTCCCAGTTCCACCCAGTAGCCCCCACTCCATTCCCAGTGCCACCCAGCGCTCCTGGTGTCACCGCTGGAGGGGATGGGATGTCACGGGGACTGAGAGCAGGGACAGTGCGGGGGGGTCCCTGTGCCTGGGACCCACAGCAGGTCCCGTCCTGCCGGGGCAGGGGGTGCGGAGGGGCCGGGGGGGGCACCCGGGGGGGCTCCATCCTGCCTCCCACCTTGGCTTTCTCCAGCTGCGCCATGGCCTGGCGCTCAGCCTCCTTGCGCAGCGCCTCCCGATCCTCCTCCAGCGACACGTCCGAGTCCGACGGGCGGCTGGTGTACGACTCTGCCGAGCCCTGGGGGAGACGGGTTAATCTGCGCCGTCCCCCCCAAAACACAGGGAAACTGGCCCCAAACCCGACCCCGCAGCCACCTCCCCACCCCCCGGCACCCTCTCTCTAGGGCTGGTGCCCATCGCCGTGGTCTCTGGGGACAAACAGCCCCCCCAGAGCCGCCCGTCTGATCCTGCCCGGGACGCCCCGCGGGGTGACGGCGGGTCCGGCGCAGCTGTTGCCACCGCTCCGGCACGGAACGTGACACCGCGCCGGCGCCTGCGCCCGTCCCCGCGCCGCCCGGTAGAGCCGGGAAGGTGACGAGGACCCCCCCGCGCCTGCCCGCTGCCCCCCGCTTGTGAGAAAGCTGTGGGGACAGCGCTGTCCCTGCCCTGGGGTCTCATAGCAATGGGGAAGGGTCCTATGGGGCGAGTCGGGGTCACCCCAGGACAAGGGCAGAGTCTGGGGGGGTCAGGGACCCCCTGCTCACTCCCCAGGCCCGGTGGGGACAGCAAAGGCACCAACCGCCCCAGGCAGGGGGGCTGCTCCCCACCACCCCTCTATAACCCCCTGAACTCCCCCAGAGCCCCCCCGGAGCCCCCATCCCCGCTGTGCCCCCTCCTTTCCAAACCCTGGGGAGGTGGGGGCCGCTCTCCTTCGCACAGCCCCCCAAGTGACCCCCTCCCCAAAAGCCACAGGGCAGAGACCAGCTGCCCCACCTCCTCCAGCCGCTGCTGGGGGGCTGACCCTTCCCCAGCCCCCCCAGCCCCATGGAGGGACCTTTGTGGGGAGTCACTGGGGGTCCAGACACCCACAGACCCCGAGGGTCCCACCAGCTCCGGGGACCACCCCCAACCCCCCCCATCCGAGGACGGGAGGGCAGGGGGGGGCGGGAGGGCACTGGAGGGCGCACCCCGGGTTTGGGGGGCTGCGGGCGGGGGGGGACGCTCACCGGGGCGGGCGGGTGGTCTTTGGTGGCCATGTCCATGGCGGCGGGGCCGGGGGCGAGTGGGTCGCGCGGGCGCCGGGCTGGGACACCCGTGGGTCAGGTTTCAGCGCGGGGACGTTCGCGGCCGCCCCCGGGTATATTTAGCCCAGTGCCGGGCAGGGGGTGGGGGCCGGGGGGGGGCACAGGGGCCGCTGCCAAACCTGCGGCCCTGAGGGGTGGATAGGGCTGGGGAGGGCGGGTTTGGTGGCAGCTGGGGGTGTCCCCCTCAACCCAGCACCCCCAGGAGGGGTAGGGAACCCCCGGGGGGGTACAGGACCCCAAATGATGTCAATACGGGGGGGTTAATACCCCCCAGCACCCAGCGCCGGGCAGAGAGCGGACAGGGGGCACTGAGCCATTGCAATGCCTGCCCTCCCCCAAGCCAGGTGTGGGTGCAAACCTGGGCCCCCATTCGGTATCGGGGGGGACAAGGGGTCCCACGGGCAGGCAGGACCCCCCCAGGACAGCTGTGCCCCCCCCCAGCGCTCACCTGCCGCACGAAGCTGTTGGAGGTGGTGTCGGACGAGGTGCTGCCGTCCGAGCGCTTGAAGCGGCTCTTGCGTTTGCTGTACTTGCCCTGGGGGGGGCGAAGAAAGGGGGAGGTAAGAGGGGGGCGCTGGAGTCGCAGCACTTGGCGGGGCAGCTCTGCGCCCCCCCAGCCCCGGCAGCCAGGGATGCTCCGTCCTCCCGCCCTGCAAGAAAACCCAGCTCCTGGGGGTGAGAGAAGGGAAACTGAGGCAGGGAAGGGAAACTGAGGCAGGGAAGGGGACACCATTGGGGACACCCCCCCAAACGCCATCCAGCACCCACCCTCAGGACCCCCCCACTTCTCCCAGTGCCTCGTGCTGGGATGAACCGGAGGAGATGGGGCCGCCCCAGTGTCCCCCCTGCAGCTCCTCCTGGGAGGGGGTGACAGATCGTGCTGGGGGGGTGAGAGGCTGGGACATGACAGGACAAGCGGGGCTGTCCCCCCCCCGCTGTCTCAGGGGACAGCTGGGCCCAGCTGCCACCAGCCGTGGGTGGGGGGTCCCCACGCTGGGCAGCGCCGGGTATTTTTAGGTCCATCGCCCCCCCTTCAGAGCCCCCCCACCCCATTCACAGCTCCCAGCAGGGGATGGACGTGGCTGGGACGTGGGGACGGTGGCCCTGGGGTGGGGGGGACACCCAGCGCTGCGCCCAGGGCCTGTGTCCCCCCCCCACCCCAAAACTGTCACCCCAAATGGCTGATGCTCCCCAGGCTGCCGTGGGGGGGTCAGCACCCAGCCAGACCATGGGGACGAGGTGCTCCACGAGTCCATGGTGCACCCCCCATTTGGGACCAGCCGGGGACACACCCCTTCCCCGCGCCCCCCCAGGGTGAAGGGGACATGGGGGGGGGAGGGACAGAGTTTTCCCAGATCTTAAAAGTTTCCCCATGCGCACGACACCCCCCGCAACACCCACCTCCCCACCCCAGCGTGGGCAAACCCTGGGGGGTGGGTTTTTTTGGGGGGCGGGGGAGCAGTGACACAGCAAGCGGCACAGAGCCCCCCCCACACATGCTCCAAATCAGGGGGCTGGACACCCCCTTCCCTTGGCGTCACGAGGTGGGGGGGTGAAAAACTGGGGGCAAGCTCGGTTCGGGGGGGGGGCACCCTGCTCTGCATCAGCCCCGTTATGGGGTGTAGGGGGGCGTGGGGGGGATCGATGGGGCTCGTGCTTTGCACGATGGTGCCGATGAACCCCCCCCCGCCCCACGGCTTTGTCCCCAAGCCCCCGGGGGTGTCACCTGGAGGGTGGCGTTGTCCAAGACGTCCATCTGGATGTCCTGCGTGGAGCTGTAAGGGGTTCGGGCCATGTCGCCTTCCCGCACCATGGAGCTCGGCGGGTTTTCGGGGCGGGGGGGGCACACAGACACACACACAGAGGGACAAGATGATGACGGTGACGATGGAGCCCAAGGCCTGGCCCCCGCGGTGACGGGAGCGAGAGGAGGAGGAGGAGGAGGAGGAAGGAGGAGTGGGGATGGTGGCGGGGGGGACACGAGGGGTGGTGGGCGGCCGCCCCCGCCGCTCCCACCAGAGGGACGGGGGTGCGGGGATGCAGCCCCCCCCCCCTTTCCCCCATCAGGTACCCCCAAAGCGGCTCCTTCCCCTGGGTGGGGGGGTGATGAGGATTCAAATGGGGGGGACGCACCCACCGCAGCCTTTAGCCTGGAGCAGACCTGCTTGTTGCTTCCCCTCTGCCTCAAAAAAAAAAAAAAGGGGGGGGCACAGGGCCCCCAGGCTGTTGTGTGGCTGGGGGGGGGGACACACGCAGGGGCAGCCGTGCCCCCCTCCCCAAATGTCAGGGCTCGGAGTGGGATGTGCCGCGGGCTGGGGAACCCGGGGCTCCCCCAGGACCCTAAATTTCCCCCTTTACCCCCCCAGCTGCGATCCCGCAGGCTCAGAGCGACCCACGCCCCCCCCAGTCCCTGTCCCCCCTCCAGAGAACCCACGGGGGCTGATCCCAAGGCAGGACGGGGCTGAGACCCCCCCCACACTCATCCCACACAATCGGCACCGCCGGCTGTTGGAAAGTTAAAAATTCCTTCGGCCCCCCCTTGTCCCCCCCCATCCCAAGCGGGTGTTTTCCTGCTGCGGGACAGCTGCCGCCTCGTTACCCTCATTAACCGCCACTGAACGGCGGGGACAAGACACTCAATGTCACTCCGGGGGGGCTGCAGGGGTGGTGGGTCCCCCCAAAAATCTCGGTGGGGGGGCTGGAGGGCCCCTCTAGACCTTTTGAGGGGGGTTTGCACCAGCAGCATCACCCCTACCTGGGCTGAAACCTTTGGGGTCACACCAGTCTCTTCATCCCGGGGAAGCACAGAGGGGACAAGGTGACACTTGGGGACACACGGGAGCACGGGGTGACACTTGCACAGGTCTCGGTGACACATGCACCCCCTTGTCCCCTCTCCAGCCCGCGCAACGGGCCAAAAACTTCACAAAACATCCATTTCCAGCAGCAAAAAATCCCAGGCCGGTAATTCAAACCCAAGCGCTCTCCTGTCTCAGGAGCCTTTGGATTTTGCTGTTTGTTTTCGGAAAACGCCGAGCCGGTTTTGAAACAGCAAAAGCCTGTGTTTATCCGTGTTTTTCTCCCCAAACGAACCAGAAATCTGTTGCCACCGGCTCCTCTTCTCGCACCATATGTTGGTTGTGCCACAGCCGCCAGATTCCGAAGGAGCTGCCGGCGTCTTGTTGGGAGTTTAACGGGGGGACTTTGGGGTTGCACCCCCCGGCCACCCCCGAGCTTCGGTGGCTGAAAGGGAGGAGGGAAAAGAATCGCTGCAAAATTACAAATTTGGGCGCTTAGTTAACATCCGAGTGGTTAAAAAGCATCATTTTTGGTGGACGAGTTGGATTTAAAGTAGGAATTCAGCCACAGAGGAACCCCTGTGTTTTTAGGGCAGTTCCAATCGATACATTAACAATTTCCACGCTTTCTCGTTTTCCAGGAACTCCTCACCAATCTGTTCCTGGGGAGGCTCCAGCACTTTTCGGGGTCATTTCTCCGACACAAAGGCCACCAGTTGCCACCGGGCCCATTTCAAGCCTCCCTCTGGCATTTTCTGGCCGGGAGATCCATGAAACATCATCATTCCGGTACATCCGGACCTCGCCTGTGTCTGTGATCACAAGATACCAGGAAGGTAAAACGTTCTCAGCCCTCCCTGCAGCCCCATTACCGCCCTTATCGAGAGCTTATTGCGCAGGAAAATACAAACACCCCCCTTTTTTTTCAGCAGAAGCGGTGGAACTCAATCCACACACGGACACGAGGCAGGATCTGAGGTCCCAGAGCTCCTTTCACCGAGCGCTGGGCAGCCGCGCCGCTCTTTGGGGTGATTTCTTGGGAAATAGGGAACGGCTGCAGGTGAACACCGGAGAAATGGAGACTGCATTTAAAATTATAGAATCATTCTGGCTGGAAAAGACCCTCAAGATCATGGAATCCAACCGTGAGCCAACCCTGGCACTAATCCATATCCCTAAGAAAACAATCTCCGCGTCTCCCAGGCCCCGCAGTGCTCCCAGCGCTCCCAGTTATTCCCCAGTTCCCCCACCCACGTGCCTCCCCCACCGCACCGCGCATGCGCGGAGCCCGCCCGGCCCCTCCCCACCGCGCCGGCGCGGGCTGTACCATCCCGCTCCGAAGAGGGGGGGGGCGAGGAGGGAAATGTGTCTCTTTCCCCACGTCGCGAGTGGACCCCGGCTCCCCTCCTGCCCTTCCCTACGCGTAGCCCCGCAGCGGCTCTTTTCTCCCTGCGCCTCCGCGCCGCCCCGAGCCCGCGGGAACGGAGCGGGGCGGGCGCGGGGTGGTACGTGCCGCTCCCCGCGGCGCGGGCGGTGGGCGTGGCCGGTGCCGCCGTCTCTTCCGCTCAGCGCGGCCGCCGCCATGAGGTGAGGGCTCCGCTCCGCCACCTCCCGGGGCGACACGGCGGGCGGGGGGCGACTGGCGGGGGGGCCGCAACAGCGGGGGGTTCCCAACAGCGCTGCGGGGCGGCTCCGGGGTGGCTCCGGGGTCTGTGAGGCGGCTGCGGCCT
This sequence comes from Caloenas nicobarica, assembly GCF_036013445.1. Classification (NCBI taxonomy): domain Eukaryota; kingdom Metazoa; phylum Chordata; class Aves; order Columbiformes; family Columbidae; genus Caloenas; species Caloenas nicobarica. The sequence continues at coordinate 4,880,317 of NC_088268.1, read as the reverse complement.
CCTCAGGCCTGGGGGGGGCTGGGAATGGCGGCCGGGCCGCGCTGAGGGGAGCGGAGCCGGAGCCTGAGCGGGGGCCTGCGGGCCTTGGCCGCTCCCTCGGCCGCATCGTGCCGGTGCAGCGGCCGGTGGGGACGCGGGGGCCGGCGGTGCCGCGGGGCTGAGCCGGGCGCTGGTTGTCCCCAGTATGCTGCGGCTCCAGAAGCGGCTGGCGTCCAGCGTGCTGCGCTGCGGCAAGAAGAAGGTCTGGCTGGATCCCAACGAGACCAACGAGATCGCCAACGCCAACTCGCGTAAGTGAGTCGGGGCTCGCGCGGCCCTGCGGAAAAGGGACATGTCAGGATACGGGAAGAGGCTTTTCGGCTGGGGAGAAATTCTGACGCTACATCAGCAGATTTACAAAAGTTCCCCAGTTCACTGACAAGAACGTGGAGCCTGGTGCGTTCAAGCGGTGGGTTTAGTACATGGTGTCCACAGAGGTAACGAGCGAGGAAGAAATGGGAGGGGAAGGGGGCGACTCCAGCAGCGCGAGGGGGATTTGGGAGCGTCTCCCACGTCCTTTGCATTGGATCCTCCTCATACAACCCCGACTGGAGTCTGTGCTTGTGCCATGTACCCTCTTGTTGCACATACATTGAATGTGGAGTTTCTTCTTCAGGCCAGCAGATCAGGAAGCTGATCAAGGATGGGCTGATCATCCGCAAACCCGTGACCGTTCACTCCCGCGCCCGGTGCAGGAAGAACACCTTGGCCCGCCGCAAGGGCCGGCACATGGGCATCGGTAAGTGCTGCCTCCCCGCTGAGAACGGGAGAAATGTGCTTTACGTGGTCCACCTACAAGCTTATATTGAGCAATTATCTCCAAAAGTCTTGTGGCAGGGCCTAAAAATACACAGTTTGTATATTAATCGTTTTCTTCCTGAAGTAAAGAGAAGGATTAAACACTTCAGCAAAAGCACGTTGTTCCGCTGGCAGCAGCTCGGCCTCATTCCCATCGCGTTTCCCCTCTCTAGGTAAGAGGAAGGGTACGGCCAATGCTCGCATGCCCGAGAAGGTCACCTGGATGAGGAGGATGCGGATCCTGAGGCGCCTGCTCCGCAGATACAGGGAGTCCAAGAAGATCGACCGCCATATGTAAGCGTCCCGTGCCACGTCTAGCTTAGATCTTCCTTTCCTGCTGCCTGCAGCTGGTTCCTTGGTGAAAATAAACCCTCTCCAGGCACCGGAGAGCTGCTCCCCAGCAGTTCTGTGCCTGCTCGGAGAGGACAGAACGGGGGCAGCGACATTTATAGTCTGTTTTCTGCCTCGGCAGGTATCACAGCCTGTACCTGAAGGTCAAGGGGAATGTCTTCAAGAACAAGCGGATCCTGATGGAGCACATCCACAAGCTCAAGGCAGACAAAGCGCGCAAGAAGCTCTTGGCGTAAGTCCTGCCTTGCAGTTTGCATAATTGATTTTATTATTTTTCAGTCGCTCTGCAGGCAGCTGATTCCAAATGGTTTCTGTCACTGGCGGCTCCGTCTGGAGCCCTGGTGAGGAATCAAACCAGAACTGGGTAGCGCTGGCTCAAAGCCAAGAGATCCGTGATCGTGGCAGAGCTTTGTGCGTTCTGCTGCAGGGGTAGCCGATGTGAGTCGCTCGTGCAGCTGGAAAGTGGTAGATCTGCTAATCTGGCCACTTGGGTCAGTCAATGATTGACCAGGGGAGGCGCAGGAACCAATGGATTTAAAAATCCTTCTGTGCACTTGGTGAAAAAAGCCAGTATTTTAACCTTGGTCTGGGGTGAAGATGAGTGACCCCAGCCAGTGTGAACAGGACAGCTCTGAGCTGGGACAGGATCGTACTGGTTGGAAAAGCCCCTCAAGATCATCAAGTCCAACTGTTAACCCACTCCTGGCACTGCCCCATGTCCCTGAGAACCTCATCTCTGTCTGTCCAGCCCCTCCAGGGATGGTGACTCCAGCACTGCCCTGGGCAGCCTGTTCCAATGCCCGACAGCCCTTTGGGGAAGAAATTGTTCCCCAGATCCTCCAACCTCAACCTCCCCTGGTGCAACTTGAGGCCATTTCCTCGCTGAACCCCCAGCTCCCTCAGCCACTCCCATCACACTTGTGCTCCAGTCCCTTCCCCAGCTCAGTTCCCTTCTCTCAACTCGCTCCAGCACCTCAAGGGCTTTCTTGGCATGAGGGGCCCAAAACTGACCTCAGGATTTGTGGTTTGGCCTCCTCAGCATGGGGGACGGTCACTGCCCTGGCCCTGTTGGCCACACTGTGGCTGCCACAATCCGGGATGCTGGTGGCCTCTTGGCCACCTGTGCACACACTGGACACCAGGGCTGGGGATAAACCCTTTCTCACAGCTGTTTGAGTCGATTCCTGCGCATTCACAAACGCTTTCCACTTGCAGCGACCAGGCCGAGGCTCGCAGGTCCAAGACCAAGGAGGCGCGGAAGCGCCGCGAGGAGCGGCTGCAGGCCAAGAAGGAGGAGATCATCAAGACCCTCTCCAAGGAGGAGGAGGCCAAGAAGTAAACACTGTCTGTCTTGTGTACATAGTGCTTTACACCCGCGAGCATCAATAAAACACCACGTCCATGACCCCCCCGCGCACTTTTGTGTTCGCTCGCGCTCTCTTGCGTTTTTGGAACTGGGAGGGAGGAACTGGTGCTCCCCTTGTCACCCCAAACCCCTTCCTGGTGTCCCAGGCAGGGACAGGCAGCAGCTCTGGGGGTTTGGGCACATCTCTGCTCAGCATCTTGAGCCAGAGCTTTGGGATCCTCCACTGGCACAGGGGGGGCTCGAGGCCCATCCAAACCCCCCAGGAAAGGGCCTGGCTGGACCCCCAACACCCTGAAAGTGGCTGTGTCCAGATGGGAGGTGGCCAAGGGTAGTGCAACCCCTCCCAGATACCCCCCGCAAGCAGCTCTTTACCAAACCCATGTGCTGCCATCCCTGCGCTGGGGACCGTCCTGCACCGCAGGGGCGGGGGGAGCAGCCTCCCCAGGGGACAGCACAGGGACAAGAAGACCCCTACCCCAGCTGGGGGCTTTATAAGCTTGCGGGGGGGTCTCACCCACAGGAAACAGAACTGAGACCCTCCCACCTCATCACACAGGTGGTGGGACCACCTGGGCACAGGGCTGGAGGGCCTGGTTGTCCCCGATGTCCTGTATGCGCCCACACATCACGTCCCCATGTGTCACCACCCCTCCCTGTGCCAGGACACCCCCGTGTCCCCCCCCCGGTGCCTGCTCTGTCCTTGTCCCCGCTGTGGCTCCACCGTTGGTGACTCACCGCGGCCGGGCGCACCATGACTCATGCGACAGCCCCAGTGTCCCCGACGGGTGGCACATGGGACGCCACGGGGACAGCGCCGAGACAAGGGGACAGACACCCCGACAGGGCGGGGGGGCCCATCCACACCCCCTCTGCACAGACACGGCTCAAAAAAACCCAACCTGGTGGCACCAACACCACGGCAGCAGCAGCATTTAATTAATTTAATTGAGGATTTTGGGGCTGGGCGCTGCCTGAGCATAGGCAGGTTATTGCTTGGGTGAGCTGAGCGTGCGCAGCACACGTGTGTTGGTGCACAGGGACAGGTGTGTGCAGGGCACACGCGTGTGCAGAGGCGTGTGCCCGGGGATTTGCACACCCATGCTGGTGCACACACACACGTGCGTCTGCACACATGTGAGGGTTTGGGAGCAGCCATGTGGGTGCCCCATCCGCGGGCAGTGTCACCCCCGTGTCCTCTGCCCCATGGCAGCAGGGCCCGTGTCTCAGGCAGGACCCCAAGCGATGGGGACGCTGGGGACAGGCTCTAGGGGTCAAGTCCCACCCCGACGGGGCTTCCTGAGGTGATCCGGGGGAGGTGGTGGCACCGGGATGGGGACAGGGACATGAGGGGGGCTGGATGCTGCCCCTCAGATCTCAGTCAGCGCCTCGGCAGGGACCAGCCCCCTCTTCCTGCCACTTGTCACCCGGATGAGCCCCTGGGTCCTGCCCACGCCGACACAGATCTAGGACAGACAGACAGAGGGGACATGGCCCTGCCGTCACCCTGCTGACGACAGCCCCAGCTCGGTGCACCCCAGAGCAGCCAAGTGCCACCACCGCAGAGTGCCCCCTACCTGGTTCTCCCTGAGGCTGATGTGTCCCCTCTCCTTGTCACCCTGCACGGCGCGGCAGCTCCGCCAGACGCTCTCGCCGGGACGGACGCGCTGCACGAAGTTGGCCGGGAAGAAGCCGACCCGGTCGCCCACCTTCCCCTGCAGCACGGCCGGGCTGAGACCCCCCCACCCTCGCTGCACTGGTGCCCCCCTGAGACACCCACAGCCCCCCTGACCTTCCACCAGTCCTCGTTGGAGTCGTCCACCAGTGTCACCCTGTCCCCGGGCCTGGGGGGGGGGGAGGGAGATGTGGGGCAGTGTGGGGATGTGCCCCCAACTCCGCTGCCCCCCGTGTGGGTCTGGCCCCCCATCCCCACTCACTGCAGCGCCAGGTCCTGCTGCTCCTGGGGCACGAATTTGTAGAGAGCCACGTAGGAGAACATGGGGGCCCCGTCCCACCGCGCCGGCCCCCCAGCAACCTGCGGACACAGGAGCCCTGCCCCACGGCCCCAAACCAGACCCACAGCCCCCAGCCCTACCCCATGGCCCCCAACCCCATGGCAGCGTCCCCCGCCCTGCCCCACAGCCCCCAACACCCCATCCCTCTGCCCCACAGCCCTGGGGCATCACCTGAGTGCTCAGTCCCCACATCCACTCCCATCCTGCCCCCCAGACCCCCACCTGCTGCCCTGGGCTCTTCTCCTCCACATTGTCCCTCTCTGCTGGGGTGACAGCTGCTGGGACAGACGGACGGCGGGGGACAGAGTCAGCCCTGACCCCCCAAATCAGGCCCCCACCCCAATGCCACCCCCTTACCGCTGCCGCTCGGGCTTCCTGTGCTGTTGGGGGTGTCCCCGCTCTCCTCGGCTGCTGCCTTGTCACCCTAGAGCAGAGGGAGGGCTCCGGGGGGGTCCCCACAGCCCCGCAGTGTCCCCCACACCCCTCCCCGGTTCCGGGGGGTACCTGGACGCCGGGGGGCAGCTCCGTGGGGCCGCTGCCATGTGCCAGGGAGGTGCCGAAGCGCAGCGCCTCGTACACCGGGTCCACCCTCACACTGGGGTCTGCGGGGGGACAGGGGGTGTCAGGGGCCCCCCAGCCCCAACCTGCACCCACGGCAGGCGCAGCCAGGGCTGGGGGCTCACCTGGGGGGGGCTCACCCTGTGCGGAGCCCCCCTGCTCCAGCAGCAGCAGCGGCGAGCTGAGATTGCGGTGGAAAGCAGTGGCCTGGGGGATAAAAAATGGGGAAAACCCCGGGGTTTTGGGGGAAAAAACCCAGGAGTTTTGGGGAAAAAAAAACACCAGGGGGTTTAGGGGAAAAACCCCAGGGGTTTGGGGGGAAAAGCAGCTCCCGGCACCCCTGGGCACCCCGGGTCGGGGGGAAGAGCTGGGGAGCTGCGGGGGACCCCGGTGTGCACAGGGGGCTCTTGCACACGCGTGTGCGCAGCCCCAGGGCCGGGGCCGTGCCCGGGGGGCGCGGGGGGGCTGCCAGGGCTGTGCCCCCCCCAGCACGTACCGTCTTGCCGGGGCACTGCTGGTGCGAGATCCCCTCGGAGCACCAGAGATGCACCCCGGCCTTGCACGCCTTGCAGCGCAGGCCCTGCCGCGAGTTCCCTGCGGGCAGCGGGGGGGGGGGCACGGCCCCGGTCACGGGCTGCACCCCCCACACCTCCCCGGGACCCCCCCCTGCCCGGCACCCACCCGCGATGAGCTGCCGGCACAGCTCGCAGGGACAGTGCTTCTTGAACACGTACTGCTGGAAGCCGTGCGGCCGCGGCGGGCGGGACGGGGGGGTCCCGGGGCCCTGCACCCCCCCGCCCCCCCGCGGGAACAGGTTCTCCACGCTCTTGCTCCGCAGCAGCGTCCGCAGGGACAGTGACCGCTTGAGCCTCTGCATCTGCCGGAGGGACCCCCGGGTGACACGGACACCCCCGGGTGACACGGACACCCCCGGCGTGTCGCCCCCCCCGCGCGGGGATCCCGGGGTTGGGGGGGGGGGGGAGCTGGGGCAGCTCCGGGGATGAACCCCCCCCCAGGTTGGGACAGCGACGCCCCAAAGCGGCTGAGAGCCCCGGAACGGGGTGCAGGGTCCCCCCCGGTGCGTCCCCCCCCCCGTACCTTGCTGCCGTGCCCGGCCCCGGGGGGCGGCTCGGGGGGACCCGCCGGCCCGTTCTCCCCGGGCGGCTCCGTCATGCGCCCCCCAGCACTATCGCGACAGCGCCACGAGCCAGCTGCCGCCGGCCCCGCCCCGCGGGGGGGGGAAGGAGAGATATGCTAATCCTTGGCTGCTCATTGGCTGCCGGCCCCAGGGGGCGGGGCTTGCCCCCCAGCACCGGGCGCTGCGTGCGATGGGCGCTGGGGGGACCCCCATCCGAAATCCCGGGCTGGGTGAGCGCTCGTGGACCCCCATTGCTCTCGAGGAGGGGGGGGGGCAGCACCCATAGATCCCCGCGTTTGCACCCGGGGGGGCAGCACCCGTGAACCCCCCCCTTTAACTCTCCATTCTTCTCCCCACACCCAAAGGGAGGGAACCGCACCCATATTAACACCTCATGCCCCCCCATTAACACCTCATACCCCCCCCATTAACACCTCTGACCCCCCCATTAACACCTCATACCCCCCCCCCATTAACACCTCTGACCCCCCATTAACACCTCATGCCCCCCATTAACACCCCATACCCCCATTAACACCTCATACCCCCCCCATTAACACCTCATACCCCCCCATTAACACCTCTGACCCCCCCATTAACACCTCATACCCCCCCATTAACACCTCTGACCCCCATTAACACCCCATACCCCCATTAACACCTCTGACCCCCCCATTAACACCTCATACCCCCCCCATTAACACCTCATACCCCCATTAACACCTCTGACCCCCCATTAACACCTCATGCCCCCCCATTAACACCTCTGACCCCCGTTAACACCCCATACCCCCATTAACACCTCTGACCCCCCCCATTAACACCTCTGACCCCCCCATTAACATCTCATGCCCCTCATTAACACCTCATACCCCCCCATTAACACCTCTGACCCCCCCATTAACACCCCATACCCCCATTAACACCTCATCCCCCCCCATTAACACCTCATACCCCCCCCATTAACATCCCATACCCCCCCATTAACACCTGGGGGCAAAGACACGTGGGACAGCAGGAGCGCGGGGACAAGGACGCACAGGCCCATGGCTGGGGGTGCGGGATGGGGAGAAGGAAACACCCACGACCCCCCCAAAGCAGCCGAAGCCCTGTCCCGGGTGTCCCCTCCACGGCCGGACCCTCGCTGTCCCCATGGAGATCACACATCACACACACGGGACAATTAGCTATATATATATATATTTACTTTTAGTTAATGGCATTATTGTACCCCCACAGTGTCAAGGAAAGCACAAATTACAATATCATGAAAATAATATTTTATAGACATATTTTAAATATATATATATATAACCAAGGGAGCATATGACAAGGTTCCAGCTCACGTGTCCAGTGCGTCAGACCGAACAGACACTGAGTTTAAAAGCGTGTTAAAAATACCCAAACGGTCAGTCCTGCCCCCAAACGCGGGGTCTGCGGGCACAGCAGCCCCCACACCCCCCCGGGGGACACAGAAAAAATCCCATTTTTGAAGACGCGATGGGGGAAATCAAGGTGATTTCAGCGGCGCCTTCAGGGGCGGAGGAAAAGGCTCATTGCGAGGAGGTGACACCGGTGCTGGGGGTCCCCTTCTGTACGGGAGCCCTGGTGACAGCAACAATGCCCCCAAAATAATGCAGAAAGTGGCTTTTCCCCCTTGTCCTATTGTAATGTTTTGGCCCCAAGCTGCAGCGCAGGGACCTCAGCACCCGCCGCCTCCGCCAGACACGGGGGGACGACGGGAACCCCGACGGCTCCTTTGGATGCCAGAAAACAAAGCAAAATGCAAAAATCCACCCCAAAATACCCCCCCCGCCCCCGGCCTCACCTACAAACTCCTTATTCAGAAAATGAGATGTTTTAAGCCTCATTTTGGGGCACGACCCTTCCACGGACACTTGGAACCTTGTCACGCTCATCTCCCATCCACCCCCCAAAAAAAAACCCAAATCGCGATACCATGGGCCAGCCACGAGCAGAGCAAAATTAAAACAAAAAATACAATGGTGTTTAGAAAACAGGAATTTGTCCAAGTTTTTGTTTGAAATCACCGCTGTGACGGCACGATGCGCTTGCCCCATCCTCATCCTCTCCGGGAACGGTCCCAGAATCAGGGTAAAAAGTGCTGCTGTGTGTCGGAAGACCAGAAAAGCCTCATTTTTGGTCATTCATCTGGTATTTCTGTTGTTTCTGCTCCTCAAGTCCAAGGGCACCGCGTGGCCGGGGTGAAACGTCCAAAAGCCGATCCAGTTTGTGGCAAAACGGTCGATTTTTGAGGTGGGGACACAGGGTCCTGTACCTGGGGGGGCAGGTTCTGCGGAGGCGGCTCCGGGTTTGGGGCAGACGCTGGTTTGTGAGGGCGAGCAAATGGCCAAAATCCAGCAAACAGCCTCAAATCGAAGGCTGGAGCCCCCGTTTCGCGTCACTTACCCCCAAAAATGACATTATAAAGATATTCCTTTAATGCTGGACCCTGCAGCCCCCAGCCCAGCAAAAATACGAGCACACGCATGTAAAACAAAAAGAAATTCCCCAACGCAGCCCATGTCAAACCACCTGCAAAAGGGTTTTTTTTCCCCTCTACAAAGGTATTTCCCTAGAAAGACACGGCTTGGAAAATGATGTTTATTGGCGTTTATAAATACAAACATAAGGAAGAGTCCATTTGAAGACGGATAATTGACTTAAAAGGGCACCGTGAAGCAGTTGGAGCTACCTTAACGCTGCCACCCTGTCTGAAAAAAATAAAATAAAATAGGATAAAATGCCCCAGGCACACGCGCCCGCCCGAGTTTGTTACCCTGGGATGCACCTTTATCTTCAACCACCCTGAAAATCGGAGGCAGGAATTCTGCAAGTGAAGCGGAGGAACTGAGGAGAGGGAGAACCCACAGCGCTGAGGCTTTGAGTCAATATAAGGGAATCAGAAAGCGCTCGAGGGGAACGGCGTTGGCAGGATCCTCTCAAACACGGCGTGGGTTCCCCCAGACCGCGGCCGCACAGGCGGGTTTGGGGAGATTTAAGCCGTAGATGATGGGGAAATGGTTTGGGTGGCACCGAGTGACCCTTCCCCAACAGCTCGGACAGCGATGGGAGGGGTGCGAGCAACAGCCCGTCCTCAGAATGAACTCCCAGGGGAAAAACAACCCCCAGGACACTAAAACAGTCGTTTGCCTGCTCTCCCCTCATCGTAAAATCCTCCGGCACGAAGGTGAAGCCGCGTCCCAGCAGCGGGTGATGCACCAGCCTCCCTGCGAGCGGGGAACCGGCCGCACCGCGCGGTTCACACCGGCCGCACCGCGCGGTTCACACCGGCCCCACCGCGGTTCACACCGGCCCCGTTCCTCCCGTTCCGCACAAACCTGTGGCAGCTGGAGCAATTCCTGCCCCGTTAAACGCTCGGTGTCTGCCCACTCGCTCACGTTTCACACCGGGCGCCCCGAACCGCGAGGAACCGGGAGAGCGCGGAGCTGCGGACGCTCCTCTGAGGCACCCGGGTTAATTTTGCCCGAAATGCCTCGAAATCAGCGGCGACGAACACACACCCTGACGGGGAAAGGACAGGGACGGAGCAAAACCCAGTGTCAGATGGTTCCTTATCTCCGGGGCAAGACACTTACCTGTGGAAGCTGCAAGTCATGGAAATCCCGCAGCGCTCGCGCCACCACGGGCAAAAATAGGACAGAATTTTCAGAATTTCTTGATTAGGGCAACAAGCAAAAAGACTCGACTTTGCTTTTTCTTGGGGGCAGAATGAAAGGACACAGAAGGAGGAGGGAACTTACAGTCACTCGAACACAGACTGTAACTTTTTCCCTATGTCAAGAGTTGTGTCACTGGGATAAAATCTGAAATGCATTTAACAAATTCGGACGCCGTCTCGCTGATAAAAACAGGCCAAGAAGCAACACGAGCTGAGCCCATAGAGCGGCTCATCTTCCATTTAAAAACCTCCTGAACAGATCATTATGGGCTCAGGCTTCTCATGGTAAAAAGTGTGGGTTTTTTTTCCTTTTTAAATTTAAATTATCAATTCGTAACGTTTGTTTGGTAAATCTCAAAAAAATTACTGAATTAGAAATCAGTAAAAAAAGCAAGACGTAGGAAGGGTAAAAAAAAAAAGATCCCGACATTGCAGATTTCAAAGCTGTATCACAACAATCTCAGGAAGGTTCTGAGCTGGATGGTACAGAACACAGCGATGAACGTTCGAGGTGAGCGCGCTCAGCGGGGAACGCAGAGAAGCACGAGGAAATCACGTCTCACAACAGCTGCTGTTTCATCCCCTCACTGAAAAATGGACACAAAACTTGTTGGGATTTTCATATTATTTTTTTTTTTTTCTTCTGGACAACAGATGCAGGGTTAAAGCACGTTCCTCTCCTCGCCCCCTCTCCCCGTGTCGAAGGATTTCAGTTCTTATTCCAACCTCAACAGCAGCAACAGTCAATCTGGGTTTGCAAAAATCTCCCCCCCTCCCGAACTCCTTACCGCAAGGATTTCATCTGAGCATGCCCAGTAGGAATGGTTCAGAATTATACCAATCCACCTACAGAAACAAAAATAAAAGCCAACCCGGCTCCAGGTCCCGCGCTGCAGAGTTCACCGGTGCGCTGGGCCGGGCGGGGGGTGTGTATGTACGTTATGGGGGGGCTATGGGGCCCGGCGGCGCGGCCCGGCCCGCTGGCCCTGGCAAATGACACTGGTATCGCTTTTCCTCGAAGATACAGGTGTCCACCGTAATTCTACAAGTGTAATTAAATACTCAGTTCGCAAAGGACGATCGCTTCCAGTGTCATAGGATGATGCAGCATCTGCAGAAGCGTTGTCGGCTGCCCCCGACCGACGGAGGGGGAGTCACCGGCGCGAAGTACGCGTGGACTTTGATGTTGGGTAAATGGGTCTGGAAAAGACAAAAAATACGGTTAAAGTGAGGAGGGGTCGCGGCAGAGCAAGAGTCGAGAGGGTGGAATAGGCCTGGCTGGTCTTCAGACTACAAACACACACATAAAAACTAGAGTCGAACTCTCTGGGCTCACCAGCGTGATTTCCACCCAGAATGTGGATGTGCAAGTGCTTTCTGTGACCAGAAAACAGTCACAGGGAGTAAGAACAAACGATGCTCTTTCCTCCCTCTTCTAAGTGCAGGACAGCTATTAATTTGCCAGATGATGGTGCAAGGATGAGCACTAGATCAAGAATCTGAAGCCTCAGCCCTCCCTCTTCCCCACCGGATGAATTGTCCAAGTCACAGCCTCAGTGGTGTTTTAATTTCTAATTTTTTCCTTTACCCTGAGTCTCTTGATCCCTGCCCGCGTGATTTGCTGACAGTCGTACAGTTCTATCCTCTCCAGGCTGTGGCAGCTCTTCAGGTGCTCCAGGGAGGCGTCGGTGATCAGGGGGCAGTTGTCCAGCTCGATCACTTCCAAGCGGTCGTGGGCGCAGGCGCCGTTTCCCAAGTGCCGGATCCCGTCGTCCGTGATCAACTCGCAGTGGGACAAACTCTGCGGCCAAACACAGCGAGTTAGCGGCCTCTGCCACGGGCAAACCGCAGCCAACACCCCGCCACGGGACACGGGGACAAGAAAGAGGACGGTCCACGTTCCATAGGTTTGGACTTCCATAGGTTTGGACTGGTTTGCCACACTTTTTTTTTTTGGGGGGCAGATCTTGCACTTATGTAAAATCTGTGGCCTTGTGCAACATGGGAAGGAGACTGTCACTGCATCTAAGAACCAGAAGAAACGTAATATCACCTACTCGGTGCGGTTTTTTAAGATGCATCCCCCCTCCAAAAAGTTCTTGAGGAGGAAGCGAAGCTCAAGCAAGGAGACAGCACCAGCCTGTTGCTTTGGTGCAGAAGGGGCGGCTGCACAGAACCCACCGACTGCATCCCCAGCACCTCCCAGGGACAGATTTTTGCGTGACAACAACGGAGCTGCACACACGGGGACACGGAGGAGAGCGGGTCTGAATTCTCAGAAGTTTCAACCAAGGGGAACATTGCTCTGCAGAGCCAGCGAGCTCTCTGGGCCTCATCCACCCAGCCTGTTTCTAGACAAATGCTGCTCAGGACATGCAGAGGCTGCTACCGGGAGAATTCCGTGTCCTAAAACTCATTTTCAGGCAGCAGTAGGTGCCTGGTGTACGATTAATGCGAGCAGTAGGGGAGGGACAAGAGGTTCTTCAGGGTCAGGTTTCCAGCCGAATTCTTCCAAGCCTTCGCAAGATGTCTATGAAGTCAAAGAGACAAATCCCCCCAGGCAGCGCTTAAAAATCCCTTTGTTTGGAGAAAAGACGCTGAAAGTCTCAGTCCGAATACTCACCAGAACCTGAAGCCGCGGACAGTGTATGGAAAGCTGGATTAGTGTACTGTCTGTTATCTGCAGATAAAAAGAAAAAAGAAAAAGCCTTTTCATGCTGGGTGCTTTGCGCAAGGACTTTTTCCCCCTATGAAAGAAAAACTGCAAATTTTTGCAGGAACTCATCTCCTGCGTGACCAAATTTCAGACGTGCAGATTCTTCCAGTGCCTTATAGAAATCAGCTCATGCCCTTAAAGGACTGTTAAGATACAGGTATTGATGTTTCTTTTGGAACTTCCTTAAGTGGCTCTCACTAAATAAGCTCACAATTCAGAAAAGCAAGTGAGCAGACCTCTTCAAACCACAATGTCTCCTAAATGTTTGTCTCGCGGGACCAGAGGTGTCCAAATCCCCTTCCAAACTTGCTGGATTGCCGAATGGTTCCCTCTTTATTCTTCAGGAAGAAAGCGACTCAACACAATGGCTTTGTAATCTGAAGTGTTCCGAAGGGAACCTGGGCTGCCTTTGTTCAGCAGCCGGGCCAAGGACACGGCCCAATTTGTTCCTTTTTTTTTTGGGTTAACTTTAAATCACTTCCCGTCTGGACTATTGTAATTTCCTCTGGTCGCCTCCTGAATTTCTGCCCTGTAAACACCGGGAAGGGCAGAACCCTGGGTCAGGCTGTTCCCAGGGCAGGGAGCAAAATCCTGTTCCCCTCCGCTCTCTTCATCTGAATCCATTTCAAGTCTATTCTTGGAGATTTTTCATGAGATCTCGAGTAAACTCAACTATTTTCCCCCACAAATGCTACCTCGACAGGGTTATATGGCACATACCCTACGGAACAGTGTGAGCCACATAGGAGACTTTATCTTTTATTCACGCACCTACTACACGACCTCCAGGACACATCTATTACTATTCAAGATTTATTATTTACTATGAAATACAAACAAATCAAACTACAAAACTAGTATTTTCTTATCCAAATATATCCCATCTTCTTGCTCAGGAGTCTAAATCAAGTTCTGATTTCTAAATCGAATTTTTCACCATCTTTCCACACTGTTGTGACTGTGCTAAAAATCAAAATACCAGCCAGAGGCGGCACCTCCTACCTGGACACACTCTTCCAGGTCCATTTTTTCAAGCTCGTGGCAGTTCTACGAACAAACAAAAGACCAAACGCACAAACTAAGTGCGAAGTTCAGGCAGCAAATATAAACACAACTACAGTAAAACGCTCATTTAAAAAAAAAAAAAAAGAAAGAAAAAGAAGGTTTCGCCTCCATGAAACACCACGAGTGAAAGCAAGTTTGCTGCTTCTTTACAGACACCACCAAATAGAGTAAAGGGAATCTGGCAATTCCACTCATTTAAAGGCAGAGTTTTTTATCGATAGAAAGTAAAGGAGGTTAAATTTAGGGTCTGTCATATAGAACCCAGACTAATTTAGAAAATTAAAAAAGAACCTAACAAAACAAACAGTAAAGTTTATAACTCTTAGGTATTTAACATTTCACATAGTTTGGATTTACACCCTCCTAGATGTGTGGGTCAGGACAATGTCAGAGATTATACAGAAGCTAATTTTTGTAATTCAGCTTCCACTCCAACATTGAAAGCACTACAGAAATCCACCCTCAAGAGAAAGCTGCTGTTTGTTCGTATCTATCACAAAAAGAAAGCAAAGACATCGGATGAACAAGGGGATACGAACACTTACCCTGGCTAGAGTGGTAAAGCCCACGTCTGTTAGTTGGGAACACCTCGCGACTTCTAATATTCTGCACAGAAAGAATTTATAATAACCATGAAAAAAAAAGCCAACTTTCCTAGCGTGCATCGTGCATTTCACCGTATGGAGTTTCATACTGTAAAGCTGCAGCTGAACATCAACACGGAAACCGTTTGGAACTAAACCCAGGTTTTACCTTCCTCTTTCACAACTGGTTTCCACACGCTTGTGTGCTGCCCTTTGCACCCGTAATTCTTTCAATGAGCTTATCACAGAAAACAGCTGTGTTTTCTTTTCCCCCTGTATTTTATGCCATTTAACACAGGCTGCTCAGCTGTTGCAGATGTCAGATAATAAAACTGTCTCTTCGCTCTGCACCTGGCCACTTTCTGAATGACAGTGAAGCCTTCCTGAAGAAGCTTGTCCTAATAAAAAAAGCCTTAATAATAATAATAATAATAATAATAATAATAAGCAAGCATGTGCAGAGACGTGGCTGGACGGCCGCTCTTTCAGGCAGAGTAAATGGCATCTGCTACAAAATCACCATGAAAACCCTGTTAATATCACGTCACGAGGAAACAATGTTGGTTAAACGTGTTTTCAGTTCTCAGTACAAAAGCAACCAAACCTCAACTGTTTTTCATTAAAGACCAGCAGCACAACGGTGTAAAAGGAGAGCGGGTCTCCCCCAGCACACCCCATGTGGCACGGAGCTCTTTGACCGCTGGTTTTGTCGTCAGAAACCAGAAATTCGGGTATGACTGCCACCATCCCACAGCAAACGCCCGGCAAAAAGCTCAGCGATCAAAAGTGCACTTTCACAAAGAGCTTCAGAGGCTAAAATGGCTCAAATATTACAAGAATACACCACCAGGATCCCCTGCGGGGAGGACTTACCTGAGGCGGGGGCAGTTCTGGCCCAGCGCGTTCAGGATGGCATCTGTAATGTTAGAGCAGCCTGAAGCACACAAGGATTGCAACTTGTGGCATCCTCTGCATATTGTAATGAGACCATCATCTGTTATTTGCTACAAGAAAAACAATAACAACATCACAAGCCATAACGACGGAGGCAGAGGTGCAAGGCACCGCATATTTTCCTTCTCAGACTTCCAACTGGGCACTCAGAGGCCAAGTTACGCTTCTTTCAACCCAAAAACGCGTTCAAATATTTCACCGGAGCAGCTGAAAGAGGATAAGCCACGCTGAAGTGACTTGTAAACATTCGGAAAGCGATTCCTCACGCACGGAAACGTTTCGGAACGTGGGCCACGTGAGCGGTGGGGGAGGCCGGGCAGGCTCGGTCCTGCCTTCCTGCGCAAGCCTGGCTTGGAAAGACCTTCTCGGCTGAAACTCAAGACCAGAAAGCACCTCAAAGTTACCCAAAAAAAAGCGCAGCAGGTTGTTTTCACAAACAGGCTTTTTAAAAATAGAATTCAGTGTATTTTAGGCCCATAAACCTGCAGGGTGAGAGCCAGGCTAAAAGCCCAGATCATGCTAAATTCAGGGCAGCTCCGTCGACCCGCTGCTCTGCTCACACATCTGGGATGGCAACAGCGCACACATCTGCTCCAGATGTTTCCGTGCACGGGCGAGACTCAGCGTGGCTGTGCCGGGAACCGCACAGGATTAAGAGCAACGCAAGATGAGGGAAAAAGGAAAAGAAAAAAGGACAAAAGGTGGCAAAGGCTGCGCTTGCTGGGGGACCAGGTTAAGCCTTGCTTAATTCTTAGGTTCTGGACTTTCAGAGGCCAGACTCAAGTGCCACCGAAAAGCACCAACTTAGAGACTGGCACTGCTGCTTTTAAAATAGCAAACAGCAAGTGAGATGAAACAAACTCAGCAGAACGTGGGATTTTCAGTTAAGGCGATCAAGAACTTTATTATTAAGTTAACAGTTTTCTTCTCCTTTCTGTGTGTTTGCTTCTCCCCTAGACCCCAGATGCAGGTCTGGAAGTTGCTAAGGGATGGGCACCAGTCTCCCACCAGTGTAGTAACTGGTAAAGCTGCTCCCTGGGTGGGAAAGGGCCCCCCCATGGCCCCCAAGTCCTCACCCCATTCCATGGCAAAGGAGGAGCCTGTCCAGCTCCTCACTGCGTCAGATAACTGCATGACGGTACGTACGAAGATCCCGTTTCCAACTGATTTTTTGGGCATAAATACACATTTTTGGCACTGCAGAATAACTGGTTTAGAGTCCTTCTGCGCAGGGAAACTGCACTTGGTTCAATTTTATAAAAAAGCCCAGGAGAACCGCCCGGCTACATCATCGCACAAACACTCCGGCCCCATGGAAAGAATTTTTCCAGCTAGTCTTGCAAAGGAGTTTGGAAGCCCTGTGGGCAGGGCAGGAAGACAAACAATCCTGACACCCTGAACGCTGCGACGCTGCCTCGGGGGCTTATTCAATGCTCCCAAAAAGCTGCTTTTCATCAACTATTTTTAAAAGTCTCGTAAACTGAGGATTGGCCTGTCCGCACAAATGATGTTTGTGGGACGGAGCGCAGGGTTCTGCTTAGAGCTGGCTCTAAACGCACCGCGACGGCTGAGCTGCGAAATCAGAGGGAGTTTTACTTACTAAGCACGTTTGAAGGTTTAAAGTCACCAGTTCGGGACAATGTGCACCAATGTATTTCAGAGCTTCATCCTCAAGCTGGAAAGAAAAATTTAGAGACCGAAGCGACCTGTTAATACTTCAAGGAATCTTCAAAATAAAGCTCTGAGAACAATAAAGCATCTGTGGTTTGGATACCTATGGGGGAGGAGGGCAATGTACCGCAGATTCAACATTCACAGCAATAACTACATGCCTTTTTTTTTTTTTTTTACCATCAGGAACAGAGTTCAAAGACCCACAACACTGAGTTACTGATTGAGAGAAAAGCTGATCTGATCAAACACGCGCAATTGAAGTGGGTAGTGAAATCAGAAGCTATTCAGAGGAATTAAGGAAATGCTTCACTAGTGAGGACCTGTAAGTAAAACCATTTTTATACTGAGATACTAGAACTCAAAAAAAGAGTCTTATTTCAATGTGAGGAGCATAAACATATCCAGGTTGCTTTCTGATGCTAAAAAGGCCTGTTATTCTTAAATCTATAAGAACAGATGGCAAGTAATTGATGACAGGGATGTATTGCCATCAATATTACTCACGACTCCATAAATTCCTAGAAACTCAAGCTGTTTGTATGACCTGAATTCTCAAAATAGGTTGAGATGATAGCTTTGATCGTTTTTACAGCCATGTATGCTCATCTTGTGTATTGAAAATCCAACAGCAGTATAAATTTAGAAAAAACCTACTGACTATAGCCCTTAGAGCTGGGCTTGCTTGTGCACACCAGTGTTATCACAACCTCTGCGGCCACCTCAAAATCCACCGTCATAGCTCAGGAGCCGCACGATACACGTGAGGGAACAGCACCGCGTTCCTGACCAACTGCAGAGGCGTCTTTTCACACACGCTGATTCCCTTTGACCAACTAGAAGATCCAAGCGACATGGAAATTCTATCGCCAGTGCAGATGAAAGCGCTGTCACGCTTTCTAAAATTCTCTGAGCCTTCAGAATCGGATGGGGCTGGCCATGAATAATAAAGTTATCTCCTCTTTAAAAGAAATTTGCTCAATGTGTTCTCCACGGGGGAAAAGAAGAATGATTCTACAGCTAGATACGCAATTTGTTCACTGTCCCACTATTCGTACTGAGCTCAAAGCTATTAAAGAATTTCAATAAAAGCAGTTAATCTCCAACAGGCAGAGTAATGTCAGTAATGTAACATTTCTGGAAAAAGAAGAATCCGCAATGCTTGAGCCTGGTACTTTCGGTGGCAGCAGGAAGGCGGCAGCTGCTGTGAGTTGCGCGAGCCGTACCTGCGTGCAGCCCTTCAGGAACAGCGCTCGCAGTCCCCCGCAGCCCCTCACCAGGGCCTGGACGCCATCCTTGGTCACTTGGTCGCACCAGGAGATGTTGAGCTGTTCCAGCAGTGGACACCCCTCGCTTCGGATGGAAAGGAAAAGCACGTGGCAACCGGTTTTGTTTTGGCAAGAAACGCTGCCTCAAGCCAGGATCTAGGAAATGCCCATTTCTGGAACCCACGTGAGCACAGATGTTCAACCCACACCCCCCTGGGGAACGCTTGTCAAACACCCTCTCCAGAAATGAAGAGCTCTCCAGAGGGAGCATCAGGAGCTCTAAAATCGGGTATTAGCGGGGTAAAAGACAATAAATTTATCCCATTTTGGACACCTCCCAGCCAAGGACAGACACCATGGGCTCTCTAGATCTGAACACAACCAAACCGACCTCAACAAAAACCAAAACCAGGGTTGATTCCTGCCACGCTGCTTCTAACTTTCCAGGTGTAACTTTTGCATTTGCAAATGGAGTAACACTCAAGTGTAATTTATAATTGAGATATAGTATACACGCTATTTGTATTTAAGGTAGCTGCAGCACAAATCTGACCATGTGGAATCAGAGACAAGGATGAAGACCCTCAAGGGAAGGGAAAAAACAGGCTCAAAGTATTTGAATGCAGCTACAAAAATCATTTAATCATCAATTTGCTCTTTCAAATCTCTTTTCTTCTGGTGTGTAGATTCACCCTCAAGTATTTTTCCCATGATACAGCTTCCCTCTATGTTCTTTGATTCCACTGGCATATTACTTGTGGTTTGGGTTTTTTTAAATAGCTTGGCCTCTATTGTTACCTTTAGTGGTTTTTTTGCCTCCTTTTCTCTGTCCCAATATCTTCCCACCAATGTCTGTCTGTCCCTTCCTTTTCTAGATTACTTGGCAATTCCATTTAGCGGATTTAAGCAGTTCTATGTCTCCTAAGCAGTTTAAAAAGACAAACGGTCACATGCTGGTGTTCACCTTCCAGCCACGGAAACAATTGCTAAGAGTGCGACGGTACGTTTACAACGAAGAAGTTGACTGTTAGTAAATGAGCATTTTAAAAAGGTGGACTGAGACTTCTCTCTCCCCAAAATCCCTCCTCCAAGACTTTAATAGAATAGAATTCTTCTTCTACTGCTAATAAGCATTGGGACTGATACAAACAAGGTCAAGGGCGGCTTTTACCGATTCCTCCTCCTCTGTCTCTGCAAACCAGGAGGCACAAGGTGTGTCGGGGAATGTCTGAATTCTCCTCGCGGTTACACCTCAGCCTACGCCATTCTCCTCCAAAGCACGGGGGGCAACGGTGGCTCACGCTGCGGGGAATCGAAAATCGCTGGTTTTGACTCCTACCTCAGCGCCTTCAGCGACAGGTTGGTTATGGAGGTGCAGGAAGCCAGATCGAGGTGCCGGAGTTTCGAGCAGAACTTACTGAGGCTGGTACACGTCCTGCGAGAGAAGAGACACGAAACGCGATATGTTAAAAGCTATAAACATTTCACATTGTATTACCTACCACACGCACAAGCCCGGTCGCCCCTTCAAAAGGAGACAGCAAATATAACGCGGTACGTGCAGAAAAGGGGACGACAGGGCAAGCAGATGAGAACGTGACTCACGCGTCTGTGATCTTGGTACAGCCATTTAGGTTCAACACTTCAATATTCCTGCAGTTCTGTGCAAACGTCCTGTGTTAAAGAAAAAACGCGATATTTTTCAGACAACAGAATCCCAGGTATTTTACAGCATTTGTTTTAAGCATAACGCATCAGATACAATGTTACTAAAATGTCTCAAAATAAATAAGTAAATAAAGAAAATAAATAATGTATGTTGCCTTAGGATTTCCCAGCCTGAAGGCAAAAGTCTGTAGTTCAGCACCAATTATTGCTTAGTCTCTAGCAGCAGCTGGTATTATTTTTAATAAGAATCGAGAAAAAGGGCTACTGCACAAAGTTAAAAAATGATAAATTAAAACGGCTCCTGTGCTACTGTTCTCAGCGTTTTAAGTTAGACAGACAGGCTACAGATCATAGTTCCAAAGTGTTAATAAATTACTCCAGTCCTGTGTCGCGGTAGGAACGGAATCATTCTTTAAACCACGTTTAAGAGCAGAAAGAAGCCGCCGCGCTACCTCAACGCGTTGTCTCCCACTCCCAGGCAGCCACGCAGGCTCAGCTTCCGCAGGAAACCCCCACATCGCTTGGAAATGTTCTCAACTACTCGGCCCTGCGGAAAGAACCACGTTAAACATCCCCAAAGTGACATCACAGCATTAAAAAGTTGAATTCAAACTTAAGGGTTTGTTTGTTTGTTTTTTTGTCTCTTATCCTGATTAATGCAATTAATGGTCTAAGTCTGTGCTATGTTGACCTTTCTTTGAGTGAAATGAAAAGCAGCTCAAATTCTGCTCTACAAAAGTAGTAGTCTTCCACGAGAACATACCACTCTACTTGTTTCTGTTTCCAGAACACAAACAAACCCACTTTCCTTCTATTACTACCTTTAAATCATGATACAGATATATAATTCTGTCCATTTTCAAAAGCTGAATGGATTGCCGAGCCTTTTAGAAAGACTCCCTGAGAAGAACTGAAATTAATGATTTCTATCTCCAGGGAAGGTAAAAAGGGTAATGCTGGGAGTATTAATCCATTCTAGGCTGTAATTACATTTTAACAGGAAAAACGGGTTTGTATGTCATTTAATTATACCTCAATATCCCTCTGGAAATCAAACAGGTCAATTCGCTGCCAGTTACTGCCATCCAGGGCCAGAACATTCCATGCCTTTATTGGGGGGAAAAAATGGAAATGTGTTGTTAATACGAAAAACCAAACCAAAGCAACGGTAAAATGGCATTCAAGCTTTGAGTCCCCCTTCACTGCTGCCATCAGAAGTTTCTGGTGTTGCAGCATTAATATGGGACACTAAATAACAACAGCAGAGTCGCACAAAGCTCCCTGGTACAAATCCTCGTGGTTTCATGTTCCAGGGAAGGCTGGAGTGAGGGGAATGTCACCCAAACCCAACCCTCTGTTAAATTCCACGAGCAAGGAGGAAGGTTCTTACCCTGGAAACTTGGGCACAACGACACAGAGTCACCACATCCAGGAAAGAGAAAATTCTGCAACAGAAAGAAGAGACATCATATTGGTCACCTACATTAAAAACAACGAGAACACAGAAAACAAAGAGGGGGGAAAAAAAGGACTGGATGCAGCAAAACTTCTTTGTAATTCGGTTGAAAGCTGAACTGTGAAAAGAAGCGCAGACCAAGCAGTTACCGAATGAAAGCAAAGCACAGATACTGAGCCACTGTGAAATATTCATCTTGCACCTTGTAGTATTTACTGGCGGTAAATTGAACGATTATCGACCACAACGGGCGCTTACAGGTATCACGTATGGTTGGTTTAACAGCCCAGCGTTCAGTCAAACGTCTGTTTTGGCTCCTGTTTTGCAAGCGCCTCTGCCCAACTAAACCACCCCCTTTAGCAAGGGCTCTCCAAGAGCCGGCAGTGAAATAACCAACAGCTAATAGACCAAAGCAACGCGACGGCCCGATTTTGGCGCGCGGGTGATTTCTTCCTTTCCGCGCAGCTGTACTGAACTGGAAGCGTCGTTAACACGGAGGGAGGAGGAATATTTTGCTCTGCAGCATGGCACAGCCAGATGTTTCGCTCGGTTGGGTCAGCGCAGGGTTTGGGAAAGAGGCGTTTTGGATTAAGCCGGTGCAGTCACTCCGCTGCCGTCCATCATTCCGCTGCCGTCCGTCACTCCGCTGCCAAGGCACACCCGAGTGTTCGGGCCAACGCCCCGGTGTTGCTGTCCTATTTACTGGGCTAAAGGAATTAGCCAGTAATACTTTGCAATGCTATCCTGGGCTAGGACACCCCCACGTGTGAGCGCAGGGAGCACCAGGCCCGTTTAAAGCTCCCAAATCTGGACCGATCTATCAATATGGTTATTTTATGGTTTATAGTTATTCAAACAATCATCTGCTGTGAAACAGAGAAGATCAAGCGGACAGTAGATAGCGATGTCTCATTCTCTTTGATAGCAATTAAAAAACCACAGGGTGAAATGTTTTTGCAAAGAGCATACAAATGCTTGACTACAAGAAAACACTTGCACAAATGTTTTAATATTTTAAACCTGAAGACCACCAGAAAGCGAAGGCAAATGCGGTGAGAAGTAAGTGTTAAAGATTAGGGGCAAGCAATTTTGTTCCAACGCTATAGGCTATTTTATAAAATACTCTGGTCAGATGAAGTACGGTTGTCCAGGAGAAATTGTGAGAATGAACAGAACTCCAGTGCTTCAAAAATCTCCAGACTTCCTGAGGGGAACGGCGTGTCCCCAGACTAGCAATGGTCTGGATACCTGCAGCGCTTGAGTCGTCTCCCCACGAGATTGGGGGCTTGGGGGGAACATACATTAAGTTTTCCTATATTCTCAACAGACCTGCCTGTGCTGGAAGAGACTTAGGAACAAGAGAACGTTCCTGGCAGCACATTCTTGTTTTGTGACTTATGAACTTCAAGATATGACACAACCATTGCACAACCATGCTTTCTTCACTAGCAGGTAGATAAAAAGCACTTTAGAAACATCAGTGTCAGAGGAAGAAAAGGATGTTCCTGACAGAGGATAAATGCAGATTATTTATGAAAACACAGACACTTGCAGGGGTCATGTAGCTTAACAAACAGTTAAGTCAGGATATAGCAGAATAAACAGCCATGTGCTCTCTTGTATTTCCAAAGACACTCATAGACCCAAGGAGCCTGGTTCAAAATACTTCTCATCTGTTCCGTGCACATCTCGAGACAAAATCTAGAGTGACATGCTGAGAGTTAAGAGGTGTGGAAAAGGGGCGGAAAAGAGCTAATACGCACTTTACTGTAACAATGTTTTGGGAACCCACCTCTGGATTTCAGCAGCAGCTCCATGCTTGCTTTCACCTGCTTATAGACAAGTCTTCCCCTTGAATTAAATGTCATTTATTTGTGCACGTATGCGAGCACTGAGGATTTATTTAGCACAATGTCGACGTACAACAATACAAGGAAAGCCCGGGGAAATGAGAGAAGCTGGGGAAAATTCTCACTTTCACCCTAGATTCCCATCATAGGAGCAAAAGAATAAAAAATAAATTAAAAAAAAAAAAAAAAAAATCACACTCGACGGGTACAACGGCTTGGTCAATAAGTACACAAGCCTTCTATATTTTAATTAAAATTGCTTTCTCCGTGGAAATCCCAAGCTATTAATAACCACCCCATCCCTCTACCAGGGCTATTAGGTCTTGGTCAAATTCTTTCCTATTTCCTGCTCCTCCCTTCCCCGCCTGCCCACGCAGCAAAAGGGACGTCAAGTCAGCGAAACATCCCCCCTCACCTCCGAGTTACCATCCGAGCTTCGCCCAGAGCTCCCCGGGTGTTTAACTCGGACACTTGGGCTCTGAAAAGCCTCACAGCATTTTTTGAGTGTTTTCTGCCCCGCTCTCGCCTTTGCTCAAGAACATCAGCCAATAGCTCAGCAGAATCAGACGGCAAAAAATTACTTTTCCAGCAGCAGCCACTACTGTGTTGTGCATTTTGGTCCTTTTGGAACTGGCTCCAACTACAACGCTGCACATGAACCGCAGAGAACAGCAGGAGCACAGTTCAAGTCTTGTAGGCATGATGACCTGAGGCTTTTCGTTCTCCAAGGAGCTACTGGGGAACATAAAAAAAACCCAAAAACCAAAACCAGACAAACCATCCCCAAAAGCCACAAACAAGCTGCCCACGTGGCTAAGTAATGATTGAGTAGTTGTTTTACAACAGGAGTAACGTATGAGTCACGAATGCTGGATCCCTTTTCAGCAATCTGCGCAGTATGAAATAAAGCAAAGGGAACCTATAGGTTCACTTGAAATAATCCACGTTCTCACTAATACCCTCTGGCTCAAATTAAAACCGGGCTTGACAATGAGGAAATATATCAGAGTTGACAGTAAGAAAATAATCCACAGAAATAATTTTATCATCAAAGAGTGACCACAGGTGAAGGCAAAGGATTCCAAACAGGAATTAAACCAGCTCTGGTACTGCGGCAGATTAAATTGTTTCACTGCAAAGTAACTCCCTGTGTTCAGGACTTTGAACAGTCCAGCACCAGGCAATTCAGCTAAAACACGCTGCAGTTGGAGCATTTTCCAGGTTTCAACCTCTTAATCCACTCAGGGTTTCCCAGGACCGCTCACTTTCCCACTGCCGCTCTAATTAGATTAGGGGCAAGACTCTAATGAAATCCCTGGGTGCTGCGGGCTCTGAGGTGAGCGAGCTTAGACCGTCAGCCTTCTAAAATTACCAATGCCGATTTGTGTCAGCGAGCCACCATTCACGTTAAATTTCGCTCCGTCCTCACTTTATCCTGATGGGTTGGGCCAGGACGAAACGACAACTTTGCTGCCGACTCACCGGTCCCCACGTGCTCCGTCGCTTCCGTGTCCTGAGCAGAACTCGAGCTCCCGAGGAATAAATCAACATGGGGCTTGAAGGTCAGACGGCGAAGCCGGTGCCAGTGACTGGACATGCTGAAAACGGGTGAGCAGGAGGTGGCATGGAGTAAAAGCTGCTTATGCCAGGGGAGAACTGAAAACTGCCTGACCTGCCTGTGAACCGATAAGGAAAAGACGAACGCCGTCCCCTTCGCCCCACCAAGCGTAAGCTGTTTGAAAGCCCGACGTCACGCCGAGAGTAAAACCTTCTTCAGGAAAGCAGCAGAGACCAGCGCTGCCACGGAAAGTCCAGGCTTGGCGTTGGGGTTTGGCGAACGTGCCGTTTCACTGGGGTGTTGGTAACGTCAGCGCCGGGGAACGGGGACGTGATGCCATTCGGAAGGAACAACTGCGAACCCTTCGCTCAGTCACCCTCCCAAAGAGGAGCTGCAGCAGCGCAGGAATGAGGGTGGTGAATGCAACTCTACTTTTTGCTGCTTTGGCTCATTTTAAACCGTGTAAAGGTATATTCACGTATAAAGGTGTAAGCTCCTAGAAACTCAGCTGGCAGGGGACAAAGCTGGAGCAGGTACAGCAGTTTCAGGACAAAGATTTGTGACCTGGCAGCTGATGTCTCTACCTGCGCTCAGGGAAACATGGGATAAACGTCGCTGCCACCAGCAACGTGGTGGGACAGAACACGACGTGACGGCTGAATCAAAGACACATTTACAGGAGAGATTCCTGAGCACTTTACACCTCCGGCTCATCCCCCCAGACAAAAGTGTGGCTGCAGTCGCACGTTTCTGTACCTTGGGGTGCGCCCAAGGCTGCTGTTCACCCCTTTTACACCCTCCTCGTCTTTATTTTGCTCAAGTACAGCTTTCTGCTTTGCAACCACATACATGAGACACCAATGCCATCTGCAGAACGAGCAAACCGGAGAACAAGACATTACACAGTAGCGCTGCTTAAACACATAAGTCTTTGTCTTGTAGACAGTGACACTCATTTACAGGAGATTCCTGCAGATAAACGCATCCAAGTTTCTCTTTCAAAGGCCGCACTGTCAGTCCACGCTAATTAATTTTCACAGTATGCTAACAGTGAATTCCAACTCAAAACCATTACTTATGAACTTTAACATTTATAAACTCTATCTGCTGATTTTTTCCTAGGTTTCCTGAACATTTGTTCTGCTCTACAGCAGGTTAGGATGATTAGGGACATCAAGACACAAAACATTTCCCCAGGGCAGAAGCAGACGTACTGCTACAACCCAGCCACACCATGCATTGTCCTGACAAACTTCCCTGCTTGGTGCAGGATCTTCCCTCCTACTCACCACAAAATGTTCTCCAACTGTCTAGAGATGTTTCTCACCGCCAGGTACCTCCTACAGCCCAAGACGTGCTCGTTGAGGTCACTATGATCCACCGGAAAGCTCAGCCGTGCTCTGATCGAGGTCCCAGTGACCACACGCCTCATCCCCTGAGGTCTGTGCAAAATCTCAGTTAAATCCCTGCTTTCCTTACACCACACGAGCTCCTCGCCTTGTGTCGGTCTTCACAACCTGGCCCCAGCCTGTGTCTGCAATACCAGCTACCTGCTTGCTCCCATCAGAAAAAGAATCCCCTCCCTGAAAATGCACAGATAAATATTTTCTCACTCTTCAAATTTCCCTCTTTCTGCAGGACACGCAGAGCAACAGTTCAGGGCAAGCGCTGGGCCAAGACAAGTGCTGTCACTTGCAAGAAACCGTGCAAACCCAGCTGGGCTGGGGCAGCCCGCAGCGCCGGTCACCCCGTCCTGTGGCGTCGGTCACTCCGTCCATCCATCCATCTCTCCCAGCTGCTGGACGCTGATTTTACACAACAGTCTCTGTACGGCACACACAATCCTTTGGCTCAAGCCCCAAATACCTGCAGTATTAGCAAGGAGGGCTCTAGAAGCCACACATCTTGCTTTTGGATGAATAACACTCTAACAAAAGAAACTGAATCAGACTAGAGGTGCCATTACACAGAATACAGGAGACAGTGCAGCTGAAAGAAAAGAAAGTCAGACTTTTTTTTCCTCTTCATTTTATCCCACAAGTGAGCTAGAAACACTTTCGGGTGTCAGAGCTCCTCTCCCCAGACTTCTTCTTGCCACCGAGTGTTGACAGTACTACACAGTTCCTTGCAGCATAAGAATTTTGTTCATGTTAATAATTCAAAGATCCACCTGCAGTTGCGTTCACTGTTCCCAAGCTGGTATCTCAGCTCAAAGCACCGATGAACACGACTTCCAGACACCCAGCGGTGACAACTGAGGTACAATCCCACACACGTCACTGCTCTGTGCGGGGAACACAAACTTCAGAAGGTCCGTATGTGCATCATCTACCAAGATCCACAATTTCTGAGCTGTTTGATCTTTGCCAACGGGACCAGGTGCTGAACATCTGTCTCTTACCGATGAGGAACAAGACAAATCTGCTTGAGTGTCACTGCAGCAAAGGAACTTTTTGTTTGAATGGGACATTTTAGAGACAACCAGAACCCTGTTCTACACGTTAGCCTATACTTACCCTTCATTTTCATTAAGGACTTATTTAGTCCTACAGTTCTTCCACCCACAAAACAGGTGACCAGCAAATCAATTTAACACTTGAAAAAATAAAACCTAATAATCTTTAGCATAAACCTTTGATCTGCTTCTGTTTGTCGATGGCTTTACAAGTGACTCAATCCCAGCTCGTAATTTGTGAGCATACCAGCAAAATCAGCTCCTGGCTGCACACACTAGTCGCCAAACTCACAGACTGAAGGAAAACTTACCGAAGCAGCAGCTCCTTTGGAAGTTTTTTGTTGATCACAGCTTCGTCATTGTTTGAGAACATCTGTAAACAAAAGCAATTTAAACATTTTAGTCGGATATTTGCATTAAGGAACCAAAATCTACTTCACTCTAGGGAAGAAGCTGCTGGTTAACGAGGCCATTTCGAGAGAGACATCTGGCCCAATAACTTCTCAAAAGATAAACTTTGTGTTCAAGCTTTCAAGCTCCTGAATTGGACCATAGTTGGATAGAGTATGACATTCACTATAGTTTAAAAAATGGTCCAGGAATGCTCTGTGGATAGATTAAATATAACCTGAGATTTTTTTTTTTTTTAATTAAAGTAAATGATAATTAGGGGGTACTTGTGGGCTGGCACAGACTATAGCAAGGTACCAGCTGCAGCACCACTGTGGCCTCCATCTGTGTCACGGTTCTGGGAAGGTCAAACAAAGCACAGACACTTTAAAACTGTAGCAAATTGTTTGAGATCATCCCTTAGGAGCTTTTGGGAAGAGGCACAAGCAGGATTTTTTGTTTTTAAATCACGAAGCACGGCATAAAGGGAGATGTGATCTGTGGTGCTGCGGCACGAGATGATTCCAGGAAAATTCCGCGTTCTTCCAAGGCTCCGGAGCCAGAGCTGTTCGTTGTAGCCCGTGCAAAGTGTTATCATAGTGGCCAACAACTTATAAATCTGAAATTTTGGACCAGCTAAAGCAACCGCACGAGCTGTGAAAAGTGAGAGAAAGCTTCTCTTTTCTAAGGACTCTTAAGAAAAACAGACGCCACATGCTTCTTGAGGAATATCTATCTGTATTTAAGAGACTTCGTGTCGTCCTACCATGGTGAAAAACCAACCAACCAACCTGCACAGAGCTCTGCCTGTGGGAGGAATCATGAGGGCGATGGGTGAGCTCAGGCTGTCGAGAGGTGATGCCTCATCCCATGTAGAAGGATGCAAAGCAGGGAACGAGAACGAGCTTTAATTTCATTAATAAAGTTTCTCTTGAACCTCTGGAACCGCTAAGAGCTGATCTTCCTGAGCTACATACCTGGTCAAAACTGCTGCTGAAATTACAGTCTGAAAAAGCTGATTCTAATCGGTTGATTAAGTGTTCCGAAACAATTCGGCCGTATGCATGCAAAGCAAATAAACCCAGCACCAGCTGGGTCACCTAAGTGGCAGAGGATCAGATTAAGAGTTAAAAAAGGAAAGTAAGATCTTAGTGGCTTATCCAGCTGTACGCCAGGCCTCGCCGGCAGAAAACAGCTTCTCCAGGCAGCAAATACTCTGTACCTGAGCATCAATCCAGCCCCGTCCCCTACCAAAGGAACCATCAGCGCCTAATGTAGAAAGCTAATATCGTTTCTTTAATATGCTCCAATCGGCGATAACAAACTGCCAACAGAATAACGCCGTCGCTACAAGAGAACGCTAAACCAATACTCAAACTTAAAAGCTGTGTTTCCAAATCACAGTTTACTTTTTAATTATCTCAAGATACCGAAGCACGATGCTGAAGCGGGACCCGAACTCTTCAGAGCCCTTCCCCAAAACGTCACCCAGCAAAGTGTTGTTTTCCTCCCCGCAGACGCTTTTAGCACTTCTCACCAGAAAGATATCGCAACTTGGCAAGTCCTAAACGGTCCACTAGACGGGCAACTACCGTTTTGCAGATCATTCAAATGGAAGTTTTGCTATTTCCCCAGCAGACACAAATCCCAGGGAGCCTGTTCCATCTCCTCAGGTCAAGGACCGCGTTCGGGTGCTGTGACGATGCCATCCTGGCACAACCGCGATTGTCGCGGCCGGTCGGGACAGACGCCGCCGAGGCTGCGAAAGGAGCCAGTGTGTGTGTGTTCTGGGACTGGAGCATCTAATTAGATGGCTGGAAAATTAAGGAAATTCTGAAGAAAGCTCTAACGAAGGGGAAATGCAGAGGAATTATTCATGGGAAAATAAGACTGTGATTTTTCTTCCCCCCGTTACAACAGTAAACAGGCAGGTCTATCCCTTTCCCATCGTTGTCCAGGCCAGGATTTTACATCTGAACCAGCCCCTTCACAAAAAAAAGGTGAGAGAAATTAAAGGAGCAAACCAGACAGCAGGAGGAGACTTCCGAAAGGAACCGCGCTGGAAGAGAACCGGCAAGGGGCAGGAAGGATTAAAATAGAGATTCCGGGAGCAGCCGGCCAGCCTGTTCTGTCTCATCCGTATTGGGAATGAGGCTTTGTCTGAATTCAGGTTTTACTTGAGAACGCGCCATTGGGAGCTGAGCCTGCACGTCAAGGACGTTCACAAACAGCTTTGTGCAAAACACAGGGAGCGATGCGACTTCTGCCCGCTACGCTGCTCAGAAGAAAAAGCTTGCAAATCAAAGCCTCAAATTGTTTTTCTGTAGAAGCCAGCCTTTGACAAGTACTACACTAAAGGAACACTTGGGGTTTTTTGTCTTCCTAAAGAAGCCCTTGGACTGAAAGGTGCCAGGGCAGGACGTGTGCTGGGGGAGACCCTGGGCGCCGGAATTCCCCCACACTGCACCCAGCAATCAAAATACACCGTTCTTGCAGCCACTTAGCACAACATGGCATTGTCCTTTTGTTTCAATAACCCTTCCCTCGCCTTTCAGAATATTAAAAGTTGTGCAAACTGGCTCAATTCACCCGGGGCCAGTCCTGCAGCAGGAGTGCTCCGTGCGGGGCTAATGAACTGATTTTTTTCCAGTGAGGCGCTGCTGGCAGTTGCTGTTCGGGTATGGGGGTGTCAGCCACTCACTACAGGGCACAGCCACCCAAACTGGGTCACCCATATGACATCAACATGGGCTGGAGGTGACAGCACTTTGCAGCTGAACGTGCAACGATGACAGCGTATAATTACAAGTGTCCCCGCGCAAGGAACACCCACGGCCGGCCGGCGCTCATCACGCATGCAAAGAGGGACGTGAGCAACAGTTGATGCAAGCGCTCTAAGTGAAGCAACTCTTCGCAGGGACGCGTTATTTGAGTTAAAACATAGAGTACTGTGTCACCGCAGGCACTCATTCAGCCTTCGAGCAAGTCTTGCGTGGTCAGGGACAGGCTGCGAAAGCCCCACGAGCACGGGGACTCCTCCTGGCTCTGTCCTTGGGGCCACAACACCCATCCTGCCCAGGGCGAACACATACAGGCGATATTTAGCACATAAGTGAGGCGTCCACATGCTGGACTGATTCAGCGGCTGCGCTCATGGACGGACCGTGCGACGTCTCCCTGTTCCGTGACACAACCGTCTGTCACTGGAAACGCTCATGCGGAAGGTTGTATGGCCAACCCCTCGGGAAACCCACACTCAACAGGGATTTTGTTATATCTTGGAAATTTCCATCTAAGAAGAGAGTTGCTATATTCTGTGGAGGACTTATTCCAAAGCAGCAAGTAAAAGCTTCTCCAGTGAGAAACATAGAATCACAGAATCATTTCAGTTGGAAGAGACCCTCAGGATCACCGAGTCCACCCATAACCCGACCCCAGCACTAACTCATGTCCCTAAAACCTTGTCTAGAAAAGTGTTTATTCAACAGTTTCTGCAAAATGTCAATCTTTGCTTCCAGGACAGTTCTATTCCCCATTTCCCCAGTTAGTCTCCAAGCACACCTTGGCACAAAGTCGTCCTTCCCGGGTTACAGGGAGCTGGAAAAACTCCCTGGGCTGGCAGGGAAGGGGCAACGCGCTCCTGGAAATGTCACATCTGGCAATGGTTTGGGGTTTATTGTTGGGGAAGGGCTGGAGGGGTGTTCCGACGAGGAACAGGAACAAAAGCTTTGGTTTTCACTTTTTTGTGTATGGAAAAAATATACTTGAGAAGCTTCTAAATGAGTTATTTCAACATTTCGAGTTTACTGGAAGTAATTAGGGATATTAACGTACAGAACACAAAGCACATTTATTTTATGTTACCCTAAATGCTCAAAACTACTTTCTGTAAACAATTCTTAAGTTACTGGCTGCATTTTTAAGAGAACAACAGTTGACTCGTCTGACATACCAAAAAGACTTTCCCACTAGAACAGCGGCAGGGACTTTATTCAATAAAGTGCAATTTAGACATAAAGACAGACTCAACTCTCTTGCCTGTCCGACAGCGGACGCTGAAAAACACTCTCAGTTTCCCCAAGATTTTGTTACACGGGATTTTTCCCACTTGAGACAAGGAGCAGAAAAAGGACAGGGTCAATGTGCAGCGTAACACGGGTGCTCTACAATGGAGGCGCATCCCTAAGATACAGCTCTGCCGACAAAACCGGCCGGTGTTCAACGGAGGCACCGGGAGGGGGGACGGCTGGTCTGAAAAATACATCAACATCACACCAGGCTTAACTTTAGGAGCATCAGTGCCAAAGCCAACAACCGAGCACCCGGCATTAGCCTAGATGTGGACTTTGAACTCAAACTTTGCTTTTCTTCTAAAGCAGAAAATTCAAAGCTCAATGGAGCAAAAGGGGTGAAGCTTATTTGGAGCTTTACGGAATTAGTGGCTATCGGGCGAGTAAAGGCACTTGAATCAGCCGTTACAATGAGAGCTACAGTCACACATTCAAGCGAAAAATAACATGGGGTCTGGCTTGGCCCTTGAGAATACAGACCAAAAATCCAAAGCGGCCCAAGAAGCGCTAACAGAACAGAGTGGAACGCAGGACACACGGCCACGGCCGAGGACACGGGGAGGCTGAAAGAGGCCAGACATCCGTTTTCAGTACAAAATACAACCAAACAGCAGCAAGATCCATACGGGTGGGCAGCTGGAAACGAAAACTGAACATTCCTGAAAGTACAAATGCAACAAATGAAGTGTTTCGTGTCTCGATATAAAGCAAACCTCACGCAAAATAAGCGATACAGAATTTAAAGGCATACCCTCTTAAAAACCTAGGAAATATTAGTGAACGTTATAATTGTAAAATACTGCAACTCATTTACTTGTGTAACAGAAACGGTGCAAGACAACGGCAGCCTTACCGACACAAAAGGAAAAGGCAATAACCACGTGCCAAGAACGTGGGTTTCGCTGTAGTTGAGACCTGGAGCTCCCTGTCCCGGCCAAACCCTCCACAACACTCCCAACCACGGGAAACTCAGCAATGAAACCAAGACACAAAGCAGACTGCAGTTATTAGAGAGCAAATAATGCATCTGGAAGCTGTTTTTCAGCTAGGCAAGGTGGGGGATCAACAATTGCCATCATGAATTAAGGATTACATCTGCAGCTGGCATATTTTCTCCGTTTGCCACCCAACCTGATCTGTAGCATCAAGACACTTCGGAGATTAACTTCAGAGCTATGAAAGAGTATTTTGCTATTCTGAGGTGAAAGAAACAGAACAGCTGTGCAAATTCACTCAAAGAGTTTAAATCCAGAGGAGCCAGAGCTGCCCTGTGAGGTGTTCTGCAGCTGCTAGCTCACATCCCCAAATCTTGTATCACTGGTAGAATTTATCCCACTTTTATCTGCTCCGGTGCATATGGAGGAGATGAACGAGCCCAGCACAGAGTCATTGAAACAAGACGAGACACATGCCAAACCCATCTCACAACTCCAATCCAGCAAAATAAGCCGAGCACAAAACAAAAACAAAAAAGTGTGGAATTAATTCTGCATTTCCTTTGGAAAAGCTCAGTGAAGCTTTGAAGTGACTTCTTACAAACTCTGTCAATATACGCTAACACCTCGCCTCTAGTTCTGTTTGTTTTGGAAAAAAAAATAAATACTACCAGTGTTACAGGGCTGAAATAACCGAAAAATAACCATGAACCGAGTATTTGTTCTGAAGCACTCCTTCCCCAGGCCGCGGTTGAAGGCAGGCAGACTTGAAGCAGGATGAGCTGCTTTCCTGGTGGCAACGAATAAACGACACCGCAGAGATCAGTCCCACAGAAGCGTCAGTGAAATACAAGGCTCCTCGGAGGACACGACACAAAGCACGAAGCTGTTTACATCCACAAGCAGCTCCGACTGGGCAAATTCTCCTTCTAGTGTTTAGTTATGTGGGGACTTTTTTTAAAAAAAGGAAAACAACAAAATAAACACATCCCGTTGAATCTGTGTTAGGTCTCCAAGGAAAATGGCTGTGGAATAAAGGTGCTGCCGGGACGAGCTCCGTAGGGATGCGCTCGGGGCCGCGGATGCAGGAAGGTGAAGCGGCTGGTCCCCTCCTGCCACCGGGGTCCCACCCAGGGCTCCGGCCAACAAAACCAGGACTAAGCAGCACAAAACCCAAGACAAAGTGGACCCTGGACGAAAAGGCTTATTATAGGCTTAATATTCCTAAAAATAGCTCAGTGGGCAATTTAGTTGACATACACCATCGGATCGCTTCTTCATCTGCTTGTCGTTTTGGGACAGCTTAAATTTCTGCTGGCAAGAAATATCAGGGGGATGGATGAGCTTTCTGTGCAGCCTGACTCTGCGTTCAGCAACAAAGTCAAATAAAGAGCCTGATGTTTCTTTCCTTGTTTTGAATCAGCAATGCTAAAAGCATGAGGCCAAACAAAAAATGAGTACAGCCCTATAGAAATCCATCCCACGATAAAGAACTGCCTGCCGCACGTGATCGTGTACAGCAGAAACTGGTCCGGAGCAAAAATTCACCAGGTGATAAACGTGCGAATACACAAGGTCACGTCGTTGCATTCAGAAACGAAAACCTCAAAGTCAAATGTGCAGGTGAGACGCTAGAAAACTATTTCTGATTTAAGCAATAGCATTTCAACTGGGAGGACCACGTGTTGTACCTTTTTTTTTTTTTTTTCCAGAAAACTAGAAACTGCTGTCAGATGCCAAAAGGGCACGTTCATACGCTTTGTGTCCTTCTGGTTTGTTCTCCGATCCCTGTCTTGGCTCCGCGACAGTTTTCCACAAACAAAGCATCCCACAGCTACACCTACGAGCTCCCTGTGTTGGTTTTTCAATTGCCATTCCCGGCGTTTGCCTCGCCCGGCCCAGAGGCTGCAGGGGACGTGGATCCGAGCGGTGTCACCCGACAGTCCCACGGGGCAGGACCTGGAGCAGCGGGTGGCAGATTGGGGAGGCAGAAGCTCGTAGTTAATCGGCTTTGTCTTTACCAGAAGTTGTACCTGGTGCTGAATGAAAAACCCTCTCCGAAAACGTCAGCGGCAGCTCGCGCGTCCGAGAACTGCAGAGGTCGAAGTTGGTTGGTTTTATACGTTAACTAGACGGGACAAGCAGCGAGAAGCAAAAATACCATATGGTTTTGGGCGTCTACTTTTTTTAGCTCCGTCGAAAACCTCAGCGTCCTACGAGTGGTCATCTGGGTATTTTATGACCTATTACAGATATTTGATTTAAAGTGATGCTGCTTTCTCACACACGCCCTTCAAAGTTTTAAATAATACACCGTTGCCCATAAAAACAACATCCAAGACCAATGAAGGAGGAGACTGTAAATAAGGCAAAGGCTTCCTGACTTCACAGGGCCACGGACCGTGCTATAAAGCACCCACTATCACAATTTTTTTTCTTTAGCCTTTTTAAAAGCACATTTTAGCAGAGTAGTGGTCCACTACAAATACCCTTTGAACAGATTTTTTAAAAAATTATTAAGAAAAAACATCCCTGAGACATGCTTCAATATTTTCAGGCCAAAAGTGAGGCTCCTCTAGCTCTCCAAGTACGTACCAAAGCTCATCACAATTCAAGTCAGCTTCTTCAATAAACAAATTTCTTCTAGTTCTGCTCCTCTCCAAAGCCTACAGTTCTACATTAGTGGTAACACACTTTTTTTCACTATTGGGTTTGTATTCAGCTATTACCAAAGAGATCATGATAATATTATTGGTGTATATACTCAGAAATAAAGTCAAGTGATGGTGTCCCAAAAAATCACCCTACCTGAGGTGAGGTGTGAAGGGCATTGGGGTGAGTTTGCCACAAGTAAATGGATGGTTGATCGGAAAGGAAAAGCGATGGCAAATACAACCAGCAGCCACACAAAGGCCCCTCCACAGCTGTTTCACACCAGATCAATAAGGTTAAAACATCCATCAGGTTGACTTTCATAATGGTGTGAGTCAGATGAAACGCGCAGTGAGGTAATCCAGCTGTGAAAACAATAATTACCTGATCTATCCCAGGCCCCAGTTAATAATGGTATCTAAAATGAGCCATCCCCGTGAGCACGGGCTCCGACTCCCTTTCCTGTTGTGCGAGCTGCGATGTGACATGGACACAGTCCCCGATCCCTGGGAACACCGGGAATTGCACCGACAGCTCCACAGAATCACAGAATCAGGGTGGTTGGTGCTAAGGGGCCCCTGTAGATCCCCCAGCCCAGCCCTGCTCACGCAGGGGCACCAGAGCAGATCACACAGGTCGGGCCAGGCGGGTCTGAATGTCTCAGAGAAGGAGACTCCACACCCGCTCTGGGCAGCCTGGGCCAGGCTCTGGCACCGCAAAGGAAAGAAGTTTCTCCTCGTGTTCACATGGAGCCTCCTGTGTTTCAGTCTGTGCCCGTTGCCCCTCACCCTGGCGTTGGGCACCACTGAACAGAGTCTGGTCCATCCTCTGACACCCACCCTGAGATATTGACCCCGTTGATCAGATCCCTCTCGGCTTCTCTTCTCCAGCTCAACAGCCCCAGCTCTCTCAGTCTCTCCTCATCACAAAGATGCTCCAGACCCCTCAGCATCTTTGAAGTCACAAAGCAGAAGGATGGAAAGAAGCACCGGAGACGCCCAAAGGGAACCAAGAACACCCCAAAAAGATCAGCTCTGCCATTGTAAAGCCAAGTGACCCCGCAATACAAAGCAGTATTTAAGAGCCAGGAACCCAGCAGATTCAAAAATGGGATTATGGTAATCGAGATTATTCAATTCAGCTTTCTGAACACAGAGAGGATTAAATATTAGAAGGCAACTCAATTTTGAAGCATTTTAAGTTTCTCATTTTGCTCTCAGTTCACCTCATTTCACGGAAGATCTAAACTCAAGCAAGACCTGGGAACTACAGAGGCCACTTGCACAGTTCAGAAGAGTCTGAATTCCCTCCCACTGAGGATCCCAAACCCCAGGATGAGAGAAATGCTGTGAAATGCACCGGACTGTTGTGTTTGTCCTGCTGAAGGTGCTCGCAAGGCTCGTACACACACACACTCCTCATACACATCCCTGGTGTTCATTTGGTTTTTTTTAACAGGACAAACTGCCCCATAAAGAAACATTTTACAGCCAGAATCAACTCCCACTAATTGGAGGTTTTGAAGACTCCCCGAGGAAGCCGGGCAGGATGGTGCTTTTTCTGTGGTGTTGTTTTTGTTTAAGGATGTAGAGGAGTCTACACGTATTGCTCACAGTCTGGAAAAAAAGCAACTATAACTATTTAAGCCTGGCAACGTGGCTCAATGGAACACAAGACACCGCAGAGCAAGAGATCCCTGCACGGGGAAAGCTTAAAAACCTGAAGTCTGGTCACGCCGAGGACGTCTGCAACTCATCCCGCGGTTGGTCTAATACCAGAGAAGCTGCTGTTGATATAAAATGCGGGTAGTTTTGTGTCAGATCATCTCTCAGCTCCATGCGTGCGGCTGCACAAGCACTGACCACATCCCTGGGAAAGCAGAAAGCTCCGGGGAGTGCTCTGCCCTCCAACACGTTTATTTTTTGCTGATGAGCTGGCAAACAGGAGCCCAAGATGCTCCGTCTCCAGGTGACATCCCAGGCCAGAAGCGTGCGGATGAAAGAGATTAACGAAGCGGTGAGAACCGGGGCCTCTGGAAGGGAAAGAAGCTCCCAGAGAGCAGAGTACCAGTCAAAAGCATCAGGAGGTGACATCCCCCCCTCTTCGCTGCTATTTAGTTCTATTTCATCAGGCTTCACGTCTTAGGTCCAACAGGAAGCAGAGAAACCTCAAATATAAGCCAGGATTGTGACCTGTCAGGGCATGTCCCATATTAAACCAACACCACAGAAAATTAGGAGTCAATCTGGGTAATGTTTTCCCTTTTTGTTTGCTTTGCTGCAGTAAGTGGTTATTTTCTCTGTGGTGGCCACACCTCCTATAAAGGGACTTACTTAGAATATACTCATTGGGCTGGGCATGCCAGAGTTCATTCTTTCATTTCAGAGTCTCATTCTTCCTGGCAACACGTCCGCACCAGAAACCCATACCCGAGTCAGGTTTAAGAACCTTAGCGCATAATCCATGACCATATTTTATTACTACAGTAAGAAGATATGATTATTAAATCCAGTCTAGGTTGGATTTTAAAATTACCCGACAACAATAGTTCAGGAACCTGTGGCTTAACAAAAGACAATAAACTAAGCCTGAACCAAACTTCCCCTCAATAATTCAACCTGTTATTTAAAGCCTGAACCAGACACAATATACATTAGTCACAACTCTGCATCAAGCTATTTTTTCCCCCCCAAGATAAGACTCCAGACGTTCCAAGGCCCTATTTACCGCTCCTCAGGCAGGGAAACTGAGGAATCATCCGATTCGGGGGTAACGCAGAGGAGAACTAATCACCAGCCTTCACCCCCTGTTGCCATCATTCGTCTTACAATATTCAACAACTCGCAATAAGCAGCTTCCAGTTTCAACACATTTTTGCATAATTGTCCTTATGTCACATTAAATATGAACTATTACACTAAAAGGGAACAGATCTTTTTACTTTTAAATCAGAAAGATGACAAACTGTTTTCTAGAAAGCACGGCTGAATTTCTACCCACACTTGCCCTCTGAAAAAGAAATCTGTTCATCAATGTGAACACACTCACATTTCAGAAGCTTTTCAGACCAAAACACCTTCACTAGAACACCAGGTATTTAAAGCAACAGAGTTCCAAACTCGTTCCTTCCAGGATATATAGGTGAGTGGGTCAGAGATAATCAATGCTAGAGCGAATAAAACCGTGCCCTGGATTTACTAACCAAAACACATCCAAGAAATGCACTAATGTTTAAGGATACTTCTTGTAGCTCAAGAACAAGCATCTCTATAATGCATCAACTCTTCCTATACAAATATAGACTAAAAAAATAAAATTAGTCTAGACCTCAAATACTCTTTGAGCATTTTGCTTATTTTCAGCTTGTCCGTTTTTTACTATAGGAAGAACGTGACACACGATTCCAGAAAAAAACCCACCCAAACCAAACCAAACTCTTCTCCACATTGAAGTGGGTTCATCTTGTTTGGGTACAACCTTCACAAAAAGAGCTCTCGATACTGGAATGAATTCTAGTATTTCAAGACAAAGGCTAAGGAGGAAAAAAAGGCTGTTGCCATATGAGAAGACATTTCCCCACAGCAGACTGCTACCGGCGTGTGTTTTTATTCTTTGCTCTGTAACCAGCCACTCTGCAGTAATACAAAAAAAAAAAAAAGCTCTCAGAAAAAAAAAAAAAAATCTGTGCAGCCAAGAACAGACTAGAACAGTAAAAACAATAGTCCTGGATAAACCATGTTCCGCATGCAGCCTTCTCATTCCGAGCTCCCAGGTTTAGTTCCACGTTTGGATGCTACAGAAACATGGATGGTACGACACTATTTACCCTGAACACATTCTAAAGAGACACGCTGCTGCTTATTTACAGCAGCTGATAGGGATTTGACAGAGGAAATTTCTCGTGCAATACTACAAAAGGATCATTTTCTGCACCTTTCCCCAGCCCAGGGCCAGTTTCCTGGGGAACCCAATGCCGCTCCCTGTGGAACCAGCCACTCTCCAGTTCACCATTAACCAGGATTTTCCCCTCTCCATGAAGCAGGGGGGGGACACAGCCACATCTTTACCATTCCGGACCCTTTTCCTCCCATGTCCTCTGATGGAACAGGAGCCAAGCTGCGCAGAGACGAACGGGCAGGTATTTCCAACCTCTGCCGGGGATGAGGAGCGAACTCTCCTGCCTGTGACACCCCCCGGGCCAGCTGTGACAACAATGCTGGGCTGGCCCTGGCTCCAGCGCCTGCTTTGTGCCACATCCTTTGAATAGATCTTATTGTTTACCCTCCGCTCCTTCCCCACCTCCTCGTCATCACATTTTTCCCGGCTATTGCCCAAAAACCAGACGTGCCAGGGCCGCTTCCCTCCCCTCCCAATCCTGTTTTCCAGGCGCTGTTTCCCACCCCCCCGCTCCACCACCAACTCCTCACACCCGCAGCAACACGTTGGCAGCAGCTCTGCCCCCCCCACCCCGGGAGTTTAGATCCGACGGGGGAACCCACACACCCCCCAAATAGGGTGGGGGGGACACACGTTTCACACCAACACCCCCCCCAAACGCGGGTCACAGGCCGCAGCCCCCGCCCTGCGCACCCCCCCGGGCTCCCCCCGCACCAGGCCTGTGGTAAAGCCGCCCCTACCCCATTCATAGCCCCCCCCCCGCGATGACCGGTTGTTCCGTGAGGGGGGGAGCCCTAAAGCCGGACACACACACACCGCGGCCCGGCCCCCCCCGTCTCCTCAGCCCTGGGGCCTCACCTCAAAGCGGCTCTTAGTGACCCCGTTCATCTCCCTCCGCATGGCGGGGCCGGGCGGGGAGGACCAGGAGGGGCGGGGGGTGTGAGGAAAGAGGGGCGGGGGGTGTGAGGAAAGAGGGGCGGGGGGTGTGAGGAAGGCGGGCGGGGGCTCCGGGGCTGCGCGGCCTCCGCCCGCCGCGCCTGCTCCGGCCTCAACTTCAACCCAAAACAAAAACACTCCGCACCTGCCAGCAACGCGCGCTCTCATTGGCCAGCGCCGGGCACGGCGCGCGGCGGCGGCGGCGGCGGGAGGCGGGGGGGGGAGCGCGCGCTGCGGCGGGGACACCCCGAAACGGGAACGGGGAAACTGGGCGGGGGGGGGGGATTCGGGAAAAGGGGGGACAGCGCGCGCCCCCGCCGCCCCCACCTACCCCACAGGTCGCCGTCCCCATCGCGCCGCCGGGGTCCTCCCGCGGTGGGGGGGCTGCGAGGGGCGCCGCCCCCTTCCCGCGACACCCCCCCACCCAACTGGCGGGAGATCCGCC
Source organism: Caloenas nicobarica (assembly GCF_036013445.1). Lineage (NCBI taxonomy): Eukaryota > Metazoa > Chordata > Aves > Columbiformes > Columbidae > Caloenas > Caloenas nicobarica. Next base: position 4,839,782 of record NC_088268.1, on the reverse strand, counting down.
CCCCCCCCCCCCCTCCCGGTGCCGCCGCGGGGATCGGGGGTCCCGGGGGGGGGGTCTCCCCCGCCCCTCCGTTCCCTTCCGGGATGCCGCAGAGCTCAGCCAATCACGGCCCGGGCTGGCGTGACGTCACGGTGATGCCATTCCCGCGGGAAAATCAAGCGTGGTGGGGATTCCCCCCCCCTCCGGCTCCCCCCCCCCGCCCCCCCCGCCATTTCCAGAGACCCGAGACCCACTTGTACCAAAGAGATTTATTTGCATGTAAATAAACACGTTCTTCGCAATATTTCAAAAAAAAGGTGAAACTGCCCCAGAAGGGCGGGGGGGACCGGGGGCCATTTACAAAAAAAAGCCAATTTCCGGGCAGGTATTTACATCACCACCATGAAGAACCATTTTCTTTTAATCTCCGTGTCCACTTCGCCATCTGAGATTAAAAGGTTTGGCTTTTATTTTGTTTATGCTTCTTTTTAATCTTTCCAATACTGAAAGATGTCAAATAATTGTTGAGAATAAGCAAAAATATTTTCAAAAATAAAACATTTGTCCGAAACCAAGCGTTTACACATTGAAACGTCCGTGCCGGCGCGTACCTCATCTCTCAGCGCGGCCACAGAAGTGCCAGCCAGTCCCTCATGATTTATATCACACGGCATGGAAGGTGACAGGGCACAAAAATGGGGTGAAAAGCGTTAAAAACGGGTGTCCCTGGGGTCAGGAGGAGCCTTTGTTCCCTTGATTTGTGATGGTGACGCCGCTTTCTGCAGATAAATTAATAATGAACTTTGGTCTTGGATGAGCAGAGGAGGAAACGTGAGCAGCTCTTTTCCTTTAAATTGCCTTTTTTGTGTTAATTACACAGCCGAACGGTATTTCCTCCCGGCTTCCACACAAATCCGCTTTATTCCACGTCAAGCAAACCATCCCGTGGAATCCCCAGCTCCGATTCCACTTGCTTCGTTTGGACGGTTGTTTCTGCCTTTGCACAACCCCGAACGGATCAAAGGGCTTTTGTCAAAATAATTAAAAATATAAATGAGGCAGCACAAAAGCGCTGCGACAGGCATCACGTCTGAGATGCAGCCGCTGCAGCAGATAAATTCATCTGGGTTTGTGTCTCACATCCTCTTCAGCCACCCCACGGTCACATGAGGCCGATGCTGCATAAGATAATGGCATTTGCTCCAGGTTCTTACTTTATTTACTATCTTTTTTCCCTATTATCTCAGCACGTGAATTTGGGAGCATTTGGGGAGGGGGAAGCTACGGGATGCGGGTCGTGAGGAGCAATTGTGAGTGGTGGAAAATACAAGGGAGAGTTACCCAGAGCTTGGAACGGGGCAGGTTGGAGAAATTCACGGCTCCAAAATTCTGCAGGAGCCCTGGGAGGGCTTTATCAAATCCAAAGGTGAAAGCAGGAGGAAGAGGTGAAAAATCCCTAAAATTAATCAAAGAGTTGCTAACTGACTAAAAAGATATCAGAGTACAGCTTTGAATGAACCGGGAAAGAAATAGCTCTGGGGTCAGACTGCAAGCAGGACTGGAAATCTCTGTGGTTTAAAAGAAACTTCAAACCTTGACGGCTTTTCAGGCCGTTTCCCCAAACGCAAAGTCCAATCTCCTTCTGTGGGGAATTCCCAACCAGCAGAATCCAACGGGACAGAATTCCGCTCAGAACATAATTCAAAAGATGCGTTTGCACAACTCTTGGGTGTCCCACATTTCTCTTCGGTGAATTGGATTTAACTGCTTTTAAAAATAAAACGCTTCCGAGCCTCTTTTCCTTTCAGGGACTGCAAGAGGAGACACAGAGGATGCCCGAGTCGTGCTCTTAATTCCAGGCAAAAAGGGGAAAATCCAGCTTTTATGGAAATCCTGCTTCTGCTGCAACTCTCCCCCAGTTGAACCAGTTTTTCCAGCACCGACTCGTGCTCCAGCCCAGCACCTCCCAGAGAGAGGGGAAGGTTTGTCTGCAGTACCAGAATGACCATCTGAGAAATGTCAAAAGATTAAATAAAAAAATCAAGCCCCCAAATGAAACCCTGAAGGGCTCGGAAACGGGAACAGATGGTGAAAACGAGGTGCGTTTTTCAACCGAACGCACAGGGGCTGTCGTAGCGACGTTAATGGAAATGTTTGTAGTGGGTAAATAAAGTTTGGCTCTGAAATGAGCGGCTGACGGTCCCTTGCTTTCCAACCGCAGCATCGGGGGCTCTGGGGAAGCTCTGCCAGGGGAAGCAACACTCAGATGATGACAATTTCCACTGGGATTTGCTCCAAGATGTGCCAGAATTTCGCCAACTTCACCAAAACTACAGCGGCTGCAGAGCTGCCCAAATCCACGGGCTCTACCCAAACTCCCCGAGTCCCTTTGGGCTTCGCATGGTACAGTGAAAACAGAGATCGCGTGGAAAGAAGCAGCACGAGGCATTCGCATACGGAGAGAAATAAATAGCTAAAATGAAGCGAAAGTCAAACACGAAATGGAAGAATCCTGCCTCAGTGGGACCCGGAGTAAAACGCCGACCTCCAAAGGACACAGCGCCCGACTCGTATCAGAGGAAGATGAAGTTGAACCAGGCATTGAAAGAAGAAATGCCACAAAAATAAAATAAATAACTTTTTTTTTTCTTCCAATCACCCTTTTTAAAAAGAATAAAACCCAACCCTAAAACATGCCCTAAAATAATGAGTTTAAAACTTCCTAAAACCAAAAGCAACTTATTGTGAATGGGAAGAGGGGCAGAGGAACTCAGACGCTCCCAGAACAACCTTCGTTTCTGTTTGCCCCAGTTTGGGGGCTGCTCCCACACTTACACACACACTTCACTTTATACCCATTAACTCTAATGGGGCCATTAATACTCCTTAATTAAGAATGAGTGTAAGTGTCCACGGGACGAAGGCCGCAGTCGGGAACCCGGCTTGCCAAACAAGCTGCTGGCGCTTGCACTGTCTGTTCAGACTTTGGAGATCCTTGGAAATACTTATTTTCTCTTCAAACACGCCCCGTAAAAATCAGCGTGGCAGGTTTGCAACGAACGGCTCCTTTCTTTCAACCTCTGGAACGCACAGGTCCTGCGTACAAGCTCATCTTTTCGGGATACTATGAAAACTAATTGCCAATTAGAGCAACATCCATGAGATCGTCATCTTCTTCCCCAATTAAAAACTCGGGGCTGGGCCGGGCCGGTCGCTCGGCTGCCAGGATCGCGCTGCTCGTCATGGACAGGGGCTGTTCGGCCGAAATCGGGGACTTGGACCAGCTCTCCGGCTTCATGCCGTGAGATTTCTTCTTGTCTCTGTCTTTATCTCGATCCCGATCTCTGTCCCGGTCTTTGTCTTTCACTTTTTTCTTCTCTTTTTTGTGCTTCTTGTGTTTTTCCGAGCTGTATTCAGGCAAGGGCCTGATGCCGTCGTCGGAGCTGGGGCTGTTCTGGTAGGATTTCTCGGCGATGGAGGAGCCCGACTCGCTCTCGCTGTCAATGTTTTGGGGGGTGTACGCCGGCGATTTGCTGTGGCTAGGAGAGCAGCGTTCGTGTTTGGGGGTGGATCCGCTGATGAGGGGGGACCCGTAGCTTTTGGAAGAAGCCATCTGAGGCCGCAGGCCGTCCCCGCCTCCCTCCCCGGGTTTCTGCAAGGTTACTTTGGCTTTAATGCTGGGGGAACCACCATCGTGTTTGCTGATGATAATTTTGGCCACTCCAGTGCTCCCGACGTTTTTGGAATCTGAAGTCTTCTTGGAAGAGTCGCCAGATCCTCCAGAAACAGACACTTTCGATTTCTCTTTGTCACTCTTCTCACGTTTGCCCTGGAAATCGCCTCCAGACATATTGTGTTTGGAGGACATCGTATGGCTTGAGGAATTGGAACTTGGCCCCATTTGTCCATCCATGGGGTCATCTCCACCAGGCCCACTAGTGACAACCCCATGTTTCAGTTTGTCTATGACCGCAGTCAGAGATGGCTTCTTGTTTCTGCTCGGAGACTTGCCTTTGGAACTTCCATGCTGGTTCTGAGATGAAGACATGGAAGACCCGCTGGACGAAAAGGAAGATGAAGACGCTGTTGAAGAATTCGATGAAGGAGGTGGTTTCTGTGACATCGAGCCAGAGGATCCCATTCCTGAAGACGATTTCATACTTGAGCTTGATCCGGTCCCAGACATATGGGAGCCTCCGGAACCCGAACTGATCGGTGACTTCGCTTTAGATGATGGGGGAGTACTGGGGACAGGTTTCATGGGAGAAGCAAGCTTGTCAGAACCTCCCGAGGGTCTGGAATGAGACGGAGAGATGTTTGGTTTACTCATGGAAGGGTTCATAAGCGATGATGGCTTTCCTTGAGGTTTCATCTTGGCGCTTCCGGAGCCACTGCTGAGGCCGTGCTTGGTGATGGGGGAGGATCCGGACTTCCCCACCGACTGAGCCGAGCTCTTGGACTGACCCGAACTTGAGCCGCCTTGGCCTGAGTAGAGGCTGCTGCTCATCTTTGAGCCAGACGACCCTTCCGATTTGCTGCTTTTCATTTTGCCTGAAGTTGAAGAGGAGGAAGAAGAGGAGGAGGAGGAAGAATGGCTATGATGGCTTTTGCTGCTGGAGGAGGTGACAGAGCCACTGCTCGTATACTGGCCATGTGAAGACGGTTTGCCGACAGTCACTGTTCCTTTCGGGATCTGAATGGTTATTTTTGGAATAGGAGGAGTAGCTACACCAGGAGGAGTCTGAGATCTGCCCGAACTCCCAGGAGATTTGGACCCACCCGTGCTTGCTGGTGGCGTGAAAGGCCTGTTTGATGAGCTGTGAGACGGGGATTTCCCATCTGTCTCCTGCTTTTTCCGCTTTGGAAGTTTCTCTTTACTTTTACCATCGCTGGATGGCGTCCGGCTGCGCTTCCCTGGCTTCCCGTCTATCCCGGGACCTGCCATGTTACCCCCAGAACCGTTCCCCTCCTTTACCCGTTTCTGAGACTTTTCTTTTCCTAAATCCCCTGCATTCAGTAAAGGGCTCTGACCTCCACTGTGATGCTCCATGATGTCAGAGGACCCCAGTGCTTTGCTTGCAGCTGCAATAATACTAAAATCTACTGTATCGGACTGATTGCTCCCTTTAAACTTATTTTCCCCCCCATCAGCCCCCAAGACTTGCACCCCCAAAGTAGTTAGAGCCTGGGATGCATAGCCCTTGAAATCGTCGGTGTCTCCGCTCTGGCTACTCTCATCAAAATACTCCTCCCCAAAGCCACTTTGACTCTGGCTGTTCAGCAAGTCAGGGTTGAAATCTACTCCATCGGGAAAAAAATGGTTTGAAGAGTCGCTGTTGGGGCTCACAGCAGCGTCTGCTATCAGGTCTGCTGGGTCTGTGTAGGGGTTCTCACTATTGTTCGTCTGAAAAACATCGGGGTCAAAGAGGGCACTTTGTGAATGTCCTGAACTAGAAGAGTCTCTTACGGGAGTACCGATGGGCGGACAGTCCTCGGTAGTGGCGGGGAGCTTGGAAGCCTCCTCTGCTATATCCGAAAGGATATCGGTCACATCGGCTCCGATGCTGTCCGAACTGGAGAGTCGAACCATTCTCTGAATACTGGGCTGCGAGTGAGGTATCGGCTGCGGGTACGTGGTGGGAGGAGTGCTGCACTGGCTGGGTGCTGGAGTAATGTGAGGGGTGTCCAGGGCATCTGCAGTAATGTTGACATCAAAAATGGGATTCTGGGAGTCAACATCCATCGAAAAGAGCTCCCTCTGGAAATCATCCTCAGTCTGATGCTTGGGCTTGTCGGCCGGCATACGGGATTTTTTTTTCTTCTGTTTATTCCCCCCAGGGCCCATTTCCATTCTGGGGGAACCAGAGGAAGAGTTCTGCCTTTCGAGGGGGCTGCTCCCATACAGAGTGGAGAAATCCTGAGGGGGATTGTCTTTAAGAAGGTTCATGAGCATGGGGTGGTTCTTGGTGTTGCTCGCTGGTGAGGACACGGGTGGCGGCGTGTGATGGGGAGGGGTGGGACTCGAGCCAATGGTCGAGCCCACGTTCCCCGTGATCTGCAACAAACTAGTGAGGATCGGGTTCTGCGACACTTTGCTGAAGTCCTCCCCATGGCCCATCGAGTCGTGCCTCTCTTTCATGCTTAAGCTCATGTTGAACAAAGTAGTGATGGGCCCCCCGGGAAAAGTGTTTGTCGGGGTAGTGGTACCGCTCATGGGGTTGCTGCCCGTGGTCATGCCATACCCGGGGCTGCTGGCGGGGGGAAGGTTTTTCTTCACCATGTCCTCGACTGTCTCTGCAATGAGGGACAAGGCTGGTGTGTCTGCTTGGATCGTTTCTGCTTTTCTGCGAATTGCTCTCATGGTGACAGGGATGGACATACACCTGCAAGACACAAAACCGAGGGTTTAGCGTGCGTTTTGTTGCCCTTCCGTGATGTTCACTGAAGGCGTTTTAAAAACTTTATCAGACGTAAAGCAAGCTGTGAGGCTCCTAGGCACAAGAGAGCAACAGATCCAGGCACTGGAAATTCCCTGCTGTTCTGTTCTATTTACACTTATCCCGTCACGCTTATCTAGCCAGGAGGCAACCGAGCCTTCACACATTGCCTTGCAATGGCAAAGGGAGAATTAACCATTTCACTCTAATAACTAATAGCTCGCAGGTCATCATCTTGTAGTTAAAGCACCGGATGCAATCTGGGTTGTTACTCTGATGCTGCCGGAAAACCCCTTTGTTTAAGCTTGGCAAACCTCATTCGCTGCAACCCTGTAAAAATCAATGGTAATGCCACATTCTACTCAAGGACGACAAGCCTGTAATGTTCTGAAAGAAAAAAATAGCAATTCTCACTCAAAAAGCCTGTGCTGTGTCCTGTTAACACTGCTGTGTTCTGAATGGCAGCTGGGGTGGAGGCATCTTGATAAAAGGCCTCTGTAAATGACAAACTGCAGGGGAGCTCTGCCGCATTTCACAGCCAGCTACTGGAGAAGGCATAGACACCTCGGACACGCACCCAAAAATAAGTAGCTATGATTCAACATCTGGAATGGAATTTTCTATAGGCCTCCCAGCTTTCCTCTCTTCCAGACAACCACAAAATTCACCCACAGACAGAACAGCTCCAAAACCACCAGGATAAATATGAGACAGTTCATCTGCATCATCTGGAGTGCACGGCAGCACAAAAAAAAATCCAGCTTACCTTTGAACAACTTTGGCAATGAAATCATCTGTACAGATAAGAGCATCGGACAGCCCTTTGTACAGCTTACAGTTCACGTGGGTAGAGTCTTGCACATCCATTACCACTACAAGAAAAGGCATTTGGAAGAGATCAAAATCCTGGTTACGGTAGAAGAAAACCCCATCTTCCTCCCCATAAACACACTTGTGTTTTTCCCGAGTCCACTTACCACACACGAGGGAGTCGTTCACAGGATGCTGAAAGGACACACTGAAACAGGAGTCAGAGAGAGGACAAACTTCAAACTGCAGGATCCCGGGAGAATCTGAAAGACAAGGGAACTGTTCAATTAGGGAACGCGGGAGATGAACCAGCTTAATAACCCCATATAGAAGGAAAAGAAAAGCAGCACAGGCCTAATTTCGTATTATTAAATTACACAGCGCTTCTTATCATCCACACGTTATATTCCACTTGATGCGGTACCCACCTTCTTTTAAAACTGTTCGCTTGACACAGCTGCCAATCAGCGTGTTGTATGCCACCTGATGTCGGATCAAATTGAGGATGAGAGGAACGCGTCCAGGGTGCTGGAAGGCGATTTTACTGATCAGGGTTCCTTGAAGGCTTCTTCCATCTGGGAGAGGAGCATCTTTGTTCAGAAAGTAACAGTGCTGCTGTCCTGGAAGAGCCTGACAAACAATTTCTGCTTTATTTCAACCACTGCTGGGTACAAGGCAATAACAGACATCGAGGAAGGAGAGAGGCGGCGCCAGATCCACGTGATGCCAAACCACCTTCCTGGCTAAACATGACAAACAACGAAGACACTTTCCTTCCAATCTGAACAAGCAAAACACGATTTCAGATCCTCAGAAGCAGTAATGCCGAATGGTTTTCACTGTCCCCACTAAAACGGCTCCATACGGTAGGGCGTCCCTTCCGAGGAAAAGGGGAATCCTCTGCAGTTAATAGATCTGCCATTGACACATTTAAGAACTCTGATTTCTCCCAAAGGGATGCGGTTTGTTCAGCCACATGTTACAGTGTGAACAAGAGGAGGGGACAGAAGCTGGGAGGGCTCAGCCCCGTACCTCTGTTGTCATTCCCAGAGCAACGGATTTTACATTAGCTAATCTTCCTAATTACTGTGGTCGTGTCTGTATCTGAATTCTAATGCTTGGATAGCATAGGTTTTGCCTATGAATAAATGCTGTACCCATTTCCTTTATCCTACTAGAAAGACACCTGAAACAGATGAAAAACCCCAAACTGCTCATCTGCATGGATAACGACCTGGTCGTAACAACATACTTACTGCGTAGAAGCGCATGTTGTGGTTTAAAGGCAGAGGATCAGCCTCCTTGGATAATTCAAACTGGGTGATGAGCTCATACAAGGGTACAAATGTTGGTGGTGTGTCGAACAATGGAATACCTGCGGGAACAAGATGGCACAGAATAATTACGCCCGCGAGCCAGAAAGAGATGGTGAGTTAGAGATGGTGTTACCATCTAGTAAAAGAAACTTCTCCAGGTTTTACTGGAAATAGCACAAAACCTTGAGCAACTTTTCTGGCTGACTTTAAAAAATCAGCAGCAGTTAATGAATGAAAACCGAGAGAGTATCTGTGTGACAGATCTGCAACCCACCTGTGCAGCCCTGAAGCTTCTGAATGAAAGCCCGAGACACCGGAATGGGACGAGGGAATTTCAGGAAGAAACAAGCTGGTAAGTCCACGCTGTTGGCACTGGTGATTGACGAGAAGGACGGAGTTCTGAAATATTGAGTTAATAAAAGATCTTATTAGATACAGGAGATGATTCTGGCTTCTGCTATTAGCACCAGACACCCAATCTACTGTTTGCTCAAATAAAAGCAGATTTTATACCTTCTTAAAAACTAAGACACTCCTCAAGAGCATGGCACACGCCTCAAATATATATTTCTTGTCTTAAAGACAGTAACATAAGTGCTTTAGATAATTCTAGGACATCATGTAGTCATCTCCCCACTCTGACTTCAGCAGCACGTTGAATTTGGATGTAACCGAGGTGGCTGTGAAGGGCCTGGCAGGCGCGTCTTGCACTTACCCTTTGCTGTCAACTGGATGCGAGCCCATAATCAGCGGCGCGATGGGAAGTTTGTACATAGCCATGGTTCCCTCCACTGTTACTGACACGTTCATACCCAAAGATCGAGGAACTGCAGAGGAGGCATGAAAGAACCCCAACAACATAAGCTGACAAAAAAACCAATGCAAGTTTTATGAATTAAATATTGCTAAGTGAAAATATCTTATTTCTTCCACAAGGAACAGCTTTCAGCATTCAAACTAGTGAGGCTACCTAATGCTCTATTTTTCTCTTGCAAAGTAGACCAACTGCATAATTCTTAAAATATATTCCAAATACATTTGCAAGTTTGTAGTATGCTCTTTACAAAACAAAACAACGATTTTGGACAACTTCACCTTCTTCTTTTCCAAGACCAGCCTCAAGCTTAATTGGTGCTTGGTTTTGTCATTTTAGCACGAGACAGATGTCTAGGCACGTGCATAAAAATAATCTTCCAGTAAGATGGCAGACACACAAGTATCCCCACAACAGAATAAATCTCACATTAATGACTAAATTCACCCTAAGGAAAAGGGCTCAGTCTGCAGAGCGTCACCTGGGTAGCAGCCCAGTTCAAACCCAGAATAGCCACCAGGTTCGAGACGGTCGGCTGAGCCAGAATTTACACATGGGCTCATCAAACCTGTGTCCTCTGTAAATACATTTATGATTTTCCCGCGTTACAGGTGACGGCAGAGGGGAGCTAAACTGTGGGAATCCTGCTTCCTTCTCTCCTTCCAGCAGCAGACCCCACTAGCTTCTAAAGCTGACCTACCATTATTCTCATGCAAAATAACAGGGGCTCCAGTGCCATCTTCAAATAAATCATAGGGCGAGACGTAATACTTGAGATTCATCAGGAGACCTGTGGGAGAGCAGCTTTTGAACAAGCATCCTGACGATACAAGCGAACCCCATCATCATTAACCCCTGTAACCTCACAAGGTTCACCCCATAAGAGCACACACTGGGCAGAGCTGCTACTGCACCATCACTGAGTCGTTCTCTGCTGTTAGAGACACAGACGTGGCCGCCCCCCATAAAATTACCGTCTGTGGCTTTGTAAAGAGAAGCTGGCCTTCTGGATCATGTGCGACTTACAAATACTCAGCCACCTTCTCCCTCTTTCATTTGATTTGCATGTTCCATTACTGTCATCAGCTTATGTGAAGCTACCATCCATAAAGGGGACTCTGAAAAAAGTAATTTTAATTTTTTTTTTTTAAGTGTTAATTAAAGATACCTCCACTCCTGGGGGTGAGATAGCCAACACTGCCATGAAGGATCTTGTCAAGGGGGTTTGCGTTGGTGGCTTGCCTGCAAAAGAGGCAATCACAGGTCTGTAACGAGGCAGAGTCAAACCTGACGCCAAAATTCATGGGCTGATGGCAGATTTTAGCTCAATATACACACTTCTTGGTCACACAGAGGGAACGACCTTAAACTTCACAGTTATAGGCAAAACAAAAGCTACTTTACTCTACAGTATGGGTGGTTTATCCACCGAATCTACAGCAGTGAAAGATGGCCAAATGTGTCTCGATTTCTCACTGTAAAACACGTTACCAATAATCCCTCCAGTTATCAACTCTTTACCTTCCTGACTTTCTTTCGATTGAATTCTGTAGTTAAAAAGGAATTGCTCAGAAAGCTCCAAGCAATGTGTGTGTGTGTGTGTATATATATATATATAATTCCCCTGCTAGCACAGGTCTTCTATAGCCTCAGCATTGTACTTCTCAGCTATTATGTCAGACGATGTGACATTTCCTGGATATACAATACTTGGCATGATCAGAATCAGCCAACACGATGCAGAATTAGTACGTAAAAATAAACCACCAACAAAAACCAACCACCACATAGAGGTCCTTACCAATACATCCCTGCCATTTTTGAGAGGTCCAGCTCCAAGGACTGCAGAGCTAAATACATTTTAGTTTTAAGTTTGCTGGGAAAAAAAAACCAACACAAAACAAAATAAGAAAAATTGAAAGGAACCGTTCAATGAAACCCAACTCCCAGACCCGCTGGCTGACAAGCTGCAGCACTTGCCAACACACTGAGTATTTAGAAATTACAACTTTTCACTCTGCATCCCCACTTCCCGTGAAATCCTCCCCACCCGCTGTGTGCACACGCAAGCCACGGTGACGAAGTCAGCAGGATCACACGCAATGAAAATTGAAGCACAGAACTAAAGGCTTCTAGATTTCTTTAATTTGATATATGTGGATGCGGATCACACGCAATGAAAATTGAAGCACAGAACTAAAGGCTTCTAGATTTCTTTAATTTGATATATGTGGATGCATATAAATGTATTTAAGACTTACTTGTCTCCTGGTAACTTATACAGGTTCACAAGTCCCCTTAGATGCTTAGAAAATTCATCAAAATTTTTCTCTCTGAAAAAAAGAGGGAGAAAAAGTTAAGATGTATTCAAATTCATAACAAATAAGGCTTTGGTTCTAAAAGTTATATTAATACAAACACTAAGTCACCGAAGAAAAGACTTTTGCTATATGAAAGCCACAAAATGTGTTCTTTAAATGATCCGGCTTCAATGATTCTGATGAATGTTGTGCTGTGGCTTCCAAGATGCCATACACAGGAGTCAGAACCAGAAATACCTGAACCAAAGCCAGAAAATCCCCTGGAGAAGCAGAGAGACTTTTTGGGGAAGGAACAGTTAGGAAGCATTTGGAGTTTCCTGACATAAAATATTATCAGGTTAATACTGCAAAGAAAATCCTGTCAGAAAACACAACAAACAGCTCTTGCTGCTCACCTCAGATGTTGTACCAATTCCGGACAACTCTGAAAAGGAAAGAAAATACAATGATATCAATGTTGAATGCAGATATTTCAGTCTTTGTGCAGCACAGCAACTGTAAAATATTAGAAGAGTAAAATTTCTGAGCATCAGCTTTTCTTGAGAGGCAACACAATGCCCACAACTACACACGGCTACGGTTCTAGTTCTGCTCATCAGACCCCCGTCAGGACAAATTCAAGCAATACTATTTCCTCTTAAATGACCGATTTGAAATAAACTTTTAAAATTGTGAAGGCTTAGGTTGAAAACCTATGATCTTATACAGAGACATTAAAAATGGTTTGTTTCCAGAAGAGTGGCTGGGCCAATGTAAATAGCAAGTTTAAATCTCATACATGTGCCATGAGCAATTTTCTTTCTGCATTCCACATTTTAGTACTCTCCATTCACAGATCCAAGTTTTAGAAGATTAATTTCCCTATCCTTCCTCTAGAAATAATATTCTTTCTCAAATACTGTTGTCAGTTATAAAACCACTTGAAGAAAACGGAAGATCAGTAAAATGGTCCTTACACATGTACCCTACGTCAATTATTCACCCAGGAAAACGCGCTGCTCCACAGAGGATTTTACTTTCCATTAGAACAAGCGGTTCCAAACTCACCAAGGTGTTACCCCCCGTTCGTCAGTCACACGTACCACAGGGTTTTCTCCGTGATGAGCCACCTTCACGTCGCACAGCAGCCCGGTGGGATCTAACTGCACTTCCACATAGAACATATCTGAGGTGATGTAACATTCAGTGCCGTTGGCACTAAGGTGAGATCCAAGGCTTACGTACAAAACAAAACGAAAATTGCTATGAGGTGCACACAAAAAACCCAGTCAAACCAGCAGAGAGATTACGATGTGTACGGATAAACGGGAAAAGCCATAAAATAAAGAAGACCTACCCGTTTTGTCTGGCTATGGATTCCAAGCGATCTGTCATGGCAGGCAGAGAAGATACTAGATGGAGAGAGCAAAAAACAAGGCTCAGTGAAATGATTCCACATTTCCCCAGCAATAAGACATCAGCATTAAAACCAATCTCAACTAGATACTCTCTCCCATATCTGCTGACACCTTCACGTGTGCAACTACCTACATTAGCTGTACTCAAAGTAACAGGCAGAACAATTTGCATAGAGAAAAACAAATGTTCTCAGAACTGCGAAGAGAGAACGGGTTTTATTCCGCATGGGGAATCGAATTTACAGTAAAACTAACACAGGCAATTTTGACTGGCACTGAGATAAGTGTCCTATGCAAGCGTGAGCACACATGCAGTAGGAACACAGCGAAATGACCTGGCAACAATCTCGCTTCCTTTCATGAGTTGGAGTACTTCCATCGCGTAGCGGCATTAAGCAGTTTGCAAAGTGCATGCACAGAATGTACGAACCTTTTAAGGCCTTCTGCAAAGTCTCCAAACAGCTCACCAGATGTTGGTGCCCTCCAGAGTTCATCACAACTCGCTTTTCCTTAGTCGGAAAAAAAAAAGAAAAACATCCTTTTTGTGAATCACTCAGAGGGAGTTATTGCAACTTTTGATCAGTCAAGTGAGGTTTATTTAGGTAATTAAAAGCAGATCAGATTTCATTCCAAAACTGCGTCCTCATTGTGATTCCTGCAGGAGAACAGAATCCATTTTGGAAGCAGGTAACAAAGGCAGGCCTGGAATTGATTTATTTTATTTTAAGCAACTTGCTCATCTGGAAGAACAGACTGTAGCAACTTTTTAATAGGTAGAAGCTAAGACTTATAAAAGAGATAACACAGAAATAACAAGAGAGACTAACTTTTAACACCACAATATACACAGAAGCCTTTGATGTTGCTCTCCTCTGTCTCCTCCTCTCCCCCCATCCAGAGACTAATATTTCAAACCCGCATTTGACTAAGCCAACATTGAGTTTTGAATATCACTGAACAGGGAGCAAACTGCTTTATAAAACACAACATCCTGAGACAGCAAGTGGCAGAACGGTTTGGGCTTCTCAAACCACACGTTTGACCCTTTTCCTGGCATGGAGCTGAGAGCTGCCCCATGTCAAATAGGCTGCAGAGGGGGAGGTGGTAATTAGGGAAGGCAAAGGCAGAACAAACAAACAAACCAATGACAAAAGAGACTTCAGAAACCCCCGTGCTCAGACCCCAACAATTCTCACCATGACTTGACGGACTAACTTCATGGTTTCTGTCCACGGTCTGTTCTGGTTGTACTTTGCGTGAAGTCTTTCTAAGAGGGTACTCATCTTATTCAGCTTTTCTGTTTCTGTAAGTCAGGGGAATATTCAGAAGAAAGAACGATATGGTTCATTTTTCCCTTTCTATCTAGTCAGACACATTCATAAAGACAATCCAGGTTTCAGGAACGCTATAATTGTCTTTTATTTTTTTTTTCTAAGAGACAGTTTTTTCTACACTTTATTTCTCAAAAAATCCCAGCGGATATCACTGCCAAAATAAACCCTCCCACTGGCACGAGTGGGTCCAAGGCAAACAGATGTCTATGACATTTTAACTGCCACAGCGTGCAACCCTGTAAACCTTCACCTGCAACATGTCAAGGTTTGTTTTCATTATTGATGCACAGACAGATCACAGACCTAATGCTCACCCTATCAAATCCAAGCGTATGAAATTAATAAAGGTTTGCTAGGCATTTTCAGACACTTTATATCTCACAGCTACATTAAAATCACAGAATGTTGGGACTAGAAGGGACCTCTGGGGATCCCCTGGCCCGAGCCCCCTGCCCAAGCAGGGCCACCCCCAGCAGCTCTCCAGGGCCGTGTCCTGACATGTCCCTACGGCTTCTCAACTCTCCAGGGACAGAACCTCCGCCTCTCGGGCACCCTCAAAAAGAAAAAGTGTTTCCTGACGCCCAAGTGGAGCCTCCTGCCTCTTAGTTTGTGCCCATGGGTCACACCTGGAATGAACGGGGCTCCCTCTACGGATTTATGCACCTCGATAGATGGAAGAAACTGTTGTCCCTGGGGGTGGTGAGAGCCTGGCCCAGGTTCCCAGAGAGGTGGTGGGTGAACCATCCCTGGAGACATCCCAGGCCAGGCTGGACGGGGCTCTGAGCAACCTGAGCTGGTGCAGATGTCCCTGCTCATGGCAGGGGGGGCACTGGGGGGGCTGGGAAGGGCCCTCCAACCCAAACTGTTCTGTGATTTTATGATAAGATCCCATGAAGCCCAGTAACAAGGTCAGTTCTGCCAGATCTCAGCAACGTTCGAGCCTCACGAGAATATTCGCTTTTATTTTCGTTCACAAGCGGAACCAGCAGCACGAACACCGGAGCCACCGGCCGCGGGACCCCCACCCTCCCCGGGCCGCAGCCCCGCTGCCGCTTTCCAGAGACTCCTCAGCCCGACACGGAGCCGCTCGGTGCCCGGGAGCCGCCGGGGCCGCCCGTCTCCTCACAGAGCTGGCGGGAAGCGGCAGCGCCCGCCGCGCCCCTCTGCCGGCACTCACCCTCGGCGCTGCCCGGCGCCGCCTTCATGCCGCGGCCGTGGACGGGCGGCCCGCGCTGGGGGCCGCAGCACCGGCGTCGCGTCGGGCCGGGAGCGGGGGGAGGATGAGCCGCGGCCGGGCCGCTGCGCTCCGGCCTCACACCGCGGCGCCCGCCGCCATCGCTCCGGCCGCGGCTCCCGCCCTCTCGCGAGACTCGGCGCCTCTCGCGAGAGGGCGGGCACACACACGCGCGCGCGCGCGCGCCGCAGGCCCCGTCCCCCCGCAGGCCCCGCCCCCTCGGCCTCCTTCAGCCGCGGAGCGGTCACCGGCGGCGACCCAGGCCCAGCGCTCCGGGGAGCGCTGCTCCACCGGGGCGGGCCGAGCCGAGCCGAGCCAGCGACCAGCGGACAGCCCTCGAAGCTCGACTCGGAGGAGAGCGGCGGGACCGGCAACACCGGGATCAGCTTGGCGGCGCTGAGGGGCGCCTGTCCGCCGGCGGCGCCTCCATAAAGATTTGTTGCGGGGCGTTGCGGGGGGCGCCGGGGCCGGCGCTGTCCCCGCCTGGCGCCCCAATAAAGTTTCACTGGGAAGCCGGGGGAGCGCGTCATCGGGCGGCGCACGCGCGCGGAGGCGGCCCCGGCTCTCGCGAGAAGAGGAGAGAGGCTGCGCGCGCGCGCACACCCCCTCCCCGCAACCGGAGGTCTCGCGGGATCGGCGGGGCGGCAGCTCTCGCGAGAGGAGAGCGGGTCTCGCGAGAGTTGGCGGGTGCTCTCCCCCCCGTCCCCCCCGGTGGACGCGGAGCCGTTTCGCTTTGGGAAGTGAGCGGGGGGCGGCGGGGCCGGGCCGGGGGGCGGCGGCCGCTGGGGCTGCTGGCTGAGGGACCCGCGCGGGGCCCGGCGCTGAGGTGCTGGGGAGCGATCGCGGGCCCAGGCCCCGCCTTCCCGGGGCGCCTCCGCGGCGGCGCTGCCCTCCGGGCCTGGGCCCCTCGGATGAGGCGGTGAGGCTGGTGCCCTTCCCCCTTCCCTCCCCGGTTCTTCCCCCGCTCCTTCCGCCCTCCCCGGCGCGCTCCCTGCCCCGTTCCCCATGTAGGAGGGGGTGCTGGCGGCAGGGAGGGCTCAGGCCGGGGTGAATGGTGCAAGGAGCGGGCGCTGAGGAAGTTTGAAGTTTGAGGGGGGGGGGCTTTGGAGGAATTATTTTCCCCCCCACCTCCCCTCTCTCGAGCACAGTGGAGGAGGAATGCCAAACCCAGAGAGACATGGGGGCAAGAAGGACGGGGGCGGCGGGGGGTCCTCGCAGCACGCGCCTGGCAGCGGGAGCTCGAACAGCAAGGAGAGGCACCGACCGGGCTCCCGGCACAAGCGCCACAAGTCCAGGCACTCCAAGGAGTCGCCGCTGGCAGCCCAGGAGACGGCGGCACCCTTGGGCGCAGTGATCAAGCCGCTGGTGGAGTACGACGACATCAGTTCGGATTCGGATACCTTCTCGGATGATGTGGCTCTCAAGCTGGACAGGAGGGAGAATGAGGAGAGGAAAGCGGACAGGAGCGAGAGGGTGCAGAAGCACCGGCACCACCAGCACAAGCGCATTCGGGAGCTGATGAAGAGCAAACAGGCGGAAAAAGAGAGGAAGTTAGAAAAGAGCTTGGAGGCATCTAGCAGGTCCGGGTCCACCAAGGAGAGGATATCGGGATCCTCCAAGAGACTCCTTGAAAGTGAGGAGCACCCCAAGTCGCTGTCTTCAAAGAGCAGCAACAAGGAGTCCCGGTCGGCCAAGGCGCACAAGGAGAAATCCAGGAAGGATCGGGAGCTCAAGTCCAGCCACAAAGAGCGCAGTAAAAGCCATCGGAAAAGGGACGCTCCAAAAAGTTACAAAACGATTGACAGCCCGAAGCGGAAGTCCAGGAGCCCCCACAGAAAATGGTCTGACAGCCCTAAATTGGACGACAGCCCCTCAGGAGCCTCCTACATCCAGGAGTATGACCTCAGCCCTCCCCGCTCTCACACCTCCAGTAATTACGATCCCTACAGGAAGAGCCCCGGCGGCTCCTCGCGCCGCCCATCCATCAGCCCACCCTACAAGGAGCCAGTGGCCTACCAGTCCAACACGCGCTCACCCAGCCCGTACAGCCGGCGCCAAAGGTCCATCAGCCCCTACAACCGGAGACGCTCCTCCAGCTACGAGCGAGGCAGTGGGTCGTACAGCGGGAGGTCGCCCAGCCCTTACAGCCGCCGGCGCTCCAGCAGCCCTTTCGCTGCAAAACGCTCCGTGAGCCGGAGCCCCATTGCCAGGTGGGTGCTCTCTGTGTCATCTGGGGGGGGTTGGGGTGTCTCAGGGCAGGGGTTAAACCCCTACCTCGTCTTGGCGGCCTTGCTTGGCTGCAGATATGCGTGGAATCGCTTGGGTCAAATTTGAGGCGCTTCCCTTTTAAAATGGTGCTCGACGCTTTGGAAAACATCTCCCTGGCTGGCGGTTCGCAGCGTCCATGTTGGCTGTCAGCGGAGAGGCCTCAGGCTGAACTAGCTCCTGGGATTAAATTACACCCACCTCTGGAGGTGGCCCGGGCTCCTGGGGAGGGTTGTGCTCTGAAGGGGGACGGGGCCGTCCAGCTCCTGCTGCGGGATCTCACATGCTTCCCTGGGGAAAAGTTCAGCCAGGGAGAATGTTTTCACCTATTTCTGTAAGTTTGTGTCTGTTTACTATGTGTGGAAACTCGGTCGCACTCAACACAAGCCACCCTCCTGAAAAGCTTATTTTGCTCTTTCTGAACTGACCTGTCTCCTCTCTCTCCTTGGACTAGAGGTGACCACAGGTAAACTCCATCTTTCCAGCCTAAACTTTATTTTCTCAGTACTAGAGTTTCTTGCTTCTGTTCTGAAACTGGGACGTTCTGGAAAGACAAGTAGGAACCAGCTGTATTTTGGCTTAACTGTAATTTTCTCTTTTTTTTTTCCTTCAGTCAGTAACCTTGTTACAGAAGGAAACTATTTGAAGGTAGTGCTAATTCTGTGTTTTACTTCAGATGTTCATTACTCATCCTGTTATATGCACAAATGCATAATCTAATGTAGATTCTTTCTTTTCTAGCTTCAGCATGTGTTAAGTGAGTTTCCAGTTGTCACCATGGGTGCTGTGAAGCTTTGGTTGTAGCTCCATGGCAATTAAGATGTGACCTGGAATGTGATGGCTATAGAAATGCTGCGTGGTGTGGTCAGCAGTTCCCAAAGTACTTCTGGAATTCGGCCTTTGTTACTGGAGCTCTTCTCTTAACTTCAGGAATCGTATCTTCCGTGGTGGTCCTGAAGTAATTAATGCTGTTGTCCCTGCTGTGAGAGGTGTAGTGGTTTTAGCACCCTGGAAGCTGTTGTGTAAAATCTACCCTGCTGAGATGTTGCACACTGAAAATTTCCTTCAGGCTGTTTCTCCTCTGTCCTGTTTTCTCTGTGTACACCTGAGAGGCTCTGAGGAGCAGTCCTTGATGTCTTTCTCCCATCCTCAATCCTCCTTGCCCTGCTAATATGTGTTATTCGCTAATACTTTTGGAAGAGTAAGGATACAGTAGTAGAAAGTGTATGTATACTTCATGGTCTAACTGTGTGTTACGGCACCTGTTAAATGTCCGTGCTCAGCCCTAACCGGGGAGAACCCATGTGGTAAATAGAGGCATTTTTTCCCCCAGGTTACTCCACTTCCCAGAGAACCTGAAGTTTACTCTTTCTGTAAATGGCCAGTTGCTTCTAACTGGAGAAATCAAGCGGTTGTATTTTCTTGATGTTAATTATGGGAGCAACTTTGAAGCACTTTGTGCTGCTTCCCTCAACTTACATACCTGTGTAAGAAACTATTTAAGGGCATCTTTGACTTGCTGACAAAATGCTGGACCCCAAACCAAAATAGATTCCAAAGGTTACTGACTGTTTATGCTCAGCCTGTACTGATTTTTTTTTTTTTTTTTTTCTGAATCTCTGACTTCAGTTGATAACCTACTACTCTTCTCTCTTTTCTGGGCAGATAACTTACTGTGAAATATCTTTTAAAGCAGAACAAAACCCACGGATTACGCCTCCAGAAAACATCCGCCTGAAGT
Source organism: Caloenas nicobarica (assembly GCF_036013445.1). Taxonomy (NCBI): domain Eukaryota; kingdom Metazoa; phylum Chordata; class Aves; order Columbiformes; family Columbidae; genus Caloenas; species Caloenas nicobarica. The sequence continues at coordinate 4,820,134 of NC_088268.1, read as the reverse complement.
CATTCTAGTAAAGGGCCAGAGGGAATTTAATGCGTTTTCCATATATTAGGCAAATTGTAAGTTGTAATTCATCTGTTGGTTTTGCTTCGCTGAGCTCACAGCCCATCCAGTGTGAGTTCACGGTCAAAGGGCTGCTCTGGAAGCCACTGGTGACGGCGGTTTGGGCCTCACCTGTGGGGCAGGTGGGCTGAGTTTCCCCACAGCCTCAGCAGATCAGCTGTGGTGGATCCGCTGCAGATGAGGCTGGAAGCAGAGACAGCTGATTCCGCACCTGAGAAGCGGGGAGCGACTGTGTGGTTTCTGTGGTGGGCTCCTGCAGAGGGGCAGGAAGAGTTTGGGAGAAAAAAAAAATAACTGGCACACTCAGGCGGTGGCTTAAATCCTTCAGCGGAGGTAACGCAGGCTTTTCTGGGACACTGAATTATGCCCGCTGACTGACAACGTGGGTTTTATTTTTAATGCATTCTGTGTTTTCTTTCATCTCCACGTCCCAAATACGGCGTTAGGAAAGTGAATCAATGTGCTGCGCTGATTGGCAAAAATACAGAATGTTTGTGTTTCAAATGGCCGTGCAAGACAACTGGCTTTCAATTTGGGAGGAAATGAGGATGATTTGGTCAGCAGGGAACATAACAGATGTGGTTTGCCATTCCTGGTAGCAACTGAAACTAGAAGCAGGAATTCCCAAGTCCTTTGGCTTGCAGGAGGTGTGTCGTGCTCTGTACCAAGTGCAGCACGTGCTGGAGTCGCGGCCGCTGTCATGCAGATCCTCCCCACAGCGAAAGGTCGTCAGGCATTTGTTAGAAACGTCGGCTTTCTGTTTGAGCAATTAGAGTGTGGGGCCTGTGGTCAGACTTCCCAGTTACTGGTTTGCACTTTATTCTGTTGTGGCTTGGAGCAGGTAAAACATTTTAATGTCTGAAGATGTTCTAGGAGTTCGTGTAGCAGATAATATGGAAGTATTTAGATGTGAAACTCCTTCCTCCAGTGTTACCTTTCCCTTGTTTGTGTCTGTGCATGTCTTTGGTGGCTGCGTTTCTAATGTAGCACTATGAAAAATAAGGTAAAATTGCACTTTTGGAGGAGTTTGCTTTATATCGGATCCGCTGAGCGCTCTTGTTGAGAATGTTGCTCTGCAACCAGTTGAATTGGAATAACTGGTGGGGGGTAATTATGGGAGACAGGGCGCAGGAAACAGAGTATCTTAATCTCTCCTGAAAGAATTGTAATGGGGAATGCCAACCCCAAAACTATTTGTGGCTGCAATAAGCTGCATCCTACAGGATTTATTAGGAACAGTGTGTTGGAAGAGGAAGATAGTTGAGTGGCTTCAGATGACACAATTTTTTTCTCCTTCTTGTTGTGTGTTTATTTTGCAAGCCTAAAGGTAAGGGCTACCTACAGCCTTGGTGTTCTCTGACCACTGTTAGCATGAGGTTTGGGGTTGTACGTACGAACCCATCGGTGTCCACCACGTGTACGGTGAACTAAGCAAAATCATGGTTCCTCCTGAAGTGTGGGAAACAGTTTGGTCTTCTCGGTTGTTTTGACGTGGACACTGGAAGTACCAGTTTCCAGTTCCATGTTATTTTCTATCTTGTTTGCACATCAGTCTCCGGTGAGCTCGTGGTTACGGTGTGTTCCCTGATGGTGTGAGGTGTTTCCTGCCTTGCTTGTTGCTTGGATCACAACACAGATTTTCAGTGTCTTTTTTTTTTCCTGTGTATATACCTAATTTAGAGCCCACTGTAGATGAAGACTGAGACCCTCTGGACATACCTCAGAGTTAAAACCAGGAGTTTTTATCTTTCTTTTTTTTTTTTCCTTCTCCTGAATCACAATATGCAAATTTGAGTTCTGATGATAGTAAAAGAACCAGGGGGAGAAATTAGCTTGAAGTGAGCTGTTTCCTGAGGCGGCGTTCCCGTGAGGGCACTCATATTTTATCCGTTGTTTCCTTTAAAGTTGTACATAATTACTGTGAAAGATCCATAAACTGCCAGCTTGTCCTTTCAACTGAAGTCTCCTGTTCAGTGCATATACATGTGATCTCGTCTTTACCTTGGGGCTTGTCCCATCTTGATCTTTCGTTTCTGTTTTGACAGCACGGTTGTGGCAGTGGTGCTGACATTGGAAGGCTGGCTGGTGACCTCGAGCTTGTGCTGCTTTAGTCAATAAAACTCCTTTCAATAGCTTTAGTCTCTCCTGGCAGGTGTTACGGACTCTCTGAACTTAGTTGGCAAATAATAGACTTGACTTATTTTCAAAGGGAGCTGTTGATGTTGGTGAGTAGCTCAGAGGCTGAGAGATGCTTCATTTCATTTATCTCCTCCCCGCTCTCTCCGCAGGAAATCTGTGAAGTCCCGGAGCCGAAGTCCTGGCTATTCAAGACACTCATCATCTCACAGTAAAAAGCAGAGGTCAGGCTCGCGCAGTCGCCATTCCAGTATATCCCCGACGAGGCTGCCGCTCAACTCCAGCCTGGGCGCGGAGCTCAGCAGGAAGAAAAAGGAACGAGCGGCGGCAGCGGCAGCTGCAGCCAAGGTGGATGGAAAGGAGGCAAAGGGCTCACCTGTTTTCCTGTCCCGCAAGGAGAACAGCTTAGCTGACCTCAAGGAGTCTGGAACGGAACCTAAAAAGGTCATCAAAACTGTTAAATCTGAAAAATCGTCTTCAGATACGGAATTAGTTAATTTACTGTATACGAATGCAGAGACTAAAGCCCCTGCAGAGACAACAAAACCCAAGGCAGAGGAGAACTCTGAGAGGAAACATCCTGTTCCAGTTAGAGAATCCAAACAGCCGGGAACAAAAGACTTGAAGCCTGTGGCGGTGGTAGAGGACCTCCTGTCTCCAAAAGAGCCGGACACAGCAGAGAAGGAGATTCCACCCCCGCTACCCTCAATAAAATCGCCTCCTCCACCTCTGCCGACAACCACGCCGCCGCCTCCAACTCCGCCGCTGCCGCCTTTGCCTCCATCACCCGCTGTCCCGCCTTTGCCGCCGTCCCAGCTGCCCCCCGTTCAGGTCCCTACTTCAGCCCCAACGTCTTTGCCACCCTCTTCCCACCCAAGGACGTCTACTTTATCCTCTCAGGTGAACTCTCAGTCCTCTGTCCAAGTCGCTACAAAAACACAAGTGTCTGTGACGGCTGCTATCCCGCACCTGAAAACGTCAACGTTGCCTCCGCTTCCGCTCCCCCCTATTTTAGTTGGGGAAGATGACTTGGATAGGTAAGGTCATGCCAGAGCACCCTGTTTGCGTTTAAAAGCGAAACGTTGAAATAAACAGATTCTTTCGGTTAGTTTGACAGTTGCTAGAGTGCCCTGAAGACTGTGCCGCTGGTATAAATGTGTTATTGCACGGCCATGCCTGGGTTTGGCCCTGGCAGGTTTATGTGGAGAGTTTTGTGGTCCCATGCAGGTAGGTCCATCTTATCTGGGTGACAGAGAGGGGTTTGGCTGCTGGTTTCATCCTGGTTAGTGAAGGTTTCACATGGCTCTTTGTTTGTATTTATTACAGCAATGAAACATGGATCTGGAATTGTGCACCCCTTTGCAGCCCGTGCACAGGCTGATTTTGAAATTACTTTTTTGTTTAATTCCTCTAAAACTTAAGTAACAGGAAAGAGTAACAGTTCCAATGCAAGGACACAGACCAGAGCTATTTCTGTTCCAAATTCATCAAACATGAGGCCATGCCCACGTGTACGAAATGGCATTGGTTTAGCTTAAGTATTGTCTTAATTACTGAATAATTAGTACAATACTTATAGCTGAAGAAGTAGGTATTTGTTTGAAAATGAGAGAGTGAAACTGCACCTACTTCAGCTTTCTGTTCCCCGTCATTTCTGATAAAACACACAGACTGAATTCTGTCATCGTAGCTCTCGCTGGTCTGGGTCTCAGCTGCTTGTGATCTTGGCTTCTAATGTGAACGTGCCTGAAAAAAAACTTCCTGTGGACTTTTTCTTTTTGTGGAGGGGAAGAGAGGAATGGATCAGAATATCCGAAGTGGAGATAGAGAAGAAAAACATTTTTTTTCCCTGTCGTAGCTGTTAGTGTGCTGTAGTGCTGTTAACATAAGGTCATCACTGATGTGTTGTTTTTTTTTCCTACTTGATCTGCTTAGCTTGTAGTTCCATAACAACTTCTGTGTCTTTCCAACCATGGCTAAAGTTGTATTGGGTACCTCATTGGTTAGTAAAGCATGTTTTTTAATGAATAGTGTGTTGCACAATAGTTATGACTTGATAGAATTACCCTGTGCTTTAAGTGAACACAATATGTTACATATTCTGATATATTTGGTTGATTTTCATGGTTTATCCAGGTATTGATGTACATTAGGGTAATGTCACTGTGATCAACACAAAAATGAGGCTTGTGCATGTTCATCTTGCCCTTCCCAAGCTGTGTAATGTTGTTCAGCAAATATCTATTTAGTTCGGATGTATCCGTGATGAGCAGCAGCCTTTAACAGTTTGCAGACTTTTCCCATCTCAAATGCCGCTCTAAGCAAGATTCTGCTGCCATGTTCCTTTATTTCCAAACACAGAAATTGTGCTGCAAACACTGTATTTTATTTTTTAGTCACTCACACCTAGAACTCTTTTTTTTTACCACTCAGGTGTGGCTTAGTTTTATAAGTGTGTTTTATCTCTGCCATCACCATGAACTTAGGAGTGTGGGTGACAACACAGTGGGTTGCTAAGCTTAGTACCTGGATTTCCAGTGACTTTTTCCCAATAAACGGATGGGAAATCCCGCTTCGTTCTGCTGGGTCTAGTGGCAATTGCACATGGCACTGACTGTATGGAAACTTAATCAACTGCCTTCATATTTATGAACTAAACTGTTTTTTAGATAGACTTTTGTTTTCATGTGCTGACTGGGAGAACACTGCAGCTCTGACACCGTGGGGAGCATAGGATTTGGAAACGCACTCTGAAGTGTCCGAGTACAAAACACACCTCGTTCCGTCGGAGGCTTTTTAACCTTTCCTGACAGTTGCTGAGCTCTCGAGACTGACGTCTGTCACGTTTTCAGCCTTCCCAGGGTCGCCTCACCTGGCAGGAGGAGGCGAAAAGATGGTCAGGAGCAAGTGGTACAAACTTTGTACGTGTCCGGTGTTGTGCTCAGAAGTCACACAGCTCGTGTAGGTTCCTGGGAATGTCTGGTCAGCTGTTCCCAGTGCTAATATCCTTGAAAACACAGACCTGACTGATCGCATTCCTCCTGGTTTAGGGGAGGGGAAGAAGGGAAGGAGTTTCTAGGAGTCTTTGTTAGGCTGTTGGCTTTGGCACTTCTTAATTTTGATGCTTGGGCAGCTCTGAAGGGTCTTTGGCTTTCTCGCTCTGAAAGAAATGCCTGGTGAAATATCCAGATGTTCTGGGGGTAACTGAAGTTACTGTATCCACCTCGTAGCACTAGTGGTGACCTGCAAATCGATTAACTGAGCAGCTGTAGGTAACTAAGCCGGGGTAACTGTGTGTCAGCAAGAAAATGGAAACTATTTGGTGAAAGGGAGAGAAGGGATGTCCGGGAAGGATGGCTGAACACACACCTTTCCAGAGGAGGTGGCTTTTGATGTGAGTCTGGAAAAAGGCTGAATCTTTTTGGCAGGGTCAAAGGGCTCAAGCTTAGCATATACTATTAGACATTTAAATCCTATCAGGAACAAATCAATTGCCAATTAGAAGTGGACTGAACAGAGTCAGATCAACAACTGCTTTTTTGTTACAGTTTGTTCCATCTGTAAGAACTGGACGCTAGTGTTTCAAATACTCATATGAAAGCTGTAAAAAAGCAAAACCTTGTTAATTTGCTCCATTGAAACCAAGTCTCTTACCTCCTACGTGTGGGTACAGGTCTGACTCTCTAGATCCCACTTAGAAGAACCTCTTCGGCGGCTTAACGTGGATTCTGCCTTGGTGAAATGACCTGGCTGGATATTATTCTGCGCACTAAGGATTTTCAGTTAGAGGGGGTGAAATTCAGCCCATGCAGCTCTCTCACTTCTGGTATTTCTGGGATATTTACTGTATTAGTACTTTCCTCCAGAGGTCTAGGCTGGCGTGACTTGCGATTAGGCGACTTCTTAGTGGGAAAAGCTTGTTCCCCCATCTTTTACAGAAAGTGTCAGAGCTCAGTGCCACAATAATATCCTCCTTCATCTTCCTCCTTTCTTAACTATATTTCACCAGAGATTTTTGTGCAGATTAGGTAGCGTCTAATAAAAAAAATCAGGAAAATGACCTACTTCCACCAGTTCATTTATGCGGAGTTCACTTTGAAGCGTCAGCCACGGTGATGCTGACAAACAGCAAAGCTCCTGCTGGCTGCCCTAAAAATGAACTGTGGATGGTTGGTTGGAGCTCTTAATGTTTTTCTTTTCCTGGTGAAGTGGAGGTTTGCGTGGAAAATCCGTGACTGTTCAGACCTAGGGGTTCTCCCTGCTGCATATGTGAGAAAATAAGTTCTGCTTATGAGACTCTTTAAACCAAACTGCGGATGCTATTGGTGATTTGATATGAAAAAGAAGTCAACTTTTGGTTTCTCAGCCGTTTTCACAAGTTAGAGCTACAGTTCAGTCTTTGGAACATTATAAGTTACTTATGTAGAGAGATTTAATTCTGGGTTCGTATTTCTGGTGGTCCTTAACAAGTCATGCGTTTAATTTCTTTATGATAAATGGACCAAATAGAGGAAGTAAGGGGTGGAAAGTGGCTGATAACCTGAACCGTCTTACAGGAAACTCTCCAACTACTGATTTGGGCAAATTTAGCAAGTTCTAATTGCAGCGAGCTGTGTGTTTATTTGAAGACTGTGTTCAAATCTAATGCTTTTCTCTCCTGTTGTATTATTATAAAATTTAAGGCTGCTTTGTTATTTACTCGGCTGTGCTAATTTTGGCACGTGGGTTCCTAACTTTACGTTCTCGATGTCCTACATTAAGTTGCTGTTTGTTTGTCTGTCACTGGGCTGTGAAGTCTGACTTTTGTGTTGTATTAACTTTTCGGAGTTTAGTCCAAAAGAGATTCTTCCTCCAAAACCTGTGAAGAAAGACAGAGAGCAGAGACCACGACACTTACTCACGGACCTCCCGCTCCCCCCAGAGCTCCCTGGCGGGGACCCGTCTCCTCCCGACTCCCCGGAACCAAAGGCAGCCACACCACCTCAGCAACCCTTCAAAAAGAGACCAAAGTAAGGCTGGATTTCTTCTCTCTCTTTTTTTTTTTTTGGCTTTTTTTGAGCTGTTAGCTTTTCTGTTTCTTCACACAGATGTCAGTTTAGGTTTCCAAAGCTTTAAGTCTTAGTCTCTATATTATGGGGATGGTGCTGTTGAAATCACAGTCATTTTGGGAATTAAATCTGTCAGCTGCTTTTTCAGCAGCCCCCCCACCATTTATTGGATGGGGAGAACACTTAACATGCACTTAAATCTTTAGCCAGACTTAGTTCAGTTGTATTTAAATTCTTTTGTCCCCGGGCTTGTCTTTATTGAAGGAAGTGAAATATGGAGAAAACAAGATCCTATTTCTGTTTTTTTTTTCGTTATGGTATATTAACTGTTTCCTGTGGGTTGTTTCATATTTGGACCGCTCACAGTTGAAGGCCACTTGCCTCATCCATTTGAGAATGAGCAGTGTTTTTAGGGCACAGCTTAACACGGTGGAAGGGGCGTTTGTTTGCGGGGTGGCGGGTGAGTAGGAGTGCTCAGGTGTCCAACAGTCCCTTCCCTCTTCCAGAATCTGTTGTCCTCGCTATGGGGAAAGGAGACAGACGGAAAGCGACTGGGGGAAGCGTTGCGTGGACAAGTTTGATATCATCGGGATTATCGGAGAAGGGACGTACGGGCAGGTGTACAAAGCCAAGGACAAGGATACAGGTGAGGCTGGCTTCCGATCGTGGTAACTCCTGACAGAGCAACGTAACAGAGATGAGTAGGGTAGTAACTAAAGCTGGCTCCGTTGTTTCTTGGTGGGTGTTGACTGCTCATAGCTACTTTCAGCTTCCCCCTAGAAACCCGCAGAGCCGTTAGCAGCAATTTATGCAGAGGCTTTGACGCTGCCTTCTTCTGGCAGGTGAATTGGTAGCTCTCAAGAAGGTGCGACTGGACAACGAGAAGGAAGGTTTCCCCATCACGGCCATCCGTGAGATCAAAATCCTTCGGCAACTGATCCACCGCAGCGTCGTTAACATGAAGGAAATTGTCACAGACAAACAAGATGCACTGGATTTCAAGAAGGACAAAGGTAGAGTTTGCTGCAGGGTGTGGTCTCGATTAGCCAAAGAGGTGATGCAACTCCATTTGTTTATCCTTTAATGTAAAACTAAAAATCTAAACTCTGGTGTAGATTTTCTTTCTGGCATCCCTCCCTGATGCACAGTTCAGCAAGTTTGGCATCTGGATTTGGCCTTGCATCGAAGGAGAGATTCCAGTTACCAGCAGTTTTCGTGCTGCTGAGCAGAGGTAGACGCAGGCTTAAAAGAATGCACTGCATTTGTTCCTGTGGAGTCAGAAAAGAACAGGTTTAGGGAAAAAAAGCACAAAAAAGAGTTTCAACAGTTGAATCTGCTTTCATTCTTTCTTTTCCTTAGTCTCTCTTGTCTTATATAACTTTTTTCTTTATTACACCAGGTGCCTTTTACCTTGTGTTTGAGTACATGGACCATGACCTAATGGGGCTGCTAGAATCTGGCTTGGTACATTTCTCAGAGGACCATATCAAGTCTTTCATGAAACAGTTAATGGAGGGTCTGGATTATTGTCACAAAAAGAATTTCCTTCATCGAGACATTAAATGCTCCAACATCTTATTGAACAACAGGTAACTTGCTCTTGGGAGCAGTGTCTCCACATCAGGCCCTCTGCTCAGCCTTTTGCAGCTCCTCACACTTAACTTTCTTTCTTGTTGACTTGAAGTAAATGGGTCTTTGTGTACACTTGGTCTCCATGGTATTTTGGCAAAAATACTGTTTATTGGAGGTGCTTGTGTGCAGAGAAACCGTTGAGGGTTAAGGTAGGAGGCAGCAGTTCTCTGTGAACGTGCTCTCTTCTCTAGATAGCAATGTTGGGCAGTAACGTAGTTCATCGCAGAATACATAACAATTATTCATTTGCCGTTAATTCTCAAGTCTTTAGCCGGATACCCACAAGAAAACATTGAGCCTGTGAGAATAATACTGTGCATAATTGCATCCACATGTCTGGATACCTATCTAAAAACTTTCTCTGGGACATTGGCCTGTTGGGAAGGGTTTGTAATAGACACAAGACTGAATTAATGCCGTTTGTTTGTTTCTTTCTTTGAAGCGTTAAATAGGGTTCAAAAAATTAAGCTGGGCATATCCAAAAGTAATTACTGCAAACATTTTTTTGTTAGGATTTACTCAGCTTTTAGTGCTTGCAGCCTGTGAGCCCAGCTGGGATTCAAACCAGGGACTTTTTTTGTCTTTCAGTGGGCAAATCAAACTTGCAGATTTTGGACTTGCCCGACTCTACAGCTCAGAGGAGAGGTGAGGCACCGCGGGGTGCGGGGACATGGCCCACACGGGTGGGATGAGCTGCTTGCTTCTTAATATCCACGTAGTCCCTTCACTTGGAAGTCTTGGCATTGCCTGAGAAATGATTTCCAGTGTGATATAAGGCAGCTCCAGCTGTAGGAGAAGTATACTCATGGCTGGTATTAATAGCTTTTAATTAGACAAACCAACTAATAAGGAACTGAAGCACCTTCTCTGCTTGCCGTGGACCACGTTTAGCCCTGAGATCAGTCACTAGTCGGTCATTGCAGCATGCTGCTGTCATTTGTAGGTCAGGATTTTTTGGGTCTTGCTACCTACAACTTACTGGCTTGTGCACACAAGCAGATTTATAAAATCTGTGCTATCTCAGCAGCTTTATTTACATCAGGCAGGTGCTGTGGAAGTCTAGGCACTCCAAAGCCCACAGTTCGTAATGGTTTTTGTGGTCCTTGTCCTCAGTTTATATTTGTCTTGCATTCCAGCCGTCCATACACAAATAAAGTCATTACATTATGGTATCGACCTCCAGAGTTGCTGCTAGGCGAGGAGCGTTACACGCCGGCCATAGATGTGTGGAGCTGTGGGTAAGTGCTCGGGTTGTCTCTTTTTGACCCCTTTGGGCTGTGAACATCAGCACGTGAACACGATAGTTCTGCTGGAAGGTGGCCTTGGATTTGTGCTTGTTTCTGAAGCTGCGTCTGTTCCAGCGAGGCAGAGTGGAATACTTCCAAATTCTGTGCTTGGAGGAAATAGGTGTGTGTCACCCAGCTGAAACTACACCGTTTAGTAAAAACTCCTAGAATTAGACTTGTTTTTTTGTATTGACATATGAGAGTGTAAAAAGTATTCCTGCTATTTAAAAACCAAACCAATCGACCTTGGATAATGATGTATCACTGAGATCAGAAGGGGTGACAACCTTAGTGCTGGTCATGGTTTTAATGACCTGATAGAGAGTTGATCTGTAGCCTCTTCAAATTGCTGTCTTTGTCCCCTCATTTTTTCAGCTAAATCTAGGAAATGTTTTAAAGCAGAGATTTCAGGTTTCTATTAGTGTAGGGAGCCCTGTGAACAGGAGGAGTCTGGGCAGTTCAGCCACAAAGATGGGAACTTTTCCAAGTGATTCAGAACAGAATCTCAAGGATTCAGCGTTCAGAAGTGGGAGCAGATTTCCCGAAACACATGTTTCCCATTGTGATATTCACAGGGAAACTTTCAGCAGAGCTTATTATGCAAGCAACAAAGGTTTTTACGAGTCAGACCCTGCTAATTACTTCTGGAAACTCCGGCTGTGGGGTCCACTTGCTCTTCAGTGTCCTGTTCCAAGTGAGGAGCCCAGTTCCAGCAGACAGGTGCCTGTATCACCCCACAGTTACTTTTGGCACCGATTGCCATTTCTGTCAGAGTGCTTTGGGGAGATGTTAAGGCCCGAATGAGTCAGAGTTGTCCCCTCCCTCCTTCTCTCTGTTTCCTTCCAGCTGTACACACGTTGGGTGCGCGTACATGGTGATGTCCTGGCTGTGACAAGCAGTAACCTGCAGGCAGCCAAGGATAATTTGGGCTGGCAGATATCCCCCAGTAAAGCCGAAAAGATAAATGGGCTGAATCTGGAGGAAAATGAGACACCTGTCTGCTTTTTTTTTTTTGTCATTCTGTTGACACATCCTCCTTTCCCTGCAAAGAGTTAAAGCCTGAAGCCTGTGACACGTTAACCAGCCGACTAGTGAACGTTATTTCCCAGCTGCGTAGAATTGGTGACTCTGTACACATAGGTTAGTTTGTCAGTTCTCAACTACAAGCCCTGATGCAAATAACTCTCCTCAGGCAAAGCTGCTTCTGAACAGAAACGCTGCAGTGTTCAAACAGTTGTCCCAAGGGTTTGCTGTCATGACCTCTTGCTTTTCCTCTTTCCAGCTGTATCCTCGGGGAACTGTTTACAAAGAAGCCTATTTTTCAAGCCAATCTGGAACTGGCTCAGCTTGAATTAATCAGGTAAAGCATTGCACATGCATGCCTATGAGAAGAGATGCTGCAGAAACTGCTTGTGCACACGGTCTCTGTGTTAGGAGAGCCCTCTTTCTCTAATCTGCCTGCAAAACAGGACCAGTGAATGACTCTAACTGCAAATGTGAATAGTTAGGTGTTTAGGTGTCCATACCTACTACCAAATCTGTGGCTGGTAATGTATGCGCCCTCAAGTAAATGTTGTTGTTAGCTGAGTGCAAAAAATCATGAACCTAAATTATGTCTCACACTGAAAATTAATCGTGTTGGATGGTTTATAAACTCAAGGTAAAGCATTTTTCCTCCTTAGATAACCCTCAGGTTAAAAATCTTTGTTGGAGTGTGCCCAGACCTAGGTTATTGCTACAGTAAGTTGCTTCGAAAGGAAACATTTTCACTGAGGTTGGTGACTCTTTTGGCTGTGCTTCTCCTGCTGATCCTCCTCTGCTTTTCTGTCCTCAGCCGGCTCTGCGGGAGCCCCTGTCCAGCGGTGTGGCCGGACGTCATCAAGTTGCCGTATTTCAACACTATGAAACCGAAGAAGCAATACCGAAGGCGCCTGCGTGAGGAGTTCTCCTTGTGAGTTCTGTTGTGCGGGGATTATGGCCCTTGTTTTGCATCGTGCGATTCACCTGCCATCCTTTGGTTCTAGTCTACCCAGCAGGACCAAGCAGCACTTCTCCCACCTGGGGGAGGTTGGAGCGGGGTCACTGTCCCCTTTTTCAATATCTGATCTGCCACAGGTGCCTTCTGGAGGGGTTCTCTGCCTCTGCACTCTTGACGCATTTATGTGTCTGTGTCTATGTCCTCTGCACCTGGAAAGCATGCTTGACCGAGCGGCGTTCTCATGATGCCGAGCTTGTCTGACCCCAGAGACGTGCTCTCTGCGGGGAGAGTATCATTGTGTGATAATCTTGTGGGATTTGTAGCAAAAGTGCTCTTCGTAAATGGCAAAAGTCAAGCTGAAAGTATCACAGCCGATGCTGGTTCTGTTGATGTCTGTCTTTGAGCCGCCGCATCACTCAGTAATAAATTTTGACAGCGTGGATTTCTCTTAGGCCCGGGGTGTCTTTTAGAAAGCGGATTTCTCCCCCCGTTCAGAACCGCCCCGTAGCTCAGCGGTGTGTTTGACTCTCTGCAGCATTCCTTCATCTGCCCTTGACCTGCTGGACCACATGCTGACGCTGGACCCCGGTAAGCGCTGCACGGCGGAGCAGGCGCTGCAGAGCGACTTCCTTAAGGATGTTGACCTCAGCAAAATGGCACCTCCAGAGTAAGTTCCAGCCGGCGTCCCCCGCCACAGCGAGCTCTTGCTAATGAGCTTTTGGAAGGAGCCACTGGCTTGGCTGTGGGTTTTTGTTGGTTTTTTTTTTTTTCTTCAGTCAGAATTAAGTTACTATTTCTGGGTTCTTTTCTCAACCCTGCTCTTGCGTTTTGTCATATGGCTGAGCAAATAGCTCTCCCTATGCTGTCTTCTACTACCTGATAACAGGCTGGTTTTATAAAGCTCAGTTTAATGTTTGTGAGGTGCTCTAAAGCTCTGGAAGATATGCAAGAGTAACACGTCCTCTGTGCATGGAGGACTGGCCAGGCCTTGTTTATGCTGCTTGTTAATTGACTAGAAGAGCGACTGTCAGCAGTGTCACGCTGCAGCTCTTTTCTCCGGCTCCAATCAAGCAGGTCACAAAACTCTGCTCTAGTTCCTTTGCGTGCAAGTACGGCAGTAGCTTTTGAGAATCCTGTTTCCTTCAGATAACAATTGAAGGCAGCTGCTTTCTTTGAGCCACCAGACTCAAAGCTTGGCGGACTTGAAGTTGCTGGGGCTTGTCTGCATTGCAGCTGACCCAGTCCGTTCAGGGCCGAGATCCCAGTGCAAATTAAATGATTCACATGATTGCGCTGCCTTTCCTGGTTCTAGGACTTGCCCCTTCCTGGTTTAATAGCGTGGTTGCAGTCAGAGGAACACACATGCTTCTCTTGTGGCACTTTCTGTGTTTTTTGAGGAATAAATGGGTTTTCGTGCCGTGTTTCTTACCTGTGAAGTGCTGTTCTCTTCCAGCCTCCCCCACTGGCAGGATTGCCACGAGCTGTGGAGCAAGAAACGCCGGCGGCAGCGGCAAAGCGGGATCGCAGTGGAGGAGCCACCGTTATCAAAAGTTTCTCGGAAAGAAACTACCTCTGTTACGAGCACAGACACTGTCAAAAACAACAGCAGTCCTGTGCCCCCACAGCCTGCCCAGCTCAAAGCGGAGTCTGGCGCTGGAGATGCAGTAGGTCAGTGTCTGCTCTGCTCTGGGAAAGGCTCCTCCTGATCTCTCACCTCCCTGCTCTGGGTGTGGGTTATGTCTGTTTGCAGTCTGGTTCTTTCAGCTCTATTTCTACAGAAAGAGCATTCCAGAATCTTCCTATCCTAGTTTTTATTGTTCTGTTTTTGTTTTGGTTTGGTTTTTTGCCTCTTGCTGTGCAAACTGTTGGCTACGGAGTGTTCTGGCTGGTCCTCAGAAGTCACTCACTGATGACCTGACTGTTAATTTGTTCTGTGAGTCACATTATTGGTTCTGAAGCGCAATTTCACAGAGAACAATGAAAGAAGTCATTGAGTCACTTAAACCAGCAAAGTAGCAGATCATAGGCTGGAAGGTATAGCTGTGTAAAGGGTGTCCACATGAGCTGAAATTTGATCTTGTTGATCAAATCATACGAAGATTAGGCATGGGATGTAACAGACTAGTGACTGGTGGGCGAAAGCATACATTATTGCACATTGCAGAAAAGATCACTTGGTCATAAAGACCTGCAGGACCAGGACTTATGCGCTGTTTCCAAAACTGTGACCAGCTCTCTGGTGTCTAGAAAATAGTTGGAGGGGAGGTATTTTGGATACAAAGCTGCTCAGACCACGCTGATTGTTCTGTGGAAGCCTTGTAAAAACCCAGATATGGGCTAAAGCTTCCTTTTGTGTCACATGTTGTGCTGACAAGTAACGAGGAAGACAGTTCTTGCTCTGGGGAATGCACAATCCATGTGTTCAATGAAACATGGCAGATGGACAAAAGGTGGTGGTTGGATTAACAAACAGCTGAGAAAAGCAAGCGTCACGTTCTTAGTTGCCTACCAGCAAGAAAAGCTGAATTGTAAGCTTCTAAAACCAAACCTTTGCACCCTTCTTCCCAAGAAGTTTGACTTACAGAGTCAGAGTCAGCGTGAAGGGACACCCTTGTCCCTTGTCACTCGGGACGCTCTGCTCCAGCGCGGCGCAGAGGGAGGCGATGCCGCTCAGGGCTATATTTTAGACTAACCTGGATACTTGCAGGTCAGGGCAGAGTCCTCTGTGATCCCAGCCCAACTTTGAGTGAGGAATTGTCTTCTGCTTGACCCAATTTCTTCTGCTGCGTCAGCGGAACACGCCCTGCCCTCATCCCAAACAGCAGCTCAGCTCCATCCCAGGAAACCTGCGCTCCAGTGCAGTGATTTTGATCCGCGGAGTGATGCAGAGACCGTGGGAGGGGCCAAGCTGCTGGCAGACTTGCTGCTCGGGTTGCCGGGACGGGGGCTGAGGGTTCCCATCCTCATCATGACGTCCTGGGACTTGCTGCCATAACTGGTGGGGTCCTTGGCCATCGGTCTGATTCTTGGGATGCCCTTGGTTAGCTAATGGAGGAACGGGGAGGTTTATCATAGAATCATTTTGGTTGGAAAAGACCCCCAAGATAGAATCCGAGTGTTCTCCCAGCCCTGGCACTGCCCCATGTCCCTGAGAACCTCATCTCCATCTGTTCAACCCCTCCAGGGATGGTGACTCCAGCGCTGCCCTGGGCAGCCTGTTCCAATGCCCGACAGCCCTTTGGGGAAGAAATTGTTCCCCAGATCCAACCTCAGCCTCCCCTGAGCTGATTTTTACAGAGCAGCCGTGTGTGCTGTTGTGGTGGTGGGTTTGAGGGGCAGCAAGAAGCTTCGCTCTGATTAACGACGCGGCTCGCAGCAAGTGCAGTGTGTGCGCCGTGCCACGGGGTGCTGCTGCAGTGCCGCTCAGCCCATTGCAGTCTGGAGAGGGCAAGCTGACCATGGAAATCTGAGCAAACTATCCTGGAATCCCCCTCCTGGAGCATCCGTGCCCTCCCCCAGCCCGGGGACATGGTGAAAAAATGTTCATTGATATGTACGGTGTCACGATAACAAACCGATGTGATGTAGCTTTTTCTAACCCTCCTGCGATGCTTTTTTGTCTTTTCTCCAGGCCTCGGAGAAATCACCCAGCAGCTAAATCAGAGCGAACTGGCTGTTTTACTGAACTTGCTGCAGAGCCAGACCGATCTGAGCGTCACGCAGATGGCCCAGCTGCTGAACGTGCACTCTAACCCTGAGATGCAGCAGCAGCTGGAGGCTCTCAACCAGTCCATCACTGCGCTGACCGAAGCCACCGCGCAGCAGCACGAGGCTCCGCCGGCGGCACCCGTGGAGGAAGCCATAGAAGAGCCGCCCGCCGAGGCGCAGCTACCGGAGGAGCAGGCGACTCCAGACTCGGCCGGCGCTCAGGGAGACATGCAGAACGTGCTGGCCGTTCTGCTGAGCCAGCTGATGAAGAGCCAGGAACCCGTCCTGACGCTGGAGGAAAGCAACGGGGAGAAGAGCAGCGAGCAGCGGGGGCCGAGGAAAACCCCGACAGTGCACCCGGAGGAAAGCGCAGGTAAATAAACACAACCTTTTGCGCAGCCGTGCATTTGTTCGAACAATTAAATTATTCCGTGTGAATGGCTCTAGTGTCACTGCGGCCAGGAGGGACCAAAACGTTTGAATGTTGTGGCAGGGAGAGGAGGAAGGTGCTGGAGTGTGGTCAAATCTCAGATTTCAAGGCTGAGAAAGACACTGACCTGCTCCCTGCGGTAAGTGCTGGGCTGCTCAGGAGGTTTTAACAATGACAAAAAGCCAAAACACAAAAATACTGCTCTGCTTCACATCTCCAAAGCATCTAAAATCCATTAATGCTCCACCGTGAATACGTCAGTGAAGATTAAAGGGTTTATTTTTTCACAAAAAATTAAAGGGAATCTTGAAGGGTCAGTTCTTCTCTAATACCCCCAGTAATCAGTTCACACATTCAGAGTTTTTTTTACACAGGATGTTGGATCTGTGCAGATTTTCCCATCTTACTGTTAGTCCCAACTCTTTTTTTTTTTTCCTGCCCTCTCAAAAAAAAAAAGTGCAGGGATGATTTTCAAGATCGTGAGACCTGAAATACTGGAGAGTGCTGGAAGGGAGGGATGGTGACAGTTGTGTACATAAAAAAATCTTGTCCACCCGGCTTCATTGTGCCTGGTGATACTTAGGGTTGACTTTTACGAGTCCTGAAATTCAGCAACTTTTGAAGTTGAGCCCAAAGGGCTGGTTCTTGTAGAGCGAGTCAGAGGCATGTTTCACAGACCCTATTGTACCCGTGAACTCTTGGATTTCCTCTTCAAAGGTGAGTGTAAATGTCTCCATCTCTTTTGTTTCTGTTGATTTCTATTCTTTTTTTTGAATTTATTAGCGACAGCCTGTGACGACCTCACCAAATTCTAGAAGCGCCTCCTGAGTTTGTCTCAGACTCTCCGGGGAGCCTCTTTTGGCCCGATACCCAACTCCTCTGCAATGTAGCTGAACGTGCCGTGTTCTCGTGCCTTCAACACACCCGCCCACCACGAGCCAGTTGTGATCGTGCTTTTATTTTTTTTTTTTTTTTATTTTTGCCCTAGTACTGGAAGATAACTAGGTTATTGTAGAGCAGATTCAATTAATTAACATTGTTCTCTGTTTATTTGAAATGATAAATGCTGTCCCCAAATCAGCTTGGCTTTAAAGATTACCTGAAGATTGTTTTTTCTGGATTTAAATACAATCTAGTTTTAAAGTTGGACTGACTGATACGGGTGGAGGGGTGGTCCTGGAAGACTACTGGTTTTCACAATAAAGTTTGACCTTTTTAATAACCAGTTTTGCACATGATTTGAGGATCTGATTCCAACAAGGTGTTCGTCATCGCCAGTAATGACTTTAATCACGGTGTAGCCGGTCCCGTTGTGGGTGAGGAGGAGGCAGCTCAGGTGTGTTGCTCTGCAGGAGTCAGGACGGGTTTTGTGGGCGAAATCGGCATGTGAGGCAGCGGGAGCAGGTTTGGGTCCCTCGGGAACCTGCGGCCTCCCCGTTCTCACTTCCAGCGCTGTCACTGTCACTTCCAGCTGTGGCGGGGGGAACAGAGCTCTGCTCTCACCTTTCCCACTGCATGACCAGGCTGCTTTGTCCCTCCTGCTGCCCCCAAACCAAACATACCGATTAGCAGGAGCGTGGGGGGGTGTTGAGGCTGCGTTCTTGCTAGGAGGGGTCCTTCTGAAGCAGAACTTGGTCACTTCAGGTCTGATTTTGGGGGGAAAGGGAGGGGGGACAAAAATTTTTTTTTTCTTATGCTCCAGGACAGTGTGCATTGCGTGCAAAATATTTGTGGATTGAGGTTGTTTTGGACTGGACACTGGGAATTCAGTTGTCAAAAGGTCACAGAGCAAGGCAGCTCTGGTTAAGAAGCGGAGGGGACCCGAGGGGGTGTCACCCACTCCCTTCGGTGTCGTGACCGCAGTCAGGAGCTGCTACGGGTGCGTTTTGGGGCGGGTTTGGGGTTTTTCTAAACCAATCCATCCATAGCAGCCGCCGGGCTGTGAGGAGCCGGGTACGGAGCGGTGAGGACGGGGAGATGTTGCTTTTGGTGACACACGTGGCTCCGCATCTGTCTCCCGCTCAGCGTCCCCCTTTGATCCCGGAGCAGGAATTCCCTCTGCGCTGTGCTGGGACGGCTGTTGTGTCGGGGGGACGGGGGCAATGGATTAATTAACATGTGCATTGATCTCGCTTTTAAACCTCTCTGCCTCTTTACGGCACATCCTAGAGAGCGGACTGGGTAGGCTGGTTTTGTTTGGGTTTTTTTTTTTGGTCGCTGTTTTTCCATATAAGTGCATTTATATCTGCTCGTGTGATGTTTTAAGACGGTCTTTAAAAGAAGTAACCCTTCCACAGCGTGTCCTCCTCGCATTCTCCCACCAGAGAAGAGACCCCCCGAGCCCCCGGGACCTCCGCCGCCTCCTCCGGTGTCCGAAGGCGACGTGTCCAGTGCGGCGCCGGAGCTGCCCCCGGCCGTCACCGCCGCCTTGCTCCAGCTCTTTTCTCAGCAAGAAGCGGAACCGCTCGCCCAGGAGCACCAAACCTCGTCCCGACCCTCGGACTACGGCCGCTCCCGCTCCTCCCGGACTTACAGCGCCGAGGGCTCCGAGGGGGGATTCGCCGCCGAGGAGCTGAATTTGGGTCAGACGCTGCTCGAACCCTCTGGCCAAGCCCTGGGGAAGGGCAGGACCTTCTTGGGCTCCGTGAGCCACCTCGGCGAGACCAGCAGTTACCAGGGCACGGGATCAGTCCAGTTTCCAGGGGACCAGGACCTGCGCTTCGCCAGAGTCCCCGTTGCCGTCCACTCGGTCGGCCAATCTTTCCCGAAAACCGAGGGGAGCGGCGGCAGCAACAACAACAACGCGCTGGTGCATCCGGAGGCCAAAATTCAGAATTACGGTGAACTGGGAGCGGGAGGCGCCGGTTCCAGCGGGGCAGGGACTGGGCACAACTGGGGCGCCCCGACCCAGGCGGCTTCTTCGTACGGGAAGACGTTCCGGGGGCCCGGCCGGGTGCCCCCGCGGGGGGGACGGGGCAGGGGGGTCCCCTACTGAGCCGCTCCCGCTTTAGTGGCGTGACTTGATTCTTTTCTTTGGCTGGAGCAAGGTCTCATCCGCATTTCAGCTGCTGCAAAGCCTCCCCCTTGTTATTCCTTGCTCTGTTCCCAGCAAGCGCCCCAGGATTTACCCCGCTTGGGGCGTCTCGCTCGGTCTAAACCTCTCGCGCTTGGTTAGCGACAAAAAAAAAAATTAAAAAAATAAAATAAACCCACCGCTACCGGTGGTGAGATTTCTGGCCTGAGCCAGCGGAGCCGGGGGGGAATTGGTTAAGGAATGAAACAAACCCAACCACGTGGGAAGAAGCAAGAAAAATTTAAAAAAATATATATATATTTCACAAGGTGGGCACTGGTGCTTCTCGGTGTTCAGGAAGGGCTGGGGAGAGTCTGCTTCCCAAAGCAATTTTTTGTTTGGTTGGTTTTTTTTTTCCTCAATCCCCTTTAAAAAACTTTAAAAAAAAAAATAAAATAAAATATGGGGATATATTGATGCCTGGATGGGTTGTCCCAGCTCTGAGCCCCAGGATGGACTCGATTTGTCTGAAATCGCTTTTTTCCACAAAGCATCGGCCTCGCCCGCTGTTTGCCCTGCCCTGGCAGCTCCACGGCCCTTTTGACGGAAAACTCCTTAAATTGGCTTTTCTGGGGGGTCTCTGGGTTTGGGTCTCTCCCGTCAGAGCTTTGCAGTAAGAATCATCTTTTATTTTTCTTTTTTTAAAGAGCCGAAGAGAACACCTCACTTCAAAATACAGATTTCTTTGTAAGTCGGAACTTCCAAAACACATTTAGAATTAAAGAGAAAAAAAAAAAAAAGGAAAAAAGAAAAAAAACCAATTTCTGGTGGGGAAGTGCCACCACGTAGGAGCATCTTTGTCCCCGATGGCCCCTTGGAGGCATCACCAGGTGTTAATGTATCATTTCTATAAGCATATATATATTTTTGTTGTTGTCAAGGAAGTATTTAGGCTTCATTTCCTCCTCCCGCAGAACATTGCGATGTTGTCCCTTTCGATGAGACTTAAAAAAGAGATGAATAAAACAAAGGTACATATTTATGAGCTTTTTTTTTTTTGTTCTTGTTCTGAGTAGGACTTTCCTATGGAAAACAGACGGTTCTTTTAATTTTAGAGACGACTGTTCTGAAGTGATAAAGGGGTGGGAGTCCGGGGGGCCCAGAGACCTTCTTGTTACTAACAGGATTTGATTTCTTTTTATACAGAGAGATAAATGCAAAAAAAAAAAAAAACAAACCCACAAAAATAAATATGCACCTGGATAGGTGGTGCTTCTCTACCTGGGGAAAACCTGCCTTACACAGCCGGACCCGCAGCTCTGCGCGGGAGGAAGGAGGGGAGAGAAAAGAAATATATATATATATTTATGTTATATATATATATATATATATATGTGGTGCTGGTGATGTGCGAGCGTTGAGTCAGCACCGAGGAGTGACACCGTTTGCAAAATTCCAAGTGTAAATTTGTTGGGTTGGATTTGGTTTGGTTTGGGTTTTTTTTATTGCCAGTTCACACCTGATGTGCAGAAAAAAGAAAGTTCAGTAGGACGCGGAGTGCGGTAAATAAGCCCGGCATCTCCCGAGGGGGGTTATTTCTATGTTTTTGCTTTCCCCACGGGGATGTTTCTCCCATCACGGGTTTCTTTTGGTGCTGAGGACCCAGAGGTGACGGGCTCCTGTCCGTCTGTCCCGCCTCACGCACAGGACAGACAGCCCCAACTTTTGTCCGTTGCTCTGGGGCGGCCGGTGGCACCCGCGGGGTCCCCACTGTCATTGTCACCATCTCATCCTCCAAGCCCAGTGACACCCCAGGGAGCTTTGGGCAGCAACCAGTTGCTCCATCTCCCAGTGGCTTTTCTTAACTGGTCCCAGCAAGAGGCTTCCAATCCCTACAAGCACAAAGGGAATGCTTGGGGGTTCCCCCCAGCACCTCTTGGGTTTTCTTCTTTTGCTTCTAAATTTTATTTTTCAAAGGGTTTCTGTACAAAGAACACAAAGGGATTTACCACAGGGGGAAACCCGATGGTGTTAAAAAAGGATTTACAATGTGGTTCAGGTTCCAGCTCCCCCTCCTTCCCCCCCGGTTTGGGGTTCGGTGCCGACGGCGCCATCGCCCGTTCCCCAGCAGAGAAGCGGCTGCTCGGACTCACCGTAACCTCCCCCGAGTTCCGTTTTCAGACTGAATGCGCCTTTTTTTTGGGTTTTTTCGGTTGTACCTTTGTCTCTGTACAGATATTTTGTAATATATTAAATTTTTTTCTTTTCAGTTTATAAAAATGGAAAAGCGGAGATTGGAAAATTAAAATATTTCCTGTTACTGTATCGCCTTTTCCTCCGTTGCACTGAATTATTGCGCTGCTCGCCGTCGCCTTTACAAATTAACACGGTAACTGCGTTTTCCTTTAAAAAGCCTTTTATTTTTCCCCTCGTCCTGCCCTCCCCGGTGCCGGTAAATGAGCTCGGGCACCGATGCTGGGTCTTGGCATCACCAGCCCCTCGCCCTGCGAGGCTGCAGCCCCCTGTACGCCCCTAAATTAATCTCTGCTAATTGCAGAGATTGTCCCCAAACTGTCCCCTGGCTGCCCCGTGGGCTCTGGAGGGGACCCTGGGGGGGCCTTGGGGACAGATTCTGTTCGGCCACCCCCTCGCTCAGTTATTTTTGTGACCCGGGGGGGGTCCCCCCGTGCTGCGGCCATGCCCCCCATCGGCACAGCCGCCCTCTCCCGTTCCATCCCCGTCTTTCTCGCTCTCCTTTCGCCTGGTTTAGCATCGCTGACACGTCTTAAAATACATCCCTGTGCAGATGGCGGGGGGGGCGGTGGCGGCCTCAGCGTTTTTCCTCCGCCGGCGGAATCAGGAGCGAAACCGCAACAGCCGAACCGGCCCCGCTCCCAATTCACGGTGGGGTAACTGGGGGGACGATCCGGCCTCGCGCTCCCTGCCCCGGCGGGAGCCACCGGCTGCTCCGCTGGCTCCGGAGCATCGCCCGACACGGCACGAGGGACCCCGAGGTGACAGGAGGGACCCCGAGGTGACACGACACCCACCCGAGGCTCCGTCGCATCCCACCGTGTGCACACAAAGCCCCTCGGTGACAGTGACCGTCCCCGTGTGGCCCCCACTCCCGCGGCACCCACCCCCCCTCAATGCGAGCAGGGCATTTTACTCTATTTAATTCAGTTTTTAATTCAATTTTATTTTCTTTTTTAACAATTTAATTTTAAATTTCCATTTATTTTTATTTTAAAATCTTAATGTATTTTTAATTGCAATTCGCTCTTAATTTTGCATTTTAATTTATTTTTTCTTACTATTTTTTTTCCTTCGCGTTGAACTACCCCGGCAGCAGCTGCCGTGCCAAATGGCGGGTGTGGGGGGGAATCACTGCGCAAACGCCGGCGGAGCCCACGCCGTAAATCTCCGGCGTTCCCCCCGGGTTGGGTGGCGCTCGGTCCCGCCACGGTTCGTCCCACGCGTGTTCGCGCTCACGCGTGTCCCCGTGCCCCCAGGGGCGCGCACACGCGTGTTCACGCGTGTCCCCGGGGCGCCAGTCACCAGGTGTCACTCTCGGCGCGGCCACCGCCACCCACCGCGTCCCCGTCCTCCTCCTCCTCAGCTATATTTGTCCTTCCAGCTGCTCCGGCTGTCGGCACGAAAGGTTTTTTTTGGGGTTTTTTTCTCTTATAATTTAGACGTTTCCTTCCAAAAAGCCGTTAACGCCTTTTCCGTGGCATTTGTAGGGGGGGAAAGAAATAATAAAAGGATTGAAAAGGAAGCAAACGGGGGATAAAACCACCCAAACCAATGTGGGGGTGTTGGAGGCCGCGGTGTGCCGGGGATGGAGGATGGACGGGGGTGTTGGGGTTGGATTTTGGGGGTGTTGGGGCTAATTTTGGTGGTATAGGGGTCAGATTTTGGGGCTGCAGGACGGGCCCACGCACCCCAGTGTTCTCCATCCCACGGGATCCGGAACTTTCCATCCCGGGGGACGGGGACGCCACATGGGAACGTGTTCCGAGGACAGCGGTGGCGTTTTGGGTGGCGTCACCGCGCCGTGCGGTGACACGGGCTGGACGGGGTTCGCTGGGCGCGCGCGGGCGGGGGGTTCATCGCGAGGGCCCCGTCCCCGTTCCTGGGGACGCAGAGCGGGGTGACGCGGTCCCTGTGTCACACGGGGCCGCCCGCCCCGCCGTGCCCCCCCCCGCCCCGCCGCACCGGCAGCTTGATTAAAAAGGCGGCGCGGGCGGCGCGGCACAGCTGGTGCCTCCTGCCAGCACCCCGAGCGGAAAAAGCGCCCGAGATTAACATCTCCAATTAGCGCGAAAGCGAAGCCGCCGCAGCCCGGGGGGTTCCCCAGCCCCCCCCGTGCCCCCCAGTGCCACCTCCCGGGGATGCTGCGGCTCCAGCCCGTGTCCCTCTGTTGGGTCGGTGGCCGTGCCACCTCGCGTTTTGGAGACGTTCCTCGTGCCACCACCACCGTGGTCCCTGCCACTGTGGGAGGGGGGCACGGCGAGGGTGACCCCCCAGCCCCATTGCACCCCAGCGCCTCGGGACAGCAGCAGGCACCTGTGTGGGGACAGGACGCCCAGGTGACAACGGGGACAACAGGGCTTGGCACCGCACCCCAACCGCATCGCCCTCCCCACCGGCACAGCTGAGCCAAGGCGGGGGGGCCGAGGGAGGGCCTGCGCCTGCACGTTTTCACCTGCCATTTAATTGGATGTATTTTTAATTAATGGTGCCGCCGGGACCAACATGAGACAACACGATCTCTGAATAGGGGCAGGGGAGGACTTGGGGCCGGCGGGAGGATTGGGCCGCCGGGTGCTCTTACCCGCCAAACGCCGCCATCAATCACCCCCTACTTTTCGGCTCTGGACTTTTGGCTGGGGCTCAAGGCGCCGCGGCCGCCCCCCCGGTGCCGCCTGGCACATCCACGTGTGACGAGCGGCACGGCCCCAGCTGCGGATGGCGGTTTCGGGGGGGCGTTCACCGGCAAACCCCGCTCCAAATCTGCTGCCCAGTTCCTCTCGTCGGGACCCCCAGGTCAGGGTGGGGATGTGGGGGGGTTCCGGCCCCCCCGGTGCAGCCCCCAGCCCCGTCCCACGCAGCAGCCGCTCTGCCCCCAGCCTCCCGCACACCCCACCGTGTCCCCCCCATCGCTTTGTTCCTCCCGCCCAGCGCAGGGAGGGGGGGACACATCTGGTTCAGGCACGTCCCCCCCCACACACACACCTTCTGGCGCAGCCCCGGGGGGGCCGGACCAGGCGGCGGTGCCGGGGCAGCTGCCCAGCCCTGCGAGGGGCCGGGGGGGTTCGCCCGTGGCAGGTGCCGCGGCGCAATGTAGGGCAGACATTAATATTTAGTGGCGCTGGGGGGGCCGCGCCGGGGTGGCGGCGCAGCTGCCTCCTGCGCTGGAATGCGAGCTGCCGCCTGCGGGGACGGCACCGCCACCGCCACCGGACCCCACGGCCACCACGGCCACGTCCACCGGACCCGATGGCAGCTCTGGGCACATGGGACGTGCGAAACGTGGTGGTGGCCAAACCCCTTGAAGCCACCAGGCACATGTTGGGGGGATGGGAAGGTCCTTGGGGGGGTCCCAACCCAGCTGTGCCACGGCACTGGGCCGGCTCCCTGCTGCTTGGGCCACCGGTGACGATGCCACCGCTGTGTCAGGGCGATGGGGACAGCTGGTGGCACATGGCTGGTGACACATCACACCTGGGGAGTGGCCGCCATGTGCTGGCTTTGGCATCTCGCAGGGAAACGTGGCATCACCAGACCCCCGCCCTTTGCCACGTGGTGACAGGTGGCAGCGGCGATGACCGGAGGTGTTGGACCCGTTTGTTCCAGCATCCCGGGATGCTCCGCCGGGAGCAGATGCCGGCCCAGCTGTGGGATGATGGGTCCTGGGGAGGGACCATCGCCATGGCCAGACTGTCACCATGGCTGGACTGTCACCGTGGCCAGACTGTCACTATGGCTGGAATGTCACCATGGCCGGACTGTCACCATGGCCGGACCCTTGCCATGGCTGGACCATCACCCCATGGCCGCCCCCGGCCCCGGCCCGGCCGGGTTGGGTTTATTAGCGTGATTCCAGCATTGTGATGCAGAGAGAGTCGGAGCACCAGCTGCTCCTGCCCGGGTGTTTATTGTTACCCAGAGACAGCCCCTGGCTCCCACCCAGCTCCCCCCACCGCGACCCCGCACGATGCAAAATTTATAGCGCGGCGGGTCCCGCGTTAACTCTGTGTCTCCCGGGCGGGGGGAGCGGGGGGTGCTGGGGTCTGGGGGTGCCGCCATGCACTGTGCCGCGATGCGCTGTGCCACGCTGCGCGATGCCACGCTGTGCTGCAGCACGCTGTGCCGTGCCGCGCAGAACCGTGCCGTGCCATCCTGTGCCATATTACGCCATTCTGTGCGATGCCGTGCCATGCCAGGCTGTGCCGTGCTGTGCCATGCCGAGCCGTGCCATACCGTGCCAGCCGGGGCCCCAGCCCGGCAGCACCGCAGCCCCTGGGGAGTCTGTATCCATGGCACGGCTAATCCCCCCCCGGGCAGGGCGCCAGCCCCCCCCGGTGCCCACCTGCTGCCCGGCCTGGCTACCGGAGAAACCGCGGCCCCGGCTGCCCCTCACCGGGAGGTGCCACCCCAGCCCTGCCAAAACCCCCGGCCAGGGGGTCGGGGGGTCCCCACCTTGTCCTGGGGTGCGCTTTGGTGGCAGAGGGGCCAAGGCCGGGGGAGTGTCGGGTGCCGAGGGGCTGCGGGGGCTCTGCTGGGTGGGCTGGGGAGGGGGCTCACCCCGGGCACCCGCCTGCTGCCACGTGTCCCCCGCTGTGTCCCCCCATGGCGTGACGTGGCACAGCACAGCGTGGCACAGCTCAGCACGGCACAGGGGGTGTCACCGCCACCAAGAGCAGGAACCAGCCGGTTGTGACCCCCACCATGGCCGGTCCCCCTGTGTCCCCTCCTGCCGAGCCCCTGGGGACACCCGTGTCACCACGAGGGTGACATCCCTGCCCTGGCCAAGCACCGCATGGCCGGATCCCGTCCCCGTCCCCCCACCCCGCGCCCCGGCAGAGCCCCCGCTCCCCCCGCTCCCTCCACCTCTCAGCAAGTTTTTTATGTGATTACAGGCACTGCATGGTAATTAGTGCTAAACTCATTTGCACAACTACAGTTAATTGGCTACAACAATTAATTAATGTGTTGGAAATTTGGCACTGGGAAAAAAAAAAAAAAGTTTGTCATCAGAGGGAAAAAGGGGAGACGGGGGTGCCCGTACCCACCTGCACCCACCTGCAGCCCCGGCTCAGGCTCTTCCCCAAAGTTTCTCCCCCCGGCCCTGCCCCACGCTTTGTTTTCCCTTTTCTTCACCCTTTTCATTTTTTTTCCTCCCCTTTTCCTTTTTCTTTCTTTCTTTCTTGCCTTTTTTTTTTTTTTTTTACAACTTAAGCAAACTCATTTCCCTGATAAAATATAGCATGACTAATGACTGAAGCATGTAAAAATCATTGGGAAAATGTCCTTGGAAGACGAATGCATTTTCAGCAGAATAATTAACTTAATTAACAAATTCACATGCATATTCATCAGGCTATTAATGTCTTCTCAGCTCAGCTTGACGAACATTGCGGTAATAACCATCTCATTTGCATATTGCATTCTACTGCTATCCAAAAAAAAAAAAAAATATAAAGAGGAGGATGCACACGCGTGTGCCCCAGCGCCTGATCCCGCGGGGTGGGCGGTGGGTGATGCTCGCGGTCCTCGCGTGCCGGTGCCCGCGTGCCGGTGCCGGCACCGAGCGGCGGGAGGTGCGAGGCGAGCACCGCGACGCCTGCCGCAGATGCCGAGGGCCGGGAGCGGCAGTACCCGCCGCTCCCGGCCCTCGGCATCTGCGGCAGGCGTCGCGGTGCGGGCACGGAAAGGGGGAGAAGGACCCGTAGCAGCTGTCGGCCTAATTCGGCGAACGCCGCTGCTCGTGGGCGGCTTAGGAAAACAGATTAAGGCGCCGGCGACAGGCGCTGATTCCTGACATACGCTCGGGGTCTGCGTCTTCATCGGCCCGCGCATGGAGGGGAGGGTGGGGTTGAAGGGGGTGATGGGGATGAAGGGGGTGATGGGGATGATGGGGATGAAGGGGGTGATGGAGATGAAGGGGCTGATGGGGATGAAGGGGGTGATGGGGATGATGGGGAAGAAGGGGATGATGGAGATGAAGGGGCTGATGGGGATGATGGGGATGAGGGTGATGATGGAAATGAAGGGGGTGATGGGGATGAAGGGAGGTGATGGAGATGAAGAAGATCAAGGGAATGATGGGGATGAAGAGGTGGGAAAGAGATGAAGAAGATGAAGGGGGTGATGAGGATGATGGGGATGAAAGGGATGAAAGAGATGAAGAAAATGAATGGGGTGAAGAGGATGATGAGGATGAAGGGGGTGACGAGGATGAAGGAGATGAAGTGGGATGAAGGGGGATGAAGGGGGTGATGAGGATGACAGGGGCAGTGGGTGGATCCAGCCCCCCCAGACAGCCCGCTGTCCCCTCCCACTGGCTCCACCCAGCACTGCCACACCCTGCTTGGCTCCACCCACATGTGTCACACCCTGCTTGGCTCCACCCATACATGACACACCTGATTGGTCCCAGCCATGGTGCCACACCCATCCTGGCCCCACCCACGGGGAGCAGGGACTCCGTCCCCGTGTCCTCTGCTCTGGGGGGGTCAGGCCCCTCTGCAGCACCTCTGTGTCACCCACTGACCCCGGTGACACTGGGAACCCTTGGGGGGACACGGGCCCGTGACCCTGGCTGTGGCCGCACACCCTGGGGACAGGGACCATGGGGGTGGGTCCCCTGGGACACCCGCATCCCCAGCAGCAGGTGACCCATCCCGGGCAGCCACCAGGGACCCCTCCGGTCCGAGAGATGGGGGCAGACCTCAGCCAATCCCCACCCAGGATTCATGCGTCCAGCCAATCCCCTGCCAAGGCCTGTACTGCTGACCAATCGCAGCTTTCCCCTCCCGTGGCCCCGCCTCCCATGGCTATATAAACCCCCTGCGACCCCCGCGGTCCCTCCGGACCCTTTTCCGCCCCGATGTGTCCCCCCCGCTGTGGCCGTGGAGGGCGGGACAGGATCGGGCCCTGCTTGGCCGGGGGTGGGGGTGCGGGGGGGACACACAGCCCTGGGGGCGTCATGGTGTGGGTGACAGCGGGTGGGTCACCAGCTTTTGCTTGTGGTGGGGACACAAGGGATGGGGACACCCTGCTTCTGCTCACGGCTTCGAGGTGCCACCACCCCCCCTGCTCCCCTTGGAGATGTCTCAGTGACCACACGGGCTGAGCCCTCCCCCACGGAGCAATGGGGAGACTGAGGCACGGCTCACCTGGGGCCACAGGACAAAGCTACCCCCACCGTGTCCCCCATGACCTCCCCTTTGTCCCCAGGTGCTCAACCCCAGCTGGAAAAAATCCCCCAGCGATGCCCAAAGTGAGGGGGGGGACCCAAGGGAGAGGGGGGCGAAGGTCGGGTGAAGGGCACGAGCGGATGAAGGGGCGGGGGGGATGATGCTGCGTGCGGTGCCAGCTGTATCCAGAGGAAGGCAAATAATTCAGCGGCACCAACCGGAGAGGAACCAGCCCGCGAGCCACGTGCCAAAATACCAGCAGTAAAGTAGTTAAATGAATCCAGCGCGGGAGCGCGGAGCCGGCTTGGGCCCCCATCCAAAGGAGTTAATGTCCCACAGTATGATCGATTAGTTGTCAGACGTGATTTCAAACCAATACAAGATGAATGGCATCATTTTCCTTCTCTCATTTTAGGCAGAATTAAGAAGCCATTAGCTAACACAAATTTTTGGCAACTTTAATAAAAAGAAAAAAAAAAAAAAGCTCCAATGTACATTTGTAGCAAACGTTCCCCAAGGTAAATGTGAGGATGCAAATAACCTCCCGCATCCTGGCCGGTGCTGCATCCGCGGTGCTGCCGGTGCCGGTACCAGTGCCAGTGCCAGTGCCGTGCCCACCATCTCCAGCACCAAGAGGAGACGCCAGTGAAGGATTTTCTCCCAAGCAGCAGAGTTCTCTGCCCGGCGCTGACCCCCGGTGCCGGCGCAGACCTGGCATCACATGTGCGATGAGCTGGGAGGTCTTGGCTGCGGGGTCTTTGTGCCGGGGCGGGCAGCGCCGGCCGCTCGGGGACCCCGTCAAGGACAAACGGCGCACAAGCTGCTCCTGCCCGCGCGGTGCCCGCAGGCGCGGGGCCGCCGTGCCAGCCCAGCCGTGGCCATTACGGCTGCACGCGCCAGCTGCGGCCGCACGATCCCCCCTGTCCCCAGAGAGGCTGCGCTGAGGCGGGGTCTGGGCACTGTGCCACCCCCCCCGAGCACCGGGGCAAAGACACGGCCCCCGGCAGTGCCCGGCAAAGGGTGACGGGGTCATGCAGAGGGATGGGGAGGGTGGGCTTGACCCCCCCAGGCATCCCCCAGGGGACAAGCTGGAGGGCAGAGCTGAGCCACAGCCACCCCCGGCCCCCCCAGCTTTCACTGCTGGATCGCTGGATTTTAGGCACCAAATGGGGTTGAATTAGGATTATTATCACAGCTGCTCTAAATGTAATTAGTTTTGCTCTGAACTCGTTTGCTTTGCCGGGATTACGGGGCAATCCGGCCGATCCGCCCGGCACGAACTTGAGAAAGGCTTTAATTACTCTAATAAAGCGGATGCCGGGTTAATGTGATGATTCCAAAGGTGTGTTTTTCAATTACATTTAACAAAATAAAAGATTTATAGTTGGGTAAAATTTAATTAGGAACATGCAGGAGCACCGGGCTGGCCGGGACGCTGCTCACCGCCGGCGGCTGTGGGGCCGGGACTGCGGCACAGGCCCTGGCACTGTCACCGTGCCCCACGCATGGACGGGGTCTGTCCGGGCACGATGTCCGTCTGTCCTGCTGGGTGGATGGATGGAGCAACCCCATCCCGGGGTGGATGGAGGGGAGGCCCTGGCTGTGCCGGGGTGATGTGAAGCCACCTGCACACTGTCCCCATTGCCTGCCCGTGTCCCCTGCAGCCCTGGGCCGGTGTTTTGGTGGCATTGGGTCCTCTCTATCCCACAGCCAGAAGCATCGCCTGGCACTGACGTCTTACGGATATTGGGATCTGCTGGAAGCAGATGGGATCCAGCTGTGAGAGCAGCACGAGGACCAGGGTGCCGGGGGGAGCAGGACCAGGGCCTGGGGGCTGCGGTGTGGGCCGGGTGCTCCTGCCACCCGGCACAGACCTCCGGCGAGCCCGGCCGAGCTGGAGCTGCCAAGAGAAATGGGCAGATTATGGGATGAACACAGGCCAAGGCAGGGCTGGGATGCAGCCGCCGTAAATCAGCTTTTAAGTGGCAACAAAATGGACATTTCCCATATGAAATGAGCCACCGCCTGCCATGGAGAGGGGAGAGATGGGAGCCCAGGCAGGGTGAGAGTCTGGGGGTAATTGGAGGGGGATGCGACAAGGTGGTACCCCCAGGTGGGGGCTCTGGAAGGGGCTGTGGGAATAGGACTGGAGCTTGGGATGGGGAGGGAAGGGAAGGGAAGGGAAGGGAAGGGAAGGGAAGGGAAGGGAAGGGAAGGGAAGGGAAGGGAAGGGAAGGGAAGGGAAGGGAAGGGAAGGGAAGGGAAGGGAAAGGAAGGGGAAAGGAAAGGGTGCTCAGGTGGGCACCACCTGCTCTCTGGCACTCCTGGCCAGGGCTGGCCCTGCATCTGCTGGGTCTGGCCTCCTCCATTGCCCTTGCTGGGGTTTTGCTCCTTTTCTCCCCCTGGGGCCTGGGCAGGGCTGGGGGGGGAGGTTCGAGACCCCCTATACTGAGGTTGGCGAGGACACGACGGGGACATGTGTGGCTTTGTGCACCCACCCACGCGTGTGCCCGGCAGGAGCAGCCGCCCCCCCTGCCCAGCCGGGCCGAGCTCCCCCTCGTCCCGCAGCCCGCGGGGCCGGGCCGGGCCGGGCCCTGCGGCGGGGGGGGCGGGCCGGGGGCCCCGGGCCGGGCTGCAGGCGGTGCCGCATTCCGGAGTACCAGCATTTGCTGGCGGCCGGTGCCAGCAGGCGTTGGCAGGTTTGGAGCTTCACAGCGATTCCAGGCACAGATGTCCTTGTTTTAACTCCTCTGCGATGGAGCCTGGCAGCCCGGGCGGGGGAGGGGGCGGCTCGGCAGCCCCCGGTGCGGCGGGAACCGCTGCCAGCCCGACCCGCCCCGGCCGCGGCTCCGGGGACAACAGACACTCCCCCCCGCGCCCCGGGCGGCCTCTTGACCCCCCCATGGCACAAAACCGGGGGCAGCCCCCCCTTCTCAGTCCCCCGCCCCCCATCCCCGGGCACCCCCCGACCCCTGGAGCGGGGCCACCCGGGCCGGCGGTGGCATCGGGGCCGCATCCAGAGCGCGGCGAGCGCCCAGCGCCGGGAGCCTCCGGTTTTTATGGTATCTGCAATTTTGGCAGAAATCTGTCTTTAATTTAGCTGTCCATATAAAAATCCGCACTGTATAATAATGAACAGATGCCATGAAATTTAAACTGAAGCAATGACTCCTCCTCCCCCCCCTCGGCTGGCACTCGCCGGTGGCAGCGGCGACCCGGAGCTGGCGCTCGCCCCGCGCCCCCGCCGCGCTCCGCCGGGCCGGGAGACGGGCCGGGCCGGGCCGGCCGGGGGCACCGGGAGCGGCGGGGCCTGGGTGGGGGGCGAAGAACCCCACCCCTCCATCTCATCCTGACTTGAAATAGGGGGTTGAGCCCGGGCAAGCCGCGACCGCGGGGTCCCCCCGGTGCTGGCCCCGCTCCGGTCCCCTCGGCCTAGCAGTGAGGGGTCCCCGGTAACACCCCCCCGCCCCGAGGTGACTTTGACCCCACGATCACGCCAAACCCTCGCGGATCCCGACGAGGAGCGGCGGCAGTTCCCGACCTCCCGCCTTCCTCCTCGGGAGCTGCCGGCCGCCGCCGCTCAGCACCGGGGCCGCGGTGCGGGCCCACCGGGCGCCGGGACCGGGCGCCGGGACCGGGCACCGGGGCCGGACACCGAAGCTTGCCATCGGTGCCTTCTACCGAGGTCTTGCACCCCAGCTATGCACAGGGCCATGCTCCGGAGCTTTGCACCGGAGCCGTATACCGTGGCCGTGCACCGGAGCTCTGCACGGTACCGTGCACCGGAGCTTTGCAGCGAAGCCGTGCACCGGGACCATACACAAAAATCTTCCACCGGAGCTTTGCACCGGGGCCGTGCACCGAGTACGGGGCCGCATTGCGGAGCCGGTCGGTGCCGGAGCAGCCGGGCGGGTTTCCGCATCCCCTCTCTTCGGCGGGGCCGGGCCGGCTCCGGAGAAACAAAAATCCCGGGAACCGAGCTTAAATCGCAGCCCCGACACCGGGAGCGGCACTCCCCGCCACAGCCGGCCCCGGGCCATTCCCGGGAGCAGGTGTCGGCCGCCCCCCCGTAGCCCCCGGCCTCCCGCATCCCCCTCCCCTCCCCTCCGCCGAGGCATCCGCCTTTCGCCGCCGCATCTCCGGGCAGCGGCCCCGGTGCCGCCGGTTGCAGGCGAAGGTCGAAGGGCCGCGTATCGCCCCCGTTGGGCCCCCCCGGGGCTTTTTCATCGGGAGAACGAGGCCCTTCCAGGGAAGATGTTCGGGCCAGAGCCGTCGGAAGAGGCTTCGCTCCTCTACGGCGAGCGGCGAGTACCGGGGCCCGGCCGAGGGGGCTTCGGGGGTCGTCGCCGCAGCTCGGCCGGTCCCATCTCCCCGCCGTCCCCTTCCCCCGGGCGTCAGGGCCTCGCGGGAGCCGTTCACAGTTTCCAGCCCCGACGGCACCGGGCTCGGGCCCGGCCGGGCTGGGCGCGCGTCCCGGGCCGGCTCCAAACCTGCCCAGATTTTCCTCAAAAGCCGCTGGGCTGTGGGGCGCGGGTACCCGCGACCTCACCGGGGAGGAACCCGGGGGCTCCGTCCCTGCAGCTCCGGTGCTGCCCCGGCGCATGCGGCCTCCCGCGGGGATCCGGCCCCCGCGACTCCCATGGACGTGGGGGACGGCACCGCGTTACCGGGACTCCGGTCCCCGACCCTGCCCGGAGCCGTCGGGTGGCCATGAGCCCCGGTGGAGGGGACGGTAAATAGACAGACGGCCGTTTTCCTGGGGAGGTGACGGGGCCCGGGCGGCCGTTCAGCACCGCCGTGGCGGACAGCTCCGCACCGGGCACCGGGCACCGGGCGCCGCTCCGGGAGCCGACTGGGTACCGGGGCCGGCATCGAGAACCCGGCCTTGGCCACCGGCGTCGGGCACCCTCGCCGAGGCCACCGGCACCGCGGCCCGGTGCCAGCTCCGGGCACCAGTGTCCCCGGGGACCGGAGCGGTGTCACCGCCGCACATCGCCCGTAGTGGCGGGGCCGGGACCGAGCCGGGCGGCCGCTCCAGATCCCGGTGCCTTTATTGGCGAGGTGGGGGGACACCGCCTCCCCGGTCCCGGGGGGGACACCCGTGGGGCAGAGCCGCGTTATATCAGCGCCGCCGCACCGCGGGCCGCGCACTCGGGCGGCGGGAGCAGCGGAGGCACCGGCACCGCAGAGAGGCACCGCAGCCGGGGGTCGGGCCGGTGCCCCCCGGTACCCCCGGGGCGGAAGGAAAGCGGCGAAGTCGGCGGAGTCAACATTGAATATTTATTAATCGTCGTCGAAGGACGCTCGGTAATTACAGGTTCGCCGCGAATCGCACCGGTGGCGGCTCGTCACGGCCGACGGAATCCTGGCGGGGCCACCCCGGCGGGGACCGGGCTGCGAGCGTCCGGGGGGGTCCCGGGGGGGCGGGACGATGCATGCAGTATCGCCGGACCCCCCGGGCCCGCGCTCCGCCAAACAGTGTCCGCGGCGGGGAGCGGGACAGCGGGGAGCGGCTCCCGGCGCGGGGGGGCTCTTGCATATCGTTGGCCATAAATATTTATTAATCGAAATGAAACGGAACAGAAACACGAAAGCACTTCTGGTGTCGGACAGGCGGGTCCCCTTTGCTACAACGGTTTGTGATTTTTTTTTCTTTTTTTCTTTTTCTATTTTTTTTGTTTTTCCCGGTTTTTTTTTTTTTGCAAAACTTTTTTTTTTTCCGTTTTGAAAACAATTCTCAGAAATTCTCCTCCTCCTCCCTGGTCTCTAAAAATGCTGGTTTCTCGAAGGTGGTGCGGGCAGGTTCCAAAAAAAAAAAAAAAAAAAAAAAAAAGAAAGAAAATAATAATTTAAAAAGCGTTATCTCGGCTTTACGGCGTCTCCCGACCGAAGGAATGCGGCAAACCGGGACGAAGACACATGGGCCGGGCCCGGGCCCCGCGTGGGGGGCGCAGCCCCGCCAGCTCCCCCGGAGCCCCGCTTGCATAGCTGGGGAAAACCGGGGCGGCCCCGCGGGACTGGGGGTTATTCTTAATAATTTTTTTAAATTTTTTGTGGGTTTTTTCCTTTTTTTTTTTTTTTTCCGTTTCAAGTTTTTTAAAACAGGTAAAAAACGTCCTGACACACGCGCTGCGAGAGGAGCTCCCGGGGCCGGGAGCGGGGCCGGGGCCCCCCCAAAGCAAAGTGCATCTCTGAGCGTCCGCCGGGCCGGGCCTGCTTGCATAGATAGAAATGTGGGTTCCTCCCTTCGCCTCTTTATTGCTTCGGAAAGTTTCGCTCCGCGCCGCAGCGCAGGTTCCTCTCGCTCCCACGGGCCGGGGCAGCGGGTGTCCAATGCCGGGGGGGGGGTGTGGGGAGTGTGGGGGTCACGGCGGTGGAGGGGAGAAACAGCCCAAAATGGGGGGGAATGGAAGGGAAAAAAAATATATATAAATACAAATATATTAAAACGAATTAAAAAGGAAACGACGCGGCTCGACCCAGCGGGCCGGGCTTCGGGGGCGGCTTTGCCGGGCGCTGCCGCCACTGGGCGCCCCCCCCTTCGGGGGAAATAATAATAATAAATAAAAAATAAATTAATATAGAAATACTACTACTAATAACAACAATAATAATTTAACTAAATAAATACTCAGTAATAATAATAACTTAAGGAAAAGGGGAAATCCTCCCAAAAAAGCACTTTGTCCCCACGGGGCGCGGGGACCCGCCGCCGGGGCCGGGTCCCCATATTGCACCAAAGCCCACGGCGGAGCCCCGGGGGCCGGTCCGCGGGTGTTCGCGTGTCCCCCACACCTCGGGGACGGGGCGGCCGGGCGGGGAGTGGGGCGCTCGGTGGGGTTGTGGGGCAGGGGGGTGCGTTCAGTTGTGGAAGAAGGCGTTGAGCTCCTCGTACATGGGGCCCCGTTCGTGCGGGAGGTGCATGTCGTAGGGGAAGATGTTCTCGGAGTGGACCCCCCCGCGCATCCCCGCCGAACCGAAGACCAGGTTGTGGCCGGCGGGCCGGGAACCGGGCAGCGCCGAGTAGTGCATAGAGTAGTGATAGCTTTTGTCGTGGTCGGGGGAAGAAGAGTCCTGCTTGAGGGAGAAGTTGCCGTTGATGCAGAGGGGGGGGCTGAGCCCACCGTCGTACTCCGAGCTGTTGTAATCGGGGGACGCGTTCCCGTAGAGGCTCTCGTAGGCGGAGGCGCAGTAGCTGTGTGTCCTCAGCCCGTGGGCACCGGGGCCGGCGGCGGGCGGGCACTGCGCCGCGGCCAGCCGCGAACAGGGGTAAGGGTAGGGGTGCACGGCGAAGGAGGCGTTGGGGCCGTGGAAACGGCCGCCTTCCTGACCCTGCTCCGTGAGGAAATTGCGAGAATTGAGCTGCAGGCAGCCGGCCACCAGGTTGGTGGTGGGTTGCGACAGCCCCTTGCACAGAGTCTGCACGTAGGAAACCAGGTCGGGCCGTTTGCCCGAGCGCAGGATCTCGGAGAGAGCCCAGATGTAGTTCTTGGCCAAGCGAAGGGTCTCGATTTTCGAGAGCTTTTGGGTTTTAGAGTAGCAGGGAACCACCTTGCGCAGGTTGTCCAGGGCCGCGTTCAGGTCGTGCATGCGGTTGCGCTCCCGGGCGTTCGCCTTCTGCCGCCGCAGCTTGGAGCGCTCCAGCCGCGCCTTGGTCATCTTGCGCTTCTTGGGGCCGCGTTTCTTGGGCCGTTCGCCCTCCGCCTCCTCCAAGCCTTCCTCCTCCTCCTCCTCCTCCTCCTCGTCCCCGCCTAACTCCCCTTCCTCCTTGCTCTCCCCCAGCGAACCCTCGGGCGGCTCCTCGGGGAGGGCGCAGCCCTTCCCCGCCCGCTCCTCCTTCTCGCTGCGGGCATCCTCCTCGCACTCCTCGGCCCAACCGGCGAATTTCGGTACTTCGGGGACCAGGCTGGGCTCGCTGAAAAGTCGCGTCAACATGGTGGCTGCAGCGGGGGGCAAAGAGCCAGGCGTTACCGGCGGCCCCGCCGCCCCCCCCGCTCCCCCCCTCCGCGCTCCCCGGGAGCGGCTCCGCGGCGCCGGGGCCGGCGAAAACGAATTGGGCGCGGGGCCGCCCGCTGCCGCCGCCCGCCCCGGCCGCCCGACCCCGGGGGCACCGGGGCTCCCTCGGGGCGCGGCGACGATCCCCCTCCCGCAGCCCCTGGCCGCCCCCCCCGAGCTCCCCGCGGCCGCCGCCCGCGCCCCGCGCCCCCTCTCCTGCACCCGCCGCTCCGGCTCCCCCAGCCCCCCCGCCACCGGCCCGGCCGGTCACCCCCGCCCCCGGTGCCCCACGGGCCGTGTCCGGTGCCGCCGGCCCCTCTTTGACGATTCCAACTTTTCACCGCCGCAGGCGCGGAGCGGCTCCGGCCGCAGCTCCGCCACCGCCGTCCCGGGGCCGGAGCACCGGGGCGCGGCCGCCGCCCCGCCCCGGTGCCCCCTCTGGCCCGGTCAGCCCCGCCCGGAGCCCCCCACCCCGGGGGACACCCGGCCACCGGAGCGCGGCCCGTAAAATGCGGTGGCATCAAACGGTGGTGCGGCGGGGGGTGGCGGGGGGCGGCGGGGGTGGCCGCGACCGGGCCCCCCCCGGGGGACCGCGCGGGTCGCCGGCGGCGGCGCTGCCCGTGTCGCCCCCGGGACCGGGAAGCGCGGTGGGGCCGGGGCGGGGGGCACCGCCCGGGGCGGGGGCCGGAGGCGCCGCGGGGGAGCGGGGAGGCGGCTCCGCCGGGTCGGGACCCCCGGGGGCGGTGGCGAGGCGGCTCCGCGCCGATTTCGTTGATGCCGCTCGGCCGCCGCTGCCCGCTCCGTCCCGCCGGGACCGAGCCGCCCCGGGCGCGCCCAGCAACGGGGGGGGGCGGGGGGAACGAAGCCCCAACAACCCCCTTGGGGGGGCTCCGGGGGGCGTGGGGAAAAACCCATCTGTGGGGCCGATGGGGAGCGGGAGAACCGAGGGCCGGGGGAGAACGAAAGACGGGGGAAAAAAGGGCGAGACGTGGCGGAGAAACAAAATCAACATGGAAGTTGCCTTTTCTCCATTCAAGTTTCCTCCGCTGCCCTCCCAGCCCTCCACTTCTTACATAACTCACCTTCGGGCGGACCGGAGGAATTTTTATTTCATTGTTCCCAGCATCTTCTGGGACCGGGACGCGGCTCCTTGAGGTGCTCCAGCCTCCTGCAGTCCTCTATCCAAAAGGAGGCGAGAGTGGCATCTCTACCCAGCAAAGGGGGTACCAGCTCTGCTGCCAGTGCCATATGGTTGGCACGTCATGCGCGAGAGCTATCACATGAGAGCTAATGATTGACATGCGCTTGCATTCAGGGAGATTTGTCTCTCTGGGGAAGGAGGACTCGCCATCTGTCACTCTGTACTCAAAAAAAAAAAAAAAACCAACAAAAAAAGCCCCAAAAAACAAAAAACCCTCTTCCAAATCTACAGCTCTGCCTACACGCCGCAAAATGGGACCCGAGCGAGATGCAAGCGATGGCGGGGCCGGGCTGAACAATGGAGCCAGCGGCAGGGCGGCGAGGGAGACCGGCCATCCCGGCCAGGCCGAGCGTGCCAGGGGCAGCCGGCGGGCGTCAGGGCAAGGGGGGAGACACCGTGGGGACTCTTGCTGGGAGCTGGCATCTGCGGCTCGCCGCAAAATACCACAGCGGCTCGCCCAGGTCCGTCCCCACCCTCAGCCACCAGGCGAAGAGTGATGGCCGCGGTGCCAAGGGCCTGGCGCGGGCTGGGGGCTGTGGGCAGGGCCCAGGGGAGGTGGTGGTGGTGGCGGTGGGGGTGGTGGCAGCGATGCCCAGTTTGGCCGCACAGGTGTGTGCAGGGGGCTGCAGGTGTGGACACAGGCAGGGCTGGTGGCTGCAGGGCCATGGGTCCCCACGCGGGCGGCATGTGGTTCATCCAACTGCCCACCACCCCACGGCCCCCGCCGGCACCCCCTTGGCTGCATAGCCGTGCCAGCCTGTCTCTGCAACCCCACGGCACAGCCCGGCATGCACAGATGCAGCCAGCCTTCGGTACACACCTACACGCGCACACAAACACACATGTTCAGGCTTGCACACGCATGCACACGCACACGCACACCCTCCCCAATGCACATGGGGTCCAAGCTCCTGCGGATGCGGGTCCCGCGGTGCCGGCAGCGGAGGCCCAGCCATGCCGTAGTGCAGACGATGGGGCCTTTGTCTGCCAGGCACCTCCTCGTCTGCCGCGGCCCCACGCCCGGCACGGTAGCGCCCCGTCACCCCCCAGCCTGCGGCTCCATCCCCACTATAGCACACGTGCATCCAGAAATCACTGCTGCCATTTCCCTTGTTCCTGCAGATGGGGCGGGCAGCAGCAGGGCCAGGGAGCCTGGAACAGGCACATTCTGTCCCTGGGAGCCGGATCCTGTCACCTTGTGCCATTGTGGCTGAGCCACAGGCCCTCGCTCTGTGCTGAGGTGTCCCCGTGCCATGGATCCCCTCTGTCCCTGCGAGCCCAGGGTGGCCGGGACCTGCCTGGCTTGAGGGGCACGGGCAGGGGAAGGGGCAGCGGGTGCAGGGTGCCATACATCAGTACGTGCCGGCCGCGGCTGGTCACGTCAGGGACACGGTGGCGGTGGCGGTCAGGGCTGTGCCCACACGCAGACAAAGGGCTGGTCGTGCCCGGCTGCCAGGGCTGTGCCAGCAATGGTGGCGGTGCCCACTCCCCCGGTGCAGGTGTCAGGGCTGGCACGTGACAGAGGGGCCGCCACCGACTGCGAGTGTCCCCCCTGCACGCTGCCGAACCCCCTGGTTGTCACTCACGGCTGTGACCGAGCAGATGGCACCTGGGCTGGAGCTGGCCCATGGGGAGGCAGTGCCCACCCCAGCCGTGCCGGTGCCGTGCCGGTGCCGTGCCGGTGCCGTGCCGGGGCACCGATCCCTGGGCAGTCTTGCAGCCCATCGCAGCCATTCCCTGTGGCACTGCTCAGCTCCCTCTGTTGTTGCCATCTTCATTTTGCAGGCGCTGCCGGGTGGGCATCACCGTGCCCCAGGAGCCACCCTCACCTGGTACCCACTGCACGCCAGTGCTGCCTGTTCCCACCAGCTCTGGGTAAGTCCCCACTCCACTGCCCTCGGTTCACGGGACAGGGGACCCCAGGTAGGTGACACAGCCCCTCTCCAGCCTGGCCGCACTTCAGTGCTGGGGCAGCGAAGCTGGTGATGCCCCGATTCCCAACACGGGACTCGCAGCCCATGGGTACCCATGGTGGCACCAGGGCTGCCCGAGGCTGAGGAGATGCTACCGTGTGAGCGGCAGGGCTGGCCTCTGCGGGGACAAGGACAGGGGCAGGGGTGAAGCCACAGGCCCCTGGCCTGGTGCATCCGTTACCGTCTAATTAGCAGCCGGTGAGCGGTAAGGGTGGGCGCCGGAGTGAGGCTCATCAGCATGCAGAGCGCTTGGAGGGAGAAGAAAGTGGAGACATGAAACGGGGAGAGGAGATGAAAGGGGAGCGTGGAGATGAAAACCCAAACCGCTGCATTGTGCTGGGGCCGGGGGGGGCCGGGGGCCCCCGGCTGGCCTGTGCCAGGACACGGCCTGTGCTGTGGGCAGGAGGAGGGGTCCCAGTGCCACCCCTGTGTTGTCCCCTCCACTGCAGCCGGTGATGGCACAGGGCAGAGCAGGGCAGGAGCAGCCCCATCCCATTCCCTGGGGGTGTCCCCAGGTGCCTTCGGAGCGGGGAGTCACCCAGGGGGGTGAGCGGGGCTCTCAGCATCGCAGCCTGGGGGCTGGATGAGCAGGATCCCGCCCCTGGGGACATCGTGGGCAGCAGGAAGAGGTGACGTGGGGGTGACCCTGGGACCTGGGGCGAGCCGGGGGAGCAGGGGCAGGGCTGTGTGCTGGTGCTCTGGGGGGGCTGAGCCCGGTGACCCCAGGGCTGTGGTCCTTGTCTTGCTGCTGGTCCTTGTGTGCAGGGACCAACTTTCCTGGCACGGCCGCCTCTGGTCCCCGGCCATCCCAAGCCGGGTCCCCCGGGGGGGCACAGCGGGGCGTTTGGCTGTTGAAGGAAGCTCTTTTCTCCTCCAAAATTCCTCCTCGTTGTCCCTTCCGGCAGGAAGGCGATGGACGGGGATGGGGACCCTGCCCAGAGGTGGGTGCCAGGGGACATGTGGCATCCAGAGGGACATGGTGGGGGGACAGAAGCGGGTTGGCACCGGCGGAGCCGGGGGTGGGAGCCGGGTGCTGGGCAGTGCCAGGACCCGGCTGGGAGCCAGCTGGGCCCGGGATGGCTCCCGGGGCCCCTGTGTGTGGCGAGTTTGCTGGGGCTCAGCCGGCTGCCGCATCCCCAGCGTGGGGCCGGTGTGCGGCACCGCAGCCGGCTGCCGTGGCGAGGCCACGCCGTGTCCCCACAGCATGGGCCTGGGTACACCCGAGCTGTCCCCCTCGCCAGCGCGGTCCCCGTCCCCCTTCAGTGGCACCGAGCCGTCCAGGGCCCGGGCGGAGGAGCCGTCTCCGGCGTCTCCCGGTGCGCGGTGGCGGGGGGAGGCGGGGGCCGTGCTGCCAGATGGAGCCAGCTCCGCGCTGCAATATTTCTGGGAGAGATGGATGCGGTAATGCGCGGCGGAGCCACCGCCGGGGAATGGCAGCCGAGGGGAGGAGAGCGGCCGGAGCTGGAGCTGAGCTCGTCCCTGTCCCCATCCCTGCTGCCTTCGGGGACAAAGTAGCCCCAGGCTGCTCCCCGGAGCAGCTCCCTCGTGGGACACATCGCTGGGTGAGCAGGGACCCATCTGCGGGCTGGGGGTCTCTGGGAAACGGGGGTGTGAGTGCCCTGCCTGTCCCCTAAAGGTCCCTGAGGTGGGGACCGTGGGCTCATGGGTGGGTTGGGGAGCCTGGAAGGAGGAAGCTGATGGTGGAGGGAAACTGAGGCACAGAGGGAGGAAAGGGGTGGTCCTGACTCAGCTGGAATTGGGGAGGCTTTTAGCAAACCCCTTCTTCTTTCGCTACAGGAGGACGGGGAGATGCTGTGTGGGCCCTGGGGCTGTGATGCTGGTGCCATGTGAAGTTCCCATCGCCGCGGGGCTGCTGCTTTACCCGCCCTGGCTGGTGTCCCCCGGGGCAGCCGGACCCATGTCCTGTCCCCCCCCAGCCTGTCCCCCCCGACCACCCACTCCTGCTCACGGGCCAGGGGCTCGTCAGCTGGTTTTAAGACACGTGGTGTTAATTAGGCAAACGACACCCTGGGAGTTGTCCAGTGGGAAAATGCTGGACCTGTGGCTGCTTGTGGGGTTGGGGACGGAGGGTCCTGGGGCAGGGAGACAGGTGGCCCCAGGGGACTTGTCCTCCCGCCATGATCCTTTGTCACCTGGCAGTCACTGGGTTTGTCGCTGCCGGGGTCAAATGCTCTTTGGGGACACTGGGAGCCTGGGACCTGCGACCAGTGGGAGCTGCCATTGTGCCACCAGTGGCTGCTGCTGAGGTAATAAAGCCACCCTGGGTGAGGTCACAATGGGCTATGACATCACCACCACTGGACTGTGACGTCACAAAGCCCCAGGAGCAGACAGACGTCCCTCCATGGCTGCCCCGGCTGGTGGGGGTGGCACAGGGGCTGGCGGTGCCACCGGCGTGGGCATGGCGCGGCCGAACGAGCGCCGCTGGCACCGGCCCCCCCGCGGCAGATGGCGGCCGCTCGGGCCTGTTTCAGGGAGCTGGTGGGGCGCGATGGTGGGGGACATGGCGTGTGGGGGTGACGGGGGCTGCCCGCAGCCCTGTCCCTCTCCATCGCCCCCCTGCCCCGCTTGCCTGCGCCCCTCTGCGCTGGTGTCCCCAAACCAGGGGGGAGGCGGCTGGTGGCCCTCCCAAAAATGTAGTGAGTGGTGTCTGGCTTCAGCGGGGAGGGTGGACACAGGGGCATGGGTGAGGGGAGACCGGGGTGATACTGGCAAAGGTTTGGATTTGGGGCTGGGGGTGCCACATGCCCACCTTGGGGGGTGGCTCAGGCCCCCAGCCGCTGGGGGCTGATCCAGCCTGCTGCTGCCATCACTGTCCCTGGCACCAGGGGGACCATCCCGGGGTGCTCTGGGACCTCGCATCCCTGGGGACACTGGGGACCCGTATCCTGGGTGGCTGTGGGG
The DNA here is from genome assembly GCF_036013445.1 of Caloenas nicobarica. NCBI lineage: Eukaryota > Metazoa > Chordata > Aves > Columbiformes > Columbidae > Caloenas > Caloenas nicobarica. The sequence continues at coordinate 4,777,324 of NC_088268.1, read as the reverse complement.
ACCCCCAGCCCAGGCAGCAGCATCCAAATCCCAACACCCGGGTGGAGAGGGCCCGGCAGGGAGTGGATTTGGGTGTTGGGGGGGGAGTCTCCATGGTGACAGGGCGCCGATGACGACAGTCGCCATGGCGAGGCTGCGTGGCCCGGCCCGTTGCCATGGCGACGCGCCTGGCACGATGAGTCGCCATGGAGATGGCCGAGGGATGGAGCGGTCCCCACGGCGGGGGCCCAGGGCCAGGCCAGGGATTGGGGGGGGTCCCCAGGACCGACACCCCCCAACACCCCACCCGTGGGGCCTCGCGCCGTCCCGGCGTGGGGCCGGTGTCACCGCGTGCCGCCGCGTGCCGCCGCCGCCCAGGTTCATTTGCACGAGGCTTTTCCACTCCAGTTCACGCCACCATCTGACAAGCCCAACTTCTCATTTTCAGAGTAATCACTCCACTGCACTAATTGCACATGCAAATATGCAAATTCGTATTAATTAATTACTATACTAATTAGTTCTGTGGTATTTGCGAGTAATAAATCATTCGGAGGGAGCGGGAAGCTGGAGACCTGGCCCATTTACACTTCGCATAAAATTTTAATAGGCGCTCCGGCTGATCCGGGACAGCCGCGCTGCGCCGCGCTTAAAGGCACAGAGCTGGCATGGCACGGCCTGGCCGCGCTGCCCGGCTCGGGGGGCACCGGCACCCCCGGCCCCGGCGGGTGGGAGGGGGCGAGGGGATGGAGAATAGGGAGGGGAAAGGGAAAATGGAGAAAAAAAAGCGATTGGGAGGAGGGGTGTGGGCGGTTTGGGGTGCAGGGCTGTCCCCCGGGGGTGACACGGTGGGTCTGTGTTGGTGGCTGCGGTAGCCTCGGTTGTCTCCTCGTGGGGAAACTGAGGCAGGGAGTGGGGTCCCCAAGGGGAAGGGGGTACATGGTGCTGCCCACTGCAGCCCCCTGTGCTTGGGGGCTCCCCCCTCAGCCGGGAGGTGTCCAGCCCCTCCTGGCATGGGGACACCCCCAAGGATGTGGGTACCTGGGGGGGTCACCCCACTTTGCAGCCGCTCCTGCTCCCACCAGCCGCCACGGCAGCCCCGCGACCACGGCAGCACCGCGCAGCCGCTCCCCGCCGCCACCTTTGGGGATTTTGCAAGCCTTTAATTGTCGTAAGCACAGATTAATTAAGCAGCGATAAACACAAACCCATGCATTATTGATGAATAAGGGTGAGTTCAGGTTGGTGCAAATGTTGTAATTAAATATAAACCTCAAGCTGCCCATTGTTAACGGACAAATTACATTACTATTGTGACACGTGTCGGGGTGCGCGCGGCCGGGAAGGGGCTCATGTCCCCGGGCGCCGTGACCCTGCTGTGCCCTCTGGCCCCACAGGGGGGACAAGGAGAGTTTGGGGGGCAGGAGTGGGGACCCCACTCCTGGTCCCCTTGCCGTGGCCATCCCTGGTTTCACCGCAGTGCTGGGGCCAGGCCCTTCTCTGTCTGCATCCAGCCCAGGTCTGCTGCACCGAGGATGCTCCACGCTGGCTCTGGCACAGGACAAGGGACACGACACTGTCCCCTGGCCCGTGGGGACAGTAGCTCCCAAAGGAGAGTTGGGGAGTCCCTGCTTGGTGCCCAGCCCTGCTAGGGTGGACATGGACACATGTGGGGTCTGTGCACACACGTGCACATGCACAAGAGTCTGCAAAGTGCGTGTGCACACACAAGAGTGTGCCAAGTGTGTTTGCACACACATGCACACACACATGCATGCACTCACACACATGCACACACTCCTGTGCACACACATGCACTTCCCTGGCACACACATGTACATACACGCACATCCTCGGTGCACACATACACATGCATGCACTCCTGTGCACGCACATGCATGCCCACATGGATGCACACAAGTATACATGCTTGGCACATACATGCATGCTCACACACACACTCCTGTGTACACAAACGTGTGCATATCCCTGGCACAGACATGCATGCGCACACACTCCTGTGCACACACATGCACTTCCCTGACACATGCGCATGTACATACATGCACATCCTTGGTGCACGCACAAATAGACATGCACGCACTCCTGTGCACACACATGCATGCACATGCCTGGCACATACATGCATGTGCACACATGTGCTTCTGTGCACACACACACGTACTCCTGTGCACACATGTGTACATACATGCACACATACATGCACATCCTTGGTGCACACAAACACACATGCACATACAAAACTGTGCACACACTCCTGTGCACACACATGCATGTGCACATGGATGCACACACATGCACATATAGGCACACACGTCCCCCCTGTGCATACATGCACAGTCCTGGCACACACACACACAGCCCCAGTCACCCCTCGCCGCTGTTCCCACCACCCCAGCACCCACTCAACACCCCACCCTGAAAGCAGCGCAGCCCCCACCTGCAGGCACCTATGTCCCCATGTCCCCACTTCCCCTGCACAAGCAAACCCCCGACCAGGGCAGCATCCCCAGACAGGCCACGCTTGCCCTTGTGTCCCTCCCTTATGGATTTGCAGGTGACAGTCCCCGCTCTGGGCACCGTGGCCGTGTCACCCTCCCTGTGGACACCAGCCCCTCCCCAGCAAACCCCGACCCTCTGGGCGACCCTGGGGACCCCCCCACCGGGAACAGTGACAATGACAGTGGGGTGGCCGCGGGGACGACGGGCAAGCCCGGCTGTGCGCGCGTCCCCGGCTCCCCGCGCGCCCTCGCCCGGGCGGAGGGTGGGGGTTGGCAGCTGGTAGCTATTTATTAACCAGTCATGGTTAAATTGGTTTATAAATTAACAGATGTTTTAACTTTATTCTTTCTTCTGGGAATGGCGGCAGCGAACTGGGCTGTGCTGGCGGCCGGTGCACCAGCCAGGGCCCCTCCCTGGGAGGGCGGCATCGGTGGGCACGGGGTGGGGGGAGCGGGGCTGGCAGCCCCCCCATGCAGCCCCCCTGGTAGGGCACTGCAGGACATCGGGATGGGCTGTTGTGTCCCCTGCTGTCACATCTTGGGGAAGGTGGCGGCTGGGGGCTCGGGCTGTGGAGGGCACGTGCTACAGGTGGGTAAACTGAGGCACGGCTGCTTCTCATGTCCCCCTCGGGGTGTTTCTCCTCTCTGGGTTTCACTGCCACAGCCCCCCGAAAACCTCCGAGCTTGCAGCCCCCCATATCTACCCCCCCAGGTTTTAACCATTCAGACCCCACCCCGGGACAGCCCAGCACTGGGCTCCACATGCACAGACCCCCCCATGCCAGCGCATCCCCCAGCAGCTGGGGTCCCCACCCCGGGGGTGTTGTCCCAGGACCCCCAAGTGTCCCCAGAGCCGGTGGCAGCCCCCAGCCCCGCCAGGAGCGCCCCAGGGTGCGGGTGTGAGGTTTGGCGTGGGCCGGCGGCTGCCAACAGGACGGCTCCAGCCGTGGCTCCACCGCGGCCACCCTGCGCCAAAGCCCTTGAGCCCGTGCCCAGGCCTGCGCTCGCCACACGGCCGTGCCAGCGCCGGGCAGCGCCACGGCAGCCGTGCCGGGGGTGGCATCTGCCGGCAGCGTGCCGCAGCGCCCGTGGGGACAGCTGGGCTGGCGACGGCATCAGGGACAAGGGACATGGGGACACAGCCCCCTGCCCACCCTGCTGGGGACACCGGTGCCCCTGTCCCACCGGGGATGCAGGGACATGTCCCCTCCTCACATTGAGGTCAGAGCCCCCCTGTCTTTCCCAGGACGCAGGGCTGCAGCCCCCCCGTCCCGTCATGCTGGGGTTGGACCCCCGCATTGTGCCACCCCCCAGCATGGTGGCGATCTGGGGTTGCAGCCCCCCAGTCCTGCCGGCGCTGCTCAGTGCCTCAGTTTCCCCATTGCACAGAGGCGGGTGCCAACCCCCGCCAGGTGCGTCCCGGCCGCTCTGGGCAGTGACACTGGCAGCGGGACGGCGAGGTGCCACCGCGGGGGTGGCCAGGGCCCCAGCCCCCCCATGCAGCCCCGTTTGGGGAGGGGGCTGCCCCCACCTTCCCCCTGCAGCTCTGCAGGCTTGTCGCTGGGGGGTCCCAGCAGGGAAGGGGTTAAGGCCCCCGCTCCCCCCCCGCCCGCCGCCCCCTCCTGCTCCCACGGCTGCTCCCACGCGTGTTCCCGCTCCCGACGCCTCCTCTGCGCCCGGCGGAGCACCGGCCCCCGCTGCAGCTCCGGGGGGGCCCTGAGCCCGGGGACCGCACCCACGGTGGGTCCTGGCGTGCTGGGGGGGAGTCTCGGGGTGCACAGTCCGTGGGGAGCCCGGGGGGGGACCCCAGGAGTGGTGGGGGACCTCAAAAGCGGACCCGTGGGCACCCCTTCCCGCAGGGTCGGGCAGGGGATCCAGGTGTCCGGAGGGGGACACCGGGGTGAGGGACATGGGGGGGCCCTGGCACCCACTGATCCCCCCCCCGAGCCCCGCCCACCCCGTGGCCCCGCCCAGGCCCCGCCCAGGCCCCGCCCACCCGGCGCTCACCTTTCGGACCAGGCGATCGGCGTCCTCGTGTCCCCACGATGCCCTGTCCCCATGGCACCCTGTCCCCCGCCACGCTCTGTCCCCGGTGCCCTCGTGTCCCCACCATGCTCCAGCCTCGCAGTGCCCTGTCCCCACGATGCTCCGTCCCCAGTTTACCCCAGTGCCGCGATGCTCCGTCCCCAGTGTACCCTGTCCCCACAATACTCCACCCTCATGGTGCCCTGTCCCCACGATGCCCTGTCCTCGCAGCGCCCTGTCCCCACTGCTCCCTACCCCAGCAATTCCCCATCCCCACAACGTCCCGTCCCCGCTGTCCCCGTCCCCTCGTGCTGCCCCGTCTGCCCCAACACCCCACAGCACCCTGTCCCTCCGACACCACGTCCCCTCCGTGCCCGGCCCTGTGTCCCCAACGTTGCTCTGCCACCTCCTGAAGGCTCTGGCTCCTCGCCGGTGCCCGCTGGCCGGGGGCGAGGTGGCGAGCGCCGCTTCCCCGAACCTGCTGCTATTTTTATTTTCTCTGCAGGAGGATTCGCTGCTGCGCGGAGCTGCAGCCCCCGCCACACGGCACGGGGATGGGCGCAGTACGGCACGGCACGACACAGCATGGCACAAGCACCAGTGGCTCTGCCGTGCAGCAGCCCGGGTGCCCGTAGGGGCTGCCCTGGCAAGGAGCGGGACCGCATGTGGCACACATGTCCCCAGAGCCGCATGACACGGAGGGGGCTCGGGCGCCGCATCCCCTCCCCAGCACAGTGTCGGGTGTGGAACCCCCTGCGCTGAGCTGCGGGTGCTGCCCGTGGGCGCGGGCTGCGTGGGTGCGGGTGTGGGCAGCACGTGCCGGTCCCGGGGGGCTGCAGGTGCTGCCGCTGCCGCAGCGCGGGGAGGGGACCCGGCCACCCCCTCGCACGACGCCTTTGCGGGCGGCAGGAATGGAAACAGCAGCGGGAAGGAGCCCGGGAACCTGTTGCCATAACGACTCGGGTCCCACACCGGGATGGGGACAGGAATGATGCTCAGAACCTGGCATGGTGACCCCCGGCATGGGGTGACCAAGGGACCCTTTGTCCTGTCCCCTCCAGCTCGGCCTCACCGTCCCCTTCATGGTGACATGGAGCCCTTCCCTGGGCTGTCCCCAGCTGGGACAGGAGCGTGCAGTGGTGCTGTGCTGCAGGGCCGAGATTAGCCGTGCAGAGCTGGGCTTTGCTGTGCTTTGCCTTGCAGAGCTGAGCTTTGCCATGCTTTGCTGTGCTGAGCCAGGCTTTGCCGTGCTTTGCCTTGCAGAGCCGAGTTTTGCCGTGCCGAGCCGGGCTTTGCCGTGCTTTGCGGCGCGGGGCCGGTCGGGAGGCTGGGCCGTGGCACGGTGCCACCCGGGTAAATATTTTGCTGGAGCAGTGGCTGCTGGCCCGCGGCCACCCACAGCCGTTGGAGCACCGGGAGATCCGGGGGCCAGAGCCAGGTCCCAGCTCCCCCTTCCTCCTTCCTCCTCAGCAGCAGCTTCCTCAGTGTCAATGTCACCGACGTGGCCCTGTCCCCTGGCCAGGACACCCCATGAGGGGACAGGTGCCACTGCTCCGGCTATTGGTGACCCCGCTGTCCGCCTGCACGGGGACCCCTGGCTGTCCCCAGGGCTGTGGCTGGTGGCGGTGCAGGACCCCCAGCACACAGGCAATGGGACATTTGAGGGGTCCCGCATGCCCGTGGGTGTCCCCTGGTCACATTCCCCCGTGGATCGCACGCCCGAAGGAGCAGCGTACCTGTCCCATGGGGTGGCAGCGGGGTGTCCGTGGGCCATGGAGCAGCCGGGGGGGGGTTTCCTGATGCCCCCTCCAAGGGCAAAAGTGCCCCTGTCCCTGTCCCCTGCCCGGCTGCAGCTCTGTGGGGAAACTGAGGCACAAGGATGGGGATTCACGTGGTGACATCCGTTCCCCTCCCCGTCCCGTCCCACCTGGCCGTAGTGACGAGATGTCACCCCCTGGCAGGGAAGGGGTTAAGGGGCCCCCCCCCCGCGAGTTGGCTGAACCCCCTCGGGGGCTCCCCAAGGGCTCATTACCGAGGCCTCAGCCCCCCTGCCCGGGGGAGATGAATAATTCAGCGCCTGGTAGGAGACGTGTCCTCCCTCCCTTCTCCTTCCTCCTCCTCCTCCTCCTCCTCACCGGCTCTGCCTTCCCCACCTCCCGCCGCTCTCAGTCCTCGTCGTACCCAGCCCCGGGTGCCACCGAACTCTCTGCTCGGCACCGGTGGCAGAGACTCCCTGTCCCCCCCCATCCCCAACCCCGGCCAGCGGCGGTGACACAAGGTCAAGGCCATGGACCCCAAGGACCGCAAGAAGATCCAGTTCTCAGTGCCGGCGCCCCCCAGCCAGCTGGACCCCCGCGCTGTTGAGATGGTGAGGGGGGACATCGGGGTCACACCGGGGGGGGTCCCTCGTCCCACCGAGGCCACCGGCAGCGCTGGCCAGCGCTGCCGGTGGCCTCGGTGGGACGAGGGACCCCCCCCGGTGTGACCAGGACAGGAGGGTGGGATGGGACCGGGAGAGCAGGAAAAGGGGGATTGGTGGGGACAGCGGGGACACGGGATGGGACGGGAGGGACAGAGGGGACAGGACTGGATGGGGACAGGACGAGAGAGCTCCAAGCTCACTGTGTGAGCCACTGTCCCGCGCAGAGGGAGTTGTGTAGGGGGACAGGGACAGGGACGGGGATGGGACAGGAGGGAAGGGAAGGGATGGGATGGAGGGGACAGGATGAGGACAGGGATGGAGGGGACAGGATGAGAACAGGGATGGAGGGGACAGGATGGGGACAGGGATGGGGCAGGAGGGAAGGGATGGGACAGAGGGGACAGGACATGCTGGGGGACAGCGCAGCCACCCCCAGCTGGTTGTGCCCAGCCCGAGGGGACGACCCCAGCCCGAAGGGACGTCCCCAGCCCGAGGGGACATCCCCAGATCCCCAGCACACACCGGACCCAGAGCCCCCACAGAGGGTCTGGGCAGGAGCTGGGGCTCTTGTGGGACCAGGAGGAACCAGGGACACCATGGGGACCCTGGTCCGGGGCCATGGCCCCTTTGTGGCTTCAGCAGGGACCCCCCACCCCAGGGACCCTGTCCCGGTCACAACTGGGTGTCCCTGTCCCCTTCCCGCCCCGTGCCGGGGGGTGCGCGGCCCCACACACTCCCTGCCCGCACCCACGGCATGTGTGTGGGGTCTCGGTCCTGGGGCGCAGGGCAGGGGGACAGGGGACCTCCAAGTGTCCCCAGCCGGGCGGTGACACTCTGCTGTGCCCCAGATCCGCCGGCGGAGGCCCACGCCAGCCATGCTCTTCCAGCTCTCTGAACACTCGTCCCCAGGTGAGCGGGACAGGGACCCCAAGGATGGGGACAAGGGGCAGGGATGGACGCGGTGGCAGTGGACATGTGGTCCAGTGACGGGAGGTGGTGGATGGGATGGGACATGTTGTCGCTGATAGGATTGGGTGGCAGGGATGGGACATCATGGCAGAGATGGGATGTGGTGGCAGGGAGGGGACACTGTGGCAGGGATGGGATGTGGTGTCACACATGGTGTGGGATGTCTGGGATGGGATGTGGTGGCAGGAAGGGGACCTGGTGGTAGGGATGGGATGCAGTGTCATGCACGGTGTGGTATGTCAGGTATGGGACGTGGTGGCAGGGAGAGGACAGAGTGTCACATAAAGGATGGGGTGGCAGGGACGGGACACGGTGGGAGGACAGGAGGTGGTGGCAGGTCCCTGGGGGGCGGAGTGAGCCCCTGGCGCGGGGGTCTGGGGGTGGGCAGGGACCTGCCTGTCCCCGTTGGGTGCTGGTGGCTCCCGTCCCCCTCACCCATCTCTCCCTGGCGCTGCCGACCCAGAGGACGAGAACCTGCCCTACCAGGTGAGCGGGCGCCGGGACCCCGGGGTGTCCCCACTCCCCCCAGGTGTCCCTGCTCCCTGTCCGGTGGCTCCCCGGGTTCTGGGGGGGTTACCGGGGCCCAGCCCAGCGCCCTTCGCCCCGTCCCGTCCTGTCCCTGGTGCTTATCAGTTCCCGGCACGGGCACATGGTGCCGGTGGAGCCATGGGCTTGGCCGTGGTGCAAACCACCTTGTGACCGTCACGGGGACACCAGGGTCCCCAACACCGGGGTCCTCATCCTCAGGGAGGGCTCAGCTTTGGGTCCCCATTGCGGGACCCCCCACCTCATCCTGGGGTTGCCACTCTGAGACCCCATCACAGCTCCCCACGGGGGTACCAGGCTCTCCGGGGGCCGCGGTGACTCCGGCGCGGTGCGGGGACACCGGGACACTGTCCCCAACGCCGGTCCCTCCCACAGCGTGCCTCCGGCGAGGGCTGCCTGCTCAAACCAAAGAGGACCAACCCGTGTGCCTACACGCCGCCCTCGCTCAAAGGTACCAGCTGAACGGGGAAACTGAGGCACAGGGGCTGTGCAGGGCGGGCTGGGGGCACCTGGGTACACTTGCCCCCTCACCTCTCCCAGTGCCGTGTGGCTCTGTGGGGAAACCCCAGTGCTCCCAGTGCTCCCAGTGCCTGGAGCAGGGTTGATGCTGGTGCCTCCCCAGCGGTGCAGCGCATCGTGCAGTCCCACCTGGAGAGTGGCCTGGCCGGGGGTGACAGCTCCGACGGGGAGGCCGATGACGGGGACCATGAGCTGTCCCGTGCCTGCGACCCCGACAGTGTCCTCGAGTCGGGTGAGCGGGACAGGGGACGGAGGACGGGGCCGCTGGAGCCTGGGGGGATGCAGGGACATGGGGACAGGGCTGGTGGAGCCCAGAGGATATGGGGACAGGCTGCTACAGCCCAAGGCACATGGGGACGGGGAGCCAGGGATGCCGGGGTGCAGAGATGTGGGGAGGGGACTGCTGGAGCCCAGAGAACATGGGGACAGGATTGCTGGAGCCTTGGGGACATGGGGACAGGGCTACCATAACCCAGGGGACATGGGGACAGGGGGACAGGGATGCCGCAGTGCAGGGGGTGCAGGAATGTAGGGAGGGCACTGCTGGAGCCCAGGGGACATGGGGACAGCATTGCTGGAGTCTGGGGGACATTGGGAGAAGGGGACGGGGCAGCTGCAGCCTAGGGGACGGGGGACAGGATTACCAGAGCCCAGGGGACAGTGGGACAGGATTGCCGGAGCCTGGGGGACATGGGGATGGGGCTGCTGGAGCCCAGGGGTGCAAAGGCAGCTGCCACTATCCCCTGTAGCCCTTGGGGACAGGGTGGGTGCCCGGGGGGACACAGCCCAGCTGCTGCCAGCGCTGCCTGGCCCCACTCAGCCCACGGGGGCCACCACGTCCCCCTGCCGGCCAGCGTCTCTGTCCCCCGCCGGGGCTGCGGTGACGCCAGCCGGACCCCCGGCCGCGGGGCTGACGTGCCGGCTGCCGGTGCCGCGGTGCCGCGCGTGTCGTCCCCTGTCCCCCGCTCATCACCCACCGCCCGAGCAGCCCCGGGGAGCCAGGCCAGAGCCGAGCGGAGCTACTTCCCCGCCGGCCCCAAGGCGCACAAACGGAAAGGTAATGGCATGGGGACAGCGGGGGGACAGCGGGGGGACATGGCTGCTCACCTGCCTGCTGTTGGGGTGCTGGGGCTCGGAGACCTGTCCCCCCACACTGGCTGGGTTGGGGTGCAGGCAGTGGGGTCACGCCAGAGCTGGGGGTCCCTGGGGCTGTCACTCTGTATCTGGGGGTCCCCTGGGAGCTGGGGATTGATCCAGAGTTGGGGGTCCCTTGGAGCTGTCGCCCCAGAGCTGGGGGGTCCCCTGGGAGCTGGGGGTCCCCAAGGGCTGTCACCCCAGAACTGGGGGTCCTCTCGGAGCTGGGGGTTACCCCAGAGCTGGGGGCCCCTGGGGGGCATCAACCCAGAGCTGGGGGTCCCCTGGGAACTGGGGGTCACCCCAGAGTTGGGGGATCCTGGGGGCCATCATCCTGGAACTGGGGGCTCCCTGGGAGCTGGGGGTCCCCAAGGGCTGTCACCCCAGAGCTGGGGGTCCCTGGGGGCCACCAGGGTCACTGGTCTGGTTGCCCGCAGGCGGGCAGAAGGTCTCCTTTGCGGGCGGCATGGAGGAGCGCGGGGACGCCCTGAAGTCGCTGACGGTGTCCGAGATTCCCGAGGACCCCGAGGGACCGGAGGGTGACGAGGAGGAGCCGGGACGGGAGCAGGAGGACGACGACACTGGGGGTACGTGGGGTGTCACCCCTGCACCCCCCCATCCCTGCCGGGTCCTGTGCCTGACCCCGCCGTGTCCGTCTGTCTGTCCCCAGAGCGGCGACACGTCGGCTTCGCGGAGGTGCCCTCACGCCCCATCGGCACCGAGCGCCACTCGCCCACCTTCCCGCTGGGCACCAGTTAGCCAACAATGGCCACCAGCGGCCACCACCGGCGGCCCCCACCCGCAGCAGCTTCGCCTGTGCCCCCCCCGCCGCTGCCTGCCCTGCCTGCGCTTCGTGTGCCATGACAGTGACCGTGGCCATGTCGTGCCATGACCGTGACCTTGACCATGACCGTGACCTTGACCATGACCGTGGCTGTCCAGACCAGACCCCCGCCCGGCCATGGCCCTCCTGCCTCGGTGCCGGGGGTCTCGTTCCCGGGACCCCCCCCGGGAGGGGCCGCCGCCCCGGTTGCTGGGGCAGGAGCCGGGGACGCGACCCCCACGGGGGTTGGGGGGGTCCGCCCCCCCTCCAGCTCCTGCCCCCCGCCCATCGAGCAGAGCCCCCCTCCCCGCAATAAACGGCTGTACAGAGTGGCTGGAGCCTGCCTGGGGGGCTGAGCCCCGCGTTTGGGGCTCTGGGGGCGGGCAGGGGATGGGGGGGACAAGAGCAGGGAGCTGTGGGGCAGCGCTATGGGGCCAGCCCCCCCCCGCCGCGGGGAATGGTGTCTCCCTCGCCGCACCGCCCCCTCCTCCCCCCCGCGGTGGGGAATGGTCTCGCCTTCCCCCCGCCCCTCCTTGGGCCCGCCCACCGCTGGAGCGGCTCTGCGCAGGCGCAGCCTCAGGTTTCACTTCCTGGTCGGAGGCGGTGGCGGGGGCCGGAATTCGGGGTTCGCTTCCGGCGGGGACCGGCACCGGCTCCGGGCGCGCAGGTACCGCAGTTGCCGCAGATACCGCGGGCGGGCCCAAGCCGGGCCCGGGCGGGCGGTTCCGGGCGCTGCTGGCTGACTCTGAACCCCCCGCTTCAGGCCTGACTGGAGGGGCCGGTTACCGGGTCCCGGGCGCGCAGTCCTGGCGGGGCCTGCTGCCGGTTCCGCGGCGGCGCTGGGCCCGGGGTGCGGGACCGCGGGGCGGGCCGGGGCTCCCGGTACCGGCGGGTGGAAGCCTCGGCCCTGCGATTTCGGGGGGTCGTTATGAATATGAGCCCCGGGGAGGGGGAATCCCGGGGAAGGGGTCGGGGGGGCGTCGAGAGGCTGTTTGAGGGGCTTGTTGGGGGGCAAAGGGGCTTGTCGAGGGGCTTTTTGGGGGTTGAGAGGCTTGTTGAGGGGCAGAAGGGCTTGATGAGGGGCTGTTCGAGGGGCAGAGGGGCTTTTTGAGGGGTCGAGAGGCTTGTACAGGGGCTTTTTGGGAGTTGAGAAGCTTTTTGAGGGGCAGAAGGGCTTGTTGAGCGGCCTTTTAAGGGGTTGAGAGGCTTTATGAGGGGCAGGGGGGGCTTGTTGAGGGATTTGTTGGGGGGTTGAGAGGCTTTTTTAGGGGCTTGTTGGGGGGCAAAGAGGCTTCTTGAGGGGCCTTTTGGGGATTGAAAGGCTTTTTGAGGGGCAGAGGGGCTTGTTGAGGGGCCTTTTGAGGGGTTGAGAGGCTTTTTGAGGGGCTTGTCGGGGGCAAAGGGGCTTGTCAAGGGGCTTTTGGGGGGATTGAGGGGCTTGTTGAGGGGTAGAAGGGCTTGTTAAGGGGCCTGTTGAGAGGCTTCTTGAGGGGCAGGAGGGCTTGTTGAGGGTTTTTTTGGGGGTTTGAGAGGCTTGTTGAGGGGCTCACTGGGGGTCAGAGGGGCAGTTTGGGTTCCCGGTGCTGCTCTCCCCTCAGTCCCTTGGCAAACGCCGCCCTGAATGGCTCCGTCCAGAACATCTTGCGGTGATCCCGGTGTTCACCAAACCGCTTTTCATGCCCCCGGGGGGCTGATGGGCCTGTGGGGGTTCACGCTGGGGTTGGATGTGCTGTGATCACAGACACGTCCCCGCTGCGTTGGCACCGGGGACTCCGCAAAGCCCCTGAGCTTTGTCCCCCTCCCTTGGGCGCTGTGGGGACAGCAGATGCTCCGTGGGGTGTCACTGCCCTTGGAGACCCCCCTCTCGCCCTGATAAAAGCAGCACGAAGCCTCTCGCCGCTCCACAACGTGTCACAAAACTCGGTGACAGCCGGGGCGAGACGTGGCTGGGACTTTGGTCACGGCACAAGGACACCAGATGCTGCCGGGGGGTCCCAAAGCAGCTCCTGGGGGGCAGGAACCACATGGACCCCCCCAAGGTCCTGGCTGTGAATGTGACAGGGCCTGTCCAGTGGCTTGCTGAAAAGATTGAGTCACTTCATGTGTTTTTTGGAGTGAGGTTTAGTGTCTAATTTGCTTTAATATTGGCAATTTTTATTTTAAAAGTGTCTTTTCCCGCTAGGAAGCTCAGACACTGTTTGTGTCTGTTCTCGGCAGAGAAGAACCTGATGAAATTCAACCAGGGCGAGTGTAGGGTCTTGCCCTGGGGAGGAACAGCCCCGTGTCCCAGGACAGGTTGGGGTTGAGCTGCTGGAAAGCAGCTCTGCGGAAAAGGAGCTGGGGGACAACAGGGTGACCACGAGCCACCAACATGTCCTTGGGGCTGGTGGCGTCATGAGGTGAATCCTCCCCCTCCGCTCTGCCCCATCTGCAGTTCTGGGTCCAGTGCTGGGCTCCCCAGTTTAAGAGGGACAAGGAATTACTGGAGAGAGTCCAGCAGAGGGACACAAAGATGCTGAGGGGTCTGGAGCATCTTTCTGCTGAGGAAAGGCTGAGAGAGCTGGGGCTGTTGAGCTGGAGAAGAAAAGCTCAGAGGGATCTGATCAATGGGATCAATATCTCAGGGTGGGTGTCAGAGGATGGAGCAGACTCTGTTCAGTGGTGCCCAACGCCAGGGTGAGGGGCAACGGGCACAGACTGAAACACAGGAGGCTCCATCTGAACATGAGGAGAAACTTCTTTGCTGGGAGGTGCCAGAGCCTGGCCCAGGCTGCCCAGAGCGGGTGTGGAGTCTCCTTCTCTGAGACATTCAGACCCGCCTGGCCCGACCTGTGTGATCTGCTCTGGTGCCCCTGCGTGAGCAGGGCTGGGCTGGGGATCTACAGGGCTCCCTCTAACCACAACCACCCCGTGATTCTGTGAAACACCCGCAGTTGGTGGTCTATCCCGCAGTTGGTGGTCTATCCCGCAGTTGGTGGTCTATCCCGCAGTTGGTGGTCTATCCCGCAGTTGGTGGTCTATCCCGCAGTTGGTGGCTCTAAGAGGCCCCATCCCTCTCCCCCTCCAGGCGTTTTCTCGCCCGGTGCAGCGTTCGGTGCAAACGCTGTAACTCTCAGCAGAGGTGACAGAGAATTGAGCTGTTGAAGTCGTCATGTGAGCCAAGAAGACACATTAATAGGAAGTCGGGGGCGCGGGAGGGAAGGAAAAGCGTTGTCACGAGATGGAAAAGCTTCTCGCTGTAAGACAGGTCATTAACATGCAAACGTGCGCTAATGAGGAGCCTGTGATTTGAGTCTGAAAGCCGAGAGTGGAAAGGGGTGACACGGGGGAGGGGGTGACACCAGGGAGGGGTGACACGCAGGGGCTGCCGTGGCCATTCCCAGGGACAGGACGTGTTTCAGCACAAGCCCTGGCCCCAATTTGGTGCCCAGTTTCCCACTGGGCTGGATTGGGACGCCGCGTTTTGCCATCCAGATGCAGTGCTCACTTGGTGTTGTCTCTGAATGTCACTGGCTGCTTCTCTGTGTTTTCTTCCCGCAATGGTGGCATCACCTCTTGTCCCTGCAGCCCCTCTCACCTCCCGCTTCATCTCCAAAACAGGAGGTTTTACCAGCCAAAAAAATCCCAAATCTTTCCTCAAAGCCTTGGGAGCCTCTTTTTTTCTTTTTTTAAGCAGAAAAGCTCTGAGGGGTCCCCAGTGGCCCCTTTGGACTGTGTTACTGTCACCCAGGGTGTCCCTTGCGCTTCCCCGGGCTGTTGTGTGGGAACTGCTGTAACTGCTCCAGAGCCCCCAAAAGCAGCTCCAGAGCCCCCAAAGCAGCTCGGGGTTCGGCAGCGAGAACGGCGCGGGCTGCGGAGGATGTCTGAATGCATAATACAACACCGAGGCGCTCAATAATTTATCTGTCACCCAGAAAGAAAAAAAAAAAAAAAAAAGGCACATTTCTACATGCTGACATCCAGCCCCTGCTCTTTCTGCTCAGAGCTTTCTCCAGTTGGGCAGAGGCTTCAAATATTCCTCCTGAACCCTCCTCTGGCCCACGGTGCTCTGAAGGCAAACCCCTTTTCTCCTTTTTTCTTTTTTTTTTCACCCAAAAGGTGCTTATTGCCAGTTGGTTTGGGACGGGCATGTTTCTGAAGTGGTGTTAGACCTGATTAGGAAGGCTGGGTTTTAGTGACAAGCGGGTTTAAGCTGCACGAGAGTTCTGCTGTGTCCCTGCGTCCCTATGTCCCCAGGCTGTGCCGTGTCCCCTGTGCCGCAGAGCGGCCCCAGTTGTGGAATCGGGGCCGTCGAGTCTCTCCGGGTGATTTTAAAGCGCTGTGAAAGTTGCGGGGAGCTGCCTAAGTGCAAAGCGGTGTTTGCGGGCGGGAGGGGGAGATCTCCGCGGCGGCCCCCACGCCGGGCGATGTTTTATTCAGCGCTCACAGATGTCTTCAACTTTTCGCAGCAGCCCAGGGCCGTGGTCGCTGCGGCTGATCCGAAGTGACAAGTGTTCCAGCTCCTTCCAAAGCGCTTCCGAGAGAGACTGGTGGGGATGTGACAGGACTCCGGCTTTGTTCCCCTCCCCGGGGGGTCGGGATGCAGAAATTGCTGGCACAGGGACCCAGAAACGCCCCAAAAATCAGGTTGTGCTCAGCTCTCGCGGTCGCTCCAGCGTCCGGTGGGACTTGACAGCTTCGCCTGCCCTGTGGGTTTGTCCCTTCCCGCAGGTCTGGGTACAATCTTGGGGCTCTTTTTGTAGAATCATAGAATCATTTTGGTTGGAAAAGCCCCTCAGGATCAGACGTTCTGCGGCTGCAGCCTCCTGGTTGTTACAGGTGTGATCTGCTGCACACACACAAACCTCGCTTGGGTCCTGGATGATGCAGAACTGCTGGGGAAGTGGTTAAGGCAGCAAATAATCTGGTTTTTTTGAAGGCAAAACATCCTCAGGCAGGGATCTGTTGCGGGGAAGGCGTTGGTAGCTGTGTCTTTGCTGTGGGTGATGCAGAGCTGGGGACTGACAGATCCCCGGCCTGACCTGTTTTGGCGTCTTCGCTCCTTGTTTGTCCCCAGCGTGTGCTCAGTCGCACGCTCCGTTAGCGTTGCGGCTTCCTTGTGCCGGGCTGACGGAAAGGAAACGTTTTCATACAATGGTTGGCACGGGCTGCGTGAAAACAGCCTCCGGACCTCGACACCTCGCTGGCGCGGGGGTTGTGTGCCCGCAGCTCTGTCCCCCACCCAATTCCTGCTGCTCCGCTCGGCCCGAGTCGGGTGTAAGACCCGCCGTCACAATCCCAATTCCTCAGCCGTGTGGGGTGGGATCCAACGGGATCACTGGCTCCCGAGGTTTTAAGATTTACCTTTTGCAAAACCCCCAGGAGCTTCACGTCCCTCCCCACGGAGGAGGATGCCACAGCCTGCAGTGGCTCCGGGATCCCGGGGACCATTCCCTTTCGGATCACAAGCCTCCGTGGAAACCCCCCGAGGCCCCTTTTCCTGCTGCCGCGACGTCTCCATGGGGTTTGCCATCTGCCGCTCTGGCCACGGCCGCTGGTTTGGCTCGTGGTGCCGCGAGCCCGTTCTGGGTGGCTGCCCCCGGGTCCTGGTGACACTTGCTGGTGGCTCCAGGGACCTTCTGAGCCTTTCGCAGCCAATTCCTCCGTCCCCGTGGTGAGCGAGAGGGACGGGCAGTCCCTGCCTGTGCGAGTGCCCGGGTGAGATGGGGCAGCCCGGGGTGTCTTTGCGGCAGAGACGGAGCCCAAAAAGCTGGTCTTGGCCTTTTCCCTCGGGAACTGTGTAAAGCAGACAGGATCTGATTTGATAATAGAACCGTAGAATCATTTTGGTTAGAAAAGCCCCTCAAGATCATGGAGTCCACCTGTTCCCCAGCCCCAGCACTGCCCCATGTCCCTGAGAACCTCATCTCTGTCTGTTCAACCCCTCCAGGGATGGTGACCCCAGCACTGCCCTGGGCAGCCTGTTCCAATGCCCCACAGCCCTTGGGGGAAGAAATTGTTCCCCAGATCCAACTTCAGCCTCCCCTGGCGCAACTTGAGGCCGTTTCCTCTGGTCCTGGCGCTTGTTCCTGGGGAGCAGAGCCCGACCCCCCCAGGCTCCAAGCTCCTTTCAGGCAGTTCAGAGATCAGGAGGTCTCCCCTCAGCCCCTGTTCTCCAGGCTGAACCCCCAGGTCCCTCAGCCGCCCCCATTACACTTGTGCTCTAAAACCAGGAATATCTGCCCTTAGAGGGGAGAAGCAAAGGGGTATCCGGAGGCCTGAGTGTCCCCTCGGTGTCTCCTCACAGGTGACGACGCTCTGACGTGGCCAATGTTGCCCCGGTTGCTGTAGGACCCAAGTCTCTTGGGCCGAGGATGCACAAACCCACAGATCTGCAGCAGGACCTGGATCGAAGCCTCCCGGCCATCGCCTCCATCAGCACCACCCTGTCCCAGAGCCAGGGCTTCTCCCCGTACTGCTACTTCTCCCTGGAGAAGAGAAAAGCTATTTCGGACGTGAGGAGAACCTTCTGCCTCTTCGTCACCTTCGACCTGCTCTTCATCTCTTTGTTGTGGATAATTGAATTGAATGTAAGTTGGGGGGAAGCAAATCCATGGAGTCTTTGCCCTTTTAAGTTGTGCTTTTCTTTTTTTTTTCATTGAGTTCCCTCCCCGTTAATTGCTCTGTCGCAAAAGTCTTGGGCCAAGTCTTTGTTTGTTCTTCCCAGCGATTTGTGCCAGCTGAGAAACCCCTGCGCACTTAAGTGTAAACTAAAGTCCAGCGCATTTCCTGTAACCCAGCTCTGTTGTGGCGGTCCCGGGTCGTTAACACCATCACATCTCATGCTCTGTGCCGCAGTGTAACGAGATCTGGGGCCGCGGAATCGCCGGGTCGAGCACTTGGCCACGTTTCCCTCCTGCTCCCTTCACTTCGAGCAAAGCTGCATTTACCAGGAGTGTCAGAGGAGTGAAGTGGGGTGTGCAGACCCTCCTCTGGCCGGTCGGGCTGTTGGGCAGCGACAAAAGGGGCTTTTGAGCTTTGATCTCAGCGACTAATCTCAGCTCGCAAAAGCCGGAGGTGCTGCTCGGGGCACTGTGAGAGTTTCAGTCCCCTCCAACAGCCCCGTCCCCCTCCGCAGGCTCCTGATTTTGCTCCCGTGTCAACTGCGGCCACGACCAGGGAAATCCAGTTTATTTACCTCAGGCCCATCAAGTCAGATTTGCTCCCTGGGCTGTATTTTGGTTTATTTGTCCTGAACTGCACCCGGCTGGTTTCAGCCGTGCTGATGGTGGGTTCCAGGAACCGCACGTCCTCGCACGGAACGATCTCCGCGGAGAAGCAAGATGAACAGATAGAGCCCAGTGCCGGTGTCTGGCCTTTATTTATCAGCACTGGATCCTGTGCTCACTTAGCAGCTCTTATCTCTGCCCCGTTTATCTCCTGGGTGTCTGCACTTAACAGATTGCCTCGGCCAGCAGCTCCCTTGCTCTGCCCACGCGATATTGGGATCCTGAAGAGACCCCAGTGCCCCAAAAATTTGCACAAAGCATCTCTTGGGCAGCATTCCTGCGATGCCAATGGTGTCTTGGACCCCAGCCCCTGCTCTTGTCCCTGTTTCTGGGGTTTTTTGAGAGCTGCTGTCTACAAATCAAAACCAATCCAGCCCCGGGGAATTAATATCTGCTGGCGCGGTCACCAGGGTGATTGTGAGCGTAGGTCGTGCAGGTAGCCATTAATGAGTGACTAACTGCTGATATTTGGGCCCTGAGCCGAGATGCTGCATATTTAAAGCTATTAGGGTAGCTTATTTGCCTGGTTATGAAGAGCAACGATTTTATATCATGACTAATGCTTTTTTTATCAAACGGTTTCCTTCGCTGTGAGATAAGCCGAGCAAATTGGCCCTTGTTAAATGTCTGTTGCCTGCAAACTGTAACCCTGCGAGCTTGCTGCTCTTGGAGATGGAGAGATGCCTCAGATGGTTCTTCTCCGTGGCATTGGCCTGTATTTAAACTGAAAAAACTCCCAGAAATCAGAATACAAAGCCTTTTCTTGTGTCTTTACCTCCTGCAGAGCCCCAGTGCAGGGAGGAGGCTTTTGGTGGCAGCTCAGCGAGTCCTGTAGCCACAAATCAGCTAAAGCAATAGTGCAGAACTCTGCTCCCCCCATCTCCCTGAATATTAAGCTCCAGCCCTGACCTAGAGGGACCATTTCCTGGTGGCTGCCTCTTCTGCCCTTGGCCGGGCCGAGCGGAGGCTGCCAGGACACCGGGCTGCCAAGACCTGGCCTGAGATCCGCCGACTTGTTCCTCACAGATCATCAAACAGCTGTCAGCCTGTCCCTGCGCCCCGGCCAGCTGGGCCACGTTCAAACCAATCGCCTAAAGGTGAAGCATTTGTTCCAGTTACCTGAGCCAGCCCCTTCCTCATAAACAACCATTCCAGGCTCCGGAGAACCAGAATTTATGGTGTCAAAAGTACCAGGGCTGGCAGGTCCCGGGTTATCTCGGAGTGAGGCGAGATGGCTCTTCCATGAGCTCTTTCCTGTGCAATATCGCTGAAAGCGGTTTGGCCTCTCAACAGACACAGACCGCGAGGAAATCGGATTGTCCCTTGTCCTCCTCTCCTCCCTCTGCCCCTTTCCCGGTGTGTTTCAACCCACCACTTGGCTTCTTCCACCGGGGTTCCCGCAGCTGTCGTGGGGAGAGGAGAGGGGACCCGCTTTTTGGGGTTAGAAAACCCCCAAGTAGAAGTTTTTAATGTTCTGCTTGAGGTCTGGCTGCCTGACTCGTGCTCTCGGTGTGAAACTGAGGGTGAAATGGGATGTTTTACCCTCCCGAGGTCCCACGTTGGCTGACAAGGCCGTGCTGTGCGTTCAGTGGGTATTTGTGTGCCTGATGCACAACCTGACCCCCCTGGTAACCCGCGCTTGGCTGCGTTCCTCCTCCCATTCGTTTCTTCCCATCGCACTCAAGCATTTTCTGCTCTCCTGTCTCCTTTCAGACCAAGGATGGCATTCAGAAGAACTTGAGGAATGAAATCATCGACTATCATTTTCAGACCTCTTTCTTTGACATATTTGTGAGTATCTCAGAGTGCTGCGGGTGAGGAAACACCTTTGGGTCCAGGGGAGGGTGCCGGGGTCTCCCTGCAGCTTCGCGCCTCAGCAGAATCAGGCAGTTCGCAGCCCTGAGCCCATCGGTTTAGGCAACAAGGTCCTCAGGAGCTCGTGTCTGTGTCCTCCCACCACGTGGCAGAGGGACAAGAGCAGTGACGAGTGTCAATGGCTTTTTTTCTGTTGTTTTTCAAGGTCTTGGCTTTCTTTCGGTTTTTTGTACTGCTGCTGGCCTATGCTGTTGTCAGGCTGCGCCACTGGTGGGTCATCGCGGTAAGGAGGCCATTTCTTTGTTTTCCTGTTTTTAGTTTTCTCGCTCTGCCTGGAGTTCGCGGGGATCTGAGGTCCGTAAATTTATTTTTTCAGGTCACTACATTGGTATCCAGTGCCTTCCTGATCGTGAAGGTCATCCTCTCCGAGGTTGGTTTCCTTGGGCTCGCAGGGGAATCGCTCTGTGATTACTTGACGCTGCTGTTCTCTCATGTGTAAATTCCCTGTTGTTTCTTTTTTTTTTTTTTCCACTCAGCTTCTGACCAAAGGGGCTTTTGGTTATTTACTCCCTATCGTCTCCTTTGTCATCGCTTGGCTGGAGACTTGGTTCCTGGATTTTAAAGTCCTCACTCAGGAAGCAGAAGAGGAACGCTGTAAGTATTTTGCTCCTCTCTGGGAGGAGTTGGCAGAATAAAACCGCCGGGCCTGGGGTTTCTGCCGCTTTGGCAGCACCTTGACAGAGATGACATTTATGGAGAAGTGATCTGCAGGCTGGCTGCGGCGTTAAGTGCCTGACTCAATTCTGCAATGGTATATAAGTCCCTTTAGGGGAAGAAAATACCAGATTATAAAAAGCATCTTTTAATTGAGCGGAGAGAGAAAAAAAAAAGTGCCAAATTTCCCAATGTCTGGATCCTGAAGCCAGACGTGTTGGAAACAGAGCTCACCTCTGCAGCGGAGAAAATGTTTTGAAACAGTGGGACAGGTGCCAGGCAGCCTGTTGGACTCTCCGTCTCGGGATATCTGTCTTCGGATCGGGGCTGGAGACCTTTCCGAGAGGGATTGCTTCACTCCCAGACACATTACAGGGGCGCAGCGTGAGTTACGGCGTGTGAAATTTTACAACCTTTGGTCACCGAGTTCAAGACTAAATGGAGATTGAGCTTGACCTAATGTTTTATTACAAATTACCCCGCGGTGCCGGGTGCCTGTAACTTCCAAGGGTCCTTCTAGGGAGCGGGTGCTCAGCCTGGGCTGGCATGGCCACCCCTTCCTAAAAGAGTTAGTCGCTCTCCCAGGCTTAACTGGTGAAAAAGGACTGGGAAATGGCACGTAAATGAAGTATTTGTCAGGCAGGGTTCAATCAGAAATGCTCTGACTGACTGGAAAACACCAGAGGATGTTTGGGTCTTGCAAGGAGGCTTTAAGATAAAAAATGATCAAGTGTTTAATGCCTCTATTGGATTAGGCTCAGGTTCCAAATTGCTTCCAGGGGAAACTCTTATTTAATTAGATGCTTAATTGCCTTTGGATTTGACAGGCAAAAGAACCCATTGATCTCCATGCAGATAAAACGTCTCAAACAAAAGATGAGGCAACAGGAGCTGAAAAGCTTGTGGGCTGGCTGGTGTCGGTGCGAAAAACCAGCTGTATCTGGAGGAAAGCGGCTGGGAGGGTGGTTGGATGGGGGCCCTGGGACCCCGCGGTGTCGAAGTGCTGGATGTTGCATGTGTCACACCCAGTGCTTTGGTTCCCAGGGTACCTGGCAGCCCAGGCTGCGGCCTCTCGCGGACCCCTGCTCTACCCCGGAGCCCTTTCCGAGGGGCAGTTCTACTCCCCACCGGAATCCTTCGCAGGTAGGACGTTCCCTCCTCGCTTGCCAGGCGTGTTCCCCTCCCGGCGTTCCTCCTGGGGCTGCTCAGCTCCGTAATCGCCTCCTCCCCAAATTCTGCAACTGCCTGAAAGGAACTTGGAGCCAGAGGGGGTCGGGCTCTGCTCCCAAGGAACAAGGGACAGGACCAGAGGAAACGGCCTCAAGTTGCGCCAGGGGAGGTTGAGGTTGGATCTGGGGAACAATTTCTTCCCCAAAGGGCTGTGGGGCATTGGAACAGGCTGCCCAGGGCAGTGCTGGAGTCACCATCCCTGGAGGGGTTGGACAGATGGAGATGAGGTTCTCAGGACATGAGGCAGTGCCAGGGCTGGGGGAACGGGTGGACTCCATGATCTTGAGGGGCTTTTCCAGCCAAAGTGATTCTGTGATTCTATGTCCCTGCTCACAGCAGGGGGTTGGACAGGATGAGCTTTGAAGGTCCCTTCCCACCCAAACCATTCTACGGTTCTATTCTATGTACAAGTGGTGTTCATCAGCCGTGTGTTAATTGTCTGCTTCCCCCCAGGCTCGGACAATGAGTCGGAGGAGGAAGGTGCGGGGAGGAAGGTGCTGACAGCTCAGGTAAACTGAATGTTGTGCGTCTCGGAGCCCTTTGCCTGCTGGAAACCCTGACGTTCAGGCGAGAGACTCGCTGGTGGACGCAGCTGGTGTGTGGATACAAGCCAGGGCGGGAAGCGTGACTTTGAGCTCTAAAATGAGGCCTCTGTGACCCAAATTAAGAGATTTCTGTGGTGCGGTGATGGGAAATCTCCCGTTTCCCTCTGCCAGCCCTGAGAGGGGGGCAGCGAGCCTTGTGCGCGCGTTTCAGCCTTTCTGCAACCCCAGCTAATGAAATGTTCCCCTCTCTCCTAGGAGAAAGAATATATCCGACAAGGCAAAGACGCGATGGAGGTTGTGGACCAAATCCTCGCCCAGGAGGAGAACTGGAAGTTCGAGAAAAACAATGCAAGTGTCCGTCCCCCCACTCCCCGCCCCACCTGCCGGCAGAAAGCACAGGCGGCTTAGCGAAAACGGCGAGGGCAAACGAGGCTTTTGAAACCTCCTTGCGCCATGAAAAATTAACAAGCGTTACAACGACCTGATTGAATTAGGAATCTATTCCAGTTCAGTTAAATGTAAAATCCCCTCTTATTTAATTAGACGTTTAATTGCCTTCCTGTTTGACAGGAGAGAGCCCATCGGTTGTCCCTCTGGACGGCAGGGTGGGCAGCTCGCCTTTGGCAGGCGTTGGGGTGCTGAGCTGCCGGTGTGGGGACGGTGGGGACACTCCAGCCCTGCCGCGGTGCTGGAGGGTCCTGTCGCTGCAGCTTCTGCTCTTTTTCCACTGCAAAATGCCTTTGAGGTGCTGGGAGACCGAGCCAAGCTGGGTCTGGCCTTTCTGGCCAGCTTTGGGAGCAGGAACAGACTCCTTCTGCCACCCCCAAAGCTGTTTGTGTCCCCCACTTCCCAGGACAGGGACTTTGTGGGTGCTGGAGTGTAAATTTGGGACGTATCTTTCTGCTGTGGCTTTGCTGAAGGGTTTCGCACGTCATGGCTCTTGCTTCGGGGCGGCACAGAGGTGCACAGAGCAAAGCGAACCTCACCCCGCCACGTTCCTCACCGTGCTGGTTCATTCCCTGAGCTACAGCAGAGTTTTCAGGGGTACCTACAGTTCCTTTCTCTCTCCAGTGGGATGGTGAGAATGGGGCAGTGTCTCTGCCCCCTAAAACCAACCTCGCTTTCTGCTTGTGGGCTCACAACATGATTGGGGTGAGAGTCCTGCAAACTGCAGCCTCATCTGGTCTTTCAAATTCCCCCATCAAGTGATCCATTGTCTGATGCCAAACTAGCTGGGCAGATTGTTTTCTTTATCCAAAGTGCGGGGCGGGGCGGGGGGGGGGATGGATTTAAATAGACTAATCAGAGTTTAACACAGGGCTAACGATGAAAGGTTATCGTCTGTCCATCCCAAATCCCCCCGGGGAGTCTCTTCTCAGATGGAGGTAACAACAGCAGTGTTGGCAAAGCAACTCCTCTCTCCTACCCCTTGTTACAAAGGGAATTTGACCTTGAGAGCGAGTTTACAGGCTGGCACGGGGCGGTTTCTTTTTCTGTCTCATCACCGCTGCCTCTCCGGCTATTGTTTTGTTGATGGAAATTTGTGCACGTGCATCTGAAATGTGCTCGGTGCCATTGCTGCGCTGGGGTCACCGCCTGGTGTCACGGAGGGGACAGGGGACAGTTGAGGGTCCTTCAGAACAACACGGGTCAGCATTTTGCAAACTTCACCCTCAGATGGAAGCCGTTTATTTTCCTAACATAAACGTGACTTTCTTATTTCTTGCGCAGGACTTTGGTGATGTTGTTTACACTTTCGAAATACCTTTCCACGGCAAGACCTTTATTTTAAAGGTAAGAAGCTTCCCAGATCGCTGTATGGCACAGGCAAAAGGTGACTGCTGTGCTCAGAGCTGCAGCTCAGCCTTTCCTCTCTCCTGGCCCTGGCAGGACAGGTCAGGCTGCAAAACACACTCTTTGCTTGAGACAGATGAACCGCACTTGCACGCTCCGGGGAATCTCTCCAGGAAAACCCCTTGGCCAGCAGACAAACTCCCCAGCAAATAACGCTGGGCCCCGGTCTCTGCTGGTAGAAACGGGAGCAGGTGATCGCAAGACTCGTTTCCAACTCCAGCGTCTAGGACTAATCTGACCAAGGAGGCTAATTGCAACTAATTGCCAGCAAGACCAGGGCTGAGCGTGCGTCTGCTGCTGCCTGGCATGGAGCAGAGCTGCTCGGAAGAGCCTTGCCCTCTCGCCGGAGCGGCTTGGCTGTAAACCATGCTTTAATGAAGCGTCGGTGCTGCGGTGGCTTTTCTTTGTTCCAGTGCATATGTTGCCTCGTTGGCAGGAGCTGCCAATGGAGCGGCTCTGTGTTCACGAGGAAAACAAACTGGATGGTCCCACTTTATTGCGTTAACCGTTTGCCTCCAAAGATCCCCCGTCCCGTGGGGACATGGAGAAATAAATGTGCTGGAGCTCAGAAGAGCTTTTCAGCCACTTCCCAAAGTGATAATGCACGCAGCAGAACTGATAGAGCGGGGTGAGGGTGGGAGAGGAGCCAGCCCCAAGGTCCGTCTGTCCGGCTGTGTTACAGACAGACATTTGCCCTCTCGCACCAGCATGGCCCTCGGCAGCAGTTCAGCCACTGCCAAAACCTGAGGTTTGCTCTGTCCTGACTCCACGTGCACCCTGGGAACAGGAGCACAGTGACAGAGAGGTGACAGCCCTGGCTTTGCCAGCCCAGGCTCCCCTCCCGTATTATCCCAGTCATTCTTTGTGATCTGCCTGGCGTTCCTTAAAAATAATCCTTGCGGGGGGGGACTGGCTAACGGCTCTGGCTCTGTCCTCAGGCTTTCCTGCAGTGCTCTGCTGAAACAGTGTACCAGGAGGTTATTCTCCAGCCCGAGAAGATGATCCTGTGGAACAGAACGGTGGCAGCTTGCCAGGTGAGCGTGCCGGACAAAGATGGCTTAATCACAGGAGCTCCTTGGAGCGGAGAGCTGACGCTTCCCCCGGTCCAGCACCGGCTGTCGGTGTCGCCCGGGTCCTTGCTGGAGCTGAGCTGGATCCGAGGCGCTGAGGCATTAAATCTCCACCGCTCATCCGTACGATGCGAATGCTCCGCGACCGCCAGCTGCACGCGCGTGCCCGTCCAAAAACCCACGAGGTGGGCAGGGAGACGGGCCGCGGTTGAGCCAAACCTGCGTTTGCTTGCTAGATTCAGGGCGTTTTGCGCTGTTGCTGTGATGGGGGATCCAGAGGCAGTGCCTGTGCCCCCTCCCGAAATGCAGCAGGACTGGTCCCAGCGCAGGTGACAATCCTGTGTACGCGCTGCCAAAGCTCTTGTCCCCCTCAGCCTTGGATCAGCTGCTAAAAACCCTCCAGTTGCTTTGAAACCTGGTGCTGTTTTAGGGCAGGGTCCGTGTTGCCCGGCTCTTGGCACATGCAGACCTGCAGGCACAATCTGAGGAAATATTTCTTTTTCTTCCCCCCTCCCAGATCTTGCAGCGGGTTGAAGACAACACGATCGTCTCGTATGACGTGGCAGCTGGGGCTGCGGGCGGTGTCGTGTCCCCGAGGTCAGTTTATTCCACTGTCTGTTTTTACTGAGCTCCCTAAACACCCGTGAACACCCTCCCAAGTCACCGGGAGCTCCCAGTGTCAGCGAGTGGCACTCCCAAAGGCCACGAGCCCCCGAATTCTCCTCCAGACATTTCTGGCAGGAGCTTCAGAGCTCAGTCCCGGTCAGTCGGTCGGTCTCCCTGATAACCACGTTGACAAACTTCTGGGGCGACCTTTCCCGGCAATGCGGAGAGCAGGATCTGCTCCTTCCCGGCCCCACGTGTGTTTTAAAGCAGTCAGCGCCCTTTTCTTTCCTTAGGGATTTTGTGAACGTGCGCCGGATCGAGAGAAGAAGAGACAGGTACGTTTCCTCAGGGATGTCGACCACGCACAGCCTGAAGCCTCCGCTCTCCAAGTATGTCAGGTAAGAGGCAGGTTCTGCTTTGGTGTTTTTTTTTTTTTTTAGCTGATATCTGACACACTCATTTTACTTAAGCTTTAGGGCAAAGAGCCACTTAAATGCAAACCCTGCTGTCTTTCTGGCAGCGTTTGCAGGAAGCTAATCTGTTTGTGGAACTAAACCTTGGCTTCCCTTGTTCTTCTCCCTTTGTTAAAGAAACTCTGAGTGCTGCTCGGGCGTTTCCCAGCTCTCGGCTCAGGGGACTGGAGGTGCCGACCAGTAACAGCACAAACCCCAACCCAGTCTGCATCCTGTTTATGTAACAGTTAATTCCCAAACAAGGGCCAGTTGCCATTTCGGAGGGGCGGTAAACAGCTGCCCGTGGCTCGCGTTGCGCCTCTCGGATGCCTTTTGCTTCTCGTAAGCTGACTTTAAAGGCTACAGACACCGAGAGATGGTCCCATGGGTGAAATGAGCTGCGTCAGGATGGAGCCGTTCCCAAAACCTCGGCAGGTCTTTGGCCTCTCCCCTTCCGAAGGGACAGCTCTGCCCGGCTGGTGATGGATCCCGGCAGGGTTATTTTCATCGAACAAGGACTCCTTGTTGCTGTCTGCTCCGCTGCCCGGGGCCCAGCTGTGCCACTGCACGCACTGACTTTGTTTTTCCTAATAATCTGGTTAAAGTAATTGACATTTTAACTCGGAGCCATTAGAGCTGCCTCAGTCTATTTAAGAGCTGGGGACTTCAGGGCCTAGAAAAATCTTTTTACAAAAGGATGCAGCAAAAATAGTGTGATCCTGTAGAGGGGAATGTGTATTTGGGCTGTGTATGAGCACAGCTCTCCTCTCCGAGATGGATCAGATGGTGTGAAGAAGGATCTGGGGGCTGTGGTGACTGCGCAGAGCTTCCCTGCCCGCTCATTTTTCCTGGGGGAACCTCTTATTTTCCCCCGTTTCCCCAGGATTTTTCCTTGGAAACCTCCCCTCGGGTGAAGAGCCGCTGTCGGCCGGGCTGGCGCGGTCCAGAGGCAGAAGCTGTGGCTCAGCCGGCGGCTCTGGCACCGCTGCTGCCAAAGCACCTGTGGGAAACCTGCCTTTTCCAAAGCCGACACCTCTGAGCATCTGCTCAGACCCCGTGGGGCTCTGCAGGCAGGGGGGGGGCGGCCGCAGGATCGACACGATTCACCCCAAAGCGCCGGAAAACGGTTTTTTGGCCGGTCCCAGCTCTGACTCTGTGCTTTTGCTTCCCCGCAGGGGTGAGAACGGACCCGGAGGATTTATCGTGCTGAAATGTCCCAGCAACCCCAGGATCTGCACCTTCATCTGGATTCTCAACACGGATCTGAAGGTAAAAATAAAACGGTTCTTCGCCATCTCCCGTCCCCAGCAGAGCTCAGCGGCGTCCGCTGCGTGCTGAGGACCCGCTCCCCGCGCCTGCTGCTGCTTCTGGAAGTGGCTCCATTTCAAAAGGACTCAAACTTTGCTGGTGGAGGTTAAACGCCACCTGAAAACTTCCCTTTTTTTCCCCCCAAAAAAAGCCCGAGGTGGGGAAGCTCTTCCTCCCCTGCCAGAGATCTCGCCTGGGGTTTCACATCTCTGGTGGAGAGGAGGTTTTTATCCTATTTAGGGACCAAAAATAGTCGTGTGTGGCAATTCCCTGACACCCCCCAAACTCGACCACCCCCCGTGTGTGGGGCTGTATCCACAGTGCGAGATCCCCCGGCTCTGGAGCTATTTGGGGAATCGTGTGTCGAGTCCTCACTGGTGTCCCAGACAAAAGGCCGAAGGAGCCGGGCTTGGGGGAGCGGAGTTGGCCCCGTTTTCTTCCTCCGCTGAAGGTTGACGTGGAGACGGCGCTGCGGCAGCGAGCACAAAGGCTCCATTCAGCACTTGCTGCTGCGGCCCCCTCCCCTCCCACATCCCTCCCTCCCCACAAAGCCCATCGGCTCCCGCCCGCCTCAGGAAACGCTTCGGGAAGGATTTTTGGGAGCGTTTGCCCGGGCAGTGAGCGCAGGAGCGAGAGCAGAGCCCCAGAGATGTGTTTTCCTGCACCAGATCTGGCTCCGACGCCTCTTCCACCCCTCGGTAACGAGGGATAACAAACCCATTTTGGTTGTGCAAGATGAAAAGACGCTCCTTGCGCTTCCCAGGCCGGAGAGCTCTCACCCTCTGCTGCTGGAAGAAATGTCGTAGGGGCAGAGTTATTAATAACCCGCCTGTCAACCGCTTCCACCATCTTCCTGAAAGGCTGTGCTGGTGCACAGACCCCTCTCCAGGCTCCCTCGCGATTTCCTTTGGCCCTGGAGAAGTATTTATAGCACATGGCTCATCCCTTCCTGCAACCCAGGGTGAGAATTACACACACGTGTGTGTGTGTTTGTGGCCGTGATGCAGCTTCACCCCGGAGCTCCTTTCGGGGAAGCGTCTGAAATGGCCCCTGGACTGATGATCCCACGGACTCCTGCACAGAAAACCTGCTCCAGGGAGAAATCTCTGCCTGCTGCCCTGCTGAAACACCCCCATCCAAGGTGGGGGCTCCTTCCTGTGCCTACCTGACCCTCCAGGACAGTTTTCTGGCCATCCTTGCCTGTGCTCAGACCCCTTCTCTGCCCCAGGACCCTCTGCAAGCCCCCAATGCTGCTCCCAGCTCTTCCTCAGCTCCCTTCCCCCGCAGAAACAAGGATTATCTTTTTTTTGATGCCTCTCACATAATAGATCACAGGCCGAGGCGGTTGGAGTTGAGTCGTGCAAGGGTTTGCTTTTTTTTTTTCTTTTAAGATAAATCAAGTTTTAGTTCCTCCCCCGGAGCAAACTCCTGCAAAGCGGCAGCTCCCGCTGCGCTGCTCATGCGTCCCCAGCCAGGTTGGCGTGGGGATCAGCCCCCCAGCCCCAAACCCAGCGATTCCTCCATCCTGCCCCCGCTGGGAAGGGGATGAGGGATCTGGAGCATCTTTCTGCTGAGGGAAGGCTGAGTGTGAGTGTAGGGTCCTGCCCTGGGGAGGAACAGCCCCGTGTCCCAGGACAGGTTGGGGTTGAGCTGCTGGAAAGCAGCTCTGCGGAAAAGGAGCTGGGGGACAACAGGGTGACCACGAGCCACCAACGTGTCCTTGGGGCCAGTGGCAGCGTGAGGTGAATCCTCCCCCTCTGCTCTGCCCCATCTGCAGTTCTGGGTCCAGTGCTGGGCTCCCCAGTTTAAGAGGGACAAGGAATTACTGGAGAGAGTCCAGCAGAGGGACACAAAGATGCTGAGGGGTCTGGAGCATCTTTGTGCTGAGGAAAGGCTGAGAGAGCTGGGGCTGTTGAGCTGGAGAACAGAAGCTCAGAGGGATCTGATCGGTGGGATCAATATCTCAGGGTGGGTGTCAGAGGATGGAGCAGACTCTGTTCAGTGGTGCCCAACGCCAGGGTGAGGGGCAACGGGCACAGACTGAAACACAGGAGGCTCCATCTGAACATGAGAAGAAACTTCTTTGCTGGGAGGTGCCAGAGCCTGGACCAGGCTGCCCAGAGCGGGTGTGGAGTCTCCTTCTCTGAGACATTCAAACCCGCCTGGCCCGACCTGTGTGATCTGCTCTGGTGACCCTGTGTGAGCAGGGCTGGGCTGGGGGATCTACAGGGGCCCCTTAGCACCAACCACCCTGTCGTTGTCACTCTGTGACCCCCTGTCCCTTTGTCCCCGCAGGGCCGCCTGCCCCGCTACCTGATCCACCAGAGCTTGGCCGCCACCATGTTCGAGTTCGCCTTCCACCTGCGCCAGCGCGTCGCCGAACTCTCCAGCAAGGCCTGAGCAGCGGGACCTGCCCCCGCCGGACGTTCCTCCACGGTTGGGGACAGACAGAAGGGGACCTGCGGCCCCCAGGGCCTCGCCGTGCCCCCTGCCGGGAGCAGATGCCCTGTACTAACAGCTGAGCTTAGGCCGGGGGGGCTCAGCCCCTTCCCCTCGCACAGTTCCCCCCTAAGCGGGTGCTGCACCCACTGACTGTTGCGTGCCAAACCCCTGCGCCCCCTCCTCGGGGTCTGACCCCGCCCCGTCCCTCACACAGGGCTGGGGGCTCATCTGTGACCCCCCCAACTGCTGTATTTGTGCCCCACAAGAGGGGCCTGAGGAAAAGGCCACACTGGGGTGAGACACAGCTCCGTCCCCTCTCCTTGTCCACACGAAGCCCCACCCAGGGCTGTGACCCCCCCTTGAGGGAGGGGATGGGGGGCTTGGACACAGGGACCCCCCCCAGACTATTCCCTGGTGCTTTGGGCTGCCCCCCCGGGGCTGGGCTGAGTTCATCCCCCCAGCTGCAGCTCAGGGGGGGGCAGAGCACGATTTGCCTTAAAGCAGAGACTTTTATCCTTCTTGGGGGGGGCGTGGTGGGGGGGGTGCGTGGGCGACTGCAGCTTCTTTCTACCTGCGAGCGCCGGTGCCGTGTTCTGCGCTATAAATGGGAACAGCGCGGGGGCACACACGGCAGCGCTGCGGGGAGGGGGGAGCACCCACGCTGGCCCTCCCGGCTCTCTGCCCCCCATTTTGGGGGGTCCGCCCGCGCCCCCTGCCCACGGCGGGGTGTCAGAATAAAAAGCCGTGCACTGTTGGCAGCCCCTCGGCTTCCACGTGCCCTTTGTAACCCGGGAGGTGGGGCTGGGGTAACCTGAACCCCCCCCCGGCCCAAAGGATGCGCCCCCCAGGCTCCTTTGGCCACTGGCCACGAGTGTCACTGTGCCCCATCCTGTGGTGGCACCGGCACCTCCTTAGGTGTCCCCATGGATTCGCCAAATGTCCCCCAGCCCTTGGGTTGTTCCCCCTGCAATGGGACCACCACAGCTGTGGGGTGACATCTCGGGGAGTGGGACTAGAGCCCCGCGTCCCCGCAGGGAAGCTGTGACAACCACGTGAGCCCCAGCCGGTGACACCCGGTGAGTGTCCATCTGTCCGCAGCCCCCGTCTGTCCACCCTGCAAATAGCCTGGCCGGGGGGACCCTGTGACCAGCACCCCCTGCCCGGTGGGGGACACGCCAGGATGGGACCCCAGTGGCCCTTTGTGGGCAGCAGTGGGGCCACTGTGGGCTGGGTGACACAGGATGACACAGCCACCGTGGGCTGGGTGACACGGGGTGACGCGGCCACCGCGTTGGCAGTGCCACCCGCCAAGCCGTTAACGCCTCCAGGGTCCGTCGCTGATGTTGGGGACCGGTGCCAGTGCCGGGGGGGGGGACAGGGAAAGGCCAAACGTGCCCTGGGCCAGCGCCAGGGGGTCCTGCCTGCGTCCCCACAGTGGGGGACACAACCTGGGGGGTGCCACCAGAGCGTGCCAAGTCACCAGCGGGCACACAGCGCTGACACGTGTCCCCATTGCCACCCTCCAAGGAGGCTCCTGGCACCCTCCCATCCCCTCGGTGCCAGCGACACGTCCCAAAATAGCCCCAGCAGGGGGATATAAGCAGGTTCGTCCCATCGGGGGGGGACACACGGTGCCGGGATGGTGGGGGCCAGCGGCAGGACGGTGGGGAGCAGCGTGGTGCTGCACAGCGGGGGGCGGCTGGTGGGCGCCCGCCTGGGCTGCCACGTGCGCGAGGAAGACTCGGGGCGTCGCGAGACCTTCAGCGCCGAGTGGCTGGACCTGGAGCTCAGCACCCGGCCCGAGGAGGGGTGAGGGGCACCCCTGGGCTGGGGGGGGGTCCTTGGGGTGCTGCGGACATGGAGGGTGGCGCTGGGTGCTTGAGGGTGCCCAAGGGTTTAGGGTTTTCAGGGGGTATTGGGGCTGCTGGGGGGTGTTTCAAGGGTCGCGATGGGGCTGTGGTGGGTTTCTGGGGTCCCCGTGGGGTTGGGGAGGGGGTTCCAAAGGTCACAATGGGGCTATGGGGGATCTCCAGGGTTTCTGGGGTCCCCAAGGGGTTGGGGGGGAGGCTCTGGGATTCTCTGTGGTCCCCATGGGGCTGTGGGGGTCTCCAAAGGTCCCGTTGGGGCTATGGGGCATGTGGGAGGGCTGCAGGGTTTCTGGGGCCCCATGGGTCTGGGGGGAGCCCTGGGGTTCTTTGGGGTCCCCATGGGGCTGTGGGGGGGCTGCAAAGGTCCCGATAGGGCTATGCGGGATGTGGGGGGCTGTGGGGTTTCTAGGGTCCCCAAGGGGCTGGGGGGGGCTCCAGGATTTCTGGGGTCCTTGCGGGGTTGGGGGGGGCTCCAGGGTTCCCCGTGGGGCTGGTGAGCCTGTGGGGGTCTCCAGTGGGGACACGGGCACCTCCGAGGGGTGGGTGTGACATGGGGGTCCCCAGCGGTGCCCATAGGGTGGGATGACCCCAGTGGGGCAGAGCAGGACACGGGGCTCCCCGTGGGGTGCTGGGGACCCCCCAATGAGCCCCCCCAAACGTGCAGGTGGTGCCGGCGGGAGGTGGACGCTCAGCACCGGGAGACGCTGGAGCATCGCGGGGAGACGCGGGTGTTGGAGCAGCGATCGCCCTGGGGGCTGCTCCGCCTGGGGTGCCTGGGGAGCCCCCTCACCCAGCACCTCCTGCCCTACGCCCGCACGCTCCCCCTGCCCCTCTTCGCCCCCCCGGACCTGCGCGGAGCCAAACTGCCCCGCACCCTCTCCCGCTCCCTGTCCCACGAAGCCCAGAGGGGCTGAGGGTGATGGGGGACCGGGGATGTGGGTTGGGGTGGGGGGCAGGAGGATGATGCTGGGGGGTGACGGGGGGGCCCGGACGCCTGGGTCCACTCGGCCGCCCCGAAGAGGCAGCGCAGGAGGGTGGGGCAGGTGGGGATGGGGTCCCGCTTGCATGGGACCCCCACCCTGTGGGAGGTGTCGCGGAGGCCAGAGGGGACGGCGGGGTCCCGGCAGCACTGGGGGTCACTCGATTTCCCTGGCGAAGAGAAGAGGGTGCAAGGATGGGGAGCACTGAAACCCCCCCTGGGGCCAAACGGGGCCCTGGGGGGGCTGTGGAGGGATGGGGGGACTGCGGGGTTGTACAAACGATGGGCTTTGTACAGCAATAAAATGCCCAGCCTGCTTTTTTCTTTTTTCCTTTTTTAGGGGGGGGAGGAGAGAGAGGGGTATGGGGCCCCCATGAGATGGGGAGGGGGCAGGATTTACGGGGAGAGGGACCTTGCTGGGAATGGGGGAAACTGAGGCACAAGCTCTTGCCGGCAGTGGGATGGACACAGGCGACCGGCAGGGGTTGAGGTTTAGGGTTTGGGGGGGGGTTAAGCTTCTGCTTATATAACTGTCCCCCCTGGTGCCAGCCCAGCCCGTGCCAGGCTCCATGGTGGCCCCCGCGCCAGCGCCCAGATTAGCTGT
Source organism: Caloenas nicobarica (assembly GCF_036013445.1). Taxonomy (NCBI): domain Eukaryota; kingdom Metazoa; phylum Chordata; class Aves; order Columbiformes; family Columbidae; genus Caloenas; species Caloenas nicobarica. Next base: position 4,743,630 of record NC_088268.1, on the reverse strand, counting down.
TCCCGCCGGGACGGATCCTGCTGTCCCTGGGCCACCGCCAGTCCCTGTCCCCTCCCTGCACCCGGCCGGGCCCCATCCCATCTGCATCCCACCTGCATCCCGTCCCCATCCCTGTCCCATTCCCATCCCCATCCCAATCCCATTTCCATCCCATTCCCATCCCTGTCCCAATCTCATCCTCATCCCTGTCCCCATCCCATTCCCATCCCTGTCCCAATCCCATCCTCATTCCATCCCCATCCTGTCCCCATCTCATCCCCTTCTCCCCACATGTCGTCTGTCCTCCTACAGCTCTGGCACAGGTGGGATTTGGGCTCTTTAATCCCTCCAAAAAAAAATCCATAAGCGGGTCCCATCCTGCCCCTTATCCCAAGGAGCTGGGAGCACTGGGAGCACTGGGAGCACTGCTGAGCTCCAGCACACTCAGCTCACTGGTGATGGATGAACTGGGGGGAGCCCCATCCCCATCCCCATCCCATCCCCAGGGACATTCCCCTGGGACACTCATTGAGGGGGGGGTCACACCCAGGACACCCACATCTGGGGGCGGTGGGGGGGGCTAAAGCTTCACGCCACAGGAGCCAGGATTCCTGTCCCCCCAATTTCGAGGAGGATGGAACATCATTGCTCATCTCCGGCGTCCAGCCGCGTCCCCCCGGGCGCTGGCGCTAACCCGGTTATCCGCGATGGATGGGCACTGTCACCATCACCCAGCGCGGCCCCCCCCAGCGCGGCCGGGGTTATAAAGCGGGTCCGGGCGCCGCCGCCGCCGCAGCCCCTCGCCATGAGCAGCTTGGCCGCCCTCCGCGAGGGCTACGAGCGCTTCGACCCCCGCGCCTACCTGCACAACAACTACCTGCCCCCCCGCGCCGACTTCTCCTCCGAGGAGTTCGTGGTGCCCTGGAAGCTGCGATGTCTGGCCGAGACCTTCGCCAGCGGTGAGGGGGAAACTGAGGCAGGGGGTGGGAGAGCACCTCGGCACCCACCCATCTCCCTGCTCCCCAGCCCCTGCCAGGGTGGGACCCCCTCGGTTGTCCCCGTCCCCCCTGCCAGTGCCTGGCTCATTGTGGGACACCCCCCCCACTCTGTGTCCCCCCGCTCCACAACCCCAGGTGAGATCCGGGGGCGCACGCTGATCGACGTGGGTTCGGGTCCCACCATCTACCAGCTGCTGAGCGCCTGCGACCACTTCGAGGAGATCGTGGCCACCGACTACCTGGCGGTGAACCGGGAGGAGCTGGGGCGCTGGGCGCGGGGGGACCCCGGCACCTTCGACTGGAGCCCCTTCATCCGCCACGTCTGCAAGATCGAGGGGCGCGGGTAGGGCTGGGGGACATGGGGGGGACATGGGGGGACATGGGGGGACAGCGGGAGGTGGGTGACCCGGTGCTGGCGGGAGCCCTGTGGCCCGTGCTGTCACAGCCGCATGGCCCTGGGGACATTGTGCCGATCCCTATAGGAGAGCATCCCCGGATCCCCATAGGATAGTGCCCCAAAATCCACACCGTTTCACAGCCTCATGTCCCCGCAGACACTGGGCTGATCCCTGCAGGATCGCGTCCCCAAATCCCGTGGGATCACAGCCCCACATCCCCGAGGATGCTGGGTTGATCCCTATAGGATCGTGTCCCCAAATCCCAAGGGATCACAGCCTCATGTCCCCACTGATGCTGGTCTGTTCCTGCAGGATCATGTCCCTGCAGGTCCACGTCCCTGTGAACACTGGGCTGATCCCTGCGGGATCCTGTCCCTGTGTCTGTGGAGATGCTGCGTTGATCCTGGCAGGGTCCTGTCCCTGTGTCCCTCCGGATGCTGGGTTAATCTCTGTGGGATCCTGTCCTCATGTGCCTGCAGATGCCGGGCTGATCCCTGTGGGATCCTGACCCCGTGTCCCTGGAGGTGTTGAGCTGATCCCTCCAGGATCCTGTCCCCATGTCCCTGTGGATGTTGATTGATCCTTGTGGGATCCTGTCCCCATGTCCCTGTGGATGTCGGTTGATCTCTGCGGGATCTTGTCCCCATGTCCCAGTGGTTGTTGATCCCCACAGGATCCTGCCCCCATGTCCCTGTGGATGTTGGTTGATCTCTGCAGGATCCTGTCCCCATGTCCCTGTGGATGTTGGTTGATCCTTGTCGGATCTCATCCCCATGTCCTTGTGGATGTGGGTTGATCCTTGTGGGATCCCGCCCCCATGTCCCTGTGGGCGCTGGGTTTATCTCTCCAGGATCCCGTCCCCACATCCCTGTGGATGTCGGTTGATCCCCACAGCATCCCGCCCCCATGTCCCTGTGGATGTTGGTTGATCTCTGCGGGATCTTGTCCCCATGTCCCTGTGGATGTTGGCTGATCCCTGCAGCATCCTGCCCCGATGTCCCTGTGGATGTTGGTTGATCTCTGCAGGATCTCGTCCCCATGTCCCTGTGGATGTCGGTTGATCTCTCCAGGATCTTGTCCCCATGTCCCTGTGGATGTTGGTTGATCTCTCTAGGATCCCATCCCCATGTCCCTGTGGATGTCGGTTGATCTCCACAGGATCCTGCTCCCATGTCCCTGTGGATGTTGGTTGATCTCTGCAGGATCCTGCCCCCATGTCCCTGTGGATGCTGGTTGATCTCTGCGGGATCTTGTCCCCATGTCCCTGTGGATGTTGGTTGAACTCTCCAGGATCCCGTCCCCATGTCCCTGTGGATGTCGGTTGATCTCTGCGGGATCTTGTCCCCGTCCCAGTGGATGTTGATCCCCACAGCATCCTGCCCCCACACCCCTCGTCCCCCCGGGATCCCCCCGGGATCCCCCCATCCCCACTGACCCCCCATCCCCTCAGGGAGCCCTGGCAGGAGAAGCAGCGCCGGCTGCGCCAGCGCCTGCGCCGGATCCTGCCCATCGACGTGCACCAGCCGGACCCCCTGGGCGCCCCCCTGCACCCCAAGGCCGACGCCATCGTCTCAGCCTTCTGCCTGGAGGCCGTGAGCCCCGACCGCGCGGCCTTCGCGCGGGCCCTGGCGCACGTGGGCTCGCTGCTGCGCCCGGGGGGCCACGCGCTGCTGCTGGGGGCCCTGGGCGAGTCCTTCTACCTGGCGGGGGACGCGGCGCTGCCGGTGGTGCCGCTGGGGGAGGACGACGTGCGGGCGGCGCTGAGGGACGCCGGGTTTCGGCTGCGCGACTTCCGCTCGTACGCCATGCCGCCCGCCCTGCGCACCGGCGTGGACGACGTGGACGGCGTGTTCTTCGTGCACGCGCAGAAGGCGCTGGAAGGATGAGGGACCCCCCCACAAAACAGGGACACCCCCCCCAAATAGGGACTATCCCCTACTGAAGGACACCCCCCCAAAGAGGGACACCGCCCCCCCCAAACAGGGACAGTCACCTAATGAAGGACACCCCGCCAAAGAGGGACACCTCCCCCCCAAACAGGGACAGTCACCTAATGAAGGACACCCCGCCAAAGAGGGACCCCCCCCCCAAACAGGGACACCCCCCCAAAAGATGGACATCCCCCAAACATGGACACCCCCCTCAAATAGGGACTATCCCCTACTGAAGGACAGCCCCCCAAAGAGGGAACTTCCTCCCCCACAAAGAGGGACACCCCCCCTCAAAGAGGGACCATCCCCTAATGAAGGACAGCCCCCCACAAGAGGGACATCCCTCCCCAAAGAGGGAACTCCTCCCAAAGAGGGGGAATGGACAGCCCCCCAAAAAAGGAATCCCCCCCCAGTCAGGGACACTCCCCAAAGACGGACATCCCCCCCAAAAAGGGAGCCCCCCCAAAAAGAGACACTCCCCCAAAGAGAGTCCCCACAAACAGGGACACCCCGCAAAAAGTGAACCCCCCCCGCCCTGTCACCCCAAGATTTTGTGCCACCGAACCCTGGTGTCCCCACGATGTCCCCAATAAAGCCTGAGCTGCACGGCACAACCTGGCGGTGACTTGGGGGGGGGGGGACACCCACAGATCCTCGTGGGGGGGTCAGGGACTGGGGGGCAGTGGGGAGGCTGCGATGGGGGCTCAGGACGGGGCGGGGGGGTGCACATGGATATGGGGCACGGGGGGGGTTTGGTGTGCACCATGGGGGGGCACACGATGTGAGAGCAGGGTGGGAAACGGGGTACAGGGCAAACATGGGGGGGCCACGGCATGGGGGGGGACAGGCAGGCAAGGCCCAGATCAAACAGCTTTATTCACACCCCAAAACACACCCAGACAAGCGGGGGCGGGGGGCACATCCCCGGTGGGGGGGCACAGCCCCTCTGGCGGGCAGGGGGGGCCACCCCCAGCCCCAAGGCACCGCTCCAGCCCCACGCACACCCTGTAAAAGCCAGGGGGTCCCACCCCCCCACCCCGCGCACACAGGCCCCCCCCAGCCACCCACGTCCCCCCCGTGTCACCGCGGCTCCGGGGGGGGGCACCATTGCCACCTCGCGGCTGCCGCGCTCCACGGCAGGGAGGGCTCAGCACCGGTGCGGGCCGGGGGGACACTGGGGGGGCTCAGCTGCCCCCACGCCCCCACAACCTGCAGCGGGGGGACCCGGCCCCCCCACACCCCAGGGAGGGGAGATAGGGGGCACGGGGTGGGGATGTAGAGAGAACATCAAACCTCAGAAGGCAACGGGGGGAAGGAGCCTGTGAGTGGGGGGGACGGGGTGGGGGGGGTCACTTGGCACCGGGCAGGACCGCGGGGGGGGGCGAAGGGCTGTGCGACCCCCCCCCGGCAGCTCTAGTCCACTTTGCAGAGCTCGGCCTTGGCCTTGAGGAGGTAGAGGCTGTCGTCCGTCAGGAAACTGGGGGGGGGAGAGATAAGGGCTGGGGGGGCCGGGGGGGCCCCAGTTCCACAGCCTGACCCCTGGGGAGCAGGGGCCACCCAGCACCCCCATTTCAAGGAGGGGGGGCACTGAGCGTCCCATAGGCAAGAGCAGGACCCGCCCCCCCCCAGCACCCCGTGGGACAAGGGTGGGGCACTGAGCATCCCATGGACCAAAGGGGGACCCTTAGCGCCCCATTTTCAAGAGGGGGGGGCACTGTGGACAAAAGTGGGGTCTCCCACACCTCAGTTTTAAGAGGGGAGCACTGAGAATCCCGTGGAGAAAAGGGAGGGGACCCTTAGCACCCCAATTTCAAGAGGAGGGGCACCCAGCGGACAAAAGTGGGGTCCCAAACACCCTAATTTCAAGCGTGGGACTCAGCCCCCCCCAATGGAAACAGAGGGGCCCCCAAAACCCCAATTGCAAGAGAAACTATGGGAAAGCCTGGTGTGCCCAGTGCTCATATTTTAAAAGTAGGACCCCCCAGAACCCTTATTTTAAGACAAGCCCCCCTCCCAGCACCCCTATTTTAAGGGCCAGGGGGGGCACCGACCTGTAGAAGAGGACGTTGAGGGGGATGGTGCCGATGTGCCAGAGCGCGTGGGCGTCCAGCACCCAAAAAAAGGGGGGGAAGTCGAGGAGCTCGAGCAGCGCTAGCGCCTGCAGCAGCAGCACCACGGCCGCGCATTTCCAGCCGTGCGGCAGCCGCGTCCGCGCGCACCAGCGCAGCCACCACGCCACGTTCAGGAGCCCTCGGGGACACCAAAAAAAAAAAAAAAAAAAAAGGGTTACGGGGTGAGGGAGGCACCCCAAAAAGGGGTACGAACCCCCCAACCCCGGCTCCTCACCGATCGCCGCGTTCGCTGCCATGTTGTAGCCGTAGTCGAAGCGGACGAGGGTCAGGTAGGAGATGTGGGCAGCGAGGATGAGGAGGAGGAAGGCTCTGAGGATGCTGATTAAGGCCGGGCGCTGCAGCCCCAGCGTCCTGCGAGGAAGAGGAGGAGGAGGAAGGAGCGCGCTGGTTGTCGGCGCTGGTTGTCACCGCCGGCATCACCGGCGTCCCCGTGGTCACCCACCTGACACCGCAGAGGTACACGGAGTGCAGGATGACAGCCGAGGCGCAGAAATAGTCTAGTTTCTGCAGGATTTGAGGCTGGGTGAGATGAGGGGTTCTGGCACACACTCCCCCCGCCACGCCGAGCAGGACCCCGGCGTGGGTTTGGGGACAAAGGCCACTCACCTCCGTCACAGCCGTGTCCCTCGTGTGGAAAACGGTGGACCAGAACCAGGCATTTAAGGAGACCTGGGGGAGGCAAACCCCAAAATGTGTGGGGGAACACACACAGGCTACGCAGCCCCCCCCATGCCAGCTGAGCATCACCTCCCCGCCAAGGTCATGTCCCAAATCATCAGGCTCGTTAGGGAAGAGGAGCACCCTGAAAATTGGACGCGGAGGTGCTGGTGGCCAGGGCGTGGGGTTTGCTGATTAATTCAATGAATTAATTAAATGAAAAACCCTCGAGACCCCGCGCTCGGGCAGAGGACATGCAGCGCAGGCTGTGCCCCCGCCAAGTCCCCTTGTCAGCCCTGTGACCACGGGGGCTGCGAGGTGACCCCCAGATGAGGATGTGGGTGCAGCAGAGCCCCCCTGGGGAGGGGAAGGAAAGGGGAAGGAAAGGGGAAGGAAAGGGGAAGGAAAGGGGAAGGAAAGGGGAAGGAAAGGGGAAGGAAAGGGGGCGGGTCAGGGCTCACCCAGGCGAAGGCGACACAGGTGGGGTACATGGGGGACGCAGGGGGAACGGTGGCTTTGTAGCGCAGCAGCATGACGAAGCCGGCCAGGCCATTGAGGAAGGAGGCGAAGGCGGAGGCCGGTTCTTGGAAGAAGAGGAACCGCCAGAACGGCCACTGCAACGGAGAGCAGGGTGGCGGGGTCAATAGGGGACCCCAGTTCCCTCCCGGTCCGTCCCAGTGCCTCCCAGCTCACCTTGCCGTGGAACTGGGGCACCCTGTGGCCGCCCTGCACGTAGAGCCGCACCGTCAGCCACATGCACTCGTACTTGCAGTCGTCGCGGCAGGTCCAGCCTGTGGCCGGGGGGGTAAGCGGTGGGAGGGGGGCGGCTGCTGTGGCCTCCCAGTCCCTCCCAGTATGGACCATCAGGCTGTGTGGCCAGACCACTACAGGTACTGGGAGCACCAGGATGCAGTTGGGGTGATGGGGAGCTGGGCAGGGGACACACCCTGTGTGGCTGGGGGTCCGCTGCTGTGCTGGGGACAGGCAGGACACCCAGACATTCCTCCAGTGACTCCCAGTACAGCCCAGTGTCCCCTCACAAATAGTCTAGTGACCCACTAAACGACTCGACAAAGGCTAGCACCTCCCCCAGCAAAACCCAGCGTCTCCCAGTACAGCCCAGCACCCCCTAGCCTGGCCGCAGACAGCCCCAGTGCTTCCTAGCCCCGCCCCAGTCCATCCCAGTGCTTCCCAGTGAGCCCCAGAACAGAACTATAACGGCCCAGTGCCTCCCAGTACGGCCCAGCGCCCCCCAGCCAGGCCCCAGCACAGCCCAGCTGCTCCCCAGCCCACCCCAGTCCATGCCAGTCCATCCCAGTCCACCCCAGTGCCGGATCCCGTCCGCACGCTCCAGCCCCGCCCGCCCAGGCAGCCGCTCCGGGGGCGTGGCCTCCGTGATGGGCGTGGCTTCTGTGATGGGCGTGGCCCGCCGAGTGGGCATGGTCTCATTTTGGGGGCGTGGCCCGCCAGCCCTGTGGGCGTGGCCTGGAGCGGCAGCCAATGGCCGCGAGGCGGGGGCGGTACCTGTCAGGCCCATGTAGAGCGGCTGGCGGGCGCGGAAGTGCCGCAGCGCCGCCCCCGAGCAGTTCTGCCGCTCGCAACGGCCCAGGCACTCCCGGTACAGCGGCTCCCGGTCACCCTGCGAGCCCCGGGCCGGGCCTGGCGCCGTCGCTGCCCCGAGCAGCAGCAACAACGCGGCCCGAGCCGCGCCGCCGCCGGCCGCCATCGCCGCCCGGCCCGCCCCCTCAACTTCCGGCCCACCCCGGAAACGGGGGCCGGCGCGGGGCACTATGGGATATAACGCCTCCGCCTACCACTGGGATGATGGGATACAGTCCTCCAGGGCGGGAGGCTCATGGGATATATCCCCCCCATGGGCACCCTCCGCAGAGGCTCATGGGATATATTCCCCCACCAGTGCACAGCGTATCCCGGGGGGCTGCCGAGCCCCGGGGGGTGTGCGGGGACCCCGGCTCCCCGGGGGGCTCGGGGCCGGGCCGGGGGCAGCACGGGCTGGGCCCTGCAGGCTCCGGCCATGCCTGACCCCGGACGGGGCCCGTGGGGCGAGGACCCCGAGGTGGCCGCGGTCCCGCGGGGGTGCCAATGGCCGGGGACGGGGAGGACATGCCACCCCCTGTGCCCTCCCCCGGGGTGGCCGTTGTCCTGTCTTAGGGTGGTGGTGACAGGCTGGCTCCTGTCCCCAAGGAGCCATCACACCTGGGCACATGGGGGTTCCAGCCCCCCCAGCATCGGGGCTCCTTCTCCAGCCCCTCCCTGGGGGCTGCGGGTGGCCACGGTGACATGCGTGGGAACACGGGATGGGGACATGGTGGGGACAACCAGCCCCATGTGGGGACGCTCTCCCGGTTCTGCTTGGCTGGGGGGTCCGGTTGGCTGTATGCAGAGTCCCCATTGCTGGCTGTGACCATCCCAGAGGACCCCGTGTCCCAGTGTCCCTCCCTGTGCACCCAGGGCAGCCAAGTATCTTGTGCCCAGGGCGGGGGACAGACGCCAGCTCCAGGCCACCTCATTGGGGACCCATCGCGTGCTGCTGGGGTGTCCCTGCACCCCAGGACTGTCCCCCCCCCCCCCCACCCTCTGGGATTATCCTCATGTCCCCAAACCCAGGAGTGGCGTTGCTGTCCCCTTCCCCTGCACGGGTGACAGTCGCAGCCCCAGCGGGGCAGGTGAGGGGACAAGGACGGTGCTTTTCTCCCCGCGGTGACGCCTCCGCGCCCCCAACCCTGCAGCCTGTGCAGCCCCCCCGGGGTGCGGGACCCCGGGACCACCGGGCCGGGGGGCGTCCCGGCCCGTGAGGGGTTCGCTGCCCCCTAGGAGCGGGGGGTCCCGATGCTCCCGGTGCAGCGGGGGCGGCGGGAGCGCGCGCGGGAACGGCGGGGGGCGGGCGCGCCCTCCCCCGGGGCCGGGAGCGCGCGGCGCGGCCCCGCCAGGCGGAGCCCGGGAGCGGCGGGAGGCGGCGGCTCCGCACCGCAAACTTTCCCGGAGCGGCCGGCGGGGGCCATGGGCCGCGGCCCGCGCTGAGCACCATGATCCCCGCCGGACGCTGCCTCTGCGCCGGGCTCCTGCTCGCCGCCCTGTGCGGCCCCCCCGCCGCCGCCGAAGGTGGGTCCGACCGTACCGGGACCGGGGGTGGGGGGGGACACCGGGGAGCGAGGGGATAGCGGGAACAGGGAGGACACCGGGCCGCAGGAGCGGCCCCCCCCGGTGGCGGCGGGACTTCGTGCAAAGTTTTGCACGGGAGCGACCGGCACCGGGGGAGCACCGGGGGGGACGGGGAGGGGACCGGGGATCACCGGGCGGGGGGGGGGGCAGCAAGCTGAGGGTCGGCGTGCACGGGGGTTGCTCGGTTGAAAGTGACGGGACCTCCCCGCTCCCAATGCCTCCCGGTGCCCCCTCGGTCCCCCCCGGTTGTCCCCGCCGCGGGCAGCGCGTCCCCGCGCCGCGATCGCCTGCAGGGACTGGGGGGCCGGACTGGGCTGGACTGGGAGGCGCTGGGCCGGACGGGGCTGCCCTGCCCGCTCTGCCCCGGCCCCCCCCGAGCGGGACGAGTCCCGGGTCCGCTGCCCCGGGAGGAGTTTGGAGAACCCGGTACCGCCCCGAGGAGCGGGGACCCCCCCCCCGGCTGCAGCCAGCGCTCCGGTAACTCCCGGGGAAGCAGGGGCGGGGGTGGGCACCCCAAATTCCCGGGGTTCCCTTCCCGGAGCCGCGGGGAAGTTTCGGGGTGCAGGGCAGGGAGCCGCGGGGTGCCGGGGCAGGAGCGGGTGGGTGGCTGGGTGGGTGCGTCCCCGTCGCTCCCATCCACATTCTCGACGTGCCGCACCCTGCCCAGCCCGGAGAGCGGCCGGGAGGGAGCGGGGAGCAGCCCGGGCAGGAGCTCTGGCCCCGGGCCTCGGCGGGGACAGCGCTGGCAGGGACAAGGACAAGGATGGGGCTGGTGGCCCCGAGGTGGCCACCAGCAGCCCCAGAAGTGGCTGGCAGGGGGACAAGGACGGAGGTGGTGGCCCCAAGGTGGCCACCAGAAGTGGCTCGCAGGGTTTGAGCCCCGCGTTTGGGGGGTCCAGGTCCAGCACCGGGCGTGTTTTGGGAAGCAAACGCCTGGTGGGGATGAGCGGTGCGGAGCTGTGGGGCAGGGACATGGGGACATGCAGGGTCCTCTCTGCTCCTGGCACCCCACGGCTTGCCCTGCTCAGAGGGTCTGTGCCTGGGGAGCTCCCAGCTCTGGGTTGGGGACACACCGGTGTGTCCCAATGTCCCCAACGCTGTCCCTTGGGCCAGATCCTTGTGTTGGCCAGGAGGGGATGACCAGCAGCCCCAGCTTGGTGACAACTGGGGCCAGTGCAGCCCTGTGGGCACATGGCTGGTGGCTCTGCTAGACCCCTCGGTGGCCACCTGCGGGCAGACGGGACGATCCGCGGTGGCACTGCCCACAGGGACAGGTCACTGCCTGCCTGGCTGGGGACCCGGGGGAGCTGGCAGGACTGAAACCCACGGGATGGAGCCGGGATCCCGCCAGGATCCGTCCCCGTTCCCGTCCCACCTGCCCTTCGCCCGGGACAGCCAGCACCCCCTGCCCGCGCCGTGGGGCAGACCTTGAGCTTTGGCCGCTCGCCGCGATGGCACCGTTTCCTCCTGGGGGGACCCTCTGGTGCGCAGCCAAAGCCACCGCAGTGGGCTGAGAGCTGAACCCCAAATTTGGGGGGCACCCCAGCCGTGCCCAGGGGTTCTCCTTGGCTCGGTGGCCCTGCAGCAGGCAGAGGAGGTGGCCGGCAGCCACGAGGCCGTGCAGGCAGCTGCCGGCACCAGGGGCTGTCACTCAGCCGTGGTGCGGCCGGTGGCCCCTCCAGCCAGGCACAGGGACGCCAAACCCGGGTGGAGGGCAGGGTACGGCTGCTTGACCCCCATGTGCCTCAGTGTCCCCTTGTCCCATGCGCAGGGCGGGGACGGCGGTGGCACCGGGGCGGTGGCAGGGGGGCGCCGGAGCGGAGCTGGGGTGCAGGGGTCTGTGGCGGCGGGGGCCGCGGGGGCCGCGGGCGCGCCGGGGCTGGGCCGTGCCCGCCAGCCCTGCGTCACCGCTGCTCCCCAAACACGCCCGACCTGAAAAGGCGGTTCCTGCCGGGAGCGGGCGGCCGGGGGCCTCGGTGCCACCCATGGCCGTGACTCACCCGCCCGACACGGGGCCCAGGGCGGGCTCACGCACCCCCCAAACCCGTCCCCCGATACCCCGGGGATGGTCCCCTGGCCAGAAACCCCCCGTGGGACGGGGCCAGCCGGGCTCCGGCAGCCGCCACCGCTCAACAATCGGGTCTTGTCTCGGCGCGGCCCCCCCGCCGGCGTGGGCAGAGCATTCCTGCCCGCGGCCCCCGCTCCGGCCCCCGGCACGGGGCACCCGGGGAGGGGTTTGCAGCAAGACCTGGGTTTGCAGGTCCCAGCTCAGCCCCCGACACCCACCGCGGGGACAGGGTGACATCGGCCCCCAGGTGTCCCTCGTGCGGGGGGCCGGGTGCCAAAGCGGGAGCAGTTTTGCCGCGTGCCGGGGCGGGAGATCCAGGAAACCCATCGGAAGCTGTTGGGAGATAATCATCTATCTCCGTATCCGCGGCGCTTCCTGCGGACACCGGTGGTGCCACCGCAGGGTCACTTTCCCGTGGGGGCGAGGACGAAGGGGACGGGACCCCCGGCTGAGCTCCCACTGTGTCCCCACAGTCTGCACGGGGACCGACATGAAGCTGCTGCGTCCCTCCAGCCCTGAGAGCCACTACGAGACCCTGCGGCACCTCTACCAGGGCTGCCAGGTGGTGCAGGGCAACCTGGAGCTCACCTACCTGCCCCCCGACGCCGACACCGCCTTCCTCAAGGTGCACGAAAGAGGGGAAAAACCCCCCCGGGTGGGGCATGGCGGGGGTCTGGCTGTGCCCCTCACAGTGTCCCCTTGTCCTCAGGACATCAAGGAGGTGCAAGGCTACGTGCTGATCGCGGAGAACCAAGTGAGCGGGTTGGAGCTGCAGAACCTGCGCATCATCCGGGGGACGCAGCTGTTCCAGGAGCGTTACGCCCTGGCCGTGGTGGGCAACGCCGGCCCCGCCGGCACCCCGGGGCTGCGCCAGCTCGGCATGAGGCACCTCACAGGTCAGGGACACCTTCCCCGGGGTGGGGGCTCCTGCTGTGAGGTGCTGGGGGGGCTGCGGGTCCCTGCCTGGGGGTGCTGGTCCCCAACAGTCCCTGCCTGGAGCGCTGGGTCTCTGCCCAGGGCTGGGTGTCCCCATGGGGTGGCAGATCCCCCCAATCCATGGCTGCATGTCCCCATGGGGCTACAGGTCCCCCCAATCCATAGCTGGGCGTCCCCATGGGGCTGTATGTTGCCCCCCAATCCATGGCTGGATGTCGCCATGGGGCTGCAGATCCCTGCCCAGGGCTGGGTGTCCCCATGGGGCTACAGGTCTCCGCAATCCATGGCTGGGTGTCCCCATGGGACTGTAGGTCCCCCCCATCCAGGGCTGGGTGTCCCCATGGGGCTGCACCCCCCCCTCCCCATGCTGACCTCCCGTACCTGTCCCTGCACAGAGATCCTGAAAGGGGGGGTGCGCATCGAGGGGAACCCCCAGCTCTGCTTCCAGGAGACCATCCTCTGGGCTGACATCTTCCACCGGCACAACGAGCTCCGTGGCGAGACCCTCGTGGAGAGCGCCCGCAGCCGCAGCTGTGAGCACCCCGGAGGGGCTGGGGGGGGCGGCTTGGACCTAGGGAGGGGGCTCGGGGAGTTGCCAGCCCCCCCCGGCATCACCCCCCTCACTGCAGGTCCCGACTGCCGGGCGCTGTGTCCCGAGGGGCACTGCTGGGGCGAGGGGCCACAGGACTGCCAGACTCGTGAGTACAGACACCTCTGCCCTCCCCGGGACCCCCAAAACCCTGCCGGCCCCTCCAGAATCTCTGGGGATCCCCCCTCCCTCTGCATGTCCCTGCCCCGTTGACCCCAATTCGCCACCTCAATCCTGGCCCCAGAGACCCCCTGGAGTTCCCAGCTGCCCCCCGCCAGCTCCCCAGAATCCCTGCTCTGGGGACCCCCACATCCCTGTCCCATTGACCCCAACTTGTCACCTTAATCCTGGCCCCAGAGACCTCCTGCTTGCTCCCCCCCACTCCCCATGGGCTCCCCAGAATCCCTGCTCTGGGGACCCCCACATCCCTGTCCCGTTGTCCCCAACTTGTCACCTAAATCCTGTCCCCAGAGCCCTCCCCCGGACTTCCCACTTGCTCCCCCAGTCTCCCCATGGGGTCCCCAGAATCCCTGCTCTGAGGACACCCACTTACCCCCCAAATCCCTGTCCCATTGTCCCATACTTGTCACCTAAATCCTGTCCCCAGAGACCCCCTGGACCTCCTGCTTCCCCCACCCCCAGCATCCCTGCTCTGGAGCCCCCCACTTACTCCCCCTTATCTGACCCATTGTCCCCTACTTGGCACCCAAATCCTTACCCTGGGGGGGGCTCCCTCACCCCCTGTAAATCCCTGCCCTGGGAATCCACCTGCACCCCATCCTGGGGACAACCCCTGGGGAGGAGCGGGGGGGCATTTGGGGGGTCCTTGTCCCCATAGCACGTCTCTGTGCCCGCCCCCCCCGCAGTGACCAACAGCATCTGCCACGGCTGCCCGCGCTGCAAGGGCACGAAGCCGACGGATTGCTGCCACGAGCAGTGCGCCGCCGGCTGCACCGGCCCCAAGCACTCCGACTGCCTGGTGAGCGCCGGGGACGCCGGGGGGACCCGCAGGGACACAGCGCGGGGGGTGACATCCACCATTGTGTGTGTTCCCCCCGCCCAGGCCTGCCTGAACTTCAACCGGAGCGGGATCTGCGAGCTGCACTGTCCCCCCCTCGTCATCTACAACTCGGACACCTTCGAGTCGGTGCCCAACCGCGATGGGCGCTACACCTTCGGTGCCAGCTGCGTCAGCCAGTGCCCCTGTGCGTGTGGTGGCAGCGGGGGGGGGGACGCTGCTGAGCCACCGCAGCCCTGACCCCCTCCTCACCCCCCCCAGATAACTACCTGGCGACCGAGGTGGGATCCTGCACCCTCGTGTGCCCCCAGAACAGCCAAGAGGTGACGGTCAACAACGTCCAGAAGTGCGAGAAGTGCAGCAAACCCTGCCCGGAGGGTGAGCAGCCCCCCGTTGGCACCTGGGGGGACCCTGGGGACCCCGGGCTGCTGGCCATGCCCTCGGGGGGGCCCTGGGGACCCTGGGGTGTGCTGGCCGTGTCCCAAGGGGTGGCCCTGGGGTGCTGGCCAAGCGCTTTGGGGGTCCCTCCATGGCTGGCGAGGCAGGAGCAGTGAGTGTTTTGGGGGGAGCGGGGGTCCCGGCGGAGCCCCCCAGCCCTGCCGTGCCCCCCCGCAGTGTGCTACGGGCTGGGGGTGGATTTCCTGAAGGGCGTCCGCGCCGTCAATGCCTCCAACATCCAGCACTTCAACGGCTGCACCAAGATTTTCGGCAGCTTGGCCTTCCTGCCCGAGACCTTCGCCGGGTAAGGACCCCCCCACGAGCCCACAGGCGGCCACCGGGACCCCCCCGGGACCCCCACCCGCTCCAACCTCCCTCCTGTCCCCGGCAGAGACCCCAGCACCAACACACCCGCCCTGGACCCCAAACTGCTGCGGATCTTCGAGAGCCTGGAGGAGCTGACAGGTGAGAGCTGGGGGAGCCGGGGGGGCTGCGGATGGGGCTGAGAGGGACACGGGGGGGTCACAGTGACACTCGTCTCCCCACAGGTTTCCTCTACATCGCCGCCTGGCCCCCCGGCATATCAGACCTGGGCGTCTTCCAAAACCTGCGGGTGATCCGGGGCCGCGTGTTGCACAAGTGAGCGGGGTTGGGGACACGGGGTGGGGGACGCGGGGACGTTTTGGGGGGGTCTCCGTGCTCACCCGGCGGTGTCTCGGCAGCGGCGCCTACTCGCTGACGCTGCAGGATCTGGGGGTGCGGGCGCTGGGGCTGCGCGCCCTGCGGGAGATCAGCAGCGGGATGGTCCTCGTCCACCACAACCCCCAGCTCTGCTTCCTGCAGAAGGTGCCCTGGGGCAGCATCTTCCGCAACCCCCGGCAGCGCCTCTTCCAGACCCACAACAAACCCCCCGAGCAGTGCGGTGAGTGGCACCCGGGGTGGGGAGAACGGGGTTGGGGGGAGAGCTGGTGGATCCCACCGTGGTGCTCATAGAGAGTGTCCTGGGTGCTTGTGAGGCCAAACTGCAAATCCCGGGGTCACTTTGGGCCCCTCGCACCAAGAAAGGCCTCGAGGTGCTGGAGCGAGTTGAGAGAAGGGAACGGAGCTGGTGAGGGGCTGGAGCACAAGGGTGATGGGAGCGGCCGAGGGAGCTGGGGGTTCAGCTGGAGAACAGGAGCTGAGGGGAGACCTTCTGATCTCTGACCTGCCTGAAAGGAGCTTGGAGCCAGGGGGGTCGGGCTCTGCTCCCCAGGAACAAGCGCCAGGACCAGAGGAAACGGCCTCAAGTTGCGCCAGGGGAGGTTGAGGTTGGATCTGGGGAACAATTTCTTCCTCAAAGGGCTGTGGGGCATTGGAACAGGCTGCCCAGGGCAGTGCTGGAGTCACCATCCCTGGAGGGGTTGGACAGACGGACACGAGGTTCTCAGGACATGGGGCAGTGCCAGGGCTGGGGGAATGGTTGGACTTGATGTTCTTGAGGGGCTTTTCCAACCAAAACGATCCTGTGATCCTGTGAAACCTTCTGAGGGTGCACTCGATCCCTCTGTCTGCGTCATTGACACGTATGTCTCGGTCATTGTCACCTGTGTCTGTGTGTCCCCCCCGCCAGAAAGCGAGGGGCTGGTCTGCTCCCCGCTCTGCGCCCACGGCCACTGCTGGGGCCCTGGCCCGACCCAGTGTGTCACCTGCCAGCGGTTCCTGCGGGGACAAGAGTGCGTCGCCTCCTGCAACATCCTGGACGGGTGAGCGGGGAGCCCCGGGGACAACGGGCAGAGCCCCCCCCACACCGGTGGGGCTCCGGGACCCACATCCCTGCACCCACCCCACGCTCCCTTCTCCCCGCAGAGCCGTCCGGGAACACGCCAACGGGACGCGGTGCCTGCCCTGTCACTCCGAGTGCCAGCCCCAGAACGGCACCGAGACCTGCTTCGGCTCCGTGAGGACACGAGGGGACGGAGAGGGGGCTGGGGGGCAGCCCCGGACGCCCGGGTCCCTCACCCCCTCCTCTATATCCCCCCGCAGGAGGCGGACCAGTGCGTGGCGTGCGCCCACTACAAGGACGCGCAGCAGTGCGTGCGGCGCTGTCCCAGCGGGGTGAAGGCGGACGCCTCTTTTGTCCCCATCTGGAAGTACCCGGACGAGGACGGTGTCTGCCAGCTCTGCCCCACCAACTGCACCCACTCGTGAGTCGGGTTTGCGGGGGGCGACGGGGAAAGGGGGGGTCACAGCGGGATGCTGACGCGGGGGATGTTGTTGCGTCCCCAAGGTGCACGATCCGGGATGAGGACGGGTGTCCTGTGGATCAAAAACCGAGGTACGAGCGCCCTGTGCCACCCTGACCCCCACCCCTCAGGGTGCTGGGGGGCTCCCCCAGCAGGGACCCCCACCCCGGTCACCTCCTGTCCCCCAGCCAGGTGACATCCATCATCGCCGGCGTGGTGGGGGCTCTGCTGGTCGTCGTCCTCCTGCTCATCACCGTCATCTGCGTCAAGCGCCGGCGGCAGCAGGAGCGCAAACACACCATGCGGCGCCTGCTGCAGGAGACCGAGGTGGGGACATGGGAACCCCTGGTGCTGAGGGGGGGCCAGCAGCGCGGCTCTGACCCCCCCTCACCCACTCGTGTGTGTCCCACAGCTGGTGGAGCCGCTGACGCCCAGCGGGGCCCTCCCCAACCAGGCACAGATGCGGATCCTCAAGGAGACGGAGCTCAAGAAAGTCAAAGTTTTGGGCTCCGGTGCTTTTGGCACCGTCTATAAGGTGTGGGGCTGGGGGGGGCTGTTTCACCAGCGGGGTGGGGACATCCCTGCTCTGCCCCCCTCACGTATGTCCCCCCGTTCGCAGGGCATCTGGATCCCCGACGGCGAGAGCGTGAAGATCCCGGTGGCCATCAAGGTCTTGCGGGAGAACACGTCGCCCAAAGCCAACAAGGAGATTTTGGACGTGAGTGTTCCGGCAGTGCCAGGGGGCGAGCGGTGGCCCCCCCGCCCAGCCTGACCTGCCCCTTTCCCCCCCCCAACAGGAAGCCTACGTGATGGCGGGGGTGGGCAGTCCCTACGTGTCCCGGCTCCTGGGCATCTGCCTGACGTCCACGGTGCAGCTGGTGACGCAGCTGATGCCCTACGGCTGCCTCTTGGACTACGTGCGTGAGAACAAGGATCACATCGGCTCCCAGGACCTGCTCAACTGGTGTGTGCAGATCGCCAAGGTAGGACACGGGGTCCGGGGGGACATGGTGGGGACACTGCGGGGTCCCGGGGCCAGGCTGATGTGTGCTGTCCCCAGGGGATGAGTTACCTAGAGGAGGTGCGGCTGGTGCACCGGGACCTGGCCGCTCGCAACGTCCTCGTCAAGAGCCCCAACCACGTCAAGATCACCGACTTCGGGCTGGCCCGGCTGCTCGACATCGATGAGACCGAGTACCACGCTGACGGTGGCAAGGTGGGGCTTGGGGACACGGGGACGGGGTGGTGGGGACCATGGTGCTTCCCCCTGGGGACAGCCAGACCCCCCCAGTCCTGCCCATAGAATCATCAAATCATTTTGGTTGGAAAAGCCCCTCAAGTCCAACCGTTCCCCCACCCCTGGCGCTGCCCCGTGTCCTGAGAACCTCATGTCCGTCTGTCCAACCCCTCCAGGGATGGTGACTCCAGCACTGCCCTGGGCAGCCTGTTCCAATGCCCCACAGCCCTTTGGGGAAGAAATTGTTCCAAATTTCCAGTCTAAACCTCCCCGGCACAACTTGAGGCCGTTTCCTCTCATGCTTCTCTCCGTCTGCCGTCCCAGGTCCCCATCAAGTGGATGGCACTTGAATCCATCCTCCGCCGTCGCTTCACGCACCAGAGCGACGTCTGGAGCTACGGTACGTCGGGGTGACCCCATCCCTGGGCTGGGGGGGGACCTGGGGCACCGCTCACCCCCATCCCTGTCCCCCCAGGTGTCACTGTGTGGGAGCTGATGACATTTGGGGCAAAACCCTACGACGGGATCCCTGCTCGGGAGATCCCAGATCTGCTGGAGAAGGGCGAGCGGTTGCCGCAGCCGCCCATCTGCACCATCGACGTCTACATGATCATGGTGAAATGTACGGGGAGGGGGACAAGGACACAGGGACATGGTGGCACTTCTGCCCCCCTCACCCCCAGCCCTGACATCACCCGGTTCTTGCCCCCCCAGGCTGGATGATCGACTCTGAGTGCCGACCCAAATTTCGGGAGCTGGTCACCGAGTTCTCCCGCATGGCCCGCGACCCGCAGCGCTTCGTCGTCATCCAGGTACGCGGCTCCCCGGGGGTCCTGCCCCCCCGCCAGCACCCAGGGGGGGCACTAACCTCTCACACCCCCCACAGAACGACCTGGCGGGGCTGCCGGGCTCCATGGACAGCACATTCTACCGCGCGCTGCTGGAGGAGGAGGACATGGGGGACCTGGTTGATGCCGAGGAGTACCTGGTACCTCACCAGGGCTTCTTCAGCGCCGAGAGCTCCAGCGCCTACCGCAGCCGCATCTCCTCCACGCGGGTGGGTAGGGGGCAAAGGGGAGCCCCCCCCTTTGCTGCCAGAGGTGACCCTAGTGCTGGCAGGGGGGGATGTGGGGGTGCAAATCCCCCCCCCACGGGCACGGGGATGGGTCCCTTGATGTGGGGTGCCAGCGCCTGACTCAGTGCCCCAAATCCTGTCCCCAGAGCACGGCGGAAACCCCGGCTGATGTGGAGGAGGGTGAAGGTTTGGCCGCCTTCCCCTTCCCCCCGCCGGGGCTGGCGGAGGGGCCAGAGGGTCCCGTGCTGGAGCCACCGGAGGAGGATGGGGGGACCAAGGGGGTCCTGCAGAGCGGGGGGACGCGGGAGCCTGGCTCCCTGCCCCGGTACAGCGAGGATCCCACCGTGCTGGCGGCCGAGGACGGCGAGAGTCTGGACCCCGAGGGTGTCACCCCCCCGGCCCCCCGCACCGCCATGCCAGGTAGGGAGGGGACAAGGGGGACCCTGCGCAGGGGTGCACTCAGCCCATGGTGGTCTCTAACGTGTCCCTTGTTGCTGCAGAGTACGTGAACCAGGCTGCGGAGCGGCGGTCCCCCCCCCGGCACCCCCGCGCACCCCCGTCCCCGCTGGACAAGCCCAAGGGACACCAGGGGAAGAACGGGCTCATCAAGGACACCAAGAACCCCTTCGCCGGGCCCTTTGGCCACGCCGTGGAGAACCCCGAGTACCTGGCCCCTCCCGGGCCCTTCAGCCAGGCCTTCGACAACCCCTATTACTGGAACCAGGACCCCCCCAAACCCGGTGGCCCTGAGGGTGGCCCCGGCACGATGCCCACAGCCGAGAACCCCGAGTACCTGGGCCTGGCCGGCCCTGACAATGCGGCCGCGTAGGGCTGGGGACAGACCCCCCCACTTCGCCGAGGCAGCTTGTGGGGGACAGCACGGCGAGCCATGGGGCTGTCCCCTCTGCCCGGTGGCTAATGCCACGCAGTTACACCAAGCACCCAGGACGCTGTGGGACACTCGTGGGGACAGGAAGGTCACCCTTTGTGCCAGGTGTTGCTTTGGGGACCCCCAAGCCACACTGAGCCTGGGGACACGCAGCCCATCACCGTCACCCCAAAGGCTCCACCGCCACCACCCCCTTCTCCAGGCTCTCCCCATCCCTTGCTGGCGCCCCTGCTGCGCCAGGACACACGGACTTGCACTGAGAGCTGACAGACGCCGGACACGCGTCCCAGCTCCTCCCGGATTCTTTTGAAGCCGACTGTATCGCACCAAGATGTATATTTGATAATTGTACATTGTTTTTTTTATTACTCCCTTTGTCTGTGTGATTTCTCCTTCCTCCAGTGCAGGGGACCCGGGGTCACCTCCTGGGGACAATCGTGTCCTTTCCCTCAGCTGCCACCACCCGGGGAGTCAGCAAAGGGCAGGACACACTTTTTGGGAGGGTAAAAGTCCCGATCCCACCGGGCAGGCAGGAGCCGGGACCTGATTTAAACCCATTTTCATGCTTCAGTGCCCCTGTCCCACCCCCGTGACCAAGCGACACGAGAGGGGCCACCACTTTCTCCGTCCTTTATTCACTGGGTTTATACACAGTATAGAATAAATAGGGGGGGCCCCTCGGCCAGCTCAGCCACCCCTGGTGAGGGGCAGAGTCGTTACGGGGGAGGGAAGCTCATTAAATAAACCTCTTGGCCATGGGGACGGAGCCAAGACGGGGTTCCCATGCCCGGGGGGGGGCAGCCGGTCCCCGCTGCCCTCGCACCGGTTTAAACAGTGACAGGAGAGACTTTAATTATTAACGAATCACACTAAAACTTGAGAGTGAGTGGTTTTTCCTCTGCTGGGGGGGCTGGAGCTGCCAAGTCCCCCCCACACACACAGCTGGCCTGGCTCCCCCGAGGGCTGGGAAAAGAGTTTGGTGACGTCCCCAAATCCACAGGGGCTGAGGGAGGGGGGAGCCCCCCCCCCACTGCTGGGGGGAGGCAAAGGCAGGCAGGGAGCCCTCCCACATCGTGGGGGGTCAGGCACGGCGGGGACATGACCCAAAGGGACCTGTCAGAACAGCCCCCCCGGCCCAGTGACACCAGTACCGGCAGCTCTGCCCATCCCAGCGCTCGCCCCCAGTTACAGGGGAGGGTCCTGACATTGTCACATTGCCCCAATGTCCCTGGTCCCCGCCCCGGCGTGTGCAGGAACAAACGAAGGCAGCGCAGAGTGAAGCTGGGGGGGGGGCCAGTCGGAGGTCACTGGTGGTCACTGGGAGGTCCCAGCCAGGCGCGGGGGCTACAGGATGACGCAGGGGGGGCGGCTGTTGGTGATTTTCTCCAGTGGTTCCCCATTCCTCGCTCGGCGAATCGCTTCAATCAGCTGAGGAGACAAGAGGGGAGAACACGTGGGGGTCAGGCAACTCCACAGGGGCAAATCCCAGCCACGCCAAGGCAGGAAGCGCAGGAACCTTCATCCCCCACTCCCCACACGGCTCAGGGTCGCTCCGTACCCCGGCAGGACCTGCAGCAGGTCTTGGCAGGGTGGTATGAAGGAGAACAACATCTAATGAGATTGTGAGTGTCACCAGAGCTCAGGGAGAACCGGTGGGTGAGGAAATGGGGATGTCGAGGGAAAAACAGGACACAGGGGAGGTCGCTGTGAAAATAAATATACCTTTAAGTGACCCAAGGACTCTGCAGGGCTGGTACTTACGTCCTTCTCGTAGGGAAATCCTCCGTTCTCCAGCTTGGAGAAAACCAGCTGCCCATTGATCTCAATCTCAAAGGCACCTGAAAAGCACCCAGGGCCAAACTATGAGCTGTGTCCCCAACCTGCACAGTGTCACAACCCTGTGTCCCCACCCCACACGGTGTCACCAACCCCACGCCTGTCCCGCCACCGTTCCTGCTGCACTGAGCCCCAGCACAGGCACCCAGGAGGCAGAAACGCCGCGGTGTCGCCTCCAGGCCTTACCCCTGGCAGCAGGATGGGGCTGGCAGAGCACACAGGGCACCCCCAGAGAGCCCAGGGGGCTCCCCCCAGCCCCCCAGGCTCCAGAGTGTCTGCACGGCCCGAGACCTGGCTGAGGGGCAGCCCCTACCATATGCAGCACTCAATGAGGGCACAACCCCCCCAGCCTCACCACAAGGTTTCCACCAGCTCAGCACCCCCCAAGCAGGGCTGACACCCCACACTGCTGTGGAAGCAGGTGGGGGGTCACCCCAACCACAGCACAGCCCAGCAGGGCCCCCCCGCAGCCTTACCGGTGCCCCCCAGGCGGGACTCGATCTCGATGTCAGGGTACTCCTCCCGCACCGCGCTCGCCAGCTCCTGGTATGTGGGCTCAAAGCCGCAGGGCTCGCTGGGGGCGGGGGGGCAAGTGAGGGGGCACAGTGCGGGGAGCCCCCACCAGCACCCCCCATCACCCTGTCCAACCCTTCCCCAAAGTAGGGACCCCCAGCACCCACCTCCCCTGCTGCTGCTCCCCCAAACCCCACGACCCCTGTCTCTGAGTCACTCCTGTCCCTGTGTGCCCCCCAAACCTTCCCCCCCTGCACCTAGAATCACAGAATGTCAGAGGTTGGAAGGGACCTCGAAAACTCATCCAGTGCAACCCCCCCGCCGGAGCAGGAACACCCAGATGAGGTTACACAGGAAGGTGTCCAGGCGGGTTGGAATGTCTGCAGAGAAGGAGACTCCACAGCCTCCCTGGGCAGCCTGATCCAGGCTCTGGCACCCTCACTGGGAAGAAGTTTCTTCTCCTATTTAAGTGGAACCTCCTGTGTTCCAGTTTGCACCCATTGCCCCTTGTCCTGTCACTGGCTGTCACCCAGAAGAGCCTGGCTCCATCCTCCTGACACTCCCCCTTTCCATATTGATCCCCATGAATGAGTCACCCCTCAGTCTCCTCCAGCTCAGAGCCCCAGCTCCTCAGCCTTTCCTCACACGGGAGATGCTCCACTCCCTCCAGCATCTTCGTGGCTGCGCTGGACTCTCTCCAGCAGTTCCCTGTCCTGGAGCTGAGGGGCCCAGAACTGGACACAATATTCCAGATGTGGCCTCCCCAGGGCAGAGCAGAGGGGCAGGAGAACCTCTCTGACCTCCTGACCACCCCCTTCTAATCCCCCCCAGGTCCCATTTGCCTTCCTGGCCCTCACTGCTCCCCAGCCCCCCATACCCCACACACTCCCCTGCTCCCCAACTCCCCCCAAATCCTGCAGGAAACCCCTCCAGTCCCCCCGGAATCACGGGCCTGACCCCCCCAGCCCCCCGCACACCTCACCCCAGTTCCCCCAGTCGCTGCTCCCGCCACCCCAGTGTCCCCCTCCCCAGCACCCCCACCCCTCACACCCCCGGAGGCCCCTCCCCGGTTCTTCGCCGCCCGCAGCGCCGCGAACCCCCCAGGGCGGCAAAGCGGCACCGGCGGCACAGCGTGTGCCGGGCGCGGTGCTCACCAATACTCCACCACGATGCGGACCCGCCGCTCGGCCCCGGGCCCCGTCCCGGCCGCCGCCGCCGCCTCCTCGGCCCCGCCGCTCATCGCCGCTCGCCCGCCGCTTCCGGGTGCGCCCACGTGACGCGGCGCTTCCGGTGCGCGGCACCGCCTCCTCTCGTCTGCTCCCGGCGGGCACCCCCGCGCCACCTGCTGGAGGGAGGAGCGCACAGCGGCGGGGCCGCTCTGGCCCGCCGAGTCCCCACGGAACCCGCGGGGACGCGCAGCGACGCCCCGTGGGACCCGCAGTGACACCGTGGGGCCCGCACTGACCCCGTGGGACCCGCAGCAAGCCCATGGGACCCACAACCACCCGTGTGGGACCCGCAAGCACCCCCGTGGAGACACCCACAGACCCCAAGGGGTCACCCACGGCCCCGTGGGACCCTTGTGGAACGCTCAGCGTCCCTCGCGGGGACCCCCTGGACCCCCCATAGGAGCCTCTCTGGGGAGCCTGCGTCCCCAAGGAACCCACGAGGGCACCCACACCCCCTGTGGGGACACGCACGCCCCTTGTGGGGACACCCACAGACCCCACGGGGGCACCCGCGGGCCCTATGGGGCTCCCACGACCCCATGGAGATCCCTCCCACCCCCCATGGAGAGCCTCAAGGGCCCCCACAGACCCGCTAAGGGACCCCCACAGGTCCCCCCCATCCCACAGCCCCCTCACGGGGTCCCTCCCAACCCCAGGGGACGCTGCCACCTGCATGAGACCCCCCATGAGCCCCCCACACACCCCACGGGGTCCCCACCTGCCTCAGTCCCTGTGCTGACCCCATGGGACCCTCCACCCCACGGGCCAATTTGTGGGGTCCCAGGGGAGCCCCAACCCAACCCCCAGAGCCGGGGGGGTCTGGGATGGGCCACCCCCAGGACAGCCATGTCCCCTCCAGCTCCTGGGGTCACCCCAGGGCATTGTGGGAAACTCCCCATCACCAACACAGGGCGGTGGGCTGTGTGTTTGGGGGGGCTCAGACCCCCGGCGCTGACAGGGGACCAGGCTGGACGCCCCGTCCCGGTGCCGGGGGGCTGGGGGACACCCCTGGGTGCCGTGGGGGGGCTGGTGGCGGGTGGCCGGCCCGGGGCGCAGTGATGTCAGGCGGGGGCGGGAGCTGGCGCAGGTAGATAAAGCCGGGGAGAACAGGAATCCCCGGTCCGGCGGGAGCCTGGCGGGACGCGGCGGGCGCCTGCAGGTAGGAACGGGGCCGGGCTGGGGGTCCCTGGCACCAGGGGGACCATCACCACCCCCAGGGACGTTGGCTTTGTCCCTCTGACGTGCCCCGTGTACCCCCTTGCCCCTTCCCTCCCGCCTTGCTCCTGGCTCTTCCTCCTCCTCTGCCGTCCCGGCACAGCCTCACCACCGCCACCGCCACCCCGCAGCCTCTGCACCCCCGTCCCGCCGCCCCGGCACCCACCAGGACCCCCACCCACCACTGAGGGACCTGGGACTCCTGTCCCTTAGTCCTGGTGGCCCTGGGATCACATCTTATAGCCCTGGTGGTCCTGGGACCCCATCCCCTAACCCTGACCCTGTCCCCCAACCCTGGTGACCCTGGGAACTCTGTCCTATAGCTCTGGTGGCCTTGGTCCCCCTGTCCCCTCACCTGGTGGCCCTCGGACCCCATCCCATAGCCCTGGTGGCCCTGGTCCCCCTGTCCTGTAGCTCTGGTGGCCTTGGGACCCCATCCCGCAGCCTCGCCGTCCCCCTGCCCCGCAGTCCTGCTGACTCCATCCACAAACCCTGGTGGCCCTGGGACTCTGTCCCCTAAACCTGATGGCTCTGGTCCCCCTGTCCCATAACCCTGGTGACCCTGGTCCCCTTGCCCCATAGCCGCAAGCCCCCGGTCGCTCTGTTTGTCCCAGACCCCAGGGACACTCTGTGTCCCCCCATCACCCCATCAGAGCCCCGTCACGGCCATCAGGACAGGGCTGGCACCGGGGTGACCTGAGGCCACGGTGATGGGCTGGCGGGTTGGTGACAGGGCTGTGCTGCTGTCCCAGGGTCCTGTGGGGACCCCACCTGTCACATCCCCCTCAGTGTCCCCTGCACCCTGTCCCACTGTGGGCAGCATCACCCCACCTGACCCCTGGTTGTCCCCAGAGTCACCCAGGGCCTGGCCAGGCAGGGAGACACGGGCACAGCCAGGGCAGGGGAGCGGGGACAGAGCCGTGATTCCCTTTCGGTTGGGCAGCCAGGGCAGGGACGTGGCGGGGGCAGCGATGGGAGGGGACAGCGGTGGCAACCGCGCGATGGCATCGGTCCTGCCGCCCATGGACTTGGACCCTGGGCTGGCCGGGAGGCGGGGACGGTGACGATGACGGTGACGGTGACGGGTGGATGATTAACCCGGCCCCGTGCGGCACCGAGGCGATGGCAGGGCCCGGTGTGCGCCCGCGGCCACCAAGTGCCACCGGCGCGGCCACCACACGTGTGTTACGTGTGCGGCATGCTGGTGGCCCCGTGTGCCATCCCGTGCTATGGCTGGGCTCTCCATGGCCACACAGACCCCCCAGCCCCGTTCCAAATCATTTTGGGGCCAAAACAGGCGCTCTGGCTGGTGTCCCCACATCCCCCGAGCGCCGCGGCACTGCGTGGGCGCCGGCACCGGGCTGGGTGACGTGGCGGTGCGGGGGGCCGTGCCGGTGGGTGGGCTCGGGGCCGTTCCCACGGCGGGCGCCGGTCCCTCGCCCCCGGCCGCCGGCGCGGCCGCCCCGGCGCGGATGCCAGCGCGGTGAGGTGGAGCTGGGAGCGGCCGCCAGAACCGGTTTGGCTGGACCCGAGGAGGTGTCTGGGCTGGGCCCCCGCCACGCTCCGCTTCCTGCTGCTGCCGGCGCCGTGGCTCAGCCTGGCAAAGCTCAGCCTGGCAAAGCTCAGCCCGGCAAAGCTCAGCCCAGCAAAGCTCGGCCTAGTTCACTTTGGCCCCGTTCGGCTCAGCCCAACTCGGCTCCACCAGCCCCAGTCTGGCTCAGTCAGTGTCCCCAGTGTCCCCAGGCTCCGGGTGGTGACATGGGGACACTGCACAGCATCCCATGGGGGCTGTGGGGACTCTCAGGCGGCTCGTAGGGGCTGTGCCCCCCCGGCTCCTCTCCTGTCCCCCAACTTCCACACTGGGACAGGGACCCCCGGGGGGAACAGGTGGGGCGGTGCTGAGTCACCCCGCCAGGTGCTGACTCAGCACTTGTGTGGGCACTGGCAAAACACCCCCCGGGCGGGGGGTGCAGCCCCCAGCAGTGCCGTGGCACCAGTGTGGTGGTGCCTGGTGGCCCGTGTGGTCCCCAACCCGGTGGCCATGGGGATGCCCAAGGTGGCCACAGACCCCTGACCCCCCCGCTGGAGCCTCGTGCGGAGCAGGACCTCCTCTCTCCCCCCACCAGATAATGCCATGGAGGGGGGGGCTCAGCAGAGCAGCCTCCAGGAGCCCCCCGGGCCGGGCGGCGTGGAGCAGGACGGGGTCCCCGGCGAGTGGGACGGGGGCGAGGGGCCCCCCGAGGTCAAGCGCTCGCAGCCCCTCTTCATCCACGGCAGCAGGTGGGTTGGGGGGGACCCGATCCTAGGGGGCGAGGCGGGGTCCGGTGCTGGGGGGGCCAGGGGAGCTGAGCCCGTGTCTGCCCGCAGCCGGCCGGTGCCGCCGGAGGAGCCGCGCGCCTCGTCGCTGCCCGCCATCCCCAACCCCTTCCCCGAGCTCTGCAGCCCCTCCAACTCCCCCATCCTCAGCAGCCCGGCCCTGGGGCAGGGACCCCCCCGAGAAGGCGCTTCCCACGTGAGTCGTGGGGCTGGGGAAGGGTGGGAGGGAGCCGCGGGGTGCGCGGCGCCCTGACCGCCCCGCTTTGGCGCAGGTGGTGAAGGTGTTCGGCGAGGACGGCGCGTGCCGCTCGCTGGAGGCGTCGGCGGGGACCACGGCGCGGCAGCTCTGCGAAACGCTGGTGCGGAGGACGCGGGCGCTGCAGGACCAGAGCTGGGCCCTGGTCGAGCTGCACCAGCACCTGGCGCTGGGTGAGCCGCCGGCACGGCACGGCACGGCACGGCACGCTGTGGCACCGCGTGTCCCCTCCCCGGCCGCCGCGCTGAGCCCCGTTGTGTTTCCCATCCCCGCAGAGCGGTGCCTGGAGGACCACGAGGCGGTGGTGGAGGTGCAGAGCTCCTGGCCCCCCGGCGCCGACAGCCGCTTCGTGTTCCGCAAGAACTTCGCCAAGTACGAGCTCTTCAAGAGCAACGCGGTACGTGGCAAAGCCCGCGGGGACGCGGGTGGACAGTGGGGACCTGGATGCTCCACGGGGACCCGGGTGTCCCATGAGGACCTGGGTGTCCCATGGGGACCTGGATGCTCCATGGGGACCTGGATGTTCCGTGGGGGCACGTGTGTCCCATGGGTACCTGGGTGTCCCACAGGGACCCGTACGCTCTCTGGGGACCCTGAGCACCCCATGGTGTCCCCTGACCCCCTGTCCCCCCCGGCAGTCCCTCTTCCCCGAGGTGATGGTGTCCAGCTGCCTGGAGGCGAATAAGAGCATGGCGCATTCTGAGCTCATCCAGGTACGGGGCCACCGCGCCCGGCTGTGCCATGGGGACATCACTGTGCCATGGGGACCTTGCCATGGGGACCCCGCCATGCCCTGGGGACCCTGCCATCCCCCTCAGCCCTCGTGTCCCCCCAGAACTTCCTCAACTCGGGGAGCTGCCCTGAGGTCCAGGGTTTCCTGCACCTGCGGGAGCCGGGGCGCAAGGTCTGGAAGCGTTTCCACTTCTCCCTGCGCCGCTCGGGGCTCTACTACTCCACCAAAGGCACCTCCAAGGTGAGGGGATGGGTGGGGGGCACGGCCGGGGGTGCAGCGGGGCTGGCACTGACACCCCCCCCCGGCCCAGGACCCCCGGCACCTCCAGTACTTCGCCGACCTCACCGAGTCCAACATCTACTACGTGACGCAGGGCAAGAAGCTCTACGGGACACCCACCGAGTTCGGCTTCTGCATCAAGGTGGGGGTGTCCCTGCCAGGCTGGGGGGCCGGGGGGACCGTCCCTTCCCCTGACGAGGGGTCTCTGCCCCACAAGGGCTGCAGGGCTGCCCAGTGATGGCTCCGGTCTCCCCCCGCAGCCCCACAAGGTGCGGAGCGGTGTGAAGGGGCTGAAGCTGCTCTGCAGCGAGGACGAGCAGAGCCGGAGCTGCTGGATGGCGGCTTTTCGCCTCTTCAAGGTGGGACCTGGTGCCCCTGGGAGGGTACAGGGCCCTGTGCTGGGGGGGGATGCTGGGGAGATGCTGGGAAGATGCTGGAGGATGCTGGGGAGATACTGGGGGGACGCTGGGGGGAAGCTGGAGGATGCTGGAGGGATGTCCCCATCCCTGTGCTAGAAAAAATGCAGGATGAGTGTCCCTGTCCCCACACCGGGTGGATGTGGATGTGGAGGTCCCCATCCCCACGCCAGGCGGGTGTCCCCCCACCCCGCTGTGGGACCCCCCCACTGACAGGCCCGTTCCCCCCAGTACGGCATGCAGCTCTACCGAAACTACCAGCAAGCGCAGGCGCGGCTGAGCCAGCCCTCCTGGATCGGCCCCACGCCCCTGGTGAGTGCCACCCCCCCGCCACCCCCCGGCCCACGGGGACCCCCCGGTCACCCCAAACCTCCCCCCAGCGAAGCGTCTCGGACAACGCGCTGGTGGCCATGGACTTCTCGGGGTGCACGGGCCGGGTGATCGAGAACCCCAGCGAGGTGCTGTCGGTGGCCCTGGAGGAGGCACAAGCCTGGAGGGTGAGTTGGGGTGCAGAGGGGTGTTGGGGGGTCCCCCCAAGCCCACCCTCATGCCCAGTCCTTGCTTTGCACGGCCAGAAGAAGACGACACACCGGTACAGCCTGCTGGCAGCCTGCCAGAGCTCCCCGCTCAGCGCCGGTGAGCACAGCCGGGTTGTGCCGAGGGGGGGTCCCTGGTCCCTGCCCCGGGCTGGGGGTCCCCCCGTGCCTGACCCCCGTCTCCCCGCAGCCATCCACCGCACCCAGCCCTGGTTCCACGGGCGCATCTCCCGGGAGGACACCCAGCAGCTCATCGGCCGACAGGGCTTGGTGGATGGGTACGGGATCCCCGGCGGGGGAAACGGAGTCCCCAGGGCTCATGGAGGGGACATGGGCGTCCTGGGGGTGACATGACCCCAGGGGTTATAGGGCCCTGTGGCTCATGGGGTGATGCAGGACCCCTGGGAGATGGAGGAGATGTTCCCGGGGGACATGGCGTGTGTGACCCCCCAGAGATATGGGAGCTGGGCGTTTGTTGGGGGGCCAGGACCCTGGGGCTCCCAGGGGGATACAGGGTCCCCAGGGGATACTGGACCCCAGGGCTCAGGGGGCGTATCTGGGACCCTGGGGTGACACAGAGGTGGCAGAGGGGACCCAGGACCAACAGTGTCACCTCCCCGGGGCTCACAGTGTCTTCCTGGTGCGGGAGAGTCAGCGCAACCCCAAGGGCTTCGTCCTGTCCCTGTGTCACCTGCAGAGAGTCAAACACTATCTCATCCTGCCGGTGAGTGCCGGCGGTGGGGCCGGGGGGGCCAGGGGTGCTGAGGGTGGGGGGGCTTGATCAGTGTCCCCCGGCAGAGCGAGGAGGAGGGCCGGCTCTACTTCACCATGGACGACGGGCAGACGCGCTTCGCCGACCTCATCCAGCTCGTGGAGTTCCACCAGATCAACCGCGGGATCCTGCCCTGCAAGCTGCGGCACTACTGCACCTGCGTGGCCCTCTGAGCGCCCAGCGCCGCACCGCGCGGCACCGCACCGCGTGGCACCGCCGGCACGGTACGGCACAGCCCGGCGAAGCCCAGCGCGGCTCGGCACTGCCAGCGTGGCTCAGCACAGCCTGGCACGGCTTGGCACTGCTCAGCACAGCCTGGCATTGCTGGCACAGCTTGGCACAGTCTGGCATTGCCGGCATGGCTCGGCACAGCCCAGCACG
Organism: Caloenas nicobarica; assembly: GCF_036013445.1. Lineage (NCBI taxonomy): Eukaryota > Metazoa > Chordata > Aves > Columbiformes > Columbidae > Caloenas > Caloenas nicobarica. The sequence continues at coordinate 4,713,398 of NC_088268.1, read as the reverse complement.
GCTCGGCACAGCCCAGCATTGCTGGCACAGGGCGGCAGGACCGGAGCCGGCTCGGCGCAGCACACATGGGGACAAGGATATCTCTGTCACCAGCCACCCTCCTGTGCCCCGGCTCTGCCCGCGGGGTCCTGGGGTGCCAGTGCCGCTGGGCCCCCCCACACTCAAGCACTTTCTCCCCCCCACCCAGCACCGGCCCGAAGTGTCCCCAAGTGTCCCCTGGGGGCCTGACACTCCTCCTCCCCCAGGCCAGGTGGGCTCGGGGGTCCTGAGCCCCAGGATTGGGGTCCTGGGGGCGGGGGGGTGAGGGTTGCACCCGCCACTGTGTCCCCCACGTCCCCGCAAGGCCAGTCGAACTGTGACGTGTTTTATACAGCAAGAATAAAGGTTATTTTTTCAGAGTTTACGCCTCGTCCCCTCTAAAGGAAAAGCCGGGGTGCTGGGGGGGGTCTGTTCCCACAGCCCCCCCGCTGCCAGCGGGCGTGCGGCTGGCAGTGTCCCCATGTCCCGCGGTGTCCCCATGGTGCCCCAAGTCCCGCACAAAAGCTCCTCTGTGCGCCCTGGGCACCACGTGCGGCTCAGCCACGCGGCCGCTGGCAAATCCCGGTGGGATTAGCCGGGGGGGGATTAAGGGCCCGGATTTGGGGGCCCAGCTGCTATTAAAGGCGGGGGGCCGGGGGGCGGGGGCTGCGGGCACACCATGGCTCCCAAGACGGTGCTGATCACCGGCTGCTCCTCCGGCATCGGGCTGGCGCTGGCCGTGCGGCTGGCGCGGGACAAGCAGCACCGCTTCCGAGGTGAGCGGGGTGGGGGACCCCCCGTTCTAGGGTGGGGGGGACACCCGGTGCGGGGCTGAGCCACCTCTGTCCCCAGTCATCGCCACCATGAGGGACACGGGCAGGAGCGGGGCGCTGGCGGCCGCGGCGGGGCCGGCGCTGGGCCGGACGCTGGAGATCAAGCAGCTGGATGTGTGTGACGAGGGCTCCATCCGCGCCTGCCTGGACAGCGTCCCCGGGCGCCACGTCGATGTCCTGGGTGAGACCCGAGACCCCCCATGGCACTGCGTCCCCACGGTGCCCTGAGCCAGGGAGCCCTGTGCTGGGACTCTGTGCTGGGGACACCCCGTGCACCAGGGACACCCCACGCCAGGGACCCTCCATGCACTAGGGACACCTTGCACTGGGGACACTTCATGCTGGGGACACCCGGTGCACCAGGGACACCCCACACCAGGATAACCCTAGACTGGGGACACCCTGTGCACCAGGGACACTCCGTGCACCAAGGACACCCCATGTTGGGGACACCCCATGCTGGGGACACCCTGTGCACCAGGGACACCCCACACCAGGATAGCTCTATGTTGGGGACATACTGTGCACCAGGGACACCCCATGTTGGGGACACCCCATGCTGGGGACACCCCATGCTGGGGACACCCTGTGCACCAGGGACACCCCACACCAGGATAGCTCTATATTGGGGACATACTGTGCACCAGGGACACCCTGCCCCAGGGACACCCCATGCTGGGGACACCCTGTGCACCAGGGACCCTCCGTGCACCAGGGGTACCCCAGGCTCTAGGGACAGCCCATGTCAAGCATGTCCCATGCTGGGGACCCTCCATGCACCAGGGACCCTCTGTGCACTGGGGACTCTCTGAGCACGGGACAGGGACCCCCCGTACGCAGGGGACACGCCAGTGACACCCCGTGCCCGCAGTCAGCAACGCGGGGGTGGGCATGGTGGGTCCCCTGGAGTGCCAGAGCCTGGCGGCCATGCAGAACCTCATGGACACCAACTTCTTTGGCCTCGTCCGCCTGGTCAAGGAGGTGCTGCCCGACATGAAGCGGCGCCGCGGGGGCCACATCGTCGTCATCAGCAGCATCATGGGCCTGCAGGGTAAGGGGGGGCACAGGGCGCCCCAGTGGGACTAAGCCCCCCTCCAGCCCTCACCGGGACCCCCCCACCCATCCAGGCATCGTCTTCAATGACATCTACGCGGCCTCCAAGTTCGCGGTGGAAGGTTTCTGCGAGAGCTTGGTGGTGCAGGCGCTGCGCTTCAACGTGGCGTGAGTGCCAGGGGATGGCGGCTGGTGCAGCCCCCCGGGGTGGGGGGGTCTGGGGGTGCTGGCTTCCCCAGCGCCCCGTCCCCGGGCAGGATCAGCCTGGTGGAGCCGGGGCCGGTGATGACGGAGTTTGAGGAGAAGTTGTACGAGGAAGCCAAACGCGCCGACTACTCGCGGACCGACCCCGAGACGGCCGACATCTTCACCAACCTCTACCTGCGCAACTCCAGGGACGTCTTCGCCAGCCTGGGCCAGACCCCCGAGGACATCGCAGAGGTGACAGGCGGGGGGGTGGCCCTGCCAGGCTGGGGACTGCCCTGTTCCCACCCCCGCTGCCTGGCAGCCCCTGGCTGGGCTGTTTAGTGAAGCCTCAGTTATCCCTACCCAGGAGCAGAGCCCCCCAGCCAGCTGCCCCCACAGCTCCTTCCCCCTGAGCTCCATCCGGATGGGGCTGAGCCCAGCTGGGAAAGGGGCCGGGATGGGAATGGGGACAGAGACAGGGATAAGATGGGAAGGGGTTGGGAATGGGGATGGGATGGGAAGGAGACAGGATGGGAATGGGAATGGGAATGGGGATGGGAATGGGGATGGGAATGGGGATAGGGATAGGATGGGGATGGGATGGGAATGGGAAGGGGGATAGGATGGGAAGAGGCTGGGAATGGGGATGGGATGGTTTGAGAATGGAGTTGGGAAGGAAACAGGATGGGAATGGGAATGAGGATAGGGATGGGGTTGGGATGGAGATGGGATGGGCTGGAATGGAATGGGAATGGGATGGGAAGAGGTTGGGATGGGGTTGGGAATGAGGATAGGATGGGATGGGAATGCAATGAGAATGAGGATGGGAACGGGATGGAAACGGGAATGGGGATGGAGATGGGAATGAGGAGGGGACCAGGACAGGAAGGGGACAGTATCGCCCCCACGTGCAGCACACGCTGCGGGTGATCGAGGCGGCCCGGCCGCCCTTCCGGCACCAGACCAACGCGGCGTACACGCCGATGGCCGCGCTCAAGCATGCCGACCCCAGCGGCGCCCTCGTCACCGACGCCTTCTACAAGCTGGTGTTCAAGTACGACGCGGTGCTGCGGCTCAGCCTGCGCGCCATCCGCCTGCTGCGCTGGAAGGCACAGAAGGTGAAGGAGGGTGCCCGGCTGCTGGGCTTCAAATAGCCCCCCCAGCCCCCAGCACAACCGCCCGGCTGAGCTCGGGGGGCAGCTCGGAGGTGGGGGGACGAGCGGGGCCGGGACCGGCGTGGGGTTTCGCTTCCTGCTCCCAGCCCAAAATAGCACCCGCCGCCGCTGTATTAAAATCAGGAGTGGTATTTTTAACCAGCGCTGGGTGAAAAAAAGCAGAGCGGCTTCCTCTGAGAGTGCAGCCGGTGTGACGGGGCTGGGAAGGGCTGGCAGTTGCCCCCCCAACCTGCCTCCAGCTCCCTGGGGGCACCCAAACCCCCCAGCCCCTGCACTCACGGGTGTGCAGCACCCCCGGACCCTGGCTCCATCCTCCTTCCCTCCTGGGCTCTGCTGTGGAGTCAGCAATGCCCCGTGGTGGGGGGGTCCCACACGATGGACCATGTCACCCCTCGTTTGTCACCAAGCAGCACAAGCGGCTGCAGGGCACTGTGCCGGCAGCTCGGCTGCTGTGCTGGGTGCAGGGGCTGGTGCAAGGACAGGAGCAGGGTGCAAAGGGGCTGCAGGGTGTTCAGGGGATGCACAGGGGGTGCAGGGTGCAAAGGGGCTGCAGGGTGTTCAGGGGATGCACAGGGGGTGCAGGGTGTTCAGGGGGTGCACAGGGGGTGCAGGGTGCAAAGGGGGGTGCACAGGGGGTGCAGGGATCGGTGCAGAGCAGGTGTGGGTTGCACAGCGAAGGCTGGGTGCAGGGTGCAGGGATGCTGGGTGCAGGGTGCAGGGATGCTGGGTACAGGGATGCTGGCTGCACAGTGGGTGCAGGGTGGATACAGGTCAGGCACCAGAAACACACACGTCAGGGGGAGTCCAGCACCAGGGGGGTCCCCTCCACCTCGGGGAGGGTGGCAGTGGGGTGGGCGCAGCCTTTGTCACCCCTCAGGCTAGGCGCAGGGTGCTGGTGCATGGGTGCTGGTGTGACTGTGCCCGGGAGATGAGAGCAGGGGGAAACCGCAGGGAGGCCCGGCCACGATTCAGCATGGGGGTGCCACTTCTCAGAAACCTTCCCGGCTCCCACCGCACTTTCCTGGGAGCCAGGGACACCCCGCAGCCTCACCGGCGCCCGGGATGGAGTTTGCAAGGATACACATGTGGCATAAATGTGGGGACCCCAGTGCAGCCCCCTAAACCCCTGCCAGGACCCCCAGCCCCACATACGAGGGGCTGGATGGCGGCTGCAGCCACGCACGTGGCCCCCCAGGCCTGGCCAGCTCCGAGCACCCTGGGGACAGGATGGGGGCGTGGGGGGAGAGGAAATATTTTTGCATTATCCCCCCCTTCCTGCATGACTTAATGGCAAAGCGGCGGTGGGGACCGCGGCACCGGGGCTATGGCAACGGCGCAGCACCTGTGGGACACGCAGGGGTGACATCAAAGCTGCGGCAGAGACGCAGCCTCCCCCCTGGCTGTGGTTTCTGCAGATTTGACTAACTTTCTCCGCTCCGGGGGGCAGGAACAGGGGGGCTGTGCTCAGCCCCACGGAGCAACAAGACGGGGGGCCCCTGGTTGTGGCTCAGCCCCCCCAACACAGAGCCACAGCCTTGGGAAAAGGGGCCGAAGAAGGACAGGACCCCCCAGACACCCCCAGCCCATGGTGTCCCCCAGGAAGTGAGGAGGGACAGAATGGTCCCCAACACCTACTGCAGAGCAGGGGACAGCAGCCCTGCAATGGCCGCAGCTCATCTCACCAGCGCCTGTGGTGGGAAGTGGGGGGGATCTGGGGCAAAGCGATGGGGAAACAGGGAGCTGCTGGGGGGCACCTGGGCCATGCTGACAGCCAAGGAGCAGCATCTCCAACCTGGGAGCATCCTCCCCGCTCTAGGAGCACCCGTGCAGAGTCCAGGAGCATCGTCCCCATCCCACCCCGCGCTGCAGTCCCAGCAGGTGCCCAAGGGGCCAAAGATGCTCGGGTGGGAAGCATATTTTTCTAAAAAACAATCGTCCGCTGGGACTTTCCTTTCCCCGGCGTGTGACAATCGTCAGCCGCTCCCCTGAGGATTTCGCTGGCCCTGCCCAGGTGTGCCGGCTTGCCGCGATGCAAATGTGGCACCAGATATAACCCCGCCGGAGGGAATGGCTGGGTGGCGCGGGAGCATGTGCGGCTCCCCCGGGGGCTTCACTTCCCTCCCGGCAAAGTGGCGAGGGCAGCAGGCGTGTCATGAACCTGCTGCCACCGCCACGGTGACACCGGTGACCCCGTGTGTCACGCAGGGTGGTCGGCCCGCAGGTGCAGGGCTCCCCCTTGTTGGGATGGGTGCCCCCCATCTGCTGGCCCTCAGCCCCGCAAGGGACGCGCAGAGGTGGCCACACTCACACCTCATCCCCCAGATTTTGGGGACAGCAGAGCCACCCAGCCCACGCAAAGGGCTGCGAAACACCGGTGGGTCCATGGCGGGGTGACTCATGAAAGGCTGGAGAATTGGGACAAGGAGGAGGTGGCGGTGACTCAGTCCTCCCTCAGCCGCCCTCCCCTCCCGGCACTGCTGGTTTTGGGGTGCTGGACCGGTCCCCGACGGGGAGCAGAGCCAGCTGGGATGCTGAGAGGATGCACTTCAGCACCCGGCAGAGTTTTATGGGATTTTTTTTATTTTTGTGCATTACAAAGCGTGTTTCAACACGACAAGGGAAACGAGTTCCTGCTCTATCGTAATTACAGCATATCAGCAGATAAGGATCTCTCTGTCATAACACCAAGTGAAGGTTTTTATAAGCCTGGTGCTTTAAAGGGGTTTTGGTTCCTGGCAGAGGAGGGCTGAGGGGTTTTTTAGGATCAAAAAAAGCTCTTATTCAGGGAGAGGCCAGGCTGGGGGGTTCGCTGTCCCCCCAGCCCTGAACCCCTGGGCTGGTGCGGGGCTGTGAGCACCGGGAGGGTTTCACCCCGTCCTTCAGAATTACCTGGCAGCATCACAGCCAGGGGAAAATAACCCTTGGCACCTGCATTTCAGCCACGCTAGGAAGGAAGTGAAGGTAAAACAAAAAAAATAACAACAAAAAAAAGGATCCTCTGCCTTCTTTTTTTTACAATTTTCTTTTCTTTGGTTCAAGCATGTCCAGCTTCTGGCAGTAGAAGGTATCAGGAGAGTATGAAATAAGTGTGAACAACGTCAACCTGCTGAAAGAGGTGCTGTGGGAAGGTTGGCGCAAGCCTCCCCCCTCCCCGCCTGCCGGGGTGTTTCCATCCGACTGATGTGCTCGGGCACGGTGGGCGCAGCCCCCGTCACCCCACGGAAACCCCCAGCCCACCCCACACCCGTGGGAGCGTCGACGTGTCCTGGAGCGGGTCCAGGAACGTGGGGCTGAGCATTTCAGACGCCAGCTGGCTGCCAGGAGGAGCAGCCAGAGCGTGCCCATGGGGAAGGAATTTGAGGGGCACGTGCCCCTTCCGCTGTCCCCTTCCCAAACACTCCTCTCTCCCGCGCTGGCTGTGAGGGTGTCACCCCCGGTGTCACACCCAGACACCCAGGATCCCAGGTCAAACCCAGCCACAAGCATTTGCCCCCAACCAAGACCACCACCGCCACGCACGCCAGGGCTCCGGGCTCCTCCACACGCCTACCAGAGCCCGGTTTCACTTTGACTGCGCTCGGTGACACCGGGGGAGGAGGACGGCGCTTTGAGACACGTCACATCACAGGAGTGAGGCCCAAGGATCCCGCGGGAATCATTACCGGGGCAAATTTGGGCTGTTCCCCTCCCTTGAACGCTTGTCCTGGGCTTGCTGGGGAGACAAGGAAAGGCAGTGGCAGCCCCAGCTCAGAGAAGGGCACGTTCCCTTGGGCTGTGTCATTTATCTGTTAACCAGAACCAGAGACCAATGCCATTTTTCGGCAGTTAGACGAGCAAACTACGTGATTGTTAAATCCCACTAATCGGTTGCTGTTCTGGTGGCCACAGCCATTGCCATGGGCTGAAACACCGCAGCTACAGCCTGGTCACAGGTTTCGTCACATCTTTGTGATTCACAGATCCCAGAGGTGACAGATGGGAGCAGCCCCCCGGGGTCTCTTCCACTATTATGGACATGAGAGTTTATTGAAATTGAGAAATTCAATAAATTTTTAAGCACAAGAGGCTCATCTCTTAATGCTAAAAGGCAGTTTCCTGAGTCTCCCCAGCGCTGCCCGCTGTTTAGGTGTAATTCAGCAGTAAATAAAGAAACCAAGCGAGACAGATGAAACAGCTGGCTGGAGCACGTTCAAAGAGAACTGTCCAAACAGCCATTTGTTTCGTACCAAAATAACCAAACCAGGAGCAGAAGAAATCAAGCTCACAACAAATACCAGCCCTTTCCCACCCCCCGACACCTCGATTTTCCCAGACGAGGCGAATTGCAAAGCTCCTCTGAGCTCAGTGACCTGCCTGACACTGAGCGCAGCCCTTGGACCTACGGGCACAGCCCAAGGGGATTCCTGCCCCCCATGTGGGGCTCGGGAGGGTACAGGGTCCCCAAAATGAGGGGAGGCCGTTGAGGGGACTGATCCTGTCACCCCACAGGGCTGGTGTGTCCCAGGACACAGCCAAGGCTCCGGTTCAGGGATGTACAGGAACAGGCTCAGAGCACATCACACAGCAGATAAATGGTACTCATGAAATATCTATATATCTATATATCTATATATGTACTTTTCTTTTTTAATAAATGACTGGGTTGAAATTCCACAACACACGATTGTTCAACAGCAGAGCTATAATGAGGTTACCGCTCGTCAACTCCGGACAGAGCAGGGAACTTCTTTTGGTTCAGCCTATCTGGAAATCATGACTTTGTCCGAGCAGCAGGTGGGAAAACGGAGCCGTTTCAGCCAAATACTGTGAAAAACCTCCCTCCTTCCTTTCAAAAACCTGCTCAGAAGCACAGCGGTCGATTGCTCACCTTATCTGGGAAGCAAGAGGAGGTGGCTGAAGCCCTGCCCGGCGGTAAGTGAGGAGCGGGACAGTAATCTGCAGAGTGTTTTCAAGGATTTGGTACCCGAGACAGAAACTGGCGGCGCGGTGTGACACACATTTGGCAATCTGAGGAGCTTCCTGTGCAAACGACAAGTTACGTTTTACTCTGTGCAACCTTATTCATTTCTGGTGAAGGGCGAGGAGTGTTTTCATCAGCCACCGTGTGCGTGGAACTCAGGTGCTTCTCCCCCACGAAAACACAGCATGAGAGATGGAGTTATTGGGTGATTTATGCCAATTAAAGCAGGGAATTGGCTAAAATAATTGGTGGAAGCCTTTCCAAGCCCAGGCTGCTGCCGGAAGGAAAAATGGATATAATTTTCTTTTTTGTACCTTAAAATTCAAGGAGGGAGAAAGTATTTCATCCAAAAAAGAGTGAGCCCAGGTCATAGGAAGGAATTAAATTCAGTATTTCTTGACCCTCGGCGCTCCAGCGATCCCTTGTGGAAACAGTACAAACGCAACGTAGATATCAAAGTGTACAATGGATACAAAAGTCCATCAGAACACACCTAACTCTACATCATACAAAAATACTTTGCAAAAAATAAACATTCACTCAGCAAAACTGTTATCGAATTCATATCTTCAGCACAGTGACTAATAATACAGCTGCGGAGCAATGATTAGATTAAAAGAAGTATTTTAAAAACCAGCTTCAAAGTAATGGTAAATACTCATTTTGCAAAACAGCACATTTCACTCCGAGGGATATCCCCACGTAAAACCAGACGGCATGATTGAGCTGTCAAGCTCCCACACATTCGTGTATGCAGGTTCTCACGATGGCGGCTGCTGCTGGGACACAGTGACTCTGGTGTGGGGACGTTGTGTGCCAGAGCTGGACAAATGGCACAGCCGCGAGTTCTGCCGCTGGAGCTGAGCGGGAGCACGGGGCAGTTTCATCCTCGTTCTTGGCATCCATGAGAAAAGGAATACTTTCCGTCAATGAAAAAAATCAGAATTTCCCCCAGACTGCATGGATGAGCCAAGCAGTGATCTCACTGGGTATCCCAAAAATGCACGTACTGTTAAAAAACCCCCAGCCCCAAAATAGGTTTCATTTCTTATTTTGCTATTAGTGAGTAAGACACATGTGGGAGTGACTTTAAAGAAAGTGAACAGAGGGGTAAGAAAAATGAAAGTGTGGTGGGGCTCTTTGAGACTTAGGGGAAAACCTTTAAAGAGGAATTAATAATCCCTCCCAGACACATGTTTTCCTTGTGTCAGTGATGAGCCATGTGAAGATCATCGGGACTGAAACAGCCAGAAAAAGCTCCTCCTGTATGCGTCTGACTATACATCTGGCCAAAAGCAGAGAAACAGGCAGCAGGGCATCAAAACCTTTTGCGCTGAGTTAAAGCATACATTATAAAAACAAATGCACTTTAAAAAAATTTTTTAAAAAAATCTTAAATGGCTCTTGATTTTCACAAAAATAAAGTTCATATAAAAATGGGTCTCTGCTCCTGGTATTTTGTACAGTACCACTCACCAAGGCAGCTAGGCACAGATGCTACAGAACACTGAAATATTTCTTAAAAAAAAAAAAAATTTAGAGGTATCACCTCCCTGCGACACTCATTTAAAAACTGGCATAGAAAAATTCTCTGGAAATTTCTTTATACTAATTAAAAAACCAACCAAACAAGCCTTCCTTCTGACCTAAACCAAAGCCTTTGAAAGCCAGTCCTTTTATTTGAGCACGACCCTGTGCTCGCCTCGCGCTATGTGCGAGGAAAACTCGTATCGGTCGTGGCTCCGGTACCCGCAGACGTTGCACTCAAAGGGGTCGCGGAAGCCGTGGCAGCCCATGTGGATGGTGAACATCACATAATCCAAAAAGAGGACGCGGCAGTGGTCACACCGGTAGACCCCGATGGCTTCCCCTTCCTTGTTGATGACCTTGAAGGCATCGCGCGGGCAGATGGCGGGTGGCTTGATGATGTCGAACGGCCTCGGGAAATCCTTCAAGGACTGGAGGCCATTGCGGGATGGAGCAGGGATGACCTGGCTTTGATGGAAGGTGGGATTCGGCCGCTCCTCGTGGTTGCTGTCAGTGTCTGTGGAGTCTTGGCCGCTGTTGTTTGGGGAAAGACCCCTGTCGGAGGACAAGCTTTTGTCCCGGAGGTGGCCGTGGCTCTTTTCCACCTCCTGCGAGGTGCCGTTGGGCACGTCGGCACGGGTCAGGGCGATGGGGTACAGGCTGCTGATGACAGGGACCATTTCGGAGGTGGGAGCCGGCGGTGTCTGCATGAGCGGGCGCAAGGCTTCGGCCCCCAGGTAGGTGATGGCGTTGTTTATGGCCTGGTCCATCATGCGTCCTTGCATTATGTCGCTTTCCTTTTCGTACACGAAGCTCGAGTTATAATTAACATCAAAACCGTGTCGTTTCTCACCTGCAAGAGAGGAGAGGTGTTAAATTAAATGCTTTTTTACCCACCCAAGTCAAGCTCATGATGCATTTTTTAAATGGCAGTAGCGCCTGGAAAGTAAAGAAGCATTAAATGTTCTCTGCTGAAAGAGGCTGTTCATCTGCACAAGTCTCTGGGGTTTTTTTGGGTTTTCTTGTTTTTTAAAGCTCAGACTTGGAAGCAAAAAACCCAATCTAATAGAGGAGGTGGTGAGGATACTTACTGGACAAATCATCATTAATTTTTAAAAATTATTCTGGGATTTAAGGGCAAGGATATTATCATAGCTTCCATAGAATAACTTCTCTCACTTTTTTTTCCTAGAAAAAGGTAAATACTCATTAATGAAAATACTTGTAAAACAACTAATTGATAGTGAACCTAAATACTCCATTTACAATACCAAGATTGCAACTCTTCTTTCTTGACTTGTCCCTGAGAAGTGTACAGAAGAAACGAATCTCTAACAGAAGAAATTAAGACAAGTGACGGCTGAAGTCTGATGCACTTCTCGCTACTTTTACCCACCTGGTAGACTCTTCTTTTATACGACCTTGGACACTAAAGCTTTTTTAAAAAAAAAAAAAAAAAAAAGGACCAGACCAAATGTTTTATGTGCAAGTGACTTGCAAACATCAGATCCACTAATCTTTTAGTTACCATAAGTGGAGTAGTGCAGATGTTTATCAGTCACCTGTCAACACCATGACTCAATGTATATGAAACTCATTAGGTTTCACTGCAGAGGCAGAAAACCAGGAGCTCACGTTTCTCTTATAAAACACACAAAAAGGTTAGTGAACCACAAGAGCGTAACTGCTTCCAACCCTCAACAAAACTTGTGATCCAACTTCACACGGAAGGAAAAAAAAAAAATATAGCACATTTGTATGACTCACAAAACCAGCTCCAGGCAAGTGAAAGATGTGAACAAATTTGAAATTTAAAAAAAAAAAAAGTGCGACAAAAGTAAAAATATACAGGACTCCCCATAAACTTCGGGTTAGGAGTCACAAGGCACAAAAACCACAATGCATGATCACGGAGCCTCTTGCAGAACTTTGTTATTCCACCATCCCGGTGGCTTTTTAAAATCCCCACAAGAGCTCATTCTGCCTCCCTTAAATTATCAGTTATATCTAATGAAATGCAAATACCCAAACACTCTTCTGACATACATTAACGTGCCATGTTGCTGTACATTTTTAAAAGGCCACTGCACATCAAATGTGGACTCCTTACATGAGAGGGCAAGAAACGAGGCTGTAAACCAGCCTGCGACATGTCTCAGATAATTTGGGAGGAAAAGGCATCACATAAAGAACAGCTCCTCTCTCTCTCTCCCCCCTCGCCGTCTCAGCAGACACCCCAAGGCAATACCTCAGTAAAATACCAATATTTGGGCAGGCTGAATCCGCATGAAAGTGCTAATCGTACATCCAGAATGTCAAGTTATAGCACCATATCACAATCAAGCAGACAAGGGGCCACTCTTGAAATTTTTTTTTTTTTTTTTTCCTCTTCAGTCAAATACAGCAAAACTCTCCGTGGGAAGAGACAACAAGCCAGATCAGCTCTTCACTCAAAAACAACAGCAGTCGGGCAGGAGAAAGTTGGTATTGAAGATTTAGAAAAGGGGAAAGGAGTATATGGGGACTGGGGACGAATAAGATGGACTGTGCTGAAAGCAGTTGATGTTTTATCTTCGTAGCCAGCAGGACAATGTAATAGATAAATATTCTGAGTTAAGCTGCTATCTGCACCAGGGGAAGTGCCACAACATTATTGAAAAACACTACATTAAAAATTAAACTTACAGGTTCTTGAGGGTTCATTTACAAAGCAGCCACCGGCTAGCGGAACATCTTTTTTATTTGTTTGTCTCGGCGCAATGCAAAAGCGTCCCCCTTCAAAATTCACACATGAGCCATAGCGTATGACACATCCTCATGTGCTGCTCAGCGATGCTTCGCTTGCTCTCAAACATCCGCAGATTTTTGCAGCCTGGGGAGGTGCGGACACTGGAAACGGGGAGCGAACCTGCTTCCCGCCGCCGCGCTAACCAAAGCCGGCAATTTCTCGTTAAGACTTTGCACGCTGGATAACGGTGTTTGTTAGCACTTTGACCACCATGAGAAATATATTTCTACTCCTCATCTCAGGGAGAACTTGTTTTTAAAAAGGAAGAAATAGTTTGTGGGTCAAGATTCTCAGCTGCTGTCAACTGGACTCGTGTGAACTGAAGATGCAGCCCCTGAGTGTTTTATGCAGCAGGGAAGAACCATCAGCACAGGGATCTCTTCTCCTGGGCTATTTCTATTTGTTATTTTTTTAAAATATCTGTTCATTAATCGAACCAGGAAGTACAGAAAGCCAAGGTTTGTAGAATTGGTGTATACAACATGCAAAACAGAAATCCCCAGCAAAATAGGAAACATAAAATTCAGCAACTTCCATTCAAATCCTTCTTCCCTCATAACTAAAGGAAAAGCTGAGGACAAAAGTCTTTGCAGGAGAAGCCTTTGAAAGGAGGCCCAGTGTGGAGTTTAAGAGTGAAGTATACGCTCTGCTGATCTGTGTCCTTAGTGGAGACTTGTGGTAGCTACTGAAAATGAAAATGTGAAAAAATAAAGTGGGCAAGACTCCTGGTGCTCGTATGAATCTCTGTAGAACCCTCAAATAATAATAAAGGGTTTTTTTTTTTGTCTGATCAATAGACCTCATTCACAGAAATGAGCCCAACAAAGATGCCTTGTTAGTACACATCTCTATCCCTTCTTCCTGACAAAATGAGAAATCAGCACCCGCTCCAAGAATGCCGTTTCCCAAGAAATGACAAAGCTGTCCCGGCAGATTTGCCCTCCTACACGTACAGGTCAGAAAGTCACACAAGTCAAGCCAAGGTCGGACAGGCTGCTCCTGCAAACATACTTCCCAGGGATAAAACGGACCAAGCGAGTAATTTTTTCAGAGGTTACCCAACAAGAACATGCCAATCGCAGGGGTTCTAGAAAAACAGTAACTCTCACAAATTAGTTGTTTCATTCCTTTAGGCAAACTGCCCTGAGTCCTCCAGCTTCTCCGCAAAAACTCCTGGATGGTGCAGGATCGGCTTGTGCCATCTGCAGACCATGGTACTGAGCACAATCACAAATCAAAAATGGGTCTATCCTATATGGTAACAAGTATGTTCGTTAAAAAGAAAATAATCAGAAAAACACCGGTACTTAACTTGAAGCGTATGCTGAGTGGTTGCATCCTGCTGCAGATGCACTTAATAAAATACAGAAAGACTGAATTGGTAGCAATTATAAAACAAGATAAGGTGAAGGGCTAAAAAAAAGGAAGCTAAAGATTTTCAAACACGTTTGCATTAGTATTACTGTTTGAATCACAGTGCAACATGTAAGGTCTGAATCACAGAGTCAACAGTTTCAATATTAAGCACCCAAAGGCACTGGGGTGGAGTGTGCTGGTGACTTCACTCCTGTACAAAAAGTGACCTTTTAAAAGCCATTTTAAGACGTCTAAATCAAAGTTATCAGTTTTCATAGATGAAAGTCCAGTGCTACCCACCAAACCCAGTAAGAGCTGCGGTACCTTTCAAAATTAAGCTGCCTGCACTCCCCGCCCCTCACTGCTCCCTCCAGCAAAACGTATTTTAAGAAAAATAAGCACTCAGTACCTGATATAACCATATAGAATATAACAAATAAGGCATTATTAGTACTAATATAAAACTGCTAAGTCAGGTCTTTACTCAGGACACAAGAGTTGCATTTTATTTTCTTAAAAGGCAGGTTAATGAACGCAGACTAGCCAGGAGGATCAGGCGAACCTGTCAAACTAGTATTTAAGATCCCCAGAGCATGCAAAACTCTGATCATACAAAATTAAATGCAAAGAAAATGCTATGGAAACACCATGTTGCTTAAACTACCACAAGAAAGGACCTGATCTTTTAAAATCATAGTCAGATTCAGCAGGATGACTAACCCAAACCAATACTTTTCTGTGTTTAGGCCCTTATTCCACGCGTGCAACCTGCAAGTAGCTTTGGCTCCTGCTGACCAGAAAGAGACCTCAACAGCATTAAGGCTTCTGGTCTTTTCCTGTAAAGAACCTGGCAGAGAACATTTCAAACACACAGGTACAGAAAACACCACCTGCAAGCTCATAAAATATATTGATAAATTTCCACAAAGCACAATAGTAGCTTCCATTCAGTTTAAGTATCTAACAGAATATATTCTTCTTATTTTAATCAAAACCCTACAACAAATCACTAAAACCACATCAGAATAATCAAAGTTACTCTACTTATATTCTTTCGTATTAAATTAGATTATAAACTTGAGTGTTTAAAAGAAGCAGAAGCATTGTACTACAGGTTACCAGCTTGCACATATTTAACTGTTGCGCATGAAAAGGTTTTTTGTTCTTACCAATAAATTTCTGAGGCATTGAGCTTTTTCGCTTTGCCACGTTGCTCGCTAGCCTGTCCAGCACAAGGGCTCTTTCACTCCCCATCTCTGCCTTGATGTGCCTTGCCTCCACGCTCGCTAGTTTGGAAAATGTGAAGAAGAAAAAAAAAAAACACAACACGTAGGTGAAAAGGAAAAAAAATTAAAAATTAAAAAAAAAAAAAAAAAGGAAGAGATGAATGGTTTAATCTCCGGAGTTTGCCACATTAACAGGGAGGAAACAGTTTGGAGATCTGATGTAAACTTGTTTTGCTTTTTCTGTCGTTCTTGCTCTTTGCATCTTGGGCAGCAGCTGCGGTCAGTGGAACCAGGCGCAGGAACAGCCGCTCGTCGTGCAGTCCTGAGCTCGTGCAAGGGGAGCAAACCATACAAACTACAAACTCGGGCTCTTCGTGAGCAAGAGGAAGTGCAAAATAAACTGGCTGGAAGGGCTGGTTACAAAAGGTAGCTGGAGATACCACCTCTGCTAGTCTTTCTTTTTTATTCTGAGTAAGCCTGTGTGACACCTGCAGACCGACACGGCTTCAAAACTTCAATCCAAGACACTCAGTGCTCTTGCTACACTTTTTAGATATCAGTCATACCTACACGTCTTCTTAACCAATCACTAAGAAACTTGTATAAAATATGTCAGTGTTCCATTAAAATAAAAATAATGTAATATTTCAATATTCACTTCTCACTCAGCCATTATACTCTGGTTTCTCTTCAGATTGTATAACTTTTTTTTCCTAAATGCTACAGCTAAAACTAATTCAGAATGTTTTCTCTCTGGCACACTTGTAAGCATTAAGTGTCTCAAACCTCATTATAACCTCCACAATTTCTAATTTCAGGAAAAGTCTGTGTGCCCTACGATCACACCCTTGAGAGCGGGCCGCTGTTTTAAGGCTCTGAACCATTTTCCAGAGTTCTCCTTCAGCTGCACTAACCAGCGCCCATCACTTCACGGAAATTACTGCCGAGGCTTTGAGCTGGATCAGCCAAGCTGAAGAACCGCCACCTCATATCGCTACTGCCACACTAATACTGAATATAACCGCTGTGGCTTCCCCTCCCCCCCAAAAAAAGCTTGTTCTCGCTTAAAGAACAAATATCAGTAGTGGTACTTCTATATCAAAAAGTGTTTCAGCATTAGGGACCACTGTGGTGAAAAGCAGATGTGTTTTAAGATGCTGCTCATGCCTTTGAGAGTTGGTACCTAAGTAGAAGGAAACAAAGACAGGGGAGGGTAATTTACCTTCTCAAGGTAATACCAAAGGTCAGATCTCACCGTGAAAGAATCCTGGCTGCTGTGTCATTGTACTGTTGCGCTAGCTTACCTAAATGTGAAGCATCATCTACATAAGAAAGAAGTGATGCCAGAGGAAAGGGATACAAGCACTTCTGTATCTCTTCAGTCCTGCTAAATGCAGCTTTAGTCAGTATTGGACTTAAATTGCAGTTTGCCAAGTACAACAAGTGATAAAAACACAGTATCATCCTTCCAGAGCTTAGTGTGCAGCATTTCCCTATAATTTCAAAGTCAGTCAGTCCTTACTTGGTTATTATTGCTGTTATTGATACCATATGAGTTTCAGTCAGCACAAACCATGACTCACCAAACCTCAGCCAGAACCGTGTGTTAATGTTTGTTCAGCATTTTGAAAATGTAAAGCGCTTCATAAGGACTCGACGCCACAAATACCGGCTATGAAAATGCCTCAGGATGGATGGGATAACAGGGCCCAGCTCAGCACTCCCTTAGTCCTGGCTCATCAGGCTGGAACTCCATGATACACATGAGCATCAGCCCCACAGAGGGCATGAATAAATGCCTTAAAGGTAATAACATACAGCTTTTCTGACCTGATTTTTATTCCAAATCACTCTCATGTTTAGACTTACATTCATTAACTGCTAAAATGCACCTGCTTCCAGCATGAAATACCAAGACACTACGTAACAGTTTACATAAAGTGAGACAAAACATCAGATTAAGTTGAAACTACAAGGGAAAATCGGGTAGGCAGAACTTAATCATCTGTTTGGGTTTTGGCCAGAAGCTCTAGTTAATTATTGAGAATAATGTTATGGGGGTTTTAATTTCAGAACTTCTGTTTAACTCTCATGGTCCAAAAAGTGGAATGTGCTTTCTGAGCTGCTTATATTATCTTTAGATAACTGCAGTTCAAGGTTTTAACCATCCCCAACCCAGAAAGCTTGTGATCTTGACAGGACCATTGCACAAGTCATTAATAATAGTAATTTAAATTTTGAAAACACCAACAACCCACAACTACCCTGAGCAAGTAATAATATAAACAGTGCTGTATATTCAACAATTTACATCGTAAAGAAAAACAAACAAACACAATTCATCCATGTCATAAAAGCAGCTCCCTGGTCCCTACCATTCCTTCATTTTTCTTATTTTGTTCTTAGAGTTCCTCTCTTTCTCAATCTTTAACTTCATGAGTTGCACTCATGCACTATTAAAGCTTTAATTCCATATTTTCAGAATCTTTTACTCTATCTTGTGACGGAACTCAAGGAGTGAACTTTTTGCAAACCCTCTTAACCAGCCCTAGAAACACACTGGGAGCTCCACGGAGCAGATGAGTGACTATTTGTCTTGTCAATGTTATTTATGTGAACTTTATTAAATTAGTGTCAAGAGGGCAGACAAGCGGCTTCCTGCCGAGGTAACAATGGTCTTTACTCAGACAAGTTTGCTGAAGAGACAGTAACTATTGACCTACATAATATCTTCTGGGACATCTGTAAGTATCAATCTTCCAGTTTGATGACTGTCTGCCATTTTATTTTAATGCTGAGGGTCTTCTCTTTCACATTAAGATTTTCTACTTCTTGCTAACTGCCATTTTTTTGCCTAAAGAAAAAAAAAATCTCCATTTATGGGCCACAAAAGGTCTTTGACGATGTCTTCATATACAGCCTTGGGTAAACAGTATCAGCTGTAACAGGTGGTTACACTGGTTCTCTCCCACAACTTAAAATTATCTCCCCACTTTCTTCTGGATCACGTATCAAACAAGCTAAGAATAAGATTTAGTATTTAGAAATTTTTTTTTTTTAATTGCTCAAAGTTCTCTAAAGGCTTGTCAAACGGAGAGAAATCATCGTGCACTGTCTCCCTCTTCAATTAACCACTAGATGATTCCACTGCAAATCGTGACATTAGTTTAAACAACTCATTATCTAACTATAACATGTATCTAAAAATAGATTTCAGGCTGGACTGACAGAAACGGTCAAGTGCTTTGCTCAAAGTTATGCTGAGAGAAAGCAAATAGTACTAAGGAAAATCTAGATTTCCAAAGCACTTAACCTGTTCCAGCCTGTGCTCTTGAAATGCCCTGCAAGGCGAATAGTTCTGATGGTTCAACTGCACGGGAAAACAAACATCAAAAAGTCTAAGGATCCTAAAAGGAACTCTGCAGACCAAACAAACCACCCTCTTCCCTCTTGCTCAGATCTACCAGTGCTCTCGCATGTGCCTCTA
Source organism: Caloenas nicobarica (assembly GCF_036013445.1). NCBI lineage: Eukaryota > Metazoa > Chordata > Aves > Columbiformes > Columbidae > Caloenas > Caloenas nicobarica. The sequence continues at coordinate 4,694,789 of NC_088268.1, read as the reverse complement.
GAATTCCACAGCAAGTCAAGCTCCTAACCATGGTATTTTCTACAGTAGTAGGATGGGGTTTCACTCCCAGGTCCTCACTGCTTTTAAATTTGGGTCACCATCTCCTACTTAGTGACCGATTCTGGCCTTTCCTGGCATCGTGGTGTGTGTGACAGTCCTGTGCCCTGGTCACCATGTCATTCTGGACATGTACACCGAGCAGATACTGCTCTTCCAGCCCAGAGCGTGAACATACGATCATTTAACCTGAATTGTTTCCATGGTGTGGTTTCCGCCGCGCTGTAAATGCGAGTATAATTTTTAGAACATGCGGGCATCGTTAACAAAACCCTGAAGTTCAAAGTGGAGCTCGAATTAGAGGCATTGCTTCCTGTAGCATCTCTGTGTGGTCAGTAAATAATGGAGAGTGGAACAGAGAGGTGGGTTATTGTGCAATGAGAACAATGAGCAGAGATTGTTATCAGGAACTGAGCAAAGCTAGCAATATTGCTTCATAAAAAACTTTCTTTCAGAGGTATTTCCACACTGCCACACTTGGAACATGCAAACTTTCTACTAAAAAGCAACTAGAATGGTTACTACCATCCTGATGCTTTTCTCACCAACAGTTCTTATTCTAAAGAAAAGGAAACAAAGGGACTGAGACATGTGAACAACTGTTGTCAACAACCATGGGCATCAACTCATCCAATAAAATAAGCTACATAATAGCACTGATGTAGGAATAATTCAACATACTGTGTCACCTACAGAAATGCTGCGCACAAGGTATTTTAGGTGTTTCATTCAAAGTAACTGTGAAATAAAGAAGTGATTAAAATAAAAGCATCCTTTAACTAGTTGCCTGAGGGATGCATTAAACCAGACCCTTAGGTTACTGAAAATACGTGTAGTAAAAACTGTTCTCGGGCTTGAATTAACAGCTTACCAGGTGCCCTTTTTTAAGCACTGTAATGTAATAAAAAACCCAAACCCACTGCAATGTGATAAACTCACCAGCCTCGCACACGCCGGTGTTCTGCAAGTAAGTGCGGCAGCGCTCCTTGTGCTCCTCCAACGAGCTCCTCTGCTTGTAGCTCCTCCCGCAAAACTCACATTTGTACGGCTTCTCCACTAGAAAAATAAGAGCGCAGTATAAAATAACGATGAGATACTACTAAAACGCTGTCTCCGTGACATACAAGTGGATAGTTACTCATGGCACATATTCAGCTCGTGGGGAATGCTTTACATTTCTGTTAAGTTTATGAGCACTGTAATCATGACAAAATTGGGGTTACAGAAGGGTGAGAACCACCGGACACAAAGTTCCTCTTCATCCCCTAAGCTCAGCAGCAGAAAAGACGAGGACTTAGGTTAGACATGGCTCCCAGGAGCTCGGGTTCCTAAGCCTGGCTCTAGCTGACAACTCTTCTTGGCATAACTTCCCCACGGAAGAGTAATTGTACCACTGCTAAACCGGGACTGCAACTGCCCGACTGCCTCACCTAGGGCCCGCCTGTGCAGAATTTTTCAAGGATTTCATGAAGCTGATGAAGTTAAACCAAACCAAAACCATATGTGAGGTTCATTTAATTTCCAAAGCCCCTTGCTGGAAAGTGAATTATGTTCTTAATCCATTTAAGCTGAAGCCAACCTGTTTGAAACTCAAGCATTCACACAGCCCTTCCCAGCACCTCATGTGCAAGGACTTGAGACACTTCCTAAATTATCTCATTACTGGTTTGTGAACAGACATCCTCTAACAAACCCAGGCAAAATATCATCCCTGTACAGCACCAATATAACTAGCCTTGCATTTTATATTGTGCAAAAAGACCATACTCCCTACTGCTAATGCAATTGCTCGCTTATTTGTGTGATTCACTTGAAGAGATTTTCTTCATACTGTTTATAAACCAGCTTTAAAAACTTCAGTCACAATAACCACGCGATATGTTTGAAGCACGATGATGTTTTTAGGATTGTGCTAGTGGGGGACAGTCACCACCACTGTGCTGGGTCTTGATTAAATCAGCAGCTCATTTATCCATGTCGGATAATCTCATTTTTTAACTTTGATTCTTTGCGAGGTTGATTTTTTTTTTTTCCTGTAAGGTGAAGTGCAGAGATAACATCTGTCACTTACAATAAATGTTTTCTTTCTAGGCCTTTGTATAACATGGGATATACACACAGAGTAAGCACAACTGGGCTCTTGTAGAACTGGGAGAACTGATTAATCAATTTAAACCTGGCTTGTTATTCAAGTCACCTCAGCTCTGTGCCTCCATTTCTCTCATCTGTAAAAATGGACGGAACAAAAAAACCACTGGCATTTGTTGAGCATGTTAAGACATTCAGATGAAAGGCACTACACAACCGCGAGGTGGATTACACTCCTGGAGCCATCCTAGCAGCGCAGGAGAAGAACAAAGTCCCGGCAAAGCATTTCTTCACGCTGCTCCTCAAATTCAGAGCCTGCTGGCATCGCTGGCTCCACTCATTCGAGGTGAGCAAGGAGTTATTTTGTGCAAGCAGGTATCGAGGCTGTGACAGCGGCTTTCCCCGTCTCCTCTTTCTGGATTCAAAGTGGAGATGGTTCCAGCAGCACAGCAGGCAGAGGGACTGGTCACTGCTGTTTGTCAACTCTTTCAAAACTAGACCAGCTGAGCAAACTTTGCTGACTCTTTTATATTTTCCACATCGAGTGTCCTAGTGACACACATCTGAAACACATGAAGTGTCTTTGAAGTCACTTACCAGAATGTGTCCTTAAGTGACCTGTTAGCGCATCCCTCCTTTGGCAGGCATAACTGCAAAGATGACATTTAAAAGGTTTTTCCCCTGTGTGTAGTTTAATGTGGCGGAGGAGGTTACCCTTCTGAGTAAAGGAAGCTCCGCACTGATTACACTGGAATGGCCGTTCACCTTAAAATGACATACAAAAAAGGACATTTAATGGTTACGTGGGTATCACGATATCCTCATACCCTTTTTCCTTTTTGGAAGAGGAAAGAATGAGATACTGGATCAATTTATTTCTATAGAAACACACACACAGCCCTTCCATTGACTTCAGTGGGAGTTAAATGCAGCTCTGGTGTCACAGCTTCTTGTAACATATGTATGACAATGGAAAACACTGTACAGTTTTTCCATGGAAATAAGTGTTCTGGAGGAGGCTGATTCCAACAAGCTAGCAATTTTTAGAAAAAAAAAAAAGTCTTATCTTACTGCAGGTCAAAATGTAAGATGCTCGTTGGTTTGTTGCCAAAGTATAGAACAAAGAGAAACACATACACGGACTGGAAAGGGCAGCACAAAACCAATGGCTGAAATACTTCAATGACATAGTGCCTTTCATCCAAAATTCTTAAAATGCCTCACAAACACAGTTTTACTAACATTTAATCCTGATAAGAAGGTGGGTAAAGTGAGGCACAGAAAAGCGAGTAACTTGCCAGAGATCACATGTGGCATCAAGGACAGAACAAGGAAATCCCGATTTTGGTATCTTTTTAAAAAATAAGTAGTCTAGATTACACATTATTATTCTTTCAGTATTCAGCTCTTACAATAACAATATAGGGATATTTACCAGTGTGGCTACGCTTATGAACCATCAAGACATTGAGGCTAATGCAGGCTAATCCACAGATATCACAATTCATTTTTCCACTAGCTGGCCTGATGTTGTCATATGAACCAGAATGTCTTTCCAGTTTAATGCTTTCGTATTCAGTATATTCTCTGGGATAGGTGTAAGGCATTTCAGATTCTTCTGGGTTTTCCATAGGCTCTGAATTTAAAGCACTCTCCTCTCTTTCACTGTATTCACCTTTCACTTTAACCACATCATCTGCAGGCAAAACAAAGCACAAAAGGGAAAAATGCTCAGCTTAGGCACAATGAAGTCTCTTAGGAAAAAAGCTCACCAAAAATTATGTAAAATTACATTATCAGTCTTCCTAAAAGTTTTATTTAAACACCCAAAGATGAAGAAATGCAATTGAGACATGAATCTTCACGGATCATGTACACTTAATGACATGGTGTGATAGCCTTTAAAAGTATTGACATGCCTGTTAATTACCTTTGATGTACAATTTCCTTCTACAGGTTATAAAAGTATAATACAGAACAAACTTCTCCTGCAATTACAGGGTACTATTCAGGATTCAAAAGAAAATGCTTATTCCCACGACTCACAATTAGCCTATAGAAATTAGTGTCTCAGGCTGCTCCTTGTGAATTGGAAACAGAGAAAGACGCACTTAAAAGGATACTTATCTCTTCCTGTGGAACCTCAGGTGCTTCAAACATGCCTAAAAAATATGTCTGATCCAGTATAAGACTTACAGTGTTCCCATGGTAGAGATTCTCATCAGTTAAGCCTAAGGAAACATCCTAATTTTCATTTGCAAATTGCAATTTTTATCCAAAGATCTGGCATGTGTGACGAGCATCCGCTAATCTTGATACCTGTATCCTAAAGTTACTATGCGAGTAAAGCCAGCAGAGGCAGGGCAAGGATTTCCTGATAAATAAATATATCCCAGAAAGGTTAAAAGTTTTGTCCGAAGTCATATTGTGACTATGTGGCAAAGAACACAAAGACTCATGAAGATCAGCAGCCATGGCCTTTAAATATGTTCCTGGACCTGTAGCCGTGTTCAGAGAAAACCAAAGATATTGCCTTAAATTTCACGACAAGAGGAGAATGTAACAAACAGCTAAGAATTTACTAGCAATAATACTCCCATATAAATATATAAGCAAATTGGTCACACTATATAAACAGTTGATGATTCCCAACTTCTGTCACTGAATTTCCTTCCTACTATTAACTCCAGCATTACCAGCACTCCTTTCTAATGGACAGGACAGCTTTTTTCTGCCTAAAGCTCACTTTTCCACCTAGACAAGAGCTGACTTGAGTTCTGCCTCAAACTACCAAGGGAAGAAAAGCACCAGGAGATAAAATGTATGGTTTCCAGTTTGAAAGTCTTGTTCTCATGGCCACCTGCTCCTCTCTCAAATCGAGGGTTAGACAGTTAAATCTGGCACTTAATCACTTGTCCTTCCTCCCAAGTACAGAACACTGACCACTGAATAAGTATTAGCTCTGGTTCTGAGTAATAAGCCACATCAAATGCCGAGAACAAACAACGAGTGACAGCACAAATGAGGTGGCAACATAAAAGCAGCACTGAAAAATAAAGGGCCGGCAACCAATACTTTCACAAAAATCAAAATTTTCAACTATATTTTAGTGATAAAAATCGCTGCTCTATCCTAAATGTTTGCACTATGCCCAGCCTATTTTACTTTGGGTTGAAGTGAGGTGGAAGGAACAGGTGAGTGACAATTTCTTCACCCTATGCAAGAATCCACCATGGAAATGGTGGAATGGAAAACAGAGATTCCTCTTGGTGCTCTCCCATAGATGATGATATTCACAGGATGGCTTTTTTTCCCCCATCCTAGACATCTGTTAGTATTTGGTATAGGGTCCCAAGGAGCTCACACAGGTTTGGGTGTTTGCTCACTGGTAGGTTGAGATTCAGCTGCAAATGGGCCATTTTTCCCTGCACCGTCAGTACCAGTTCTGCTTCGCATCCCGGGGATTCCCAGCTCCACCGAAACAGGGTTTCCTCTCTGCTCCAGCTTCATGTCTGAGGATGCAAGGGCGATCCTGCTATCAAGACTCCTTCAAAATCAGTTTATGCATCCATTTCCATCACTCTAATGAAAAAATTGCCAGCTGCTGAAAGCAGCTTTCAACGGAATCTCTTTTCCCTCTCAAAAGGCAGCAGTTCCAAAACAATTTGCTACATCCTGCGCAGAGCGGTAAAAGGCAGCACACACTTTCAGAAATGATTTCAATTCCCACTTTCTACTCAACGTCTCACCTTCGTCTGCATCAGATGCAATTGCTTAGCAGCGGAGGATGAGCTGTAACCTCCAACTGAGAAGACTTCTCTGCCGTTTTCTGTTCCTCACCACACAGCTCGCAGCTTTTCACTCTTTTAGAGACTCGTGCCGGTGTCCACACGGCGCCAAAACTGGTTTGAGCTCTCTGTGCCGACTGGCACAAACTGGGCAAGCCATCCTATGCTTCCGCCGTGGAAAATAATTACCTCTGCATTTTCCACGTTGCACGCTGACTGCTCGCAGTGCTCGCGTTCTTTTAGTGATGGAGAAGGATGCACCTGAGTTCTGCTCAAGGTTTTTCCACCACTGCTGCCTCCCCCCAACAAACATCCCCCCCGCTCCAGCCGCCAGTGATATGCCACCAAAGCTCGAGCGCTTTTCAGTTTGCATGTAGGTGTTTGAAGAACCTCAGTGGAAAAAAAATTCACCTTCTGATGACTGAGAACACCACAGAAGAGAAGCCACGAGGGAAGAGGCTTTTTTTTAACCAAATAAGTGTTAGAAGGGTTGGAATTTTTCCGCCCTAACACACCTGTTATTGTTTAGAGTCTATTCTGCCGTCCTGACAGCGATACTGAAGAAAGCTCTGGTACAAAGCAGGCTGAGGAAAAGACAGCTCAGTCCAGGTTGGCCTGAAAATGAACCAGGTGGTTGCAGAGATCTGAAGGAACCAAATTCCTTTTTCAGTCCTGACTTCTGCCCTATGCACTGGCACACACAGGGAATACTGTGAGATCAGGAGAAAGGTTTGTATCTGTCACCTAAAAATCATACCAATGTATTTTGATGAGATTAGGGAGTTTCCAGGCTCATCTGCCTCAAGCAAGAGGAAGGTGGCTATGACTTCGAGAAGAAAAAGGAAATTTAGCTGATGAAAAAACACAATTATCCCTAACAATACTGACAAAGTTCCCCCAGTTGAGAAAAAAAAGTGCTATCATCTCTTCTATGCTTAGGAAAGTAAAGAGGCAAGAGAAAAAAACATTCACCGTGTCCAACCCAGGTAACTATTTTTCTTGAGGCGGTTCATGAAGGTAATATACACTGCAGAAAGAAATGTTGTAGGTTTTACACAACAAAGTACCAGTGTGATGCGTTAAGGCTGATGCACATGGTTTCATTTCCTGGGGAGATGATTACGAGATGAAAGACATACTCCAGAGTAATATTTTTGTTTCACCTGAAACACTGTAAAAACAATGGGTTCTGGAAAAAATCCAAAATAAAGCTGTGGTAGCAACTTCAGACTGAGTCACCACATGAACGGTGCTTGTGTATGTTCTATAAAATGCACAAATTAAAAAAGTCAATAGCAGCAAAGAATTAGGACAAGCTAGAGCGTTACCTTAGTGATTCTCTCTAGTAGGAGGTCTCAGAAGGAAACCCCCCCCAATTACTACATTTAATCCAAGACCTTTGCATCCAATGTAGAGAAAAGAACGTAAGTTTTGCACTGTTGTTAAGCAAAGTTTACCAGTAGTGTTATGAAAAGCACAAGGAATAAAATCCAGAAGCTATTAAAGACAACGGCACAAAAGGGTGATGTTGCTCAAGTGTTTTACAAGGAGCGGGGTCATAATCGTGAAATCCTCAGCACATGCAAAAAGTCAACTGGATAACAAAGAAACTTAATCATCTTAATGTGGCATTTTAATGATGCTGCTGATTTGCTATGCCAATTCAGAGATAATGAGCCCCTAATGCTACAGATGTTCAGCCAGACTAAAGGGAAAAAAAAAAAAAAGAAAAAAGAAAAGCTTTTCTTGTATGCCATTTCCTAACTATCCAATTAAACAAATTGTGAGAGCATATAAATAGTTTACCAGGTTTTGACAGCTGTTAATAGGATTCAGATGCTGAAGTACAAGAGTCTATAGGTGTGCGTTGTGACTACCTGGATTTGGCAGGTATTAACTGATGATTCATCACCATTATCTCCACAAATTTTCCCCAGGAACAGCAGCAGAAAACCAAGACCTAGTGTGCGCATACTGGGGTCTGTCTGCTCCCAGAATGCGAGATTCCTTTACCTGAACCAGCTTGAAACAGAACAGACGTACATGGTAAAACAGAAAAAGTCAGCGGAGTTTCCAAATTAGAGTCAGAATCCTGAGAATTAACACACTGCGGGGAAAGATATGTTACAAATTTTAAAAACACCTGTATTCCTTAATTAATAAAGAGGAGTTTGCAGTACATCTATTGAAATGATAAAATGGGGGGAAAGAAATATTTTAAAAAAACCCCAAAAAACAAAAACCAAAACCCAACAAACAGAGGTAACACAGTCAGAGATGAGGCAATTTTTCTCCATGTCCGCTGATACCCATTCTGGGGAAGGGAAAGGAACTCAAGGATTTTTTGGCCCAGCATGGCTTTGTTTCTTCCCCTGACCCCAGTGATAATCTCCTTTTTTCCAACAGCAGCGATGCTTTTGTGAGATCCCTGTTTGCCAACAAAGGAAGCAGCAACCGCTGCCAAAAATTATTTCTTGGACAGATTTGCTTTGGTTTTATCTCATCCTTGTGCCTTCCAGAATTTTCTTCATACTCTCGTTCAGTATCCATTCTCATACAAAAACCAAGCATCTCTTTTGTTTAGATACCATATAAAACATACTTGACTGGTAATTCCTAAATGAACCGGTGCAGTTTGCACCTGGTGGAAATTTCACTTCTGAAAATAGGAGAGAAACTTTCACAATTCCCCTTTGTGGAGTGCGTGCTCTACGGTAATGAGTTTCCTTGTTTTTATTGTGACTTGAAACAAAAATAGAAACAAATCAAATTGAAATGCAGCACTGCGAATCGGAAAGAAAAAAAAGAGGCATCATTTTCCAAGCAGTCGGATGTATATTTTCTACTTCATTAATACCAGTGTCTTTCTATCATTAAAACACAGTATAATTTATCTAGTTGTACAATTAATTACAACAACTGCCAAACAACACACATCATCTCCAGGCTCATGCGAGCCATGAAACTTGAATTATGTAACTGGTTCTTAAAGCATCTTATTCAAATACAAGCATTTTTCTTATAAAGATGTATATTCCTGTGTAAAACTATAATTTCATACCTGGTATTTCCCATCTATTTACCAATTTCTGCCTAATAATAAGCTAGTGGGTTTTTTAGGATTTTCATTTTAAAAGGTTTCCAAAATATGTTATACTGACAGAAACAGTGATAAAGGAAAAAATGTTATCCAAAAAACAAGTGCTACCAAGTCTGGAGTTATACAGGACGAGTGCTCAGCAACACCAGGCCATGGTTTAGGGATGGAAATGAAAAATAATTCATTTAACTGACACTACAAACCGGATTTGGGGAAGCAAGGTGTTATTACCGGAGACAATAACTGGGAGCTAAAAAGCTATCCTGAAACTATCATGGGATTTTTTTTTTTTAATTTTAAGTGTCAATTCCTTGCCATTTTACTTCAACTGCCTGTGCCCTCAGTGTTGCACAAGAGCACAGAGGATCAGAGGAAACTCCATCCACACCCCCAGACCTGTCCCAGATGAGTTTTGTTTCATTTATGACACCTGTTAACACCTTTCAAATCTTAATATCTTTAAATTCTCCCTCTTAAAAAAAAAAAAAAAAAAAAAAAAAGAAACTGCATGAGTTCTTCCCTTCTGTTACGGTTAAGATAACATCACTCATAGAAAACATTTCTAAAATTACAATTCCTGAAGTCCAGAAAGCCAGATACAATCACAACCGTTAAATCAGACTTCAATTAGACAGTTAATCAGACAACATCTGGACCCAACAGTCAGACTGAGAAAGGCCACATGTTAAAATCAGATAATCGCCTTCATTAGTTATACCAAGGGACCTATTACTAATACAGCCGCTCAGGCATGATCGTCTCTGGTCAACTGCTTTTTCTGATGAACTTCTATCCCGAAAAGTTAGAAGTGTAGTTTCATTTGCCTTTTTAAAATTCATCTCCCAAAAATCTTTCTTGCGATGCGATATACTCCTGTGCTTCATACCAGAAAAATATAACATGAAGAAAAAAGAACATAACATGAAGAGCAGGGAAATCAGTTTATAGGTATTAAAACTCCATTGATATTCACCACAGATGACAGGAGCTTGGTTAAGATGTTGCTCAAAAACCTTGAATACCATAACACTGACAAAAATAAGTGTATTGATTTGATTTCACTAGAAAAAAAATTCCAGTAGTAAATAATCTAGATTCCGAGATTTGAATTTTAGATTACAAGCACATCGTCTCCAAATTGAGCTGTTTATAATGAGATACTTGAGCTTTGGCCATTCAGAGCTGTACACCCCATTCAGTCCTGTCTGGCAGGGGTACCAGAAGTAATACAGCATCTCACACATGATGCAAATTTTGCAGAATGCAATTACAAGTCAGCTGGCAATGAGACACAACCCCACTAGAAACGAGCTTCAGCATTTCCAATGCTCATGGAAACATTTGCTGCGTTTTAGCAAAGTTTGGGCTCTTGTGGATCTATTTCTGCTTTCTGATACCTTTCCAGCAGCAAAACTGCCCCTTAAACTCACACATTTTGTGCCAAATGAACAGCCTAGTTTGGGGGCAAAATGTGAGTCATCCTAATTAACTGATTTCCTTTCCACCAACCCATATTTCTAAAAATGGATATTACTTTCTACAACGACATGTGATTTGAGTTCCTAGGGCCGTTTTCTTCATCTTCACTTATTTCCTGCTGGGGCAGGGGAGGTTGAGAGGGAACACACCACAACTCATCTACCCTTGACTTTGGTGTCAAAGGAATAAGTATGTATCTCACCTTTAATTTCAAGGAATTGTTTTATGTGAATCTGAGATGCACATTGTGGAACAAGCGAAGAAAAATGCAGTTTAAAAAGTTGTGGAAAGGAGTCCATCATCAATTGACTAATGCTGTGCATCCATTCCCCTTCCAGACTTCGTCTGATAGTTTACACCAACATCTCAAAAGCAAGTTCTATTTTCTGCTGAGCATAATGGGTTAATTAGACTAAAACAGCTCACTTTCCTGCTTATTTCAAGGCAACTGGAATATCCGAGTTTCTGTATCAGCCCTGGGCTACCCATTGTGCAGGACAGTCCAAGCTGGTGTCAATCAGACAGGCCGCGGTGACAACTCCCTGTGTTGATGTCACCAAACGCGCTCGGCAGCATTCCTGCCGCTAAAACCAAGAGGCTTTTTTTTGTTGACAACACTGCGACTTTCAGTTCATGTCGAGCTGCCGAAGTGGAGAGCCCTGCACGGTTCAGCAGCCCCTGGTTTGAGCACTTACAGAAATCCCCCGTCAAGTGAACTTGCGCAGCGCTGCTGATGTTGCGAGATAACCCCTGAGTCCCATCAGCGGTAGGGCTCGATTTGGGCTTGGGAGATGTAATATTCTGATAAAAAACGGCACTTCCTTTGCGAGCAGATAAGTGCGTGTGCGAGCGGCACCACTGGAACCTCAGTACGCGCCCAAGCGAGAGTTTTGTCATCCTCTCCTGTCTCGCTCCAGCCTTTTAACCGCCCCCTTCCGCACACCTAAATGCAGCAGCAATTAGCATCCATAAACCACAAATGTGGCTTCTATTTCTTTTTATTTCACAACCATGAAAGCTAGCTAACACTCGTAACACCAAAAAAGTTGTCTGCCTCAACAGATAAGGGAATTAAGACATAATTAAATAGTTGCGCTTGACTGTGACTCCCCTATGAAAGAATGCAGATTTTTTAATTTAATTTTTAAATTGAGGATGTTTCAACTTTGGCCACCAAAAGTAATAGTGTTGGGGACACGTAAAGAAACAAGGGAAAAATCAAGGGAAATTAAGTGCTTCCTCCCCTTTCTGTCTCATTGCTTGTCTCTTTTCAGACTAGATACAGGAAGCACCATGGGAACAGCGTATTTTTATGGTTGCAGGCAAGCGTACACCACATGCACCACAGCATGCAGCTTCCATTCCCTTGAGGCAAAAAAAAACAAAACAGTTTCTTTCTTTTTTTCCCCTTGTTTGCCACTAAGCTTTTAATTAACATATTACTCTAGCCTTCTGCCCAATTGTTTGCCGATACTTGGCAATCATGGTAGTTGAAGCCCTTTTAAAAGGTGTGTATAATAGGACAGGTTGAATAGTTTTCATTGAATGGCACCCCACCTTCAGCAGTTATAAAATGGAACAAACACCACATCAGCCTTGAAGGAGCACAAATATGGAATTTTTTGCTGAAAAAGTGGATTTTCTTATGCCAAAAGAGCACTGGTTGTGATGACATTTCAGCCCTGTACACTAGTTTATTTGGTGCCTTTAGGAGGGTTCTGCAGCCGTTTGAAAAGATCACAGACTTTCTGCAGATCTGACATACAAGGCTCCACCAGACGATATCTAGATTTGATCAGGCTCCAACTTCTGCTCCAAGCCTCAGAAGTCCCCACTCTGTATTTAGAGTGTCGTTCATTAATAATTCAAGATTCACAAAAAACATATAGTCCAAGAAACCGGAAGATTACAACTTACTATGAATGCTTGACTAAACATGGAAAAACTAGACCCAATTGTACCGAAGAAAACCATGTTCAAGACAAATTAAGGCAGTGGAAAGGCAGCTATCAAATGTTCAATCTCACTCTGAGTCAGTGGCCTCTTGTTCTGCTGGTGGCCTCCAGCTGATGGAACAAACCCTGCAGGCACGGATCAGACAGGGCTTCAGGATAAGAAAACGGAGAGTTTTCTGTGATGGAGGCGATCGCCAGTGGTGAATTGTGAAGACACTGAAGCAGAATCACTTGCTCACAAAAAGGGCCAAACAACAAAACCGCTATTAACATTTTTAACATAATCCATTTCCCAAGAGCCATCACTAATACTAACGATATTTCTATTCTACGATTCTGGAGAATACTACATATTCATTTTTACCAGGGTTAGTGATCCCCAAATGATAACACTCCCACCAGGGCAGGACTGTCAGAACGTGGTTTCACTTATCTAGAAGACAGATAGTTATTGACCCGCAAGGGTTGCTCAGTGACTAATGTACCTGCTACCGTTATATAGTGGGCATGACATGAAAGCCAATTTTATTTGTGAATTTTAGTAGACAACAGCAACCGAACTGGCATTTGGCTTTAGGAAGAAATTTAAATACACCTACTGATATCCACATAGTCTGGACTACTTGTGCAGCATGCTTAAGTATTTAAGATTTATTGTGCTTCCGGTATCAGAATGATTGTAGAGAACTGTATGCGAAGCACTGAAGTAAACACAACATTTATTTAGTATGCTACAGCACATTAAAAGAGCTTACCATATGCACGTGATTTTTTTTTTAATCTTGCTATCCATATTTCATAGATCCTGTAAAAGTGACCCTTATAAAATGCATGTGAGGTTCCCTGAAGGAAAACAGTTTATTCCTCTGTTAAAGCATGTTGAAACACTCTAAACTAATTGCATCATTATTCCTTCTACAGATATGCAGGAAAGCCAGAGCCATGATCCAGAATAAACTTTCTGATCACTCGTACAGCATAATCAGATGAATAAAAAGACAAAACATAATTTATTTTTTCAGAATTCTATCCCCCACTTTACCTCCTGCTTCTTCACTAGGCTGATTGTGTTCCTTCACATCTTCCCCATTATCCATACTTTCCATTTCCTGGGATTTGTTCAGGTTACAGTCTGTCAAATCCTCTTGTTCTTCTGAAAAGAACAAGAATTAACTATTTATGCTCCAAGAATATTTCCAGGCGATTACCTCAAAGTATCTGCGAACTCCGAATACTGCTCACAATGTTCTTCTTACAGATGCATTAATTGCAGTTTGGACGAATGGATTTGCTTCCCAAAGTCATATGAAAACTCTTACACAGAGCACACACCTTTAACTAAATCTTAAGCTTTTGCTCAGATTTAACTATTCTGGAGATTGTTCTAAACAAGAACAAAACAGGAATAAATTCCAGGATATGTTACTCTATACATCATATGTATTCTGATAACTGCTGCTGGCAGGCAAGTTCTTCAGAGCCTGGAAAAGGAATCATGGCTCTACTTGGTTCATTTGGGCAAAATATCAATCATTCTGGCTCCCGGCCAGGAAGCTGCTCGAGCACGTTTAATCGGAAACCTCTTTGAACCCAGCTGCACTTTGCTGCTTATTTTACATGTGTCTTTTTAAACACCAACATTATCAGAAGGTTTTCTGCTGATCACTGCAGCAGCAGGATGTCCCAGAAATCCAAGCTTCTCTTCTCTGAAATAAAGCCAATTTTTTAGTAAAATTTAGGTGAAGTTTCCACAGTTTTATTCAAGTTCTAGAATTTACTTTTTGCCTTTCATGCCCCTCTTCATATTTGTGACTGTGCTAGTCGGTCTCCTGGGAATCTAAACACACTGCAATTCATATATTTTTCTCAATTTAAATTTAAAATTTTCAAGGTAGGGTGAAAGAACGTGACTTGACCAGCACTGTACCTGCAACCATGGGCTGTTCCTGAGGATTACTTAGGTCCATACCTGCCTGTGAATCTGCAAAAGACAGAAAAGCAGTCTGAGTTGCTTAATATTAGAAGCATTCATGACAATTATTATAATGTTATAAATTCCTGGGTTTTCGACTGAAAGCAAAACTGAAAGCACAAAATTCTCAAATGAATAAAGTAATTGTTGCATTTCATTGGACAACTTCTTTATATCTTCAACACTGGCATGTGCCCAGAGAAGTGATTATTTTCCAACTTCAAAAATTATAGAAGAAAACAACTTACACTTTCAATTTAAAAATCTCATTTTGCACTCTGTGAGCATAGTGTAGTGGTAGTAACTCCATATGAAGCAAATTTCTATGAAGCACTGAGTACAAGATATTTTCACACTCCTTCTTCAATAAAAAACAGAAAAACCCTGTTATCTTCACAAGCTCTAGTTGGTTTTAATGGAAATGCAAGTCTAGTTCCCATTTAGAGATTCAGATAAGGATCACATCAAGAATTTTTAAAAAGTTTGAGGACTACGTTTGTGGCCTGGTTTCCAAAAGCGCTGAAGCCAACGTGAGCCGCAGGTATTTCCATCTCCCACTCCAGTGCCCACATTGAAGCTGGTGAGTTTAACTGAAGTCACAGATCCAACCTGTCCAGACAAGGCTTCACTCATGTTTTGCTGTCTTGAGATTTCATTGACATGAGGATTGATTTTCTTCACCGTGTCACAGCCACCTGCTTCCTTCCTCCTTCCTTTCCTCTAGCTATTCCCCCCATTTTGTTTTTTGCACATACCAGAAAATCTTTTATTATCTTTGAACATAAATAATAGCTCCAGGACTTGTCAAAATTCATTCCTGGCAGTTACATAACAGAAACACACAGGCAGCGGCCATGAGGTGTTAACCGCTGGTGACATTTACCCCATCTTCACCTCTCTCTGCCACAGCTACGTACGGAACATTTCTGTGGTTGCTGCAACGTCAAAATATAAAGCTCTGTTAACTCTACAGCACAGGAGCCCAGCAGCAGTTGAGGCCATCCAAAAATTAGGCTGATGCCTCCAACAAAATAAGGGCAAACTCAGAAGAAGGGAAAAAAAAAAAAAAAGGGCAACAATAGAACTATCCAGCAAATCTTTTATAAATGTTTGGTTTTGTTGTCTCCCAAATGAAAGCATTCAGCTCCCATTTCTCAATAATGGGTCTAAGTGTTACATTATGCAGGTAGTTCCCATTCCTCTTAACCAGCTATTGCCAAAGAGCAGCAAGAAAAAAAGAAAATACAAATACACAAACACATTGAAGGGTGGATTTATTACTGATTCAAGCCATCCAGCAGCAGCCTGAGCTCTTCAGGGTGTAACTCCTGACTGGAGACAAGTTGTGAAGCTATTAGCACTTAATAAACATATCCTAAAATAAAATCAGAGCTCCTATCCTTGCATGCAAGTTTAGCATGAATGCAAGCTTTTCACTAAGTGTCTTTTCATAGAGCTAAAAACGTTACCTTGTGTCATAAACGGTCATGGAATTAAATAACAAAAAGTTCCAATATTTTTTAAGATTTTAAGTTAAATAAATAAGATCAAGGAAATCCAGAGTTATGGCTCTTAATTTGTCTTTGTTTCATTTTATCACACCAGGAAAAATGAGGTACAAATAAGCAAATGGACCAATTTATACTAAGAATGGTGATGGGGAAACATCAGTAAATGCATGGTACATGAACAAAATTCTCTCTAGTATTTAATTTTACATTGCAATAATATACTTACATTACAGAAACCTTTGTAATTGTGCAAATAATTAAGCTTGGGGCAAGACAGTGAAATCCCCATTATTCTGTAACACTTGAATTCAGTTTTAATTACATTCAGAAACCCCGTGCAGGATGGGCAGTACAACCCTCCTGAAGAGGTAAGAAAAACAACGTACCATATCATATTTATCTTTTCTGTTGAAAAATCTCAGTCATTCTATCACTTTCAAGCCTTCAACATCATCACCACCCGGTTTCTTCGTGATATTAATCTCAAGCCTTAGTGGTCTCTTCATATTTAACCTCAGGTCTCTTTCCCAACTAGTTTAAGCCAGATCCTTCACTGTACGTGTGGTAGAAGGGGAAGGCCTAGGAAGCTTCCATCCCTGATTCCATAAAAATAAGACCCTACTTCTACCCAACGTTCAGAAAAGCACAGTGTGGGCAATCACTTACAGAGCACGTTAGTCTTCCCAAGCTTCAAAGAGATCCAGGGACTAGGGCGCATGGAAAGGAGACGCTTGTCTTGTGTGTGTTGCAGCTGACGCGGAACGTTCATTTACAAAGCAGAAGTAAAATTCATGTGTTTTTGAAACCCATCCTTAGCCATCCTGTGTTCTATGCCAATAACCAAAGTAGGGCAAAAATATTCAAATAGCTTGCTGAAAAAGTGTTCTGGCATTTTAATACATAACTGTATTTATACTTTATCCTGGTATTTGACCAGTAACTAGAAGCAACAAAACAGCCTGGCTGTATTGTAGCCCCCCTAAAATTGATGGTTTTCAAATTAATGATAACACTAGAACCCTTCTATCATCGATATAGCTGTAAGCAACAGAATGGGAGGTACATGTTGAATTATTATAATCTTACCTGTTTTCGTCCAAAGTGAAATCCAGAACATTGCCTTTTTACTGCCAGCTGCAGTTTCCAACCCAAGAGCATTGTGAAGGGGACATCTTTTTAAATCCTGTATGCTCTCAGTCCTCCTATCACAGCACATGGAGCAAACACAGCTCATTTCCTTGTCTTTGAGCTGTCTTAAGAGGCACAAGCAAGCGAAAATAAAGCACACACCAATCCTGGCCCCTGCCCTACAGGTAGACTCGCACAGCTTTACCCCAGTGCTTTTGCAATGCACAGCGGTCAACTCTTTTCACCCCAGCATATTTTCAACCTTCAACCCACATTGCACTATTAAAAAGAGAAAACCTATTTAATTTCCTCCTCTGAATGACCTTCTTCAGCATTTTCAGTCTCAATGGCTTTCTGAAGAAGGTACCTGGATCAGAAAAATACTCTTTGCACTTTTAAAAATAGGGTCTCTAACACTTTGGTGGTCTTCAGCACCATATATTTTTTAAGCGACACCGGCATTTTAAGTGCACACGTCATTTTGGGAAGAAATCCTGATCAGCAATGTGTAACCAAGGATAATACTTTTCTCATATTGTAGCACACGACCTCCTGCAGACAGCAGAACATCTAGCAATTCAACATGTTCATCCCAGTACAGCAAGTGGAAATGACAGCATGGAGCCAGTTCTTGTGATCTTTGCAAAAATAAACCTGTCACAAAGAGACAACCCAATAGATCACACACTTTGGCTACCTAGACCCAGGTCTCCACCACCTGCTCGTGCCAGTGCCCATTTCCCAACCAAACCAAAACCTGAAGGATTATTTGCATGTTAACTGTAAGCGTACAAGAAATAGGAACACATCAAAAAAGAGACTTCTCAAATAATCTCAGTTGTAGTGGCAGAAACATACTTATTTTCTATTGGAGACTAAAATTTCTGACATAACTACAGAGCTTTCTTCTCCCACACAAGATACACAGTGGTCCCAACTTGATCAAGAAAATAAGGCTCCAATTCAAGCGCCCAGCTGCCACCAGCCTCATTCCTTCAGAAAATAAGTTACATCTCTCAAGCAGTCAGTCTCAAGTCAGACTCTGAGTAAATACTTAAATACAAACGTTTGAAAAGCCTTTAGCAAAGGAAAATACATTTTCAAGTAGACAACTGCATCTAAATTAACCAAAAACTTCACATCATTTGAGAAAATGAGGAATCTAAACTCAAGCCCCGAAAACGATGAGTTAAAATAAGAATATCCACCTCTGAAATAATAAATCAAAGGATGCTTCGCAATGCTGCTTTGCCAGGCTTGTTAAAAACACCGGTAATTTTGCTTTTCTTCAAAAGTGAATTAAGCTGTAACCCAGGATTAACTCGCAACGTTTTTTTGCTGGCTCTGAAAGTTCCACGCACGTTTTACAAACGAAAAGAAACCAACACGCCCGTTAATTCGTTAAAATGTAGAACACGAACAGTAGATAAAGCCGGCTCTAAACCCCCACTTTATCACAGATGTTGGGATGCTTCCGAAATTAAACAGAGAGGGGGGAAAAAGCCGCGTTCGTTTCCTGTTTAATCGCAACCCGCGATTAGATGTCTCCTCCAGAGCCTGCGATGTGCTGGCAGAAAGGGCTGAAGAAAACGGGAGGTGGAGCGGGGTCGGTGGGGAGAAACGCCCCCCACCCCGAAGCCCCATCCCGGGGAAAGAGCGGGGTCGTTTCTCACCTTCCATGCTCCGGCCGCGGGTCCCGGCTCCACCTGCCCGGCCGGGCTCGGGGACTGGCGGCGGGACCTCCCCGGGCTCCGCTCCCTCCCGCGGGCACCGCGACATCCGGCCCGGCGGCGCTGGGCGGGCGGAGAGCGGCGCCGGGCGGCGGCCAACGGAGCCGACCCGCTCCCGGGGACCCGCCCGCCCTGGGGACAAGTGGCACCAGGAACACGGAGGTGACGGCCAGAGCTCAGCAAGACAGCGCGGGCAGAGGGGGAGCACCTGCAGCCCCCGTCTCGCACAACGCACCAAAGCAAAACACGAAACTCTGCGCTTTAGAGAACACATCGCTCTCTGCTTCGTGGGAGATAAGAGAGAAGCTCTGCCACCAGCATGAGGCGGCTCCACAGGTAAAGAATCATAGAATCATTTTGGCTGGAAAAGACCCTCAAGAATATCAAATCCAACCATTCCCCACCCCTGGCACTACCCCATGTCCTGAGAACCTCATCTCTGCATCTGTTCAACCCCTCCAGGGATGATGACTCCAGCACTGCCCTGGGCAGCCTGTTCCAATGCCTGACAGCCCTTTCCAGGAAGAAATTGTTCCCAGGATCCAACCTCAACCTCCCCTGGCGCAATTTGAGGCCGTTTCCTCTTGTCCTGTTACTTGCTACATCCCCAGGTCCCTCAGCCACTCCCATCACACTTGTGCCCCTTCCCCAGCTCCGTTCCCTTCTCTGAACTGGCTCCAGCACCTCAAGGGCTTTCTTGTAGAAGCCACAGCAGCTACTTAGGCAGGGACGCTATCGGGAGTGGGACCACAGGAGGCAGCTCTAGGAGTAACAAACCAACCCTGAGGGCTCAGATACACTCCTGTGCCCGGGGGATCACACAGCTCCTCAGACACCCACTGCACCTCGAGCTCGATCAACAGCTCCTTCCAACCCACATCTCCAGGTGCAAGTATATCCAACGAGACACGAGCACTGTTTTCCCCCAGCGCTGCGGGGTGGGAAGCCGTTTGACAGTCCCTTCCATGGAAGGGTCGCCAGCAAGACCAACAGATCCATAAACCATTACGGACAACCAGCCAAAAATATTACTTAGCATTTTAGGGATCCCTTCATCTTTAAGGTCTGCGGCAAATGCTGGCACCCAAAATAGTGCAGGAAAGCTGGCACTGGCAGGGGTCAGGTCGCTCAAAGGACAACAGCTATTCATTCAGAGAGTTTCGCAGGGCAACACAGAGCTATTTCGCCTTGGCACACTTCTGACTCATTTTTATTTTACACAGCAGAGCCAAGTGGTCGAAGCCTTTATCCAGACTGGTGTGGCAATTGTGCACCATGATGCTGACACACAAAAGAGCTACTTCTTTTCTACATCCTGAATTTCCTTTGTGTGCAATTAGTCCTGGCTCTGTTTACACATCACGTAAACATGGTAATGCAGCCTCGGCTGTTACATGAATGCTGCTTTCTTTGCATTATTCGTTAACAGATCGCACTCCTCAGACTCCACATTAAAGTTAAATGACTAAGATTAAAATTAAACTTAAGTTAGCTATTTTTCCTAACAAAAGAGCATTGCAATTTAAAAGAAAAATCAACTTACAAAATTATTTAATAAATTAAAGATTAATTGCACTCATAAAGAGATTGTTAAATGACAATTTTTGTACATTTAAGACAGAAGTTTGAAAGGAGACTCTCCGCACAGGGCTCAGACGGGGCTTTGAGCAACCTGACCCAGTGCAGGATGTCCCTGCCCATGGTCTGACCCAAACCCTTCCATGATTCACGTGGAAGCGTGAGCTGCGCCAGCCCAACGCAGCCTTGACTTCACACGCAAGCTCAGTACCACTCATGGGATTTTCCTTCACCCAAACCCAGAACTATTTACTAAAAAAAGGCCTGAAAAGATAACAGCTGGCCTAGATCTCAGATCAGCACAGAACATCAGCACAGCCCGTACCTGGCACGCTTTGACATCAGAGCACGTGTTTGTGGCTTCAAACCGATGAGCCAGGCAGACAGCAGAGAGAGAAAAAGGGAAAAACCAACCCAAGATGCTGCAGATGATGGGAGCTCACTGATGATTTTCAGCATGGCTGAGGCAGATGCACTGCTGGACCCTCAGGGTTACTGCTGCATCCGTTTGTTACACTTCTGTACTTCTTTCATCACTGTCCTGGTTTTGTTAAAAAACAAGTTTCTCTTTTAGTGAATTTCCCCATCAGCTAAAGCCTTCTAAATAACTGCAGTTTTCCTGAAAGCTAGATACATGTTTTGGTAGACATAGCAATGGAATGCGAGGTCATTGATAAGGATGGATGCACCTAAGTTTATAAAGGTTCAAAACTGCAGACAAAGCTTGTTGGGTTGGGTTTTTATGGCTCTGCAACTCAGCTGCACTTTAAAACCGAGAAATGGATGTTTTGGGATAGGAAGATTGATGTAAAACAGTTACATAACAACAGGGTATAAACACCCTTAGGAACTGAGGATGTTCAGACTGAAATATGACTAGTTTATAGCAGGCACGTTAAAAACTGAATCATTTTGCCTATAAGGCGTAAGCGTGAAGTGTTAACTTTGAGTAAAACTGAAAACATTCAACACATGGGAACGTCAGATCTTTTGAGGTGGTCCTAATTATGAACTGTTCAGCAGCTCAAAGAAATTAAAAGCGAAAACCCTGTCATAGTTCTGATACCTTGACAGACCACTTAAGAGTTAACATCTTGGTCTAAGGAAGAAGAAAGCGCAGCCACTTACCTGCAAAGAGAGCAAAGTGAAATAACGAGGCAGTGCACACATTTAATAGGGCGAGGAGTTTTGCAAGACATTAAATGAGAGGGGACACTACGTTAAAATACCACCAGGCTTGAGTAAAAGTATTTTCCATCAATAATTCGATACCTTCTTTTTCACACTTTGTTTTGCATGCTTTATTAAAGAAAACTCATAACTCAAGTGTGGGGATTTTTTACATGGAACTGTTGAATTAAAACATTTACAGCTATCTGCAAAAATAACTACCATTCCTGTGTTTACTGGTTCCATATTTGTTATGCAAATACTATTTCATCATTTTTGGACACTGGTGTGGTCTGAGGCTGCACAATCAATATGATTTAGCTAATTACCAGAGACCTGGCCGCAGTTCCTTATCTTGAGTGTCTCATGATGTGCAGGTTGGTGAAACGCAAGCACCCTTCTCTCCCTGTTCACCTGGGTTTCCTGAGTATTTTCATAACTCTCAGCCTAGAAACAAAATATTTCTACTTTTAAGAGCTCGAAAGTCATAAGCAAGTCTTCCAAAACACGTAACTGACTTAAAAAACAACCCCAAGTACTTGAAGTAATACGTAGCATTTGGCTGTTTTTGAGCCAACAGGATATGCCCAACTCTTATTTTCAGTCTTTCTCACAGCAAGTGGCAGGAATGGGGGGGTTTTGTTGTTTTTAAGCTACAAGTGCTTCTCCCATAATGAGTTGCTGCAGAAACCTGCAGCTGAAGAAAAGAACAGCCGGGCACACAAGGCTTGCAGTGACCTGGAGATGTGGAGCTCAGAGACGCCAGCCCAGCCGTCCCTGCGGTGACCAGGTTCGGTGCCCCAAGCACAGACCTCAGCCCCTGCCCGAGACGTTTCTTCACCAAAAGGGCTGTGGGGCATTGGAACAGGCTGCCCAGGGCAGTGCTGGAGTCACCATCCCTGGAGGGGTTGGACAGACGGACATGAGGTTCTCAGGACACGGGGCAGTGCCAGGGCTGGGGGAACAGTCGGACTCCATGATCTTGAGGGGCTTTTCCAACCAAAATCATTCTACGCACCTAATTCCTCCTGCCCCCGCAGTTTCCCATCCTTGCCCACACAGCTGCAAACACCACTTTAGAGTCAAAACCCACACTTCCACACCCTGTGGAAGAGCGACGTGGTAGTTACCCAAGTGTGGGGCTAAGGCGTAAGAGCCCGGGGGGGCGGGGACCATCCTTCCCTAGCCAAGTGACCTGTGAAGCAATAATAAACATTTTTTTTTTACAAGCACAGGGTGTGGGCAAGGAAGAAAAAAGGTGACAGCGACGAGCCGGGACCCCCCAGTCCCCCACTCGAAGCGCCGCGGGGGGACCCGGCGCGGCCCCGTCCCCGTCCCGGCCGCGCTGAGGGGAGGAAAAGGGCGGGAAGCGCCGGGCGGAGCCGTTACCCCCACACACGGCGGGGCGGGCGGTTGCGGCCGTTGGCGCGGGGGAGGCGGCGCTCGGGGCGGCCATGGCCACGGCCCGGGGCGGCGGGCGGCCGCGCTGTCCCCCGGCGGGGCTCCTGGGGGTGGTGGCGGCTGCCTTGGGTGTCCTGACAGGAGGTACCGGGGGAGGGAGCGGCAGTGGGGGCTCCTCAGGGCGGCTGTGAGGTGAGGCGGGGGGGCGCTGCCATCTGTGGAGAGCGGCTGTGCTTTGCAGGACCTTCCCTCAAGTGATGATGATAAAACCCCTTTTTAGAAGGCAAGGCGGGGAGCCCAGCAGCGTCCTGCTCCCCGGCAGCGCTCAGGCAGGGTCACCACCCGTCATGACCTGGAAAAAGCATCAGAAAACAGCACGTTATAACAACTTTCCCATCTGGGGGCTCTTATAACAGAAACCCCCAAGCTGCTGTTTCCCAAAAGGCGAAGGCTTGAGGAAGCGGCCTCAAGTTGCGCCAGGGAGGTTGAGGTTGGATCTGGGGAACAGTTTCTTCCCCAAAGGGCTGTTGGGCATTGGAACAGGCTGCCCAGGGCAGTGCTGGAGTCACCATCCCTGGAGGGGTTTAAAATACACATAGATGAGGTTCTTACGGACATTGGTTAGTGCCAGGGGTGGGATAACACTTTGATTCAATCTTGAGTGTCTTCCAACCAAAATAGTGCATGTTGCACCCGTCCTGGCTCCCCTTGCGGTCACTGGGAAGAGCTTTACTTTCTAGTTAGATTTTGTAACTATTTATTGGCTTTTCGTAAAGAGAAAGGCTGAGCTAGTTTGGACCTAGTGCATCAAGGCAGATTTGCAATGCCGGCACTAAAGCAACAAAACCAGGCAAGTCAGCAAGAAGTAGGAGCCCTTGTTTTTGAGAAAAGGGTGTGGGAAGAAAGAATAAGAAAAGCAAGAGACAGAAACTCGCTAACACAAAGATATATGGTCAATCACGCATTTAGATTTCTCTCATATATTAAGTCCTTTTCTCTACAGTGACAGCTTCACATAAGGAAGAGAAACATTCTATTGATTTAATTGAAAATAATTATGTTTATGGCAACACTAAACGTGAAGGTAAACTTGTCTTTTTGTATATATATTTATGTCTTACTGGACTTTTAAAATGGAGTTTTAAGTACAGTGATCATTATGGAAGTGACACAACCAAGCTCAGCCAAACAGTGCTGGAGACTCCCGCATACAATCCTGATCGCGAAAGTAACAAGAAAGGGTGGGTTTGGAAACACATTTGTCTCACAGTGCTACTAGAAGCACAGCTGAAAATTTAATGTCTGAATAAGGGACCCTCTCTGCAAAAGGCTCAAAATTTGTGGTTTTTGTGAGCTTGTGACATGGTTTTGTGTAGGACTCCAGTGTCTCCTACTCGCAGTCAGCACCCACCAAACTGTGGACAGTTCCACAATATCAATAACAACAATTGCAGATAAAAGATTAAACCTTATACCTTTCAAGTCCAAACATGAAAAAAATAACCTTAGCATTACATTAAATATATTTTTGAAATAAGCATTTTGGTGATCTCATTTGATAGAAGCATTTCAGTTAATTTACCTTCTTTTGTATTGCAGTGGATGTGTATGTTAAGATGTTTACAAACAGCCCACTTCTAGTATGCATGGATTCGGCTCGTTCTAGCGAAGAGTTGATAGATCCCAACTATTTTTGGATTGGTCCAGATGGAACAAATTTAGAAGGTTGGTCACCTATTTCCACTGCCCGCCTCAGCTATTTTTTCCCCAGTCACTAATAAAAATGGGCTTTTTACGGTTCTTTCTTTCACAAACTCAGAAACAGCCTCTGCCTCAGGGAGGTGGGGAGGCAATCAGGAAAATATGCTGAGATAAATAGTTTCTGTTTTCTATTTACAAGGGAAAAAGCCAACCACAAATGGCTAAGTAGATTACTGTACATGAAATCACGTTTTCCTTGTTTCTATTGAGGCCACCCTGCAATAGGATGGGGGGTCCAAAGAGTCACTTGGTCCTTTGTCAAATTTTTCCACGAGCTCTGACGTTAGTCTGTGTTTCTCTTCTCCCTTTAAAATTTCCTAATGCTTGAGATAGAAGTAAACTTGCAATAAGTCCTAAAGGTCATACATTTTAGATTGTTTCAGACTAATATGAATTCGTGTCATTATGTACAAGAGCAAGATCTCATCTTCAAATGTTCTAAATGAGCAGAGGATCAGAAACCAAACATTTCCAGTAATCAAATATTTCCTGTTTCTATTCTAGGGCGAATGTATGTGAATCTTACAGAAACAGGAAAGCTGATGGTGATGGGTTTTAAGGAGTTTATGTCCGGAGCCTACACTTGCACTCTTTCTCACAAAATCATCGAAACTACAACACAAGAAGAAAGAGAAGTGTTTGAGGAATATAAATTCATGGTATATGGTACGATTGCTAACTAACTAGTATGCTAAGGCACATCACCTTTGTGTTTTGGGAAGGTTGTGAAGTGCGCGTTTATTGCAAAGCTTAATCAAAAAATAATTAGATAACATTTTATCCCAGAATAGAAAATGAATTTTTTATATTTACACACACACTAATCCTCTCTCAAGTTTTGGGAAAAGCTTTAAATAACATACACACAAATTCCTGCACGTTTCAAACCAAAATATCTCTTCCTATTTGAGTGAGCTCTGGCAAGGACAAATTTGTTCTGTTCTGGTTAATGAGTAAGCATTATTTATTTGTTTGCTTTTGAATAAGAGTCCTACTTCAGATACAAAGTGCACTGATACAGACGATAAGGTTCTATAAGATTCCACTTGTGGTTACACTGCAGAACTCACACACAAACTTTTTTTTTTTAAAGCATACAGGGAAGCCGACCATGCATATCAGGTATTTGTTCGCTTTACTACAAAAGAATGCAACCTAGCAGCTAACAGCCAATTCTTTGAGGAGCTAAGGAAGATCTTAAATAACATCATCTCTGATCTGACATGTCACATCGTAGCATCATCCTACAAATGCCACTCTGTCAAGATACCAAAACAAGGCCTCCTGTATGAGCTATTTGTTAGTTTTCAAGGTAACACATTTCAATGTTTGTTTGGGAGGGATCATTTATTTTTATAAACAACCCCAGAGTACTATAAACAGCAGCTGAAAGACATCAAAGTCAAGTACACCTTCAGAAGTCATTTCCCAGCTTTCTTTTGGAGTCCCTGTATTTTTTCTTACTAGCCCACAGATGGAGCTAAAATGCAGTTTATATGTTGAATTTCGAGTTAAAACCTGAGTGGGAAATATTACTTTTCAAGGAGTGCAGTTGAAAGGAGATAGCTGATAAGATGCCTTTTTTTAAAAAAAAGGAAAATGGCTCTATCTTTCATTATTTGATTTTTAATAAAGTCTGTGACCTCTGTGGTTTCACTTGATTCGAGGAAACTATGCAGAGGTTAAAAGCAAGAGCCTCATTACCTCATGGCAATACTGATGTGGCTCTATTGCCTTGCAAAACAGGTTAAATCAACCCTGATATCTGCCCCAATTTAGAGATATTTTATCACTGAGGAAAGTTACTCATTAATGCTTTGACCACATTCTTTTCTGTATCTGTTCCCATCTTGTGTCAAGAGGGACCATCCAACAGGTTATGGAACATTTTGTGGCCATTTTTCCCCTCAGTGAAGAGACATTCAGAACAAACCGAGGACCCAAAGTTTAAGTGTACATAAAACTTCAGCCCTTTCTGTAACCTGAGGGTATTAGGTGAGAATTTTGTTCCGTTCTTCCTGCCATCTCAGCATTTTTCCCGCACATTATTTTATTGGTTGACCTCTGACTCTTACTGGAACAAAGCGATTTAAGTAACTGGATAGAAACCACCAGGAGCGAACCTGTTTTTTCCCCGCCCGCCTTTTATCAGTCACTCGTTTTTCATCATTCAAATGCATGCAGTCAAAAGAACTATTTCAAAACATGATCTTGACTGTAGACAGTGACAGGTTTAAAAAAAAAAAAAATCACCGTTCTTCACAAATTAGAGGCAAAATTAAGAGCATACAGTAGGATGAAGTGAGCACCACAAGACGCTAAAAGCACTAATACATTTTATTTGTTGATGTTTTCTGAAATGAACCTAAAAACACCTGCTTGAGGTATTTGAGTTCACTGCAATATATTTTTCAATGCATATACATGTGTTCTTTTTGCCCCCCACCCGCAGTAAGTCCTTTTGCACCAGGATGGGAAGAAGTTTGCCGCCAGGTTCCTTATGATTGTGAAGATGCGACAAACATGAAAGTTGAAGAGGTTCTGTGTCAGCCACCCTTGTGTCTCCTCTGCATATTTAATACAAATTTCTGCCTTAGCAGCGACAGATTTGACTGGTAGTAATCCAGCTTCACCCTGATTTTATGGGATTAATGCCATTGTAAATGACAATTCATGGATTTCAAATAATTCAGTTCAGGGTGGAAAACTGTTTTTACAAGTCAAATTGATGCAAACAGTTAAAAAAAAATCAGGCTTATTAGTTCCTTTATATTTACCTCTAATTATAGAATTATAAACATTAATATTTATAATAGTATACTGAACTTCCAGTTCTCTAAACTAAAGCTTTATTATTTGGTAAATGGAATATAAAGTAAATCTACTGTAGCTAATTCCTAAAATCTGTTATCTCTGGCTTCTTAATGTTAATATTCATTATTAGATGGATACTGGGCCTGGGTGTGGGAACCAGGAGTACGAGGTATTTACTGAATTTGGGGGATTGGACTAGATGATCTTTCGAGGTCCCTTCCAATCCCCAACATTCTGTGATTCTGTGATTCTGTGAATTTAAAAAAAAAAAAAAAAAAAAAATCAAGAAAAAGCAACTGACTGGGTTTTTATTGTTCCAATGTTTCCGAATTTTAGGCAAAAGATCGAATTGGAGCATTTTTCAGTAAGCAGACATATGCTTTGAGGCACAATTTTCACACCGTTCCTGCAATACACTATGTGGACAACAGTTTCTCGGTTACTCACATTGACAGTTGTCGACCAGGTTTTGGGAAGAACGATTTCACCCACAAGAACTGCGCGAGCTGCTGCGGTAAATACATCATACATTGATTTAAATATCACTGATTAGCTCCGGCCACAAGTTTCTGAGAAGACCATTTGGTAAATATCAGTGTCAAAAGTAATGATATTTCCATTCATCTTTTGGAAAGACATTGACATCACAGATTTAAGAAAAAAAACAGAAAGGAACAGAAAACAAGCGGACAGTTTTTGTTAGTGTGCTCATCGGTGTAACTGTATTTCCAAACAGAGTGAGTGGGAGCGATGAAGTGGTTTATTGTTCGGGGTTTTTTTTTCCTTGCAGGTCACTGGTGAGTGACGATGCTCAGGCTACAGAGCAAATAAAACCCAATTATCTTAATGGTAGTGCTGCTAGAAAACACTCAGCTGTTTTAAAAGATCTTCTGCCAGCAGCACCTACCCCTGGTTGTGGAGTTTGGGATATTTAGCAAGAGGCAGTGAGCTCAGGAAGGGCAAGATCTCGTTCCTCACAGCCTCAGGAAGGCCCATGAGGGTGTCAGGGGGTCCCAGTCTGGCTGACACCCCAACTCTGTTCTTTTCACAGTGGTTTGTGAGCCTGGAACTTACAGTCCTAACAACGAAGTGACCTGCCAGATTTGTTCAAGGCCTCAAGTCCAAATATATGGAGCAACAGCTTGCTAATAAACTTCCGACAGAAACTGGAAAACCAAAGAGCAGCTGTGAAAGCTTTATTGGTTTCGTGACATCCTTTTTGGTTTTAGCTACTAATTCTGGAATCCTATGGTCATTTTTGAACAATAGCAGAACATCCTCATTCACACACCCCTAGTTTTTCTGTATTCAGAGACCAATCAATCTGTAAAAATTATACAAAAAATTAAGTGTTCATGCAAGGTAAAGTAATTCGATGGGGAAAAAAAGGACATTTGTCACAGGGCTGCTCGTGCAAAGAGTCTGTTTCTTGGTCGGGACACCACAGCTCTGTCCTGCAGTAAAGCAGCTCTAAACAATTCAGGCAAAGGCAGCAAATAGTTGTAGTGGAATTATGTGCCATAATCACATATGCCAGTCTCTATGAGCCATTTCTAGCACATATTAATGGAAGTATTTAATCTTCGTGATTTAAAAACATTAAATGCCCTTCCTGTTATCTTTCCCCATTTTTCTGTGCCTGAATGTTCCAGCCCACCCTGTGCAAAACTGTACCATGCACTAGTTAACAGACACCGACCCGCTGCATCGGTGGAGCAGAAAGTGAAATCAGGTCTCTGGCAAGAGAGAGGGTTAATAACATTCTACAAATTCCCAGATATTAGAGTTCTCTCCTTCTGATCCCCAAAAAGAAGCGGGTATGTCCCAGGAAGAGGCTGCACAGCCTTCGCCTGCTGCATCTTTTCCT
The DNA here is from genome assembly GCF_036013445.1 of Caloenas nicobarica. NCBI lineage: Eukaryota > Metazoa > Chordata > Aves > Columbiformes > Columbidae > Caloenas > Caloenas nicobarica. The sequence continues at coordinate 4,665,390 of NC_088268.1, read as the reverse complement.
TCAGCTGCATCCAATCCTCATGGCAGAGCTCTGCCAGCCCCAGGTGCCGCGTTACATGAGCAGATGATCCTCTTACACCAGCTGCAAATTCCCCATCAAGTTCACCGGATGAGTAACGAGTCAAGATACAAGTTGCCAAAGCACTGAGATAATGGGAAAGGCTTCTTTCCAGAAAAAAAGATGTACTTTGCTTTTGAGGGTTAGCTGCTGGATCTGCAGCAATTCATCATTTTGCTCATAAAGCACTATTAGGAAAGATTTTATTTTACTACTATCAAGAGTTTCATAAGTCACCCTGACTTTTCAGCGGCCACTGCATGGAGCAGAGCACAAGCCCACTGGAGCAGCCAGCCTGCCACAGGCTTCCAAAGCCACAGTGGAACTACCAAAACACGGGCTTTTTTTTTTTTAAATCAATTTTTCTTTAAGCTGCAAACCAAGCAAAGGAGATTCTGCACACACATGGCCATAGAAATCCACATCCAGCTTCCCGGCACAGAGCCATTCCTTTCTTTTTTGCACTCTGTAGGACTAAATCAAGCAAAAAAGCACCTCCTACTCCATAACTGCAACTTCTTATGGCATCTAGAAATTCCTCAGTGGGTATTCATCCAAAAATCGACCTGATTCAACCCAGTTTAACTCATCCATTTTGACAGGAACACAGCAGGAGATGGTACGGGCACAGACCACACTCTGAGCTTTTCAGAATCATTACTTATTAAATACTGATGAATAAAGTGTACCGTAATGAGCATTTAAACTGCCTGTAGGCTGATTATCCGAGCTGCCAACTGGACACTGTGTGCACGGCTCAGGCTAATACAGATTAAGCAGACGGGCTCGGCGCTCGCTGCCTGCATCTCTTGGCCTATTTCACAACAGGAATGCCACGTGCATAAATTATTACGGGGAAAAAAAACAGTGAGTAGGTACTAAATGCAACAGCAAGTCACAAATGAACACTTACTCCTTCCCCTAGAAACTGGAGGAACAGGAAGCTCTTGTAGCACTTCAAGTTTTTCAGCAGACCTCAAAAGTCAAAAAAATAGTTCAAACATTTCAGTGCTGCATCACAGAGGGGTTTGTGTCATTAATTCTGTGGAGACTTCCATGAAAAACTGGTGTGAAATGGCTTCACTATGACCTTTCCTGTGTCAGTTCTCTCCATCCAGGCGGATCTCCCTCCTTCGTTGCCCACGACAGCCCTGGACACAGCTGAATATTTTCTTTTATGACCCACCATCCCTCACAAATCCTTCCCTTCCCTCAAGCCACTGAATCGCTGTCACACTTCAGATTTTACAAATATCCGTAATCAGCTCTCACCTCATCTTTTCTTTTTACCATCGCTTTGTACCTCCCCCAGCTGCAATAGCTCAACAGGAACTGCAAGAGCCTTCCTCACCACTTTAAATTCTCCTATTTTTTTTGGTCTTTTTACGCACTTTCCTCTTGGAAACGTGAGCTGTAGCCACAGCAGGAGAAACCCTGATTGCTCCTGTGAGGCTCATCCCTTTAAATCCCCGCTGTAACCTGCCCTGACGGTGCAGCTCTGATCTCCCTTTCTGCACAGGACAATTACAACACCTCAAGAGTAGCAATAAGTTATCACAAATAATAAATTCTGAGTTTAAAACGTCCTTGTCTGCACTGGCCTCTAGTACCTCAGCACTTCCCACAGGCTGCGTACCAACAGAGAACTTGTAAACTTCCACAAATGACAAAAGTAATCTGCCAAGTGGAAGGCACAGCTCATTGTTTTAACATCAGAACTGCTTTTTCTCCCAGCCTGGAACAAACCACTTGAGAAACACCCATTGGAGCACTCACTGTGGAGCTGCCAGCAACAGGACGGCATGTGACGGTGACACCTCCGCTGCCATGGGACAGTCGTCTCGTAACTTCCCGCAGCATCTTCATTAGCCCACAATTGAGCTGCTCCTCAAAATTAAAATCAAGAGGAGTTGAACAGGTCACCGTGCTGCCCAGGACACACCAGAACTCCCAGTTCACTCAGACATACTGGAAACCATCAGCCTGCCCAGGAGATTATAAGGCGAGGGGCTGCAGGGAGGAGCAGGACCAGGTGCCCTGAGATCAGCACATCCCAGCAACTCATCACACCTGTGAGGGGAACAAGCCAAGGAAACACCAGGTGCGTAGAATCACAGAATTGTTTTGGTTAGAAAAGCCCCTCAAGGTCATTGATCCCAACTGTCACCCCAACCCTAGCGCTGAAATTAAATTTCCTCCTGCTCAAGTCCAGCGACCACATTTTCTGTGCAGCTCTGTTCCTATAACAAACAACATCATTGGATTAATGAGTCCTTTGCAGACAGTGAATAAATATGATTCATTATTGGCAGCAATGCCACTGTAAATGGATTTTTTTGTTGTTGGTGAAAATAAATAAATAAGGCTCCGTAACTGAAGGGCCATTGATGAAGTGTAGACCAGCTTTAATCACAGTGTAATTGCTGCCATCGGTTCTAATAACTTATAAATTTTTTTTATAACTGTGGAAATTAAACAATTAGACATCCTTCCTTCCCTCTTCTAAATCGAATCAGTTAAAAGTTCAGGATGTGGTCTGGGGCTGCGAATGCTGAACACGCTTCATTCACGGGCTGAGAAAACCATTATTTTACCTTTCTTTAAAACACACAACCCCAAACCTTTAAAACACAGCAAATGCTTAGATCTACAGCCAGGCTGAGCTCCATCAATAGTCGAATATCCAGCATCGCTTAGTCCCTGCGTTCCCGGGGGGGTTCGGAAGAGGCGTCACCACCAACGAGGACCCGATTCTTCAGTCTTGCCCCAGTGACACATTTTCCTCCATCCCGGAGAGGAAGAACAGCCCCCCTGACCAGGCCAGTTAATTACCCGCACCTTGGAAGTTAATAACAGAGATTTACTGACGTGCTGGAATGGTGCACAAGGAGGTCAGGCTGCTAATTCTCCCATTGCTGATCCCAGCAGATCAATCTGCGGTACATCAGGAAATGAATTACCCAGAAATGCAGGATTAAAATGGATTATTATATTTCCTCGATTTAAGAAAAACGTTCACTGAGCCCCCCATACATGCTGAGCGCCGGTTCCCGGCTCCCCGGCAGGATCTTGCCCTCAGCAACTTGCTGCAGGAAAGTAAATAGTAAGTAAGGGAAGTAATTACTAATGACATAAATCCACTGAACTTCAGTCCGTCCCAGACCAAATTATCTTCCTGAAGCTTATTGCAGATTTTTACGAGGTTTGTTATGTATTTTATTCCACTGAATAACCACATACCGACTGTTCCACAACCAGCTAAGCTCCCTCATGGCAGGAGCTGCCACCGAATCCACCTCCTTTCCCCCATGCTCATTAGTGTCAGCTGTAATGAGCCCAGTGGATTCCAACCTAATAACTCCTTGGGCAGGAGAGCCGGGCCAGGCACCAGGCTCAGTGTCACCCAGCCCCGTGGTGGGACACCGGCAGCACCCCGGGGACCCCCAGCCCCGCAGATGGGGTGGCAGCCGGGTCCCCCGGCACCCCCCAGCCCTCCCCAGCTGCTCAGGGTGGCACGAGGAGGATCCCCGGGCAGACAACCAGGGTGGGGGACGGCAGCCATCTGCTCCGGAGCCCGGGGTCTGCGGGCTGTGTCACGTCTGGAGATGGCCGAGTGACAAACGAGGTTAATGTCCCTCTAGCGGGATCTGTCACTCTGCGTTAGGTCCCAGATTTCACCCTCCGTGGCACCGCATGGGGAAAAGGTACCGACAAATCGGCACGGGGCTGCCGTGGATGCCACAGCCCTCGTGGGGACCACAGGGACACCGAGGCTTGTCTCTTATGGCCACTATGGTCCCTGCCCTGTGTGCCACATGATTCCCGGGTCCGGTGAGGACAGGAGTGACGGGAGCAGAGCAGAGTCCCCACAAACCGCCCCACAGGGTCCCAGCGTGGCGCAGCTCAGGGACCAGCGCGGTGACGGTGACCTGAGCTGCAGTGTGTTCATTTATTGAAGGCAAAGGCAGCGTTACCGGAGGGACCGAGGATCGTGTTTCTGACAGCGCCAGCAGAGCCCGACATGGCTCAGGGAGGACATTGGCTGTCGCAGGCGTCCTTCATCCTTCCCTTGTGGCCAGGATGTCATCAGGGACAGAGGTGACCCTGGCACAGCAGGGATGCCACCCGCCCCGGCCCAAAGCCGTGGGAGCAGCACCCTGTGCCCCCCGCAAACGCACACACCAGCACACACTGGGCACGGGCTCCAAAGTAAAAGCCAATTTTATTGTTGTATAAAGTAAGAACGTAAAAGGTCCCTTAAACAAAACACATATTGGGTCAGACAGTCCCGGGTGTCCCCGCACACCATGGGGGATGCCCACGGGGGAGCAGCCGCTGGTGGTGGCTCGGTCGGGTCCCTCCCAGCCCCTTTTCTCCAGTTGTATGGAGGGGGAGCTGCCGTGGGGCTGGAGGCACGGGGCGACGCCTGGGTTGGAGCCGGGGCTGAGGTTGGTTGTGCGTTGCAGAGCCCCTGGTCTGCGCTGGGAAATTAGGCACTTGTGGAAGGGCCGTGCGTGCCGCTCCCGGCCGGCTCCATCCCACAGCTCCCACCGGCACTGGGGCACGGGAGGACGGGCAGCAGGCGGGGGACAGAGCCCTGCCTGTGCCAAAAGGCGTTGCCTGCACCAAAACGTGCCACCCACACCAGGGACTGAGGCCAGAGCCGGCAATAAGCCCCCGCCATGCCGGGGCAGCTGGAGCCGGCTCTGGCCTGGCACAGACAATGTTCCAGCAGCTTTGGTTGGTGCTCTTGGTGAATTAAGGCAATTTAGCTTCAGTTGGTTTAAAAAGAAAAAGGACAAAACCAGCAAAACCAGCTCTCTTCAGGGCCAGACACTTGGTTGGAAGAGTCTGGGTCTGCTCTGGCTTTGCTCTGAGTCGCCGCTTGGACCCTGCACCCCCAAAGGTGGCACCGACCCCTACCCGCACCGGCCCCTGCCACCTCATCCTCTACCTACCAACACCAGGAACCTGCAGCCCAATACTGGAAGTGTCAAGAAGGGACTTTGGGGCATTTTAGGGGAGATTCAGGCTCCTGCCAGTGGTGCGGGAGTGGGGAGAGGGCGGAGGAGCCGCGGTGGTTCCCTCCATCCCCGTCTCCCATCACAGTGACCGGTCGGCAGCCTCGTGCATGCCAGAAGGAGCGGTGGGAGCTCCCCTCGACGGCCGAGCAGGGCTGCTGGGGGTGCTACACCCACCCGCATGGTCCCTGGAGAGCACCGAGGGGAAACCCGCTCCCCGGCATCCCAGCAGGGCTGGACCCACCACCTGGACCCCTCGGTTCCCCTCCAGAGATGGGGTGGCATCATCCAGAACTGGAGTGGGGCACCTCCACACCTGCCTCTTGCCTTTCCCAACCCATGTGTCCCCACCTCCCGCTCTGTCCTTCGGCCCCACCGGGACCTTCGCGGGGCCGATGACCCGGCAGGGCACTGGCCTCGCGGCCGTACCGCTCATCCCCATAGCGCAGGCAGGGAGCCAGGCCCAGGCTGTGCAACGCCGCCAGGAACATCCCTCGGGCAGCCGCGGGTAAGCCGGGGAGGGATTAAAACACTGATTCTGCTAATGCCCCAAGGGATCTCTGCAAAGGAAATCTAAAACTTTTAAATGAAGTCTGAATGTCCAGGTCGGTTGCGTGCTGGGGGGATGCTCGGGGTCTCTCTGGTCCTTCGAATGCTGCCGCCACTCTGTGCTCATTGCCAAAAACAACCCCCCTCTGCAGCCGCTTCGCCCCTCGCTGTGCCAAAGCCGGGCACTCACTTCCCCGAGGAGAACAGAACAAATCCACAACTATTTCTGTGCAGCGACAGTGGCTCGTGACAGCTCCTGCGGCCACGGTGAGCCTGCGGAGCGGCCGATCCCCGGCTCCGTGGATCCCCATGTCCTGCGGGATGCCGGCACCTCACACCACGGTGCTGATGGTGGACGACTCCTCCGATCGCCGCTGTTTGCTGGGCAGGGACTTGAGGTACTCCAGGTGCCGCCGGGCGTCCTCCTGGTTCTGCCGCACGTAGTAGACCAGGTAGGAGATCACCATGGCGAACCAGCCGAACATGGTGACCAGCATGGCGATGTCCGTGGTCTTTTTGTACATGTTGCAGAAGTCCGTGTCGGCGATCACCTGCAGGAAAGCTTTGCCAACGTGCTCCTCCTGTGCCGAGGAGTCGCAGACAATGCCGGCCGAGGAGCCGGCGGCAAGATCCACTGTGCGGATCAACTCCTGCAGCCGACAGTCACACAGCCAGGGGTTGTTGGAGAGGTTGACCTTGGCCTTCAGATTACTGAAGGCGTCTTTGCTGACCGACACCAGCCTGTTAGAAGACAGGTCCAGGGAGTGCAGGTGCTCTGCCAGGCCCCGGAACGCCCCGCTCTCGACGCTGGCGATGGCATTGTGGGACAGATCCAGCTCCAGCAGGAGCGGCAGGTCCCGGAAGGCGTCGCGGGGCAGGAAGGGGATTCGGTTGGAGTCCAGGTAGAGCTTGTTGGTGTCATTTGGAATGTCCCTGGGGACCTCAGTCAGCCGAGCGTTGCTGCAGCGGAAAGTCTTCAGCCCCTCCTCTTCCGAGGGGTAGCAGCCCACGGGGAACGCAGCAGCTGAGCGGAGGCAGGAGGCCAGGAGGAGGATGCTCTGCAGGAGCAGCCACATGGTCACCGAGCGGAGGAGGACCCGCTCTGCTGCAGGCATGGTGCTGCGCTGGCTTTATCATACGGCTGCTGGCCCGGTGGCTCTCGCCCACGGTGGTTTTGGCTGCATCTGAGATGGAGACAGCAAGGAGACAGCGTCAGACCAGGGTGTGGAGAGGCAGAACCGCTGCTGTGCCCGCTGCGAGCATCACGCCTGGCTGTGAGATGGGGTCAGGGATGGGGACAGGGACAGGGACAGGGACAGGGATGGGGACAGCCAGCATAGCTCATGCATCCCCCATCCCCTGCCATCAGCAGCCTCGCCCAGGGTTGCCGTGCAGCACGATCAGGCTCTGAGGGGCCAAGCAGACACGTCTCCGGCATGCCGGCAGCTGGGCTGTAACAAGCGGAGGCGGCTCGGGCTGAGCCAGAGGTGGGGGTGAGCTCCCGCCCGCCAAGGTCACCGCGGTTTGGTCGCTCGCTCGCACGAGGCCAACACATCCTGCAGCAGCGGCTGGCGGGACGTGCCAGTCGGTGAGCCCGGGCTCTGGGCAAGCAGCCGCTGCAGGCAGCCCCCGGGGAACACTACGGAAAACACGTGCGGGCAGAGGCAGAGCAGGTTCCCGCTCCCTGGCTCCATCCCCAGCAGCGCCTGGGGCACACGCAGATACACGCTGGGTTTTCTCCCGTTTTGAGGGGACTGGGGCAGGTGGGTTGCTTGGCACCGCTGTCCCCTGCCCGCTGCCACCCCGGCCATGGGGCCAGGCTGCCCACACCACCCCGTAACCATGGTCTCCATCCAGCTCTTTATTCCGGAGGGGAAAAACGTCAGCAGGAAAGAAACAAAAACAGAAAAAGGAAATTCACTGGAGCTGAGCGTGTAAGCGAGTTCCCAGAGTGGTGGCAGCAGATAAGGGCCACGGCCAAGCTCTGCAAGCACGGTGCCTGGCTTTTCCAGCCGTGGGTCCCGCCACGAACAGGGGCTTCAGATCATCCTTGGCAGGGCCACGGTGGTGAAGCCATCAAGGCAGGATGCAGGTGCTCTCCCACCATCCCACCATTAAAGACACGGGTGTAAAAGGGCACCCTGTGGCACCCCATAAGGCAAAGCTGAGCGGGGCTCCCCAGCAAGGGACAGAGGTGCCCACCCAAAGGTGACCCTGGTAGCGTATTCTGGATGAGCACCTGGGCACTGTAACACACCCCAACCGTGCCAAAACACCCCAAGGTCACACCAGTGCAGAGCTGACCCCTGCGCTGCGACCCCCCCGGGCTCCTTGATGTCCCCGAGTGGGACCAGGGCTGAGAGCGGCCAAAGGGCACCTGGAACCCCAGCCCTGCAGCAGCACATCAGCCCGGCAGGGGCGACCGGCCCCCCGAGTCTGCCAGAAGTAACCTGGAGCAAACGCTGCCCCTCTGGGTCCCCCTCCCGCTGCAGGGGGGAGAGCGCTGAGCTGGACACTGCGAGAAACCCACCGGGGTGAGCCGGGAACCGGTGACCCAGGACACGGGGGCTTCATCCGGGGGACCCCCGCGGGAGGGATGCGGCTCTCCAGGGCCCCGCGGTGGGCTCGGATGGTTCCACCCCCCGGTGCTCCGGACCATGCACCGCAGCGAGGACGGGCACACCCAGCCTCCCCGCCACAACGCCGGGGGGTTCCCAGCCCGCAGCAGGGCACGGGGGGCCGCAGCCGGACCCCGGGGGTCGCCGCCAGCCCCGGGGAGGGCGGCTGAGGTGCCCGGGGACAGGACGGGGCTGTGAGGGCTCCAGGACCCGCCGTGCACCCAGCGCAGCCGGGGATGCCCGGGGTTCCCCCCGGCTCCCCCCGGCACCGGGGGCGTTGCGGGCGAGGGAAGCCCCGGTGCTTCCCCGGGGGAAGCTCAGCTCGGCGCGGCGCCGCCGGCCCCCCCTCGCCGCCGCCTCCCGCCCTGCCCGCTCCCTGTGCCGGGGGGGGTCCCGGTGCGGACTCACCTGCCGTGCGCAGCCCCGCGGCGGCGGAGCGGCCCCGCGCCCCGGGCCGGAGCGGCCGCGCCCCGCGCAGCGCGGCGGGCCCGGAGCCGGCGGCGGCGGCGGGGCCGGTGGGCGGGATCCTCCGCCCGGGCCTCCCCGGGGCTCCCCGCCCCCGGCCCGCCCCGCCGGGGGGGCCGTACAGCGCCGAGCACCCCCGGCCCCGCGCTCAGGTCGTCTCCAGCCACTGGCCCCCGGGAGAGGCTCTGCCTCGGGACCGCAGCCCGGGGGGAACCGGGGAGACCCGGCGAGGAGCCGCCCCCCCAGGGCCCAGGGATCCCCCGCCCCTCCGCCTTCCCTCGGGGAGAGCAGGACCCCCCCCCAGGCCGGCGGGGGGATCGTGCCCCCAGCCCCCCGCCCGCAGCCTCCCTGCCCGGTACCGGCATCGCTTACTCGGGGAAACCCGAGCCGCGGCGGCAGCGGGCGGGCAGGAGCCTCCTGCCCCACCGCGGGGGGCACAGCGGGTCCCCCCAGCCCAGCCCCGAGCTGCCCGGGCCAGGGCTCGCTGGGCTGCGCAGGGTTCGGTGCTCCCGGGGCCCCGCCGTCCCGGGATACCGGCGGGACCGGCTCAGGACCATGGAGAGCGGCCGCCGTTACCGGGCCGGGCCGGGACCGCCGAGCAGGGCGAAGGCTCCAGCTGCCCCGGCCGGGTCCCCCGGCTGCTCGGGACGGCACCGGGGCCGCTCCCCGGTGCGACACCGGGCACCGGGGCCGTGCCCTTGTCGTGCTGCAGCAAGGACGGTGGCGGCCGCCCGTGCCCCGTCCCCGGTTCTCCTTGGAGGGAGCGCCCGGCCCCGCGCAGTGACGTTCTCCCGCTGCTCAGGGAGGTTAAACCATTTACGAAGCGCCTGGTTTGGATCTCGGCTCAATTAGCAGAACAAAACCTGACGGGAGAGGCGCAGCCAGGCAGGGCCGGAGCCAGAGGCTCCCCCGGGACCCCCACACTCCCTGGGGACACCCCCACCCTCCAGCTGGGGCCAGGTGGAGAGGACAGGGCCAGGACGGAGCCCATGGCACAGCGGGAGCTCAGGCTGCCCCAGGCTCTGCACCTCAGGGTGCTGCAGCCAGCGAGGGTTTACCGGGGCCGAGGGTCGGCACACGCCAGGGCAGCCGTCGGTCTGGGGCTGCTGATGGTGTCCATGCTCAGGATGGTCCAGCTGGTGCGTCCATCGCTGGGGCTGCGACCTGAGCCAAGCCCAGGGCCCGGCTGGGGCACGACGTGGCCGGGAGCCTGGCAGGCAGCCGCTGGGGAACCATCGCCGGGGCTCTGGGCCCCTTCACCGGCAGAGAAGCCTTGTGCTGCCTGTCACCAGTCCCAGCACTGCTGGGAGCTGTGGAGGGAGCGGGAGCGATGCTGGGGCTGCGGCAGCGTGGAGGCAGCTGCAGGTGACACAGCCGCCCGCCGCAGGACGGGGCCTGCGGGCATCGAGCGGCCAAGGCGGCACACAGAGGCTCGTGGTGCTTGAGCTTTTGGCGAGTCCCAGCTCCCGCTGGCACCCAGAGCAGCAGTGGATCACCACAGCAGCGGCAGAGACCCTGGGAGCACAAGCAGCACCAAGACTGCACCCCATGGGTGTCCCATGGGGACACAGCACCCACCAGCCCGAAAAACCAGCACCTGCAGTGCAGCACGACCCTGTGCAGACCCTTCCCCGCCGCAGCCACGGGAGGGCTGGCTAAAAATAACCAGCACCGGCTTCTTGCTGCCACCGTGGTGCTAAATATAGTGGGTATCGACTGGGCAGCAGGACCGGCAGCCCGGGAGAGCGGGAGGGGAGCGCAGCCCCCCCAGCACGGGGGGAGACCAGGAGCGAGGGCTGGGAATCCAAACGGGAACAGCCCTGGTGAGCACGGGGGGAGCGCTGGGCCAGGCAGCTGCCGGCCTGGGCTGTGCATGGGGCTGGAACCCCCTGGAGAGCCCCCAAACTGCAGTGCCGGGGTTCCCTGGGCGGGTGAATTGGATCTGAGGAGCCCAGGGAAGCAGGTTCCTGCCCCGCGCGTGCGCCAGCAGCGAGAGGCTGCCTGCTGCATCACTGAGAGGGATTAATATTTATGGCCGTTTAAAAATAGCTGTCGCATTGTGCTTCCCCCTCACGTGCGGAGTCAGCGGGGTGCGGGGAAGCTGCTAAATTAGATGTCACCGCGCAGAGGGAGCTGCTCAGTCAGGCAGGAGTGTGGATAAAAACAGAGGCTGCTGTGCGTGCGTGGCTCTCCTGCAAAGCAAGGCCAGCTCCCTCGGGATCCCCCACCTGCGCACACTGGCATCCCCACACCTCGCCCTGCCGAGGGCACCCCGAGGGACCGGGCAGGGACTGGGTCCTCCCGGCCGGTGGCTGCAGCACCCACAGGTGCTTTAACCACGTGCGTTTGTCCCACTGTGCCCAAGTGTCCCCGGGAGCAGCCGTTGCGGAGCTCTGGCTCCGGTGAGCAGTGCTGGTGCTGCCAGCAGCGTGGTGCCAGTGTGTGGCACCAGGCAGCCAAGGCCCTGGCAGCCGGCGGGGTCTCGGTGGCCTCGCCGTGCCCAGCCGGCACACGGCCACCCAGCCAGAGCCGGCTGGGGCCTGAAGCTGGACGTGCAGCTGGTGCCGAGGCCAGATGGATGCGCACGGGGTCAGGATGCATGGCTGGGGCTGGGCGCCCCGCGGGGACGCTGGTGTGGGCTCCCCGATCTCCAGGGAGTGTCGGGAAAAACCTCCATTTCTTCCATGCAAAGCAGCGCTGCGAACCCACCTGGGGCCAAAACCAAAACCCCACAGATGGCCTTCACAGGAAAGGCTGGGGGGCTGCGAGCGGCACCGGCAGAGCTGCGTGTGCGGCAGCCGGGGTGCACGGCGCTGCCGGGGGCTCCGCTCGGCCCAGGACCCCGGCACAGCTGCAGGCAGGGGGTTCGCAGCACAAAGTGGCTTCGCTGGCGGCGGCCGGCGCGCACAAAGCCCTGCACAGATGGCTGCGCGCACCGAGGGGCCGTGGCAGCGCCACGCGATTAGCTTTGATCGCTGTGCAAACAAAAGCCGGGCCAGATGGTCTCCCCCATGCTCATCCAGCGCAGGAATCCAGCGCTCCCAGCCCCTGACCTTGGCCGGGTGTCCCGCAGCAGGGTGTCCCTGCTCGGGTCACTTGCACAACACCTGCTTGAGTTTTGCCCCTGGGAAGGGTGGCAGGGGAGGGAGTCAGACACTCCGCGAGCAGGGGGCTGAGCCCCCAGGGTGCAGAATGGGGCGGCTACAGCCCCTGAGCGCTCTCCTGGGGCTGCTCCCCCAACTCAGGGCTGGCAGGGAGCATAGAATTATGTTGGTTGGAAAAGTCCCTCAAGCTCATCGAGTCCACCCGTTCCCCACCCCTGGCACTGCCCCATGTCCTGAGAACCTCATGTCCGTCTGTCCAACCCCTCCAGGGATGGTGACTCCAGCACTGCCCTGGGCAGCCTGTTCCAATGCCCCACAGCCCTTTGGGGAAGAAATTGTTCCCCACATCCAACCTCAACCTCCCCTGGCGCAACTTGAGGCCGTTTCCTCTGGTCCTGGCGCTTGTTCCTGGGGGGCAGAGCCCGACCCACCCTGGCTCCAAGCTCCTTTCAGGCAGGTCAGAGATCAGAAGGTCTCCCCTCAGCTCCTGTTCTCCAGCTGAACCCCCAGCTCCCTCAGCCGCTCCCATCACACTTGTGCTCCAGCCCCTTCCCCAGCTCCGTTGCCTCCTCTCAACTCGCTCCAGCACCTCGAGGTTTTTCACGTCATGAGGGGCTCGATCTGCCCCCAGGGATGTGGTGGAGCCACCGGCGCCGAGCCCAGGACACCCGCGGAGGGGCCAAGGCTCCCAGGCTCGCCGCCCGTTCCTGCAGCGGCCCCCGCGGCCTCTCCCACCGGGCTCCGGTGCGGGCGCTCCCGGGACTACAGCTCCCGTGGTGCCGGGCGGCGGGGCGGGCCGGGCTGCGGGGGCCGCCGGGAGCGCAGCCGGGGCGGCGGGTGCGCGGCGGAGGGAGCCCCGGCCCCGTGAGCCGAACCGAGCCGAGCCGAGCCGGGCCGGGCCGGGCCGGGCGGAGCAGCGGTGAGTGCGGGGCCGGGGCCGCCGGTTCTTCCCCGGCCTCCCCCGGGGCTGCGGGAGCGGCCCGGAGCGCGGCGGGCCCGGCCGGGGAGGCCTCGCCCCCTCCCCGGGAACAGGCGGCGGCCGAGCCCCGGGGCCGGGGGTGGGGAAAGGGGCTTCGTGTGGGCCCGTCCGAGGGAAAAACACACCAAAAAAATATCCTAAACCAGCTGCGGGATGGGGGCAGAAAGCTCCGGGGCAGGGGGGTCCCCGCGGTCTTTGGATGGGGACCCCGATCACCCACACAGCGTCCCCTGCGGGTCCCGGCTTTCCCCCTAAATTAAAAATTTGAGAGAGGCAGAGCCCCAGGGGCTCCTGCTGCTCCTGGTCCCCCCAGCTGAGCCCTGGAGCTGCACCCCAAACCTGCAGCCCCACAACCCAGCCCCTACAGGGCTCAGACCCATTGAAGTCCATCAATGACTCCGGGCCAGCCTGGGACACGAAGCTGCGCCGTCCGGGTCCGATCTCTCCTCTCAGCCGCGTTTGCCAACAGCTTTGATGGACTCGATGCCATCGCGCAAAGAAGGGTTCAAAATATTTATTTGCTTGGGAGATGGTGATTGCTGGTGCTGCCAGGGGTAGGGATTGCGGCTCCGTGGGATCATAATCAGTTCTGTGGGATCATAATCACGTTCTGGGAATGCTCAGGAAGATCGACCGAGCACCTGCGCCCTCGTTCCCCACAAAGTTCCTGCACCGGGCTGAGGAACAACAGGGTACTGAGCCCAGGGTGCGATCCCCAGGCAGCTAAAGCACAAGGGGACGGGAACACACGGTTGTCACACTCCTCTGGGGACAACAGCAAAGGTGGGGAAGGACCCAGGCCACGGTGCCAGGGATTTAGGCAGAGGTCGTGGGTCCTCCAGCAGCCGGTGGATGAGAAAGCGAGCAGGAAGCTGCCGATGTCGTTTTATTTCCCTGTTTCCTCAGAAGTGGGGAGATGCTGTCACACCAGATGCAGCCCCAAAACTCGACTCTTTCCCCCGCCAAGGCTGGTGGGGGAAGTTGGGAACACACCACAAAAGGATGGGGCAGAGAAAGGGCTCAGCTCGGCCGTCACTGCGTGCCCTTTGCCTCCAACCACAGCTATGACTTTTCCTCTCCTTGGATGGACACAGTCCAACCCCAGCACAATCCTGACCTTCACACCCCTTCTGGTGAAACATTGAAAGCTTTTCTGTCCCTAAGAAAAAAAAAAAGCTGCACAAGTGGGAAAGCAAAACTTCGCAGCCAGCAGCTCCTGGGGGGGAACTGGAGTTCCTCCCGCTGTTGTTTTGTGTTGTTTTTCCTGCAGGTGAACAAATCCCCAGTGTAAAAATCAGAAAGCAAACACCACGGGATCTGGGCTGGGGTAGGGGTCGGAGCTCTGGGAGGTCATGCGCCCTCAGCCAGACTTTTGCAACAGCGTGGAGAGCCGCGTGCGCAACCTGAAGGGAGCAAACAGCGGTTCAGATATCGAAAAGATCCGCAGATTAAATGTTTTTAAGGTGGGGAAGGACAGAATTGGAGAAGCACACAGAATTATCCTCAGCGTAGGACCAAACGCTTGACGTCTCACTCCCTCTCTTGCAAGAATGAATTAACCTCTGGGATGTTTGTAGCATTTTACCCGGCTAATCCTCATTTTTACAAGCAAGGAAACTGAGGCACAGAGAGCAGAACTGCTTCATGTGTGGCTTCTGAGGTTTGGCCTTTTGCTACCCAGCTGCAGATTTACAACTGCCCTCATTTGCAGAGGGGACCCAAGTAGAAGTTACTCATTAGTTTTTGAAAAATTACACTCGTGGTTGTCCTCAAATGGAAATTCTGCTCTATTTGTTTATATTTACTTCTGCCCCTGCTGTAGGGCTTGCTGGAAAGTCCGCAAGCTTCTGTTGCCTTGGGTAACCGCATCGTTGCAAGAAAAGAGGGTCCCGAGGGGGCCACCTGCTCAACCTCTCACTCCAAACAGGAATCTTACTTTTTAACTGTTTATGAAACTTATTTTAAAGCCTCCAGTGAGACCAGTGATCGCCTTCCCTGGCCGCTCCATTCCAACATCAGTCCTTCCACATTGGCAAGTCATTCCAAGCCTCGGTTGTGCACAACTCGTCTCCTTTCTCCACACAGCAGTCTGTGCATGTTGGAGGATTATTCCTCACTCCTCTTTCCAACATTCTCTAGTCTAAACAAACCCCGTTTTCCTTCAGTCTGTCCTTGCAGGTCATGTTTTTCCTACACCTCTGCTCATTCTCACTCCTCTCCCCTGGACTTCCTCCAGCTCCTCCAGAACTGGACACTATTCCAGCCGAGATCTTTACCAGTATTTAGGAGAATGATTTCCTCTGTCTGGCAGCCAGCACTCCTGTTTATGCATTCCTCAGGGCCGCTTGTGCTGCTTTTTGTTGTTGTTGCAACAATATGACTTTTTTGACCCATGTTATGCTTCACCGCAAGCCCTAGATTTCCTTCGGAAAGCCCTTAGGAATTGCACCAGATTAAGGATAGAGCTGCCAGGACTGAAGTGCTGAACTCTGGCTCTAGTCCTGCTTTCAGACCAAGCTTCAGGCTTTTCTCTGGAATAACCAGTAGCCAACAAGACAAGACAACAAGCGCTATGCACACTTGCAAACCTTTTTTCTGGTAGCAAAAACCTCCAGATATAAGGTCCCTGAGTGACACCTGGGTAGCAGAGGCGGGCGAGCATCTGTTCTGCTCACCCAGGAGCCGCGGAGTCCAGTGTTGGCTTCGTGTTCTCACTCCGGGCAGGAACCGGGGGAAACGCCAGCTCCTGAAACAAGCCAGGCCCAGCGCTCCGCGAGGGAACTCGAGCAGCTGGCAGCGACACGCGGCGTGTAATGTTGGATCTGGCTGGGAATCGCCTCCCGAGACCAAAGGCTGCGAGAGAGAACAGCAGCGGCATCTTC
The DNA here is from genome assembly GCF_036013445.1 of Caloenas nicobarica. Lineage (NCBI taxonomy): Eukaryota > Metazoa > Chordata > Aves > Columbiformes > Columbidae > Caloenas > Caloenas nicobarica. The sequence goes on along the minus strand of NC_088268.1, from coordinate 4,649,715 downwards.
CAGCTGTGGGAACCAGAGCAGCAAAACCACCGGGCTGGACATCAGGAAAGAGCCCTCGCCTTGAGGTCCTCCGCACACAGGGACAGGCCGTGTTATCAAATTAAACTGCATTTCCGTGGGACACGGACAAAGATGAGTTTACACAAGAACTTCTCTGACTTCGGTGTAAAGATATTCAAGCTTTAGAGCAGTTCTAATTTGTGTCATTTCCTGTAATCCTTGGAAATGGGTAAACCAGAGCTCCCACCTTCCCAGAAAGCCTAAAAGCTGACTGATACCTGCTGCTCTCAGCCCAAAAAGCCACCCCGATACCTGCACAGGCTGCAGGACACCACTCCAAAGACGTGCTCCTCTCCGAGAGGATGACACTGCCCTGCTTCCTCGCCCTCCTGGCATTGTTCAGGAAAAAAAAAATCAGTTTTCCGCCTATGCAGCAGCTGCTCTTTCCAGGTAGGGGGAAAAGCCATCTCCTCTGCAGTTCTTGCCACTGAAATATCCTCCCGATGCACTTTTCCTTGTTATATCTAACTCAAGAAGAATCTCATTCCTTCCCCATGGGGGAATTTGTTACTTTTTTCCCCTCTCCCCATAATCTTAAATTGGAAGGGAAAACACATAAGCCAGACCAGGAATGCAGCAAGCCTCTAGAGCTGTGCAGAACCGTTTTAATTTAGCTGAAGTAATTAAGAGATCTGTTGATACAGACCTGCTGTGCCTTTACTCTGCAAATACTTGTGTTCTTTTCCGAGTTTAATGTATGCTGAACCTGTAAAAAAACTGCAAGAAGCTTCATATGCTGAGTGCTTCCACAATTAACACTCTGATGAGGACTTAAGAAGCGCTTAGAAGTATTGGTTTGAGTCTTGTCAGGCAATCGGAGGACTGAACCTTGACATCTCAGTTCCAGGAAAGCATTTCAGCAGATCACAAGTAGCTTCTGTCACAGACAGGCTTCCCACACGTTATTCCCAAATCTCAATCGCTCCTCCAATACCTTCCCCCCATGAACATCAGCTCTAGAAATGAAAACAATGAGGTGCAGAGAAGTCAACAGACTTGTGGTTTTTATAGCAAACAAGATTTCAGGTTTGCTTAACAGCCAGACGGCGCTGCGTTCCACCCCCACGGTGCTTACCTGAGCAATTCAGATGGAGCGTTGCCGTGATCCGAGTACTGACCCGACTCCGCTTTAGTTCCAGGGGTGCCCATTCGACACAAGAGCCAACATGAACGTGGGAACAGCGCACAGCGAGGTGAACCCCAACACCCGCGTCATGAACAGCCGCGGCATTTGGTTGTCCTACATCCTCGGCATCGGCCTGCTGCACGTCGTGCTCCTGAGCATCCCCTTCTTCAGCGTCCCTGTGGTTTGGACTCTCACCAACATCATTCACAACATGGTAAGGAAACAGCGTGGCTGGTTTGGCTTCCTGGGGCATGGAGAGATCACCTCTCAGCACCGGCTGCTCTTCTGAGAGCAATGTAGTAAGGTTCTTGTTGAAACAATTCCTTTCTCTGTATTTCTAAAGACACAGGGTAAGTTACTCAACCTCCACCCCTCAGACTGCACCTTTGCCTCTAGGCCACATATTTAAGTCCAGCCTAGGCAGATGAGACAGCAAACATCTGGTGAGGCTGCTCAGAGGGGACACGGAATTCATTTGCCTGCCGGGTAAGTCCCTTTGTCACAGAGGAACAGCTGTGACAGGGCACAGAAGCTGGCAGGACAGCCTTCACTTGATATAATCTGAATTTGCCTCATCAGAGTTAAGAAAACAAGATTAAAACCCAAACTTTGCTCTGCTTAAAGGAAAAAATTAATCCAGGAACAACTTCCCCCCTTCTAAGGATCAGGTACCCAAGTGAACAGGTGTCACAGCACTGTGCTGGGGACAAGGGCACGTGGGTTCCCTGGGTTTAATGTCTCGCTTCTGCACCTCTGCTGTCCCGCTGCGCAGGTCTCAGCACGTTTGGGTCCGAGAGCTGAGGAGCAGACGTCTCAGCCCTTCACCCTCAGGCATAAGGGGCAAAATGCTTCAGAGCTTCAGCAATCAATTTTATATCCTTTATTTTAAATAGTGTCTCAGCCAGAGAATATTCCAGAGGCCACCTTATTGGGGACCCTCATGCTAATGTTATTTGCATTTCTAGCTGGGGGGGTGGGGGAAAGGAAAAAAAAAATGGGGGCAAAACACAACAATAAAAACCCACAAAAATCACCAAGTAGAGCTGCTTGGAGTTCTGTTCACAAGCTGCCTGCTGTTCAGCCAGCTCCTTCCCCTTCTCTGGCAGCTTAAAAAATTAGGTCCTGGGAACAGAAAGGAGTTTAAAGGCCAGCAATGGCAATACTTAAAAAAAAAAAACACACGTGACGTAGCCAAACAATTGCTGTTTATCTGTGGCCAGGGCTCCATTTCAAGAGGTTAACTTGCAATCAGGGCGGTAACAGACCCTCACTGCCCACAGATCTGCCAGCACTTTTTTAGAACGCGTAGAGCATTGCTGTTGCATGGTAGAGCGAGTCCACACTCATCTCCTGATCCCGGAGATCTGCGGGCTCTGATCTTGCAACCACCTTCTTGGCTTAAGCCCAGGAGCTGAACCAGAGGCCTCAGGTGTAACAGCCAAGCCTGAGCCAGCAGCTTTTCTTCCTTCCTCACTCTCGCTGCTTCATTAGCTGCTGCGAGTTCGAGCAGTGATGATGCGATACGTCCCTCTAGCGGAACCACGCGCTGGTGCAAGCTCCCGCAGCCACGCTGTTCGTGAAGCTGACCGTTTCTGGTGGCAAGGGGCGTAGAGAACCCTCCGTGTGCTTCACAACGCGTTTGTGTTTGCTACAGAGCATGTACATTTTCCTACAGAGCATGTACATCTTCCTACACACCGTGAAGGGAACTCCTTTTGAGACTCCGGACCAGGGGAAGGCCCGGCTGCTGACGCACTGGGAGCAGATGGACTACGGCGTGCAGTTCACGGCGTCGCGCAAGTTCCTGACCATCATGCCCATCGTCCTGTGAGTATTTTGGGGCAGCTGAGCTGCCTCACACATTTGTACCCATCAAGGCTCCTGCTGCACATGCTGTCCTGGGAAACAAAACCACGAAGCGCTGTAATTCAGTCTCCCCTCTCCCTCTGTTCCTCTCCTTTCTAGGTATTTTCTAACCAGCTTTTACACCAAGTATGACCGGATACACTTCGTAATCAACACTATCTCCCTTATGAGCGTCCTGATCCCCAAACTGCCTCAGTTTCACGGAGTCCGGATCTTTGGGATCAACAAGTACTGAACTGCGTGGCTGGAGCGCACGGAAGAGGAGCAGGGGAGAGGGGGAAGTTCCTTCTCTCTACTCCCGTTTCTTCACCCCTGCGCACACTGGGATGTAATTTCACAGCGGCTGTTTAACTGCAGTATCCAATAGACATAAACCGCATGCTGGATCCTCATGCCCAATAAATCTAAGCAAGCTCCAGAGTAGAGTTTAGCGCGGAGCAGGATGCGTATGACACTGGATTTCTTTTATTCCAGTGTCATAAATAGATGCAGATACACTGAGACTTCAAGGTACAACGAGGATGAATTCTGGGGAGATTTTCGTCTATCCCAGATATTGAATGAAGAGAATAGGGATGAGGGGAAAAGCTTTTAGTGCTGGTACTATTGCTGTGGTAAATGCACTTTAAAATAGACTTCCCTTTCTGAAGCTAGGTGCTTTAAGTGATATGTGGGGGAAATTCAAAGGGATACAACCAGACTTTCCCAATACTTGATTGTTTCGAGGTTTGAGTTCCATTTTGGGGCAGGGGAAGAGAATGACATTTTTATTTTGCAATCTTTTATGCCACTGAGAAAGGAAGTTCTTTTACTAAGAACAGTACAGGAAGGAAGGACCTGCAATTTGATAGAGGTTCACTTTTCTACAGTACCATTCACGTAGTTCAGGGAAAAAGTCAATAGATCCTAAATCATACTTGTTATTTTCAGCTTCTACCAGAATCTGCCTGGGTTCTGCAGCACCAGCAGCAGAGTGAACTGACCAACAGAAGGATGCAGTGGGTCACTGAAAATAACAGATTATTTCATATAGGAACAAAATTGAGCCTTTTTCCCATAAAGTTACCACCTGAATAAAGCAGGTTTAGGTTTCCTGGCTGAGACAGCTTTCTACTGTTCAAAGCAATCTGGTTTTCTTTTGGGTTGTGTGCTGGAGGAAACGTGTTTTTCCTCATGCTTCCCCTGTAAACTCACGAAAACCTGTATTTTTTGTTGTCTTAGTGCTTATATTGTCTCACACTTTTGACAATGGTATAAACATTTTAAATATTCTATATTTTGCTCCTGCATTAGCCGATTCTAGCTTTAGAGGTCATAGTGGATATTGTCGAGTTCTTTTTGATGGCCTGAGCATAGGACAAGGATGGGAAACTTCAGATTTGGATATAAGATCTTGTACTGCTCCATACGTAATTTTATGCAAGCCGCTTTACTTCTCTATCTCAGACTTAATCATTTCTTACAAGACTGCTGCAGAGAAGGGAAAAACATCTAGCGTACCTCAGAGGGCCGCTGGAATGCATAGAGAATCATTACCTAATATGTTGGAGAAGTGGAAATATTTTAAGTGAAAAGGAAGTTTTCAAGAAGGTCAAAAAAGAGTCTGGCTCAATACCCGAGTGCTGTTCTCCAGTGAGGGAGTTTGACAGATGTGCAATTTACTTGACGGGTTAAACCTTTTAACCACCATGACGTAAGGACTGCTGCTTTAGTTAAGGTACTATATACCCTAAAGCGAATATACTCTTTAAGCTACTAGACAATGACTTTTGAAAAAAATAGATATTGTTTTCAAAATAAGAAAGATTTCATCAATCAGCTAAGTACCTTTGAAAGGACTGAGAAGTCGAGAGTTTCGATGCCCTCAGAGCTGCAGCGTGACGGCGAAGGCTGTACCTGTAACGCAGACTGGATGTGGCTTAACAGACCTGAACGTCTGCCCGCAGGCACAACTTCCATGCCAGTGGTCAATCTCCAGAGGAAAGAAAACTATTTATTTATTTTCCTAGAATACAAGGAGAAAAACATCAACTTTTTTCTGCAACAGTGGCTATATGCTTAAAAGCATTACTCCAACATAGACAGACATATACTGGGTATTTCTAAGTATATGCACATTATAAAGTCAAAGCAGTTTTGATATTTTTAGCAGAAGTATGAATGGAAGGTGGAGGTCAGCTCTTGTTTATGAAGTACAGCACTTCCGTTTCCCTGAAGGCCTCGGCATTACACCAGCTGAGGATCTGGACATGTTATTTGTGCTCTTAGCTGACACTATGGACACCTGATTCTGTTTTGTTAAATTAAAGATCAACTGTTAAACAGAACGGGATTATTAGTTTCTCAAAAAGGTAGTTTTTAGAGCCTAAAAACTTCTTGTTAGGCAAAGCCTTAATTCTGATAGTAAGCTTTTCTTATTTACCTTGTTCACACAAATTATTAAAATAGACTTTATATAGATATGTGTTACATGGCAAATGATTTTCTGTACAACACAGGGATAGTATTTTTGCTGTGGAATAACTGAAGTTAATCCAATCAAGGGAAACATAAATGAAAAGTGGAGAAATATGGAAAGAAGTGAGAGAGTTGAAGGAAGACTTTGTTAATAATGGGGTGCATTAAGTATCTACATAAAATTAATAATTACTTGAACAATTATACATCTGATAATGTCTTCCTTAAGATCCCATCTTAAGGGTAGGTATCAGAATTAATCAAACATAGAAAGGAAACCATAAGTTAATTGTAATTAAACCACAGTTGCAATTGCTTGAGCCACCCTCATGTGCCAGTCAGGTGGCTCCTTCCCGTTGGTGTCACGGGAGCGAGCGGTACCCAATCAAATTTCTGATTGTCCCCACCGCAGCGGTGTGGAGGTAACAGACACGGCTCCACATCTCCTGGAACTCTGTACTGAAACCACTTCTGGTTTATTTGTGTTTGTTAAGTTCATCTAGAAGTGAGTTCAGCACTCAAAAGGCTCATCTTGCGCCAAACAAGTTAAAGGGTAGAGTCAAAGCACTGATGGGATAACTAGTTTCTGAGAAAAGGGCAATCGCGGCAGCGTGGACAGGCTGAGGGATTTTCAGACGTGCACTTGCAGTGATCCGGGGTGAAGCTTACCTCTGCGTGAAGAACCAGAATGCCAGTGCTAAAACTGCCCGTTCATTCGTTTAGACTGGAGAATTTTCTGCAAGTACCTGCATAAAGGAGATAAGTATTTGTTACTGGCTTTAAATGGGATTTTGATCACGTCACACTTGACAGATTTTCCTCTCAAACTTGTACTGGCTTCTCCTAGAGTGACTAGGGCGAACTGGAGAATTAAAGGTGGACTCTGACCTGTGGCTGAGAAACAATTACTGGGTAAGCAGGTACTTAAAATGCTTTTCTGTTTTGTTCTGCCATGAATGGCAAAGGAGAAAAGCTGCTGAAAACCACCCCTTGACTTCTTCACGGGAATGGCAGAAGCTGTCCCTCTGCCCAGTCCCGTCCCGGGCAAAGCCTCTCCCAAGCCACTATAAGACCACGCACGTGTTTGCACAGTGTGGCAGCCACTGCACCAGAAAAGCCAGAAAATCAAGTACCACCAGCCCAATACCTCCAGTTTAGGGATCCTGTCTTGCGACTTGTTTAACGTAGCTCATGGGATGTCATACAGTCCAGCCCTTCGCAGGAAGAAACCTTTAAAAAAATAAAAAGAAAAGCCCAAGATCTGGGACTACTTAATTTCTGAGTACTTTATTTTTTTAAATCTTTGTTTAATTTTCTGTTTGTTTTAATAGAAGCATGGTACTGGCCCTTAAAAAGGGGACAGCAGCTGGTTACCATTGTTAACACATTAATATTTCTCATTACAACTTATATTGCTTTGTCATTGCCTATAATCTTTTTAAGCATGCAAGTGTTTGTGTATATGTATCCTCCTTGGATCAGTTTAAATTAGTTGGGTTTTTTTAATGGCACATTCTGACATTGTACATAGTTTTAGGGGTTTTTTTCCTGTAGCCCTTCTTTTTGCTGTGTATACAGAAGTCTCATGTAGAGAACTTTCTAAAATAAAAGTGTGAATATTTTTATTACTCCTTTGTACAGTATTCTAAGAGAAACTAATAAAGTAAGTATTCATGTAAAAAGCTTTTGTTTGATTCCTTGGATTTTTAAATGAACAAGTTTTGCTTTTAAACAAGTGTGGCAAATTAATCCTATATGGCAATTCCAAGGCCACCAAGTGACCGGTTGCAGTGAAGCAAAGAGCTTGTAGCCCACCGCATGGATCCCTGCACAGGGAACGGCACCTGCGAGGCACAGGAACTCTCTGCTGCTCACAGCAAACAGGCGTGTGCACCACTCATCAATAAAAGTTAATAATTGTCTCCAGTGATATAACACTGTCCCCTTGTCTACACCGCCTTAATTAGCTCGCTCACGGGTTTAGTGAAATCCTCCAGAATCGGAACACACTGTTCCTCATCTTAACAGATCAGAAGTATAAATGAAAACCAGAACCATGCTAGAAATTAAACAAATCTTATAGGAACGATGCATTTGTAGAAGCAGTTCAAGTCCACGGCCACTGTAACGGATCTTGAGAGAGTGACTCAGGTCGATGACTGAAGCTTTTGGGAGGAAGAATTATGCAAGCAACGGGCTTTTTTGTGCCCTAATTTAGCAGATGCTTCCGGACCTCTGCCCAGGGAGGCGGGGAGAACGCATTTCGCCAGCTCCGGTGTTAAAGAGGCCACATCACTCCAATTCACAGCGGATCGCTCTGTGCATCGCCCACCCACCGTGGACGAGAAGCCACTCACTCCACAAATAGGCAAGTACATTTTTTAAGAGCTTTCAGTACAGAAGAGGGGTGGAGTAAACTGTTGAATGTTCTTGTTTAGTTTTTATGTCTTTGTAAAGTCTCCCAAGGGAATGAGTCCTGTAGGTACTGCTAAAATGACCCCACACGAGACTAATTCCTGTCCACAGCTCCATTGCATACACCCTTTGTCATATGAGAGTTCTGCTTTCTGGAAGAATCAGACTAAGTCAGTCTCTTTTTTAGACCCCTGTGGGAAGATATCCCTCCATATCTGCTCATCTGAACTGTAAACAGGGATCAGCGTCTCTTCTCCAACCAGACTTGATAAAGTCAGGTGCAGCAGAGGGAAAAGACCTGCACCTTTTTTTTCCCCCCTCTCAGTAAGTACAGAAGTTTTTGCATTTGTAGATGAAAGTTCATCATCATATCTCACATACGCTGACTGAAGCAAGAAGCAAAATTGAAACTTTGGACTAAAACCAAGCTACAACAGGAAATGAACAGTGATTTTTTTCTGCCTCTCAAATATCCATCTCTGCACTGCAGGGGATACAGGCAGAGCACCAAGACATACCCAAGTAGCTGTGCTGGGATCATTTTTTTAAAATATATTTTGGAGGAGACTTGCCATTGAACAAGCTCTCCTAACTTCCCCCCTCAACCCAGTATTCACCTCTCAGCACTTTTACTTCCCTGCAGTAAGACTTTGATGAAACCATTTTTCTAACGCTCTATTTTGTAACAATGCTAAACCACGCCTGACCACTAAGCAACAAGATGCCAGGGGAAAAAAAAAAAACACTGAAGCGGTAAAAAACAGCAAGAAATTGCTCAAGCTTTTTTCTTTTTAAACTTCAGGACAATGCATTAATTATTCCCTATATGTAATTCCTGTGAAAGGTGTGTTCTTGTACTAATGTGGGCTGGTTTGGGTTATTATCAGTTTTGAAAAGTTCTTTGTAATTAAAAGTACCAGTTATTTTCTTACAACCATCTGCTTGTATTTTTAAAGTAATTTTGCTTAACTTGTCTTGTATCTTTCCTAAGGCACAAGTAGACTTTGCTTCAGTTCAAAAATTCATCCAGCCACAGCAGGATGTTTAAAAAACTCACTGAATCCATAGTACATCAAATGGATCCAAAAGGAACCCTGGTGCCAGTTCCCAGCTTCTCAGGCCATGAACATTTCAGACCCCTCTGTCTAGTGAAAAGAAAAAGAAAAACCATATTCCACCTATTTCCCCGCTACGAGCAGACAGGTTACAGGCTCAACAACGTGCTGCTGCCTGGAGAAGACAATAAAAGCATAGGTAAAGCTCACATTTATCATTCTTAAATTTACAATTTCCACATACGAAACATTTGAATCACTTGTGTCTGAAGTCTACCACGTTTCATCTTTCTTGCGTGCACAATAGTTATAATACTGAGCCTGTGTAACCAATGCTTAAGCTAATGCATCAAATTATTTCAGAGTCCCTCTTTCCCAACGGAGGGGATAGAGATTCAAGCAAATTTACACTGAAAAAAAGCAGCAGCGACAGAGTTGATGGTAATCTAAGTGTTCCTGTGGACTGTGCAAACGCAGAGGTGAAAGGAGCTGCATCCTCATCCAAAGCGTGGTCCATCACGCTGGAGAAGAACCATATCCCGCTACCAGAACTCAACGCACTGCAAGACAAAAGGTATGGCAGACACAGAGGGAGAATGTGCCCTCCGGTCATCATCCTCTGACCCCACACCAGGTCACGCAATCATTTATCGCATCCTTTTTCTCTTTTAGAAAAATGGATATGAATCACACCTTCATTCGACAACTAAAGAAAGCACAACACATTTTATACGTGATTCACGAAACAATAGAAGCCTCTGAGGAGACGAGCTACGAGGAATGCACCAAGGCGACGGCGGGCTTCATGGCCCAGTTTTATGCCAAGTTTAGTGTGAAGGTTTGATGTCTCTTCAGCCTCTGGAATCTGTCCTTCCCAAACATCTGCAAGCCATCCAGGCCTGGTAACAGATTTTTTTTTTCTTCATTGACCAGGGCACCACAGCGAAAAAACAAAGCATAACTATACCCAAAGGCTGCACCCTGGCCTTCAGGGCAATCCAGCTGGGGATTACAGATGAATCGTGGTGTAAGTAGCTTCCAAAAACTACCAACTCCTGTTGAAAAACAGCACAGAGGGCAGAGGTTTGTTTTGTTTTCCTACTCAAATGAAAAGAGACAGGGAGAAAACAGGGTGACTGACCCTTCAGCGGCAAGACCGGTATAAAAGATGCTTACGCTGGGCAGGTAGAAAATGAGGGGCCTGAGATCCACAAAACGGCTGCAGGATTTTACAGCCCACATTCAATTTGCTTCCCCTGTGCTTCCTACGCCTGTAGGGATCTCATTGAGTACAAGCCGTCATTTTAATTTACTCATATTTTAACACACTTATTGGCCCATACAGACCCCAACACAAGGCACGTGATGGTAGTGAACGAGGTGTAGGAATAACAGATTTTAAATGAATGGGCAGAAGATGTGTGTGCTGGAAAGAGTGCAAACACCAGTCTGACCTGAGATTTCAGACCTGGGATACCAGTATCTACAGTCTTTAAAACATCCCTGTTAAAAAAAAAAAAATCCAGCTTTAAATATTTTTCTAAGTCAGCAATGCCCTTTTTATCCTTTTGCAGATCTTGACTACTTCCCATACGAAGCAAGAACAATGCTTGTATCTGACGGTAAGCAATGGATTTTATTACTTACACTATTTTTACCTGCTTTGGATAAGACAGAGTCTCTCAGGACAAACAAAACTACTAAAAGCGATGTGTTTACTGTCGAGTACTGCCTATTACCTGAGACATGACAACTGTCCAACTCAAACCTGCATATTTCTTTTGAAAATATTCATAGAAATGTTTCAAATTCTAAATTTAGGGGTGCCAGCGAACTTCCTGTGGCATTGCCTAGTTTACAAGTGACATATTTGTACACTCTGATTTTCAGGTTCCTCACAAGGAAAATTAGGAGAACTGGAAGGAGAACTTAAAGCAAATTGTCAAATTCTCTCCACGCTGTCTTCTGATGTGCTCGTCGTATTTTTAAAAGCCATCAAAGCTGCGATGAGAGACAGGAACCTCTTTCAAGAGCTGACCCAGAAAGTAAGCAAAGTTCTTCTTACCACCAGGATTTATAAATACAGAGACATCCACAATTGCACCTCTTGCCCTCAGAAATTATTTCTCCTGTGCCATAACGAGCGATCCAAAAATCCTTTACTCAGCAGATCTCTTATCTTAAATCCTGATGTTTCCTTTCCTTATCCCCCTAGATGGAAGCAGTTCTTCATGACACTGGTGGTTCTGAGCTGGAAACAGAAAGCCCAGACTTAAAAGACCTGCTGAGCAGCTTACAGGATTCTTCAAGGGATCTTCTCCTTGCGCTGGCAGGAGCAATCACCTACACTCTGGACGCGTTAGATGGTAAGACTGGTTGGCCGTTTTAACAGCTAAATCCAGTAGCACCAGAATATATTAAAAACAACATATTAATGTATTGTTCCCACCAAGACGACTAGCAGAATACAGAAAACTTAGAGAGCGAGAGACGCTTGCAGAGGATTTATCTACATTAATTTCTTAGACTGCGGGAATGAAGGTGGTTTATGCCAAGAGCACAAAACAGTCGCAGAGCAGCAACTGCCAGGCGCGTTACACCGAGTTACCACTCAGGCCAGGAAAAGAGGGCTTGAAATCAGAATTAAAATGTGGGGAAAGATGGCAAGATCACCTTACAGAGAGAGCAGTGCAAATTCCAGGGATCTTTTCCCAAGGCTGCCACAAAATATGGCTTGAATCTCCCCTCAACCGCTTTGGTCTCTTTGTACCCACAGTAACAGCCGTATTTGTCTCACAGGGAGGCTGCACTAGAACTATTGACTGAACAGGCATTCCTTGCAAGATAGTTCATGGTCAACCCTTCCCATCTGGCCAGATGCCTCTGAAACACTGTTGAGGGGTTTTGGTACAAACCTGTTTTATTATATAAATATCCTGTTTTATTATAATAACTCTGCAGAGCTAACGGAGAATCAGCTGCTGCTGTTGCTGGAGGCTTTGGAAGAGAAGATTGTGCCCCAATGGCTTAAGCTGGTGAGAGAAAACACAAATCACACGTGGCTCAAAACGAAAGGGTGGGGGGAGTGTTATTTTAAGTAAAGCAACATTTAGATGATGATATAGGCAGCAGTATCACAACTTTAGGTAACACTGGGAAGAAGGGAAGGAATAATCGCTTCAAACTTGGCAAGGATCAAAATACTCACTTTAAGAGAAATCACCCCAAGACCTGAATACCTCAGATGTCTAACAACTGTTTTGCTGATGATAAATATTACATTGGACACAGCTGATCGCCATTTTTCTTGAAATGGCAGTCAGAATTTTCTGGCTGCTTTGGCTCCAGATTTAAAAAAACAAACAAACAAACCCACTACAATTTTAATTTCTTGGGCATAACTAATTCACAAGAAACTGGAAACCGAATACATGAGCAATAGTGTTATAGGGTAAAAAGGCCCATATATAAATGTGGATTACATAGTGTGCCTGTAAGATGGTAAAGCACTCCACAAGTCAAAGAGATCATTTACTTAATGACTTCCACAGATGAGAGTGTTAAAATACTGATTTTGCTCTTTTTTTTGTCATTACTGTGAAGGTTGAGAGCATCCTGGAACATGACATAGAAGACACGACGGGGCCGTTCAGCGTGGATCCCACTTTGCTCTCCTTCCCACAGGAGAAGGAACAAGAATTAACCATTGCCCTGGTTGAGATGAGCGGAGTGAAGCTCCAGAAGGATGGATCCGTTATCTGTACAGACAACGCCTTCCCAGCCGTCGCAGCCCTGTACGTGTCTCTGTACGTCCTCGGTCTTCTGAGCAACTCAGATTAGGTTACACACATCCTCCCGTTCCAAGGGAATCGCTTGACAATGCATGTGAAAGTTTCTTACTGCAAAAGCCAGATCCTCTCTCTGAATTTTACCCTGCTACGTAGGTGAGGAATTCCTTATTAAGGCTTAGTGCTGATTTAAAATGAGTGGGAAAACCAGAGTTAGGGCAAGAAAACTCCTTATGGAAGCCAGGTACCAAAACTGTTTTTTTTTCCTTCCCCACATCTGAATGTAGAGCGAAACACCTACAGCCCACGCAAGGGTGGCAGCTGCATTTTGCATGATCCTGGTTGTCCTAAAAAACACCAGCACACTGATCACGCAGTCAATAACGTACAAAGGAATAAGTCAACAATAACTCATTTATCCTGGTCACACCTGTGACACGGGTGTGACTCAGTAAGCTGTTCAGTGTTAGAAAGCTGTGGGATCTCAGAGCCTTTTAATGATGCCCACCTGGCAAACGGCACCTCCACCACACAATTACACACCCCACCAGCAAGAAATAAATCACAGCATTGCAGAACAACGTAACAAATACTTGGATTATGACTTTATAAATAAAGAGAATTATTTTCTTACTGGATAACTAGGCATTCTGAGAGGCAATTTTTTAATCCGGGGGGTGTTTTCAGTCACCCAGTGCCTGCAGGCCCAGCTCTCCTCAGACTCAGGGCCTGGGCGGGTCCCTCAGGGGAGAGGGTGCCCTCAGCAAGGGGTAGCGCTGCTTACCTAGTTGGTCACCGATGGCTCTGGGGGCACCGCCAGCACAAGAGGCTTGGCCACGCTATGTACCGGCGACGAGGGGAGCCCAGCCCCAGCCCGAGCCCCTCAAATACGGGAACGGCGACCGACGCCCGCGGCTGAGGCCGCCGCCCTCGCACCTCGCCTCAGCGAGGAGCGTCCGCGCATGCGCAGGAAACAAGCGGAAAGAACCGAGCGGCGTGCGGAAATACCCGAGCGCCCGACGGAAACACTCGAACGTTTCACGGAAACACCCGAGAGCCTGTACGGCAACACTCGAGCGTCCCACGGAAACACCCGAGAGCCTGACGGAAACACCCGAGAGCCTGACGGCAACACGCGAGCGTTTCACGGAAACACCCGAGAGCTTGACGGAAACACCCGAGAGCTCGGCGCTCGACCTCCCAGGTCTGGTGGGTGAGGCCGGCCGGCGGCTGGGCGCGCCTGGCGGCTCCCGGCGTGCCCCGCGGTTGTTGCAGTGTCACCGCCGGCTCGGCCCGGCCATGAAGCAGGACGGCTCGTCCCGCCGCCGCGGCGACAAGGCCAAGGCCCCCCCGGACGGGCCGCCGCCCGCCCCCCCCGACGTGGAGATGCAGGAGGAGACGGCGGCGGCGACCGAAACGGCCGGGGAGAGGCAACCGCAGCGAGAGCTGGACGCCATCACGTTGGAGGGTGAGGGGGGGTGGTCCCGGTAACGGGGAGTTGGGGTGGGGGGTGTCGGTTGAGGGGTCATGGGGGAGCAGGGGCAGCTCGGGGGAGCTTCCGTGAGGGGTCCCTGTGGGAGAAGTGGGGGGGGGCATAGAGACCCCGGGGAGGCGGATCGTTGTAGGGGCTGGGGGAAAGATGCTGGAAAAGGTGTCAAAGGAGAGAAATTGGGGGTCACTGTGGGGATAAGGGGCTGTGAGGGAAGGGGAGGGGGGTGGTTTTGAGTGGGGGTCTCTGAGGGGTGGGGGGGCCCTGTGGGGTGAGCATGGAGCCCGTGGGGAGAATGAGGGGATGGGACCCCCGGAGGGACGTTCTCCAGCCACCCACTCCGAGTGAGGTCACCGGGGACACTGGGGACACACGGACACGGGTGGACAGAGGGACCCAAGAGCTGCAGGACGGGGCGTCTTGTATCTGGGGGATCCCGATACCAGCTTCATCCTGGCACATCCTTCAGCAGAGATCTCTGGGACACACAAACTGACACCTTATTCCTTGTCCCCCTGCAGACATCAAGGAGCACGTGAAGCAGCTGGAAAAGGCCGTGTCGGGGAAGGAGCCGCGTTACGTCCTGCGCGCCCTGCGGGCTCTGCCCTCCACCTCCCGCCGCCTCAACTCCAACGTGCTCCACAAAGCCATCAACGGCTTCTTCACCTCCAACAGCACCGTGCGGGACTTTCTGCTCGGCTTCCTGGAGGAGGTACGGGTATGGGGACGGGGAGGGGACACCAGTCCCATACCCAGGAGCCTCCAGGAACGGCAGGGGCTTGGGGACACTTGGGACAGGCTCGTGTGTGAGATGACTTGCTGCAGCTCTTGGTGGGGATGGGACTATAGTGCTGGCAGCCCGGGCTGGCTCTGGTGTCACTGGGGATGGGTTGGGGACAGGAGTAGACACAGGGAGCCCAGCACGTCTCTCTCCCCACAGTCCATGGACACGGAAGCTGAGCTGCAGTTTCGCCCGCGGACAGGGAAAGCGGCCTCAGCCCCTCTCCTGCCTGAAGTGGAGACCTACCTCCAGCTGCTCCTCGTCATCTACCTGATGAACAGCAAGCGATACCCAGAGGTGAGAATCCGGGAGTCCCACACTTTCCCTGATATTTCAGCCACATTTGGAGGCAGCCCCGGGCTCAGCCCTACAGCCTCTCTGTTCTTCCTGGGCAGCGGTTCCTCTGCTCTGACCTCTCTCTCCCTCCTGTAGGCTCAGAAAGTGTCTGACGACCTGATGCAGAAGATCAGTTCCCAAAACCGCCGGGCTCTTGACCTGGTGGTGGCAAAATGTTATTATTACCACTCCCGCATATACGAATTCCTGAATAAACTCGACGTGGTCAGGAGGTAGAGTGAATCCCACATGCGGGATCTCCCTGCGCTTGGTCCCTTCCACCCTGCTGAGCCAGGCGGTTCTTTTCCTCCTCCCTGACGTGTTTTTTCTCCCTTTCCCGCAGCTTCCTGCACGCCCGGCTCCGCACGGCCACGCTGCGCCATGACGCGGACGGCCAGGCCACCCTCCTGAACCTGCTGCTGAGGAACTATCTCCACTACAACCTCTACGACCAAGCAGAAAAACTCGTCTCCAAGTCCGTGTTTCCCGAACAGGCCAACAACAACGAGTGGGCTCGGTACCTCTATTACACAGGTGAGACACAGAGGGGCCCTTGCAGCACTGGGACCAAGATCATAGAATTATAGAATCATTTTGATTGGAAAAGCCCCTCAAGATCATGGAGTCCGACCATTCCCCCAGCCCTGGCACTGCCCGATGTCCCTGAGAACCTCATCTCCGTCTGTCCAACCCCTCCAGGGATGGTGACTCCAGCACTGCCCTGGGCAGCCTGTTCCAATGCCTGACAGCCCTTTGGGGAAGAAGTTGTTCCCCAGATCCAACCTCAACCTCCCCTGGCGCAACTTGAGGCCGTTTCCTCTGGTCCTGTCACCGGGGGCTCCGGTTCCCCGGAGAACCTGTTTAAGCAGCTGGGGATGGGGCTCCCAGGCAGGATTTGAAGCTCCATCCGTGTGGATCCAGCGGGATTCACTTGGTGGCTTTTCCACACGATTTCTGCCCCGTGTCACTGCAGGGCGCATCAAGGCCATCCAGCTGGAGTACTCAGAGGCAAGAAGAACCATGACCAACGCCCTGCGGAAGGCACCGCAGCACACGGCCGTCGGCTTCAAGCAGACAGTGAGCAGGGAACAAGCAGTTTGGGGGGTTTGGTACCTCCAGCATCCCCAGGGAAGCTGCCTCAGAGTTGGGCCCTGCAGAAGCTCACGATTTTTTTTCTGCTGCAGGTGCACAAGCTGCTGATTGTGGTGGAACTGCTGCTTGGGGAGATCCCGGACAGGCTGCAGTTCAGACAACCCTCCCTCAAGCGCTCGCTCATGCCCTATTTCCTCCTGACCCAGGGTATGACGGGCCCCCCACCCACGCTTGCTCCCTCCCCGCTGTCCTGGCACAATGTCCCAGCGCTTTGGGGGAGTGGGAAGCCCTGGGGAGGGAGCAGGGGGGTTTCTGTCCCCTCCCCTCGATGGGACGCAGCTGCAGGCTGTACTGGTTCCAGTGCCAGGCCAGTTTCACCCAGTGGCTCCACAGAGGAGGGGACAACAGCCCTGGGGGTCAGCCCTGTGTGTCACCCACCGCGTCCCTGTGTCCGCCCCCACTGCATCCCAGACCCTGCCCCCTCCCCAGTTAGCGCGTTCTCTCCTCCAGCCGTCAGGACCGGGAACCTGGCCAAATTCAACCAAGTCCTTGATCAGTTTGGGGACAAGTTCCAGGCTGATGGCACCTACACCCTGATCATTCGCCTGAGACACAACGTCATCAAGACGGGTAGGACACTGCTGGGGTGTCTGGGGTACCCTGGGGCTGCCTGGCCTGGGGGGCTCCACTCCCGTTCCCCCCCGCAGGTGTCCGGATGATCAGTCTCTCCTACTCCCGCATCTCCCTGGCTGATATCGCCCAGAAGCTGCAGCTGGACAGTCCGGAGGACGCAGAGTTCATTGTGGCCAAGGTGAAGTCCCGTCCCCCGGGGTCCTGCGCTGTCCTCAGCCCCATTTCTCACCACTGCCCGGTCCCTGCAGTGTTGCAGTCACTAATTTTTAGGTTGAGGCTCCTCCCGGAGCTTCTGAGGATGCTCAGAGCACCAAGTCCCCTCTCTGTGCTGCGTCCTGAGCCCCCCGCTCCTGTCACAGCAGCCGCTTTCACTCCAAACCGCTGCCTCGGCCCTCGGGGACAGTGTGGGCCCTGACCGCGTCCCCCCCCGGCTTGCAGGCCATCCGGGACGGCGTGATCGAGGCCAGCATTAACCACGAGAAGGGCTACGTCCAGTCCAAGGAAATGATCGACATTTACTCCACCCGGGAGCCCCAGCTGGCGTTTCACCAGCGCATCTCGTTCTGCCTCGACATCCACAATATGTCGGTCAAGGTGAGCGCGGCAGGTCCCCAAGCGCTTGGGGACATCGGGGCCGGGCTGAGGCGTCGCTCAGCTCAGACCTTTTATTCCCATGTTTTTCTTTTTTTCCAGGCCATGAGGTTCCCGCCCAAATCTTACAACAAGGACTTGGAATCTGCAGAGGTGAGACCTCATCTGGGTCCCTCCGCCACCAAGGACATGGCCCCTGTCCCCAAACTGCCACCAATCTCTGCCTTTTGCCTTCCAGGAGCGCCGGGAGCGCGAGCAGCAGGACCTGGAGTTCGCAAAGGAGATGGCAGAGGATGATGACGACGGTTTTCCGTGACCCTCTGGCCTGGCTGTATTTTTTTATTTGTCCCTCGGGAAGATGGTGTCTGAGCAGAGCCCCCCCCGTGCAGCCCCGTCCCCAGCTGCCTCTTTTATAAATAAATATCTGCATGTCTGTACTGTGGGAGGGGGATGGGGGGGGTCCCTGGGCCCACAGCCATGGGCCCACTCCCCCCCCACAGCGGGAACCCCCTTCCCCAATAAACAAACATTCTTTTAAGGTTGGCTGTGGTTGCTGAGCCCGAGACCAGCCCATGAATTTGGGAGCTCCTGGGGAGAAGCGGGGCCAGGGCAGGCGCCGGGGGGGGGCAGGAACGCGGCTCCGCAGGGACCGCGGGTGCCCCCAGCTCTTGCAACAATAATGGGGTCAAACTTTGTTAAGCTTCAATTATGACTTTTAAAATAAAAGTTGCAAAAAGAAAAAAAACCAACCACCAGCCTGGTGCCCTCCCACGGTGGGTTTGTTGTGACTGTGGGTGTGCGTGGGGCTGATTTCTCCACCCGGAACCCCCCCTGGGGCTGGAGGTGACACCCCAGCTGTGCCAGGATGGGGAACCGGGGGCTTGGGGACACGGGGACAAGCGCAGAGCTGAGCCAGGGACCCCCGGGACTCCCTCTGCTCCAACCTCCAGGATCCTCCTTCCCCAAAACAACTTTGTTCTGCTGCAGCAGCCAAATGTAGACACAGGGACACCCCAAAAGCGCTGATGTCCTGGCGGATGCTGGGAAGGGGCCGGGGGTGCCCAGATCAGGTGGCCACGAGGCAGAACTGTGGGGGACGGGGGCCCAGGACAGTCCCCGGGTGGGGCAGGGCTGTTCCGGGGGGGTTGTGCTGGGTCAGCTCAGCCACCCCCACCCCAACACCCACGAGGTTTCAGGTCTGGCCGCCACTTCCTTCCCTGGAAAGCTGACGGGGGCTTTGGGCCCCACCAGGCGCTGATTCACGTCCCCACCACCCCGATTTCTGAAAGCACCAACCTGCTGAGATGGCAGCTCTGCTCCGGGGAATGGGGCGATGCTCCAGGTGCTCGGGTGTGTCACACTGAGCCCCCTCGATGGCCACCCCCGTTCTGGCTTCCCCCAGCTCCGGGGGGGGGCATTTCTCCCAGGAAATCCCATAAACAGGCTCCGCTGCCAAGGTCCTTTCTTGCAGCCTGAGGGCAGAACACTTGGTGCTGCCAGGTCCTGGGCGGGGAAGCCATCATTAGGTTTCAGAGTTAACACCTGCCTCGTGCTGGGCGGGGCCCTGGCTGGTGCTCACGGACTGGCTGCAGCCACCGGGGGCTCCTTCCCCAGCTGGAGCGGGGAGCAGGTCCTGGGGCTCCTCTGAGCTCTGGGACACGTGGGGACAGGGGTCCCTGTCCCATCCCCGCGCCCATGACCTGCAGGACAGTGATGGGACCCAGGCCTGAGCTGGGGGTCGGCGGCGCAGAGTGAGACCCCCCCGGCACAGCCTCACCCCGGGGTCACTGGGGGGTCCCTCCCGCGCCGCGCAGGGTCAGGCCCAGCTGGCACCAGCCCAGGAAGCGCTTGCGGGAACCGGCACAAGCCAAAATTCCCACATCAGCCCGGACGGCCCCGATCCCGGGGCTGCGCTGGCGGCCGCTTCCCCGAAAGAGCCGGAGGGGACAGCCCCTCACCGGGGGGGTCTGGCCCCATCGTGGGTGCTGAGTGGGGGGCAATATGTCCCTGGATGGGGTGTCACCTCAGCCACCTCCAGCTGGTGCCACCACCACGATGGTCACATTCCCATTGCCCGCCCTGACGCCGGGGCGAGGGGCTTGGGCAGCTGGTGGGGACAATGTCCACATGGGCTGGTGACAGTGACAACCCCCAAGGCTGTGAAAAGCCACTGTCACCTGTGAGTGACCCTGTGGCACTGGGCACTGGCCAGCGAGGTGGGAGCCCTGCGAGCAGGTTAATGAGTCACCGAGCCACCACCGGCACCGTCCCGGCACCCGCCGCGGTGCCAGGGCCACGCTGAGCGCCCGGCTCAGCACCCGGGGACATCGCCGGCCCTGGGAAAGCCCCACGGCTGCGAGGTGTGGGCAGTGGCCGGAGCTCCCGGGATTTGCATGTTGGTGATTAAGACAATCATTAGGCAATTGGTACGGTTACCACATCGGTGTGAATCCCCGCGGCCGCTATAAATGCCCCGATCGATGAGGCTGCCCAGAGCCGGGGCAGGAACCAGCCGTGCCGGGCCCAACCGCGCTGCCGAGAGGAGGAAACGCCGCATCGGGGACCATGTGCTGCCTCACCCGTGAGTACCCGCTGCCCCACGGCACCCGCTGCCCTGCTGCCCCCACAGCACCCAGAGCACCCACAAAACCCACCGTACCTTTAGCACCCATTGCCCCCACTGCACCCATGGCACCCAGAGCACCCGTAAAACCCACTGAACCTATAGCACCCATTGCATGCACAGCACCCAGAGCACCCATTGCACCCACAAAACCCACCGTACCCATAGAACCCGCTGCACCCGAGCACCCACAGCACCCGCTGCAGCTGCACACACAGACTCCGCTGCCTTGTGGGTCCCTTTCCCGTCTCCCCCTTTCGGGGGGTCTCTGCCCCCTCCCCAGCCTGTGCTGGTGCCACCGTTCCTGGGCTGGAGCCGGGGTGTCCCCGCGCTGAGCCGCTGTCCCCGCAGGTGTCCTGGCTCTGGCGCTGGCGCTGCTGTGGGCGCCGTGGCGGGTGCTGCACGGGGCGCCGCTGGCTGAGCTCTCGGGGGACCAGGACTTCCAGCTCTTCCTGCACAAGAACCTCGAGTTCACCCGCAAGATCAAGGGGGACGTGGCCGCGCTGCAGCGCGTGGTGGTGAGTCCCCCGGGTGCCGCGGCGGGGGGGGACGGTGGCCACGGGCACTGCGAGGTCGCAGATAAGGTGACCTTCCCCTTCCCGGCCTTATCAGCACCGCAAAGCCGGGGCCAGCGGTGTCCCCTGTGCCTCAGGCTCCCACCGTGCTGCCCAGCCCTGGGGGACAGGGGCTTGGGGACACACGGGGACATCCCTGGGGCACGTTTGCTCTTGTCCCGTCCCCACCTAACCAGGTCGCCCCATCCCCTCTCTCCTCCTGGCCGGGCTGTGTGGGGGGTCCCGCACCCCAGGGATGGGGTGTTTGGGGATGTCGGGGTCCCTGTGCCACCCTGACCCTGTCCCCATGGGCTGCAGTGTGACACGTTCCAGCTGTGCCAGGAGGAAGAGCTGCTGCTGGTGCGGCAGGACCTGGGCATCGCGCAGGCGCCGCTGGAGCAATGTCACAGCCGCACCTTCCACGCGGTGAGCGCCATCCCTGCCACGAGCCGGCCGCTCTCAGCCCCACCGGCTTCCCCACTGCTTGGGGGTGTCCGGGTGTGCTGAGCCCCCCGCGACGCTGCCGTTCCCCCCGCAGGAGGCCTGTTTCAGCCAGATCCGCAATGGGCTCCGCGTCTACCAGGGCTCCCTGGCCGCCGTGCGGGAGCTGCTGCCCAGGCACGCGGGGCTGGTGGAGACGCTGCAGCTGGACGCGGCCAACCTGTCCTCCAATATCCAGCAGCAGGTGACGCGGGGACACAGGGGGGCTGAGGGGATGGGGTGGGCAGGGTAGGGACACGGGGCTCTGCTTCCCTGGGGGGACACGGGAGGGACACGGGGCTCTGCATCCCTGGGGGGACACGGGAGGGACACGGGGCTCTGCATCCCTGGGGGGACATGGTGGAGGCACAGGGATCTGCATCCCTGGGGGGACAGGGGGATCATGGGGCTCTGCATCCCTGGGGGAACACAGCCAGGACACGGGACTCTGCATCCCTGGAGGAACACAGCAGGGACATGGGCCTCTGCAACCCTGGGGGGACGGGGGGATCACAGGGCTCTGCATCCCTGGGGGAACACAGCCGGGACACGGGGCTCTGCACCCCGGCTCACACCGGCTGGGCGGGCAGTGCCAGGATGCTGCCGCGCTCCTGGGTACCTCTGGCTCCGGAGCTGATGTTTCTGCTTCTGCCCGGCTGCAGGTGGAGGACCTGGGCCTGGCCACGGTGACGTTCCCCACGGAGGGCCGGGACCCCCTCCCCGCCTTCTCCTCCCGCTTCCACCACCAGGTTGGCGGCTTTTTCATCCTGGCCAACTTCCAGCGGTTCCTGGAGACGGCGTACCGGGCACTGCGGCACCTCGCCCGCCTCTGACACCCCCCGCACCTTATTTATTTATGTCCCAGCCTGAGTGACCGTCCCTGGGAGCCCCCGGCTTTTCTGCTTTTTTTTTGTAATATTTATCGCTATTTAATATTTATCCGGCTGGGGAGGCTTCCCCGCCCATCGGTCACTGGGCAGGGCGGCCGGCCCTGCGGTGGCATCCGTGCACGGGTATCCGTGCGCAGCATCACCCTTGTTTAATATTTAAACAAAAGCGTATCTCTGCTATGAGGTTCGGGAGCTGGGCTGAGCCCCGGCAGCTCCTGCAGACACCGTGTGTGCCTCAGTTTCCCCAATGGCTCGTGCAGGGTGCTGCGGGTACCACTGCGGCATCCGCCCCGGCCGAGGGGAAACCGTCTTCATCTGTGGATGAAGATGCTTCAGAGCAGCATCTCCCTGCCTGGGCTGCAGCCTGCAGGGACAGACCTGACAAGTGTTATTTCTATTAGGCATAGTGACATTAATTAATATTTATTAGCCTTTAGGTAAAGACGAAGGAGGGGAGGTGCCAGATGAGGCTTTTCCAGGGAAGCCCCAGCACCTTCCCTCCTAAACTCAGTGTATTTATTGCAATTTAACTTATTTGTCCGCATCTCCTGGGCTGGGCAGAACACAGTCCTGTTCCCCCGAGCCCGGCACGGCCCCGGCGCAGCCCCCGCTCTCGTGGTTGTGCCGGCAGCTCCCCTGCCCACGCGGCTGTATTTGCGTACTGGAAACTTCACAGCCGAGCAGTGTGTTTTGTACTGTATTTATTACTGCAGCTGGGTGAGCCCCAGAGAAACATATGATGTTTTTTTAATATATGTGATAAAAATGGAAATAAACTATTTTTTGCTCCAGAGTCCGGGCTGTTTGCCTTTCCTGTCTCCCGCCTGCGCAGGGGGAAGCGCCACATGGCCGGGGTGTGGGGACGGAGATGGGACAATGCGTTCATTTCCGTGGGCGCTGGCAGCAGCTCCACGGTGCCCAGGGGGTGCAAACCAGCCCCCCCGGCCCTCCTGCCCCCACGACATTGCACAAGCCCCCCTGGGGGTGTCGGGGTGCGGCTGCCCGGGGGTGGCAATTTCCTCCCGTGCCCACAGCGCCGCTTAGGCAAGAGCCGATTCCTAGAAAGCGCCGGAGCTCGGCAGCACCAGGGCCACGGGGAGCAGCCCTGGCACCAACACCGGCACCATCCCCAAACCAGGACCCGCTGGCAGAGGGTGGGGGCTCAGAGCATCCCCGTCCTGGGCCAGGAGGGTGAGCAAGCGTGTGATGAGTGCTCAGGGCTCTGCGGAGCTGACCTGGATGCTGTGCCCTCGCCGTGGTGTGGGGACCCAGCCACCCCTCTTCCCACGAAGGGAATCTGAGCCACAGCCACCCAGGGATGTGCCCAGAGCCCTCCCAGAGCTGCCACAATGGGACGGAGCTTCTGGCAGCGAGAGGAGCTGGGTGGAGAGACAAACGGACTTGGCAGAGTGACACGGGCAGAGCCAGGAGTCCTGGGCATCCCCCTTGGCCTGGCAAACACTCCGGCCATCCCCGGCCCACGGCCTCTCCCTGCTCCCCCGTGGGTGTTTGGCCACCCCGGGCTGACCCCACTTCCTCCCCCGGGTCCCGTGTTCATGTCCTGTGACCATCAGCATCCTGAACTGGTCCCCGTTCCTGCCTCTCTCTGATGTCCCAGCCCTGGGAAGGGGCAGGCACGAGGCTGCAGCCCCATCATCCCATCCCGGACCATCACCACTGTCCCGAGCCGCTGCTGCTTTTTGGCTGCACACTCCATCTGCAGCGCCTCCCGGGAGAGCAAATGCAGAGAAAGCATCGCTGCTTCCTTATCGGCGCTTACAGGAAACCCCGTCTCCCACTCCAGCCCTTTCCTGTAAGGTGAAGCACCGGGTGCGGGGCTGCCGCCGGCAAATATTGACAGAGCTGAAAAGGCCGAGAGCGCCAGGTCCTGCTCTTTGCTCCGAGCTACCGGTAAAGAGCCGCGCCTGGGCAAGCACTGAGCGCTGCGGCAGGGCAGCCCTTGCCCCGCTGTGTGCAGCAGCCCCGTGTCCCACTATCCATCTGTCCTTGCACTGGGAGACACCTCCCGGCTGCCTTGTCCCCGGCCAGCACCGACCCAAACCCCTGGCACCGCTCCGGGGCCTCCCTGTGCCACCTCTGCCCCCAAAACACTCATTTTGAAGTCCCAAAACCAGCAGCTGTGAACCTCACTCATGCTGGGGGGGCAGGAGGGACAGCTCAGCCCCCGGGACGTGGCAGAGACCGGGCTCAGCGCCGTGGCACCCTGCGGAGAAGGGGGGTGCCCAGCTCCACCGCTTCCCCCTTTCTCGTGAGTCAAGCAGAAAACATAAATGAAAGGAGGGGAGGCGAAGCCACCCCAGCCCTGCCACCCCCTCAGGGTCGGGGTTTTGTGACAGTGACAGGGATTCACCGCCGAAGCAGCTGACCGGGTGCCGGGACAGCCCCGGTGAGAAGCCGCTCCCGGCGTGGTGCTGGCGTGGCCGCGGTTACACAGTGGCCGGTGGGTGCCCATGGCCGGGGACACGGGGTGAACTCACGCTCACGGGGAGGAATTTCCAACAAGAATTTTCATGCCGTTTCAGCACAGCAGGAAACCAAAGAGAAATGAGGCAAAGCCTGGTTCTACAAAAAAACTGAAATAATTATAGAAAAAAAGCCAGGGGGCTTGTTTTAGTCTCTGACAGCCCAACACGAGGTGCTGAAGGAGGCTGAATGCAGAGGGAAGGAGCCTGTGGTGACAGAGCAGCTGTCCCCAGCGTCCCCATCCCAGCACCCAGGTTCTGGTGGGGTCACACAGCCCGGCCGCCCTCTCCTGCGTGGCAGGAGGGAGACATCCCGCTCACAGCGCGGCGATGGCCTTGGCGGCAACACGGCGGCCCAGGGGCAGGCTGAGATCTGTGATGGCCAGGACGATTTTAGGACTGGACATGGTGGAGACTTTCACCAGCTCTGAAACCTGCCCAGAGAGAGGAGAAACACAGTAGAGTCACAATGGTGCTGGAGACAGGAGAGCAGGCAGCGGGACTCCCCGGGATGTGTCCGTCTGTCCCGTGGGACCAGGGAGGAGGATCTCGCGGCTGTGGGACTTACCATGGTGAAGGGCATGAACTGGAGGATGCTGCCGCGGCTGCCCTGCTCCAGACAGTCCACACACTCCTCCATGAACCACTGGACAAACTGGGTGTGGGTCCCAGCGGTCTTGGCCCCCAGGATGGAGGAGATGAGCAAGAAGAGGTTTGCTGAAATGAAATGAAAGACCTTGAGGTGCTGGAGCGAGTTGAGAGAAGGGAACGGAGCTGGGGAAGAGGCTGGAGCACAAGTGTGATGGGAGCGGCTGAGGGAGCTGGGGGGATTTAGGTTGGATCTTGGGAACAATTTCTTCCCCAAAGGGCTATCGGGCATTGAAACAGGCTGCCCAGGGCAGTGGTGGAGTCACCATCCCTGGAGGAGTTGGATAGACGGAGATGAGGTTCTCAGGGACATGGGGCAGTGCCAGGGGTGGGGGAACGGTTGGACTCAATCTTGAGGGGCTTTTCCAACCAACATGATTCTGTGATTCTATGGTGTGGAGACAGGGAAATATCAAAAGCCAGTCGGGTTCAGGGGACAGGTCCCAACTACTGTCTCAACACAGTTAATCCAACCCCAGGGCCGGGTCCCAGCACCGGGTACCCCCCCGGGATTTACCGAGCACCCTGTTCAGTGGGTCCCTCATGCTGACGGTGTGAAGCTGGGAGGCGGAGAGCGAGGTGCTCATGGAGCGATCTGTTGGGGAGGAGAACAGGCGTCAGGCTGGAATGGTCTCTGCCTCGGTCACCATCCCACTCTGTTGCGGTGCCAGCAGCTGGAACAGTTCCCCACACACCCGGGGACACACGCAGCAGCCCGGGGAGGGCTCCGCACGCTGCCCCAGGGCTGTGACACTTCGCTCTTGCACAAGCCGGCTTTATTCGGAGTCCGACCAAGATTAACGACATCCCCGGAGCGTGAGCGAGCCCGTGAGCTGTGCCTCCCCGCCGGGGTTTAATTGCAGCAGTGACTCGGCCCTGACGCTGCGCGAGGGCACGAGCGGTGTCACGCGATGCCACGAAGCACAAAGGAGGGGAATGACTTCTCGGCCAAGGCGAAGCGACGCGCACATCCCAGTGCAGCAGGCAGGGCGGAGCGAGCCAGATGTTCCCCAGCTGCACAGCAGCATGAAAATTTCACTCTCAGGGTACAATTTAGGTGCTAGAGCTGAGGCAACGGACTAGGAGCGAATTTTAGACAAACCAAAAGGTGCACCTGTGGGACAACTGGGACATCTCCAGTCCGACAGGACAGGAGCCTCCTGGCAAGGCTCTTGTGCAGACCCAGAGTACACAACTACTGCCAAAAATCAGCAGGACCCACCTTGTGCTGCTCTGAGGATGCTCACAAAAAAGAAAAAAAGCCCTCCCACACTTTTCTCATGGAATCACATGAGTTACGTGGCCGCAGGAAGCGGCGTTTCCACATCAGGGCAGCGAACAGCCCAAAAAAAGTCCTGAATGTCACTGGAAAGAGGTGGAAGTGCCTCAAAAAGTTAAAAAAAGATAGTGAAATAAAGGGAAAAGCCCGTATTTCAACAATAACGAAACCAACAAAAACCACAGGTTGATGGCATGTGTTGAAAATTAATAAGTGAAGAGTAATTTAGGATAAGGGCATCAGGAGAAATAATGACTGAGGACTCCTGACTCACTGCCCAGGAGTGCAGACAATGTATGTGGGAGATGTGACAGGACCAGGGGCACGGACACCCCCCGGCACACCCGCCGGAGCTGCAGGGACTCATCAGCTGCGCTCGCTGCCTTGTTCACAAGAGTGGAATTTCGGGATTTAGCCACATCCACCAGGAATGTCACCTCCTGCCACTCGTGCTGCAGCACATCAGCCCCCCGGTCCCACACGGACTGTCTGGGGGTGACAGGGCTCTAAAAAATCCCCCCCGAGCCCCTCGTGCACAACACACTGGGTTGGGTGGCAACGTCACGGGAGGAACATCTGACCTCAGCTCCTTTCCAAAGCTGTTCCAATCAGACCAATCAAGAGCTTTGACCTTTTCTAAGCGCAAAGGCTTCACAAGAACTCAGCAAAACACACTTGAGCGCTCTAAATCTTCACCTGAGCGGCTTGTGACAAGAAGTGGTTTTGTGCCAATACACATTTCACACCCCAAAAGGAGCGGCGAGGCGGGACGGTGCCCCCCTGTCCGCACTTACTGGGGCTGGAGAGGATGTTGGCATCTTCCTCGTTGGAGCTGAGCAGGCGCATGAGCTTGGAGGGCTGTGTGTCATCCAGCGGGAACAGGCTGATGTAATCCTGGGGGAAAAAGGGGTTTAGCTCCGCTCTTGGGAGGGATCCCAGCCCCCCTCCCCATGGCCAATGGCCCCCCCTGGGCTCTGCACAGCCCCACGGTCCAGAACTACGATCTCCTCTCACCCAGAGCATCCCAGCCTGGGCCAACCCCATTCAGACCGTCTCATTCCAAATCCCCTTCCCCAGAGAAAAAGGCAAAAAACCATATTTTAAGGTCAAAGGACCTCAGCCAGCCCTGAGCACCCAGGTAGGGAGCCTGGTCTCTGCTGCTCCTGCCACCATCACCTCCTCGAGCACAGAGACCCCCCAACCAAACCCCATGTTGTACCCACCTCAATGTCCTCTCGGTGCCTCTTCTTCTGTCGGGCGGACGCTTGGCCCTTGTTGTGGGAGGAGTAGGAGCTCAGGGCACACCAGACGGAGAGCCTGGGGACAGAGCAGGGACACGGCCAGCTGCTGCCAGCCCGCCCCAGTGACTGTGTGCAAGCAAGGGGGGGCCATGGAATCACAGAATGTCCTGAGTTGGAATGGACCCACAAGTATCATCGAGTCCAACTCCTGTCCCTTCACAGGACAACCCCAAATTCACACCATGTGTCTGAGGATGTTGTCCAAAGATGGCAGAGTCCAGAGCGCGTGTCGGGACGGAGCATCTCCTCATCCCCACCTGCCCCAAACAAGAGGGTGCTCATGGGTCTGGGGTCTTACTTGGCCAAGGCTTTTCCTGGTGGGTCCATGAGCATGTGCCACTTGGAGGAGTCGGTCAGCAGGTTGGGAAGGATGTGACCCAGCAGGGTCAGCGTCAGCTGCTGCATGTCCAGGCAGAAGATGGCATAGAGCAGCTCGACGGCCCGCAGCGTGTGCTCCTTCCGTGTCTCCTTCAGCAGCTCCTGCGAGGTGGAGGGCAGGGCTGAGGGACACACGGGCACGGCTGGGCCTGTCCCGCTCGCATCCAACACCAGCCCAGTACAACCAGGACTCCTGAGCACTGGGAGCATGAGCTGGACTCCCAGTTCCATCCTCAACACCCAGCCATGGTGCTGGGATTCGCAGCCACCTGCCTCACAGAATCACAGAGTTGCGGGGTGGTTGTGGTTGCAGGGCTTTCTGTAGATCCTCAGCCCAGCCCTGCTCACGCGGGGTCACCAGAGCAGATCACACAGGTCGGGCCAGGCAGGCTTGAATGTCTCCAGAGAAGGAGACTCCACACCCGCTCTGGGCAGCCTGGTCCAGGCTCTGGCACCTCCCAGCAAAGAAGTTTCTCCTCATGTTCACGTGGACCCTCCTGTGTTTCAGTCTGTGCCCGTTGCCCCTCACCCTGACGTTGGGCACCACTGAACAGAGTCTGGTCCATCCTCTGACACCCACCCTGAGATATTTATCTCATCAATAAGATCCTCCTCCACCCCATACCTTGACCAGGTTGTTGCAGAACCAGTAGACACCTCCCATGTGCAACAGGGTGTCGAAGATGTGGATGGAGCGACTGTCGACCCAGCCCTTCTCCAGCACCTTGGTGAACATGCTTGTTAGCACCTCCTTGATGGGCTTCTTGGGGGGCAGGAGGTTCCAGTAGGGAATAGTGTCCATCCCCGTGGAGGGGAACTTGATCTGTGTGGCCGTCTGCTGCAGGACGTCCGCACACATGTGCTCCAGGATGGAGCTCATGATCACCACGCTGCAGCAGAGAGAGATGGGCTCACGCAGGCCCCGGGAAGCAGAGGAACGACAGGCACAGTGAGCTAGGACTCACCGCTCGTTGTAGAACTGCAGCGTGTTCTCGCTGTGCAGGGGGGTGGCCAACTGGCGGATCATCTGCAGGGACTTCTCGCGCTCGTCCAAGCCCAGCATGCGGACGTGGGCCACCAGCCAGGCTACGGCGCACACCACCATGCTGCACACCTTCCCCTTGATGTTGTCCGTGATTTTCTAGAGAAGGAGATGGGAAGTGGGGGTGGATGAGCACAGAAACGTAGGGATGCACAGGCTTCACCCCAGCATCACTGCCCAGGGCTGTGGGTCCCAATTACAGGGTCCAAACCCGCCAGCCCCACCTGGATGGACTCGAAGGTGAGGACACCGTTCTCCCAGGCGTTGAGGATCTCCAGGATGGCGGCTGAGATGCTCAGACACGCCTCATGCCACTTCATCTGCCTGCCAAGGAGAGAGAGGCCAAGGGGAGGTCAGGCACTCATTCACAGCAACCATGGGGCCAGGGAGGATCATAGAACCATAGAATGGTTTGGGATGAAGGGACATCTGCACCAGCTCAGGTTGCTCAGAGCCCCGTCCAGCCTGACCTGGGATGTCTCCAGGGATGGGGCATCCACCACCTCTCTGGCCAACCTGGGCCAGGCTCTCACCACGCTCAGGGGCAAAAATTCCTTCCTCATGTCCAGCCTGAATCTCCCCTCCTTTAGTTTAAAACCATCACTCCTTGTCCTGTCGCTACAGGCCTTGCGAAAGAGTCTGTTCCCTCTTTCTTTTAAGTACGGAAAGGCCGCAATAAGGTCTCCCTGGAGCCTTCTCTTCTCCAGGCTGAACACACTCAACTCTCAGCCTGTCCTCCCAGCAGAGCTGTTCCATCCCCTTGATCATTTGTGTGGCCCCGTTCTGTGGTGGCCGCTCCCTTCCCGCTCAAGCCGAGCTCTTACACCAGCTTCATCTCGGAGGAGTTGTTGAGAAGGGCAACCAGGGACTCCACCTTGGTGGAGTCAGGGCGGAAGCAGGGGTGGTCGGGGTTCAGGATCTTCCCCTCCTCGGGCATGCAGGTCAGCATCCAGGTCTCAAAGAAGGGCACCTCGCCCGGCGGGCTCGACTCTGACAGGATCACCTGCAAGGGAACCAGCCCGGGGTCTGTCACGCGGTCTGTGCCCCGCAGGGACCCTGCTGGGGACCCCCACCCTGGGGTCAGACCCCCCACCCTGGGGCATTCATGGCCAGGGGAGCAGCGCCGCCCTGTGGCCTGCACAGAAAGGCAGGCACTGGTCAGCCCCCAGTAAGGCACTGGTTTCCAGTCTGTGGGCTGTGGTTTGTCTCCTCCAGCAGAGGATTCCCCCCAGAGGACAACAGCCCATCTCAGATGGGGACACCAGCCCAGGACCAGCCCTGCGGGGCTGCGAGCACAGCAGTGGTGTCACCGTGTCCTGCCCACAAAGCGTCACTTGTCCTCCACCCTGCTCAGGGTTCCCCAGCAATAACTGCCCCACAGCTCTGTGGGGTCGGGGCGCACGGCCCAGCTGGGAGGGCTCCCCGGGGGGGGTACACAAGCTGGGAATCCTACACGCCCCCTTCTCCCTTCAGCTCGTTGTCACCCAAGGGACACTATTTTTGTCAGAAAAAAAAAAAAAAAAGAAAAAGAAAAGTTTTGCACAGCTGTTCAGCAGCAGCTGGTCAGGGAAGTCGCTGCAGGCGGGAGCGGGGGGATGAGATCTCACCAGACAGCCCCGGGCACGTCCGCTCCGAGCTGCCTCCAGCCAGGACCCTCCCTCCCCAGGCCCCCCCGCCCGCCTTTCGCTCCCGCTCAGCCTTCCCAGCGTTTCGGTATCGTTTCGCCTCCCAACACACACAGATGTCGAAACCTGGAAAGTTTTCACACAACCCAAGTGCTGTTTCCTGAGCGGGGCTTCAAGTTCCTACTCTCTCTGGGGAGGGGCTGATGCTCGGCCTGGCTGCATGTGGCCCCCCCCAGTCCAGCCAGCGACAAAACAGAGGGAAAAAGCTGGGGGAAAGCTGGGAAAAAGCTGGGAAAAGTCCAGTGAGATCAGAGCCAGCCCGGAGAGGGTGCGGAGGCAGAGTTCACACTGATATCGCAGTACTGTAGAGGCAGGCAGCAGCCACCCCTGCGCCATCGCCGGGCACGGACAGACCCTGCAATGGAGCTGGGGAAGGAGCACAAGTGTGATGGGAGCGGCTGAGGGAGCTGGGGGGTTCAGCGAGGAAACGGCCTCAAGTTGCGCCGGGGAGGCTGAGGTTGGATCTTGGGAACAATTTCTTCCCCAAAGGGCTGTGGGGCATTGGAACAGGCTGCCCAGGGCAGTGGTGGAGTCACCATCCCTGGAGGAGTTGGACAGACAGAGATGAGGTTCTCAGGAGATGGGGCAGTGCCAGGGTGGGGTTATGCTTGGACTCCATGATCTGGAGGGGCTTTTCCAACCAAAATGATTCTGTGATTCTATGCAGGGACAGATTTCTACCTGCACCAGGTGAAAGGCACCGGGCAGTGCTGGTGAGGACAGTGGCAAAGTCAGCGCCCCAGCCCCTCCAAGGACACTCACCTCTGAGCCGTAGGTCTGGGCCACGTGGCACAGCATGAGGAAGGAGATGTCGAAGAGCAGGGCCCGAACTGGGGCTCCTTTGGCTTGGGAAGAAGAAACAAAGAGTTTGGGGATCTCCAGCCTTGGCAAGAGGAAGCAGGCAGGAGCCCTGCAAGATGGGGGGGCAGGACCCTGCTTCCCCCAGGCAGCTTTTCTAACCCCCAAGTGCTTGTGTGCAAACAAGGGCTACAGGGGATACAGCAACTGCTTCCCCTCCACCCCACACGCCTCCCCTCGAGCCGCCAAAGCAGCTTTTCAGCAGCCCCAGAGCATCCCCCGTGCCGTGGAAGGTCAGAGAGCTCAGTGAGTTTCATCACACGCAAATGCAGAGTCCTTATCTCGGGCTCAGTGCTGACACATCACCCCTTCCAGGGAGGGAGCCAGGGCAGGGCCGGCCCCGAGGGGCCCCGTGGGCTGTGCCGGGGAGCGGGAGCTCTGTCCCCCATGCAGGGAACACCCCACATTTGGGATGCACACGCATGTGCCACGCGTGAGGGCGAGGGCAGCGGGTCCCCGGGACACAGATCCCTGCTGGCACCCGGCCACATGCCCCCAGCCGGGCCCAGCACAGCTCAGCTCTTCCTGGCGCCAAAGCCAGTCCCAACTTAATCCAGTTAGGCCCCACAGTGTCCCAGTACGTGGCGGCGGGGGGAGCACTGCTCGAACCACCCCACACACAGACACACAGGCACTTACAGCCTTCTCCAGTGATGTGTTTCGTGAACTCGTTCAGCCTAGATGAAGAGAGAGCCACAGGGAAGTGTTAGCACCATGTGAAACCTCTTGCTGTCCCCCAGACAGGGGGCTGCCCCTGCCCGCAGACCCCTCCCTGCACCACATCCAGCTCCGTGCCCTGCACTGAGGGACCCAGCCCGGCTCCGCAGACACCCCCCAGCATGGCAGGGACGAGCAGGGACGAGCCGCCTCCTCTCTCTGCTTCTCTGCAGCAAAACAGGTCCAGCAATGCTGTACTCTCCCCCACACCCAGCCAGCCCGGCGTTTGAGCACCATCCTCTCGCCAGAGCCGGTTCTGCCCAGCTGCGCAGGGATTTATGAGCACGGCCTTCACCCCCGAACTGAGCGAGCGCCAGCTGGGCTGGTGTAGTTAGAGCTGCCCCAGGCTCCATGCTTGAGAAAGGACATGGG
This sequence comes from Caloenas nicobarica, assembly GCF_036013445.1. Classification (NCBI taxonomy): domain Eukaryota; kingdom Metazoa; phylum Chordata; class Aves; order Columbiformes; family Columbidae; genus Caloenas; species Caloenas nicobarica. The sequence continues at coordinate 4,616,716 of NC_088268.1, read as the reverse complement.
GCAAGACATGAGGAAGAATTTTTTGCCCCTGAGGGTGGTGAGAGCCTGGCCCAGGTTGGCCAGAGAGGTGGTGGATGCCCCATCCCTGGAGACATCCCAGGCCAGGCTGGACGGGGCTCTGAGCAACCTGAGCTGGTGCAGATGTCCCTGCTCATGGCAGGGGTGGCACTGAGAGAGCTGGGAAGGTCCTTTCCAACCCAAACCATTCTGTGATTCTACAATTCTATCACGCAGTCCCACGTGTGCTGGTGCATGTGCTCTAACCAGGACATGCGTGTCTGGGGACCAAAGGTGCACACACAGCGAGCACCCTGGATCTGAGGCTGCGTTGGCACTTTCAAGTTCTCTTAATACCCTTAAACCAACCTGACTTCCATTCTCTGCCCTGCTCACACAGAAGCTGTGGGGTGCAGCCCCGCCTCGATCCCAGCCCTCCCCAGGGCTCTGCGCTGCAGAGACCAGAGCCTGCGGAAAAGCTTTGGGGGGCTGCCTGTTCACCCCAGCCTTGCTCATCCCCAGGAATGGTGTTGTCCAGGTGGATACTCACTTGATGAACTTCCGAGCAAAGGATTTCAGTTTGCCCGTCGCTGCTGCTGCTGCCAGCAGCAAGTCCAGGCTCTTCCCAGACAGCATGTGACCCAAGACCCCCAGCAAACCCTCGGGGGACGTGGAGTGATCCGCATCCATGGTCTACAAAAAAAGAATCATAGAATCATTTTGGTTGGAAAAAGACCCTCAAGATCATTGAGTCCACCCATAACCCACCCCTGGCACTGCCCCATGTCCCTGAGAACCTCATCTCCATCTGTTCAACCCCTCCAGGGATGGTGACTCCACCACTGCCCTGGGCAGCCTGTTCCAATGCCTGACAGCCCTTTTCGGGAAGAAATTGTTCCCAAGATCCAATCTAAACCCCCTCCGGTCCCTCAGCTGCTCCCATCACACTTGTCCTCCAGCCCCTTCCCTTCTCTGAACTCACTCCAGAACCTCAAAGTCTTTCTTGTTGTGAAGGGCCCAAAACTGACCTTAGGATTTGTAGTGATTCTATGATTACAGGAGCAGATCTGGCACCTCCCAACTCCCTCAGCTGCCTGGTGAAGCTGCTGCTGCTGGAAATGGGCTCTGGGGCTGAGCCCAGATGGCTGCAGGGGGGGACTCACCTTCAGGATGTTGGTGACAGTCGGTTCGGCCCTCAGGATGAGCCCCGGGTTCGGCTGGATGTTGGCGTTCTCTGCCGATTTCAAGTGCGGAGCATGTTCTCTGTCCGCTTGCCTGAGGGATCCACAACAGGGGACCCCTTAGCAGGAATCTGTCACCATGTCCCGCTCCTCCCTGCCCCTCAGCCACCTCCCACCCACCTCCACCATTGGCACCCCCCAGCTGCTGCTTCAAGAGGACAGACTTTGTCACAGTCTGTCCCCAAAAGCAAAGCCACATCCCCCCGGGCCGCAGTGTCCCAGCTGCAGGACAGACAGTGGCATCACAGCTGGTCCTTTATGCTCCCCCCACAAGGACAGCAAGACAAGGTGCTCCAACCCAAATTTTTGAGGAGGCTGTACCGTTTCTCACTCAGGTTTTCCATGTTGGCCTCCGACAGCAGCCCCTGCTTGCTGCACTCCTGCAGGAGCAGACTCATGCAGTTACAGCTGGAAAAGAGAAGAGAATGTTAGCCTGAGGGACAGCATTCCTGGAGCATTTTTCTGGAGCATCCTTCTGCTGAGGAAAGGCTGAGAGAGCTGGGGCTGTTCCGCTGGAGAAGAGAAGCTGAGAAGGATCTGATCAATGGGATCAATATCTCAGGGTGGGTGTCAGAGGATGGACCAGACTCTGTTCAGTGGTGCCCAACGCCAGGGTGAGGGGCAACGAGCACAGACTGAAACACAGGAGGCTCCATGTGAACATGAGGAGAAACTTCTTTCCTTTGCGGTGCCACAGCCTGGACCAGGCTGCCCAGAGCTGGTGTGGAGTCTCCTTCTCTGAGACATTCAGACCCGCCTGGACCGACTTGTGTGATTTGCTCTGGTGACCCTGCGTGAGCAGGGCTGGGCTGGGGATCTACAGGGGTCTCTCCAACCACAACTACCCTGGGATTTGTGATTCTGTGATTCCTGCTGCCCCAGGCAGTGCTGCAGGGTAGGGGGATTCCTGGGTTGCCCTCCTGGCTCTGCTCCCACCACCCACCACCACATGAATCAGCTAGCAGACACTCACTGCCTCGCTGATTTGGCAGCACTAGATCCTCAGGAAGAAGAAACTGAATAAGAAACTAAAATAAGTGTTGCCAGGAGCTGCCCTGTCATCCTGCATCGGGGCTCCCCACAAAGAGGACAGGGTTGGAGAGGCCACAGGTCAGCCCTGGGCACAGCAAGGACCCACTTGCATCGCTGATCTGCTTTGTCGAGGAGAGGGGTCAGCTTCAGCAGGAACTCGAAGGCGCTGTTCACATCCTCGGTGAAGTCCTGCCGTACAAGAAAAGACAAGCACTCAGCTCGGAGTGCTGCCGACATGAGCCCACCTTCCCCTCCCATGCTGCCTCGTCTATCAGAGGAAGGTTGTTGGGACATGGACCATCAGAGCCCAGAGACAGGGCTCTGAGCAACCTGATCTGAGTGAAGATGTCCCTGCTCATGGCAGGGGTTGGACTTGATGAGCTGTGAAGGTCCTTTCCAACCCAAACTATTTGATGATCCTACGGCCACCATCATCGTGACAAACACACCTCACTTGTGCACACAACGTGGCACACAGTTCCAACCGACAGCCCTCAACACTCACCTTCTCCCCTTGGGGATACTTCTTGAGTTTAACCAGGACCTGGGGGATCTGAAAGACACAGGGCACGGCTGTGACTGAGTGAGGCAGAGCCCACTCTGCAGCCAGGCCCTCCCACGGGGACTCTGTCCCCTCGCCTCCCACTCCGCAGGGTCCTTCCAGTGTCACAGGGAGCCGTGGGGCTGGGCCCTACCTTCAGGAAGGTGAACGCTGTCCACTTCAGCTCCTCCGTGCCCTCTGGGGACTCAATGAGCCCCACAAAACAGGCTTTCCAGATCTCCAGTATGAAGAGCGGGGAGGGGATGCGCTGCAGGGTACACAGACAAAATTCCCCTAGTGCAAATAAAGCAACTCCCCGAAACCGCAGGCAAACCCTGAACCCCCTGCTAAGGTGTTAATGGGCTCCCACTGCTCCCCAGGCTCAGCATAGGGAGGTCCCCAGTCCCACAGCCCCCAGGGCAACCCTGAGCAGGAGAACAAGCTGTCACTTCTGTACCTGCATTCTCTTCACCATCATCAGCTGCTCCACCAGCAGCTGGGTCTCTCCCGTGAGGTTCATGGTCCCCTCCAGCAGCACCACGGCGTGCACGGTGGGGAAACCAGTCTTGTTCAGCTGCTCGGAGTGCACCGAGAGCATGGTGGGGATGCTGGGTGGGAAAGGACAGCACAGGGTCACTGGAGCCTTGCAAGGATAGATCCTTGCTCCTCCTGTCCCATTCTCACTTTCTGGTCAAGCCCCAGACCTTTGCTGTCCTGCATCTCCCCGGGACAGGACAGTTCGTAGCCCCAGTGCCCTGCAGAGGAGCCTTTGGGGGACAGTCAAGCCCCCCGCGCCACAGCCATGGCCCTGGGAGCGGCTCTGGGGACAATCTGGAGCAGGGACAGCAGCTCTGTTGCGACCAGAGCAGCTGGGTGATGGCAAGAGGCCCCAGGGCTGCTGGAAGAGCAACCTCTGGGTAAGACTCTTTTGCAGCAAGTCACCGCTAGCCCTGTCCCCTCTCCTACCCCAGGGCCGGGGTCCAAGCTGGGGAGGGACAGGGAAGCAGAGAACCAGCATGAGGGGACGCAGGAGGCTCCCAGCCCCCAGCGCAGGGCTCAGACCCATTTTTTCATCCCCTGAGCCCACAGACAGCAGTACAAAACTACCTCTTGATGAGGGAGATGCAGTCGTCAGCCTGGCTTCGCAGCGGGGAGTTGCTGAGGCTGCTCAGGTTCTCCCCCAGCTTGACAAGGGATTGCTCCACGGTGCTCCAGGAGGCTGGGGAGGGAGGGCAGGCGCTCAGCGGGGGGACAGTGACACGCCGAGAAGCCGGGCAGGCAGCACAGAGAGTCTGCCAAGGCTGGGGACCCGCGGTGAGCTGAATTCAGTGCACCTCTGCAAACCTAAGCCAAGGGTCTGCGTGTCACCCAGCAGCTCCCACTTCGGGCCTGGCACAGGCTCCTGGCCAGACGCGGGCATGGAGCGGAGGTGCGGGGCTGTGCCAGGCACGCTGGTGGAACACGGGCCCCACCGCGTGCCCAGGAACAGCTCCCGCAGCCTTTGCATTAATTCTGCTCCTCTTCCGAGGAGGGGAGGGGGCAGAGGGTGGCACGGAGCCAGGGAGGAGACAGCTACAGCAACAGGGCTGGAAGATGGATGGGCTTGGAGCCGCAGGGACAATGCGGCAGGAGCCGGGCAGGGGGAAGGGAGAGGTGACAATGACATCTCCCCAGGGCCAGCAGGAAGCCCCGGCAGTAGCCACGGGCAGAGCGTTGCCCTGGGGAAGGGCAGGGGCAGCCACGCACACGTCTCCTCCAGCTTGGCGATGTGGATCAGGGCACGGTTCTTGGTGCTGCCAAGCATCTTCTCCAGCCGCTCCAGACACATCTTCAGCTGATTCTCGGCCGCCGCCTGCTCCAGCGTCTCCTTCACCTTCTCAGCGTAGAAGGCCGCGCAGCGCAGGAGCCAGTTGAGGGCACTCATCAACGCCCGGCAGAGCCCGATGCACTCCTCAGCTTTGCCGTGGCAGCTGGGAAGGAGAAAAAAACGGGACTGTGCTCACTGTGGGCTGGGCTGCTGCCTCTGGGGAAACTGAGGCAGGGACACAGGGATCCAAACCCACATCCCGAGCTCCCAGCCCATGTGCTCGCCGGCTCTTGGCTCCTCTGTCACAGATCCCACCATGCTCAGCCCACCAGCATCCATCCCGCTGTGCCAGGGGAAATAAAGCCTCCCCAGCGCGGCCTCCTCTCTGACCACTCTACTACAGGGAAACTTTCCAAGCCTCTAATCAAATTATCTTGCTAAGAGAGGCTCAGCATCGATCAATGTGCTGCAAGAGGTGAACGCTTTCCCCTCCTGATGCACAAATCATTGCAGCCAGAAGTTTTGATCAAATTAAGCAGAGGATGAGATTAGGCAAGGGCTGGATTAAGCAGCCAGCTCTGCAGCAACATCTGTGACTAGTGCATATTCATCGCTGCTGCTTCATTTCATCTAATTGAAGAGCTGCTACCTTCAGCCTTCCTTCTCCTCCCGCTGCTCCTTGCCACACGCTCTCTGCTCCAGCCTCCCAGCAGAGGCTGTCAAGGGTTAACAGGAAGATTTCTGAGCTTTCTAAATAAGTTTTTGTGGCCTGAATTGTCTGGGCTCCCTTGGGTCCTGCAACACCAGCGGAAGAGCATGAAGCAAAACAAGGCAGCTGCCTGGGGCAGCGCAGGCAGGACGGCGAGTGCTGGCAGATGGCGACACCATAGCCAGGGCCTTGGGAAGCTGCAGAAGCCACACAAGAGAAATTAAATGCTCTGAGGGAACAGAAAACCTCAGGCCACAGGGCTTACGCCCACCTGTGTCTGCCTGAGCCGGGCAGGAATATCACAGCAGAGGCGTTTAGCCCAGTACAGGTGGGTTTCTTGCAGCTTCTCACAAAGCTGGTGGGGTTTTGGTCTCACTCTGTGCTGGCATTCGTGTGGCAGCCCAGCCTGGAGCAGCTGGAGGGGGAATGGACGTGGAGCTGGAGGGGGAACGTGCCTCTCCCTGCTGAGATTAGTACCTGGGCTCGGCCAGGCCCCCCCAGCTCCCAGTACCACCCGCGGTACCGCCCGGGGCTGAGGCAGCCGGGCTGGAAGGGCCACACGGTACCTGAGGCGGTCGCAGAACATGTCCATGATCTCCAGCAGTGACTGGACACACAGATCCCGGGAAAAGTCATCAAACTAGAGCAAGGGAACAAGAAAGGATTTCAGATGGGAGCTGCCAGGCCCCAAAAACCAATGCAACCCCTTCCTCTGTGCGCTGTGCCGGGCGCTGCCGGCCACGAGACGCTCGCCCTGGCAGCTGCCCAACAGCCACTCCAACGAGAATTAGGTCAGGGCTGTCAGACGGTCGTGTCCTGCCCTCCCAGGGTTGCGGGAGGCAACCGGGCCACGGCGGCGAGGACAAGGCTGAGTTTTCTCGGCAGCGGTGGCCTGAGCTCCGCTCTGTGGCAGTGGCCCGGTGCCAGCCCCCGTGCCCACCCCCGGCTCAGCACGGGCTGGCAGCATGTGCCAACAGCCTGGCTGGCCGCGGGGCCGGCGGGCAGCAGAAGTGCAGCTCCCCGCCTCCCGGCAGAGCAGATGGGCCACCCCGCCGGGCCGGAGCTTGCCCGCGGGTCTGCTCTGCGCCCACGCTGCTCTGAAGGAGGAAAACTCAGCTCTCAAGGTCAGCTCTCTGCCTGCCCGGCTGGAACGGGCAGTGATGCACGAGCAGGGGGATGGTGATGAGCCTGCGCTGCTTGGAACCAACTCGCCACGGTGCTCAACGTCAGCCGGCCATACGCTGGCTCTGCCCTCCCCTGGGAGCGCGACCACCCCCCCGGATCGGTGCTGTGCCCCGCTGGAGAGGTCCCCACCCTCACCAGGGCTTGGGGCACATTTAGGGCACAGCTCCGAGCTCAGCCTGTGTCACCCCAAAATAACACCGGCATCGCGAGGCTGCCAGCGCCTTTCTCCCCCCGTCCCCCAGTAACCACAAGGAGTGGGGAGGTGAGAAATTCTTCTCCCTTAAATCGTTCACCCTTAAATTTTCTCCCTTAAATTCTTCTCCCTTCAGATCAGAGCTCGCCCTGACAAAGCAAGTGCCCAGGGAGGGTGGGGGGCCTGACGCAGCTCAGGAGGAGCTACTGCTCCCCATGGAGCAGCCCTAGACGCCAAGCAGAGGGCTCATCCCCATTGCAGCAGCACGGGGACACCGAGCAGCCGTGGGAAGCTGCAGTGGCCGCGGCTCGGGCGCTGGCAGCCCTCCCTCGTGAGCAGCGTTGCTTTTCCATCGCCAGCTCCGGATCCCCACGGTGCTGCCAGCGCCGCCAGCCCCAGAGGGACGTGGTTTCCGGCAGCCGGGGTGTGGCTTATGCGCCCGGGGCTGTGGGGCAGGAGCCTGCCAGGCCCCACACAACGGAGGAACGAGGCTTTTACACCCGTGGAAGTCCCCAACACCAGAGCGGGACCGGGCAGGCACAGCAGCAGCCTGTCCCCAGCAGGACACAGAAGGACTCGGGCACTAATCTGTGCTGTCTGACCACTGCTGACTCAGCAGATGATGTCATTTTCCACTTGACCTATATTCGGTGAGAGTTTTGGGGAGGGAAATGGATATGCGGGTCATAGGTAAAGAGAAAAACCTCCGGCAGCACCTGTCAGAGCCGTACCTTGCTGATGGCCGTCAGGACCGTGGAATAAGACACCATCTACAAGGAAAAAAAAAAAACCACAAAACCAAAACGAGCGTGGTGCAGCAGCGTGTCAGCGGGTGATGTTTGCCAGCGTGGTGCTGGTTGCTGAGGAACGGCAAGGTCAGGGCACGGTCCCGCTGCCTGTCACCGCAGACTGGGCCGGGGCACTGACCCAGCACAAATCCAAACAGACATTTTTAGGTGATTGCTGATTCGTTTTGCACAAACTTCAGGCGGTATTAAACGCTGCGCTAAGGAAGAGCAGAGCTCACGGCAAGCACAGAGGCTCTCAAAGAACAAGGATTTCCATCCCGCGTGCAGCCAGGCGATGGGCAGAGGGTGTTTACAGAAACATCCCCGCCTGGGGCAGGTGCTGAGCCCTCCACTGCACACCTGAGCCCAGGAGAGGCACAGATGGGAGATTTGGGGTGTCTGCCTGCCACCCGCCTGCTAACTGGGGCCATGAGGTGACACTGGCAGTGTCTGCAGCACGAGGAGTGTCATTACCTGGGAGCTGATAGCGTATTTCAGGTAGGACAAGATGAGTGGGTTGGGTGACGGCCCAATCATGGCCTGTTCAAGAAGAGCCTCTGCAAGGGAAGGAGAGGGACCAGGTCAGCACGTAAACGGTGTGGGGACATGGAGACACACGCACGCTTTGCCCTCAGAGAATCATTTTGGTTGGAAAAGACCCTCAAGATCATCGAGTCCAACTGTTCCCCCACCCCTGGCACTGCCCCATGTCCCTGAGAACCTCATCTCTGTCTGTCCAACCCCTCCAGGGATGGTGACTCCACCACCGCCCTGGGCAGCCTGTTCCAATGCCCCATAGCCCTTTGAGGAAGAAATTGTTCCCCAGATCCAACATCAACCTCCCCTGGTGCAACTTGAGGCTGTTTCCTCACTGAATCCCCAGCTCCCTCAGCCGCTCCCATCACACTTGTGCTCCAGCCCCTTCCCCAGGTCCGTTCCCTTCTCTGAACTCGCTTCAGCCCCTCAAGGGCTTTCTTGGCATGAGGGGCCCAAAACTGACCCCAGGATTCGAGGTTTGGGCTCGCCAGTGCCCAGCACAGGGGAAAACCTGGCAAACTGTGCCAACCGCAGCATCGCGCTTCCCTGAAATCAACAGAATCCCACAACTTTCTAATCCCCGATGGCAAAAGTCGGTAAATAATTCAGGCAGCGTAAGCAGCCTCCTGCTAACTCAGCTCTCCACGGGCACCCAGGCCCCCAAAAAAGTGCCTGCCGCTCTCTGAACACGTTCCCCTCCCTCGCTCCCACGTCCTGCCCAGGAGCTTCTCACATCCTTGCACTCTTGGGGCTGAACTCGGGGCAAACAGCCCCTCTCAGCAGGGCCCAGCCCGGCACGTCTGGCTCTCCCTGCCGCCGGCTGCCAGCCCGTGGCTGCTGCAGGGGCTCTGCCCGTCCTATCTGCTCAGTCAAGCCTTTAATTGACCACTTGAACTATGGCAGAGTGCAGAAAGCACCTCCCAAAAGCAAGCCCTGGGCTGTGGTACGGGCTCTTAGTAGGTCAAAGCACCCAGATGCAAGAGGGGGCAGCGGCTGTTCGGGAAATCATCGCCCCAAAGACGAGGAGGAGCAGAAACCGTCGCCAGATCCTGACCGCGGGAGCAGGAGACTCCCTGGATCTTGCTCGAAGGCTGAGAGCACGGCCAAAAGCGTCTCAGCTCGAGGACAGAAGGCTGATGGCAGCCTTTCCCCTCCCCATCTAATCAGGGAGCTTCAACACGAGCCAGCCGCACGCTGTGACCCACCGCAGACGTGTCAGCACGGATTTGCCGGGCACTGCCACGATCTTGCCGGCCTGTGCCAGCTTTTCCTCTTTTGTAGTTGAAATCTGAAAGGCAGGAGCTTGGGAAAGGGACAGTCCTAGGGCTGTGGCAAGGGTGAGAGTGATCATCACAGCCATTAGGGCCTCGGGAACAGCTTCCCTATGTGCCCACAACAACCCTCGCGCTGCCCAGGACGGTGTCGGTGTCACATCCTCCTTTTTAAGCTCCTTTTTGCAGCGGGGTAGAAAGGGACCTGGCTCCTTCCCCCCTTGCAGGAGGGCTGCCCCCCAGTGAACCCTGGGCTGCCAAGTCTTTCCCTGGCTACAGAGAGAGGGGGACAAACCCGGTCTGAGGAGCTGGTTTGACAAAACCCACCCTCACAGGTCAGACATTGCCAGAAAAAACACTGGTGGGACAGAGGGAGGAAAAAAAGACCCGTCTGAAAAAGGTTTCCCCCTCGGTGGGTGAAGAGCGCTGCTGCCTCTGCCAGGGCTATTTCCCTTTAAATCCCTCGGTGCAGCAATCCTTGAGCAGCGCTCGGTTTATTTACTCAGGGTTCGCAAACACACACTTGCTGTACAGGGAAAAAAAAAAGAAGATCGAGCAACAAGTTTCTATAATTGGCACAAAAGCCTGGCAAATCTTTAAACCGAGGGGCTCAGCAGGTACCAGCATTTGGCAGGATTTGTGTCAAACGCCCTTGAATAAGGGTGGGAGAAGAAACTCCAATAACCAGGGGTGGGAAGCAGCCTTCGGAGCAGCACCTGGCTCCTTCGCAGCGCTTTCCGCTCCTTTGGCCGGGCACATTGACGAGGCAGACAGCATCATTATCCCCTCTCGGTGGGGGAAACTGAGGGAGCTGGCAGGAACCTGCGTGTGGCCGGGTGGTGAGTGGTGCTGGGATAGAGTTGGGGTTGTTCAGCCTAGAGAAGAAAAGGCTCCGGGAAGACCTTGCTGCGGCCTTTTAGTACCTAAGGGGACTTACAAGAAAGCTGGAGAGGGACTTTTTACAAGAACGTGTAGTAAGGGGATGAGGAGTGATGGCTTTCAACTGAAAGATGGGAGATTTAGGTTGGATACAAGGAAGAAATTCTTCCCCCTGAGGGTGGTGAGGCCCTGGAACAGGCTGCCCAGGGAAGCTGTGGATTCCCCATCCCTGGAAGCGTTCAGGGTGAGGTTGGACAGAGCTTTGAGCCCCTGGTCTAGTGGAAGGTGTCCCTGCCCATTGCGAGGCGTTGGAACTGGACAATCATTAAGGTCCTTTCCAACCCAAACCATTCTGTGATTCCACGACCCCAGAGCTCTGCGCCAGCAGCATTTCAGCACGTATCACTGCAGCGACCCCACCACAGGCTGAGCTTTAGGCCAGCTTCAGCTCTGGCACCAGGCAACAGGTCCACCAAAGCCAAAAGCCCCATCCCTGCACCCCTGTGCTGCCCCCAGCCCCATATCCCTTCCAGCCCTACATCTCCCCCAGCCCCACATCCCCCCCAGGCCCACATCCCCCCCAGGCCCACATCCCCACACCTGCCAGGTTGAGAATATCCCAGGTGGCTCCACGGGGGAAGAACTTTTTCATGTTGATGGCCCACTGGTAGTCGCTCCAGCGCTCCTTCCAGGCCTGCAGGATGGCCTGCTTCAGGTTCACCACCTTCATGGCCGCGACCTGCCAAGGGAAGGGCGCTCAGGGCAAGGCTGACAGGTTTTTGGGGAGCGGGGGGAAGGACTCCTGACCCCTCCCCGCCGGGGAAAGGCAGAGCGGCTGAGAGGCCCAACGGCTCCTGAGGAAAGGGGAAGCCTGAGCCCTCCCGGGGCGTTGGGGGGGACCCCAGGGTCGGCCCCCGCACCGATCCCGCCCGTCCCCGCCGCCCTCACCTTCCCCCGGCTCCGCTAAGGCCGCCGAACTCTTCCCTCAGCGCCTGGGCACCGCCATGATGGCACCCGCCAGCAAGCCGGGCGCTGATTGGGTGCTGAGGAGAGGCGAGGCGCGGGGGCTGCTGGGAGATGTAGTTCGGAGTGGGGCGGGGCGCAGGGGCTGCTGGGAGTTGTAGTGCGGGGCGGGGCGGGGCGCAAAGAGGGCGCGAGCGCGGGTGTGCAAATCCGCGGGTGTGCAAATCCGCGGGTGTGCAAATCCGCGGGTGTGCAAATCCACGCGTGTGCAAAGGCGTAGGAGTGCAAGCATGGTGTGTGCAAACGCGTGGGTGTGCAAATGCGTGACTGTGAAACGCGGTGCATGCAAAGGCATGTCTGTGCAAAGGCGTGGCTATGTAAACGAGGTGCGTGCAAAGGTGTGGTTGTGCAAACAGAGTGTGAAGGGTGTGGCTGTGCAAATGAATGGGTGTGCAAACGCGGTGTGAAAGGTGTGGTGGTGCAAAGGGATGGGTGTGCAAACAGAGTGTGAAAGGCGTGGCTGTGGAAAGGCGTGGGTGTGCAAAGGAATGGGCGTGCAAACAGGGTGTGAAAGGTATGGCAGGACAAAGGCATGTGTGTGCAAACACTGTGAGAGGCATGGCTGTGCAAAGGAATGGGTGTGCAAACACAGCCTGAAAGTGGTGGCTGTGCAAAGGCATGGACGTGCAAACATGGTGCATGCAAAGGGGTGTGTGCAAAGACATGGGTGTGCAAACACGGTGCATGCAAATAGTTGGGGGTGCAAAGGTGTGGGGGTGCAAATGCACGGCTGTGCAAAGGCAAGTTTGTGCAAACATGGTGTGTGGAGAGGCATGGGCATGTCAACATGGGAATGTGTGTGTGTGCACAGGACGGTGTGCGCGTGCCCGGGTGTGTGCCCAGATGCATGTGTGTGCATGTGCACGCACACGCGTGAGCACGGGTGTGCACACAGCATGGGAGCGTGCAAACACGGGCGTGCAAACATGGGCGTGCCCAGGGGAGCGGGTGTGGATGCAGGTGTGTGTGTGCACACATGTGCCTGGGGGTGTGTGTGTGTGCGTGCGTGCTGCACACGCATGTGCATGGGTGTGCACACAGACACGCGTGTGCTCATGCGTATATGTGTGCAGACACCCACGGGCAAGCGTGCACAGACACCCGTGCATGTGTGGACACACAGATGTGCACAGATGTGCCCGCGGACACGTGTGTGTGTGCACACGTGAACCAGCCATGGGGCTGGGCCCCCCCCATGCGGTACCAGCAGCTAAAAATATTCCCAACGGTTGCCTCGAGCCATCGCCACGGCAACGGGAGGATGGGGAGCGGGGCTGGGGGGGGCGGCGGCCCCTCAGCACCCCCCACCCACTGTCCCCAACCCCCCCCTCCACTCGGGGGGGCTCAGAGGCCCCTTAATTCCCCGGTGAATCATTCATGGGGCCGGGGCGCTGCAAATCCCCCCGCGCCGGGGCCGGGATTAGGCGGGCGAGCGGCGGCCGAGGGGCCCCGGCAGCGCGGGGGGGCCCATTCATGAGGAGGGATTTCCTGTGCCGGGGTGGGGGGGGGGTCCCGCTCTCCGCAGCTGCCGGGGGCAGAACCGGAGACCGCGGGAGGGGTCCGAGGGGGGAGTGGGCCAGTGGTGCCCCCCTTGGATAACACCCCCCCATGGCAAAGCACCCCCAAACCGGACCTGGGCGGGGCGGGGGGGGGGGTGGGATGCGCTCAGGGGGTCCCAGCCCCCCCGGGCCGGCGCGGGGGGAGGGCGTCGAGGCTCCGGTCCCGGCCTTGGCAGGACGCCCCGGCCCAGCTGCCTCCAGCCCCGGGGCCGGGGGGGCCGGAAGGGGCCGCGGCCGTTCCCAGCGCCGGGGGCAGGCGGGGGGCGAGCGGGAGGGGGGGCCGGCGCGGGGGCTTCCCCTTCCCGCGGGGTAACCGGGGCAGCCGGTGCCGGTCAGTGTGGGGGGGACACTTGGGCGGTTCCCACCCGCCTCCACCGGTGTTTGAGGGGGTGTGAAGGATTCGATTCCCAGGAGAGGCTCCCAGAGGGAAGGCGGGGGAGGGGGGGACACACAGCCTGGGGTGGGGGACGCCCCCACGGGGCCACCTGGCCCCCCAGCTGGTGGCAGGCGCTGCCCCATGAGGGCATCCAGTGATGGGGATGCAGGCGCTGGGCTGCACCCAGTGTCACTCCCTTCCCGGGGGGTGCGGGGGTCTCCGGGGGGGCCCAGCTCGGCCGCGCTGCTGGGCTCGGGCTATATATAGCGGCTCCGCGCCGCAGAGCAGCGGGATGAATTTTAATGAGCTTGTTCCGGCCGACTGCATCGAGCGACATGGCCCCTCCATGCTCCTTGTCCCCCCAGCCCGGGGTCTGCTGCAGGGCATAGGGTCTCCAACGTGCCCCGCAGGCACAAAGAGGCTTGGGGGTGGCACTGGGGGCAACTCACAGGCTCATAGCAGGGGCCGGGGGACAGGCCATGGGTGGGAGAGGTGCCCATCCACAGCCCAGGGGGGTTGCAGTGAACCCCAGGCCTGCCTCAGTTTCCCCCTGGGAATGGAGGGTGCTGGAGGGCAGCGGGCGGGGGAATCTGGGGACACAGCACTGTGCTGAGGTGGCCGAGCCCAGCAGGCCGGGGGGGGACAAGCTCAGCCCCGGCCTTATCGCGGGCAGACGGCGTTGCGGGGGGGCAGCCGCAGACGCGCCGTGTTTGCCGAGGATAAAGTGTACGGTACAGGCGGGGGCCGGGCCGGGAGTGCCACCCCCCCTGCTCCTGCCCCTGCCACGCTGGCGCCCCAGCTGCCACCAGCCGTGGGGCTGGGGGGCCCGGGGTGCTGCAGGGACAAGGAGTGCCATGGGGACCGTGGGACCAGGGGGTCCAGGGGGGCCACAGAGACCACAGGGCTGTGGGAACCAGGGGCAGCACAGGGACCAGGGGACCACAGGGACCAGGGGGGCCATAGGGACCGCAGGGTTGTGGGTGCAGCACACCCACCAGCAGCCCAGGCTGTCGTTCTGCCCGCCCAGCCCTGGGGTGGAGGCTGAGGTTCCATCCCCTGGGTACCTCATCCTCTGGGTACCCCCATCCCCTGGGTACACCCATCCGCTGGGTACCACCATCCCCTAGGTAGCACTGTCCCCTTGCTGTCCCCATCCCTTGGGTACCACCGTGCCACTGGTACCACCGTCTCCTGGGTGCCACCATCCCCTGGGTAGCACCGTCCCCTTGCTGTCTCCATCCTCTGAGCACTACCATGCTCTGAGAGTCACTGTCCCCTGAGTAACCCCATCCCCTGGGTGCTTCTGTGCCCCAATTATCCCCATCCCCTGGGTACCACGCTCCCCTGGGGATCCCCTTGTCCCCTGGGTATCCATGTCCCCTGAGTGTCACCGCACTGTGTGTGCAGCCCAGGGAGGGGCGAGCCATGGATCCGGAGGGGGAGAGTGGCCAGGCCGAGCACCCCGGGGGTTCCAGGACCGAGTTGCGGTGCCCGGGGCGGGGGGGGGACACACGGCAACGGCCCTTTAAGCCCGGGCATGATGGGATGTGTAGTCCGAGGGGGGAGGGGGGCGCCTGGGCGCGGGGCATGCTGGGAAAGAGGTGGGGTGGGACGGGAGGGTTGGGGTGCTGCCGGGGGCACCCCAGGGAGCCCCCCCGCGCCCCCAGTGCAGGTTGCCACCCCTGGCCCCCCGGCCCGCCGCTCGGCGGGGTCCGGCTCCAGCCCCACAGCGGATCCTTGCCCCACAGCCCCCCCCAGCCCCACACCCCCTGGGGGGCGCAGGGGCAGCGCCCACCCGCCGTGCGGGGGCTGGGTGCCCCGTGGGGCCGCCGGGACCGGGTTCCCCCCGCCCGGGCCGGGTGTCTGCCGCCGCACCGGGGCCGGGCTGGGCACCTCGGGGGGCGGGTCTGGTCCCCACCCCGCGGGCACTGTCCCCACTCGCCGTGGGTGCTGTCCCCAGCTCCCCATGGGCACCATCTCCACCCCACCACGGGCACCGTCGCTGGGACCCTGTGGGCACTGTCCCCCGTCACCGTTGGCACTGCCACTGCGTCCCTGTGGGCACTGTCCCCAGTTCCCTGTGGGCACCATCCCCACCTTGTGATGGGCACCATCCCCGGGCCCCTGTGGGCACTGTCTCCAGCTCCCTGTGGGCACCATCCCCACCTTGTGATGGGCACCATCCCCGGGCCCCTGTGGGCACTGTCTCCAGCTCCCTGTGGGCACCATCCCCACCTTGTGATGGGCACCATCCCCGGGCCCCTGTGGGCACTGTCTCCAGCTCCACTTAGGTCCTGTCCCCAAACTCTGTGCGCGCTGTCCCCAATCCCCATTGTCGCTCTCGCTGCACTGTGGGCACCAGCCCCAGCCCCTTTGGCACCATCTCCACCTCACCCCTGGGGCCCTGTGGGCACCTTCCCCAGCTACCCCATGGGTGCCGTCCCCAATCCTTGTGGGCACCCCGTTGTCACTGTCACAGCATCCCTGGGGACACTGTCCCCAGACTCTGTGGGCACCATTTCCACCCTGCTACGGGCACCGGCCCCAGGCCCCCGCGGGCACTGTCCCCAGATCCCCTCGAGTACCGACCCCAACTCTGTGGCCACCATCCCCCGTTCCCGTCGTCACTGTCGCGGCATCCCCGCGGCCACCGTGGGCACCGTCCCGCGCTCCCCACGCGCGCCACCTCCGCCCGGCCACGGGCACCGTCCCCACCCCGCTAGTCCCCGTCCTTCTGGGTCGCCGTCCCGTGGGGCCCCCTCCCGGGGCCGCCCTCCCTCCCCGTCCCCACGCGGGGTCCGTGGGGCGGGCGCGGCGGGTGCAGGGAGCGGCTGCGGCCGGCGGAGGGGGCTGCGGCCGCGGCGGAGCGGGCGGGCGGGCGGCGCGGCGGGGCCGGGGGAGGAGCCAGGCGCCGTCGGCCGCCGCCGCCGCCGCTGCGCCCCGCTCCGCTCCGCGCCCCGCTCCGCTCCGCGCTCGCCGCCCGCCCCGCGCCCGCCGCCACCGCCGCCCAGGTACGGCCCGAGCGGGCCCCGCCGCCGTCCCCCGCCCGGCCCCGCCGCAGCCCGGTTGTTTACCGTCGGCCGCGGCCCCCCCCGGGCGCCCCCGGCTGAGCCCGGGCGCAGTTCGGTGCGTGCAATTTGGTGGGGGGGGTGTCGGGGCGGAGGGGTCCGGGAACCGCGGGGAGCGGCGGGGAGCGGGGTGGGGAGCGGCCCAAGCGCGCACCGGCAGGAAAAACACGGGTAAATATTTTTGTTGCAAAAATCCGGGCGTTTGGCGTGGAGCGGGGCGGGGGGGGGACGCGTCCCTCCGTGGGGCCGGGGGGGGCCCGTGCGCCCCCCCCCCCGCTGCTGCAGCGCGGGGCTGCCCGCGGGGCACGGCCGCTGCCCACCGCCCGCCACGCCACGGCCAAGGGGGGCCCGGGGGGGCCGTGCACGGCGGGCAGCTCCCCCGCCCTCCCGCAGCGCCGTGGCCCCCCCGGCCCCGCGTCTGCTGCGTGGCCGTGGCGTGGCGGCGTGGCGGGCGGCCGTGGGCCCGGGCCGTCGCGGCGGCGTGGCTCTGCGGTGACGGGTGCGGGGCCGAGCCGCGGCGGGGCCGTGCCGTGGGCAGGTCGCGGGGCCGTGCCGTGGGCCGGCCGTCGCCGTGTCGTGGGGCGGGGGGGGGGAGCCGTCGCCGCGCCGTGGAGAGGCCGTGAAAGGGCCGGGGAGGGGGGGGACCGTGGCCGTGCCCCGTGGCCGTCCCCGCCCGCTCCCGCTCCTGGCCGCGGCGGCAGGAATGCCTGCGATTTTTAAAAATTTTTTATTAGTATTATTATTTTTTTGTGCGCCGGGAGCAGAGCGCGGGGGGGGCGGCCGGGGGGGGGCGGTTCGGCCGCTCCCGGCTGGGGCGGGGACAGCGGGGGGCGTCCCCGGCGCGGGGGGGGCCCGGAGCTGCACCCCGGAGCTGCCCCCGCCGAGCGGCGCTCGGGGCGTGGCGGGGGCTCCCCTCTCCACGCCGTCCCGCGGTCCCGCGAGGAGGCGGGGGGGGGCGCGGACTGCAGCGTCCCCCCATCCCAACCCCGGGGGAGCCAGATCTTGCCTGGGGTGCAGCGGTCCCGGTGCCGCCGGGGGGGCGCAGGCTGCGGCCCTGGCCGGTCTCCGGTGCGTCCTCCCGTGCGAAGCGGGGAAACTGAGGCAGGTCAATCGGGCGCCGCGGCCAAGGTCACCCCGGGACCGGCCGGCCTTGCCCGGGCCTCCGGTTCGACCTCCCCGCCGTCCCGGCCGAGCCGGCGGCACCGGCGCGACCTTCAGCCGCGGTGGCCGCCGTGACCCCGTGCCGCGGGGCTGACACCGCCGGCAGCGGCGGGGGACCGGGGCTGCGCCTCACCCAGCCTGACCCCCGCGGGCTCCGGGGACCCCCGGGGGCTCCATCGGGGCGGGGGGAACCGGGGCCGCTGTGAGGCGCGGGCAGGTCCCGGTGGAACCGGTTTGGGGGGGCTCCCCCGCCCGGGGTCTTGGCGCAGGGTGGGAGCGCGGCGCATCCCCCCCCGCCGGCGCTGCCGTGCGGCTGCGTGTGCCCCCCCGCAACGCTCGCACACACCGGTGCAGCCACGCACCCCGGGACCGGCAGCGGGGGGGGTCCCCGGGTGGGGGTCCCCGCCTGACAACCCCCATCCGGCCGCGGCCGTGACCTTCGCGGGGCCGTGGCGTGGCAGCCCCGCGGGCGGGGTTCCGGGAGGCGGGAGGAACGGAGCGGGGAACCCGGTGCGGGCTCTACGGGCCGTGCACCCCCGGGGCTCCGCACCCCGCGAGCGCTTGGGGGGGCTGCGTCCGTACCCCCAATCCCCGTCCCCTCCCGGGGGGCGGCGGCTCCCCCCCCGCCCCGTCGCTCCTCGCCGCACCGCGCACTTTGCCGGAGCAGCGAGCGCGGGTACCGGCAAAGCTCGGAGCAGCCCCGGGCCGGGGGGTCCCATCCCGCGCCCCCCCCGCCCCGGCCCCACCGGACCCCGCGCAGCCGCCGGTGCGCGGTGGAGCGCGGGGGCGGGGCCGGACGCCTGGGTCCCCTTCCAGGCGGGGTGGGGGGAGCAGGAGGAGGAGGAGGGGGGGATGCGGTGAAGGCGAAGGCGGGCGCGGGCAGGACGCCCGGGGCCCCGCGCAGGCTGGATGCGGCGGGGGGACGCAGCGGGGGCCGGGACGCCCCCCCGGGGCGGAGTCGCACGGCGATGGCCCCGGCGCTGCGGACCGGCCAGGGGTCGAGCAGGGGTCAGGTGGCCGGGGTGACATTGCTGGGACCATCTCCCGTGTCCGCTTCCCGGGGGGAGGCGGGCACCCCCGGACAGGCTTGGTGCCGGTTCCAGCGCCCCACCAGTGGTGCCGACCCTGGGTGCCTCGTGGCGAGGTGGTGGCTGCGTCCCCCCCACGAGTGGGGCCCCTGGCGATGGAACCCAGGAGCCGCCCCGCCACCCTGGTGCACGTGAACCGGAGCCCCCGATTTAGAAACATCCCCATCCCCGTGCCAAGCTCCCAGCGCTGAGAATAGCTCCCCGGTGTCCCGGCACAGCCTCCCCAGGGACGGGGGCACCCTGTGGGGCTCGGGACCTGCAGCCACCCCGGTGAGCTGAGACTACGGGTGCTCAGCACACACCACGTTCCCGGGGGACCCCTTTGGGTGTCCTTTGTGGCCAGGAGGAGCAGGGGCACGGGGACCTGGCTGCGTCCTGCTGCGCTGGCACAAGTGGCACTGTGCTGGGGGAAGTGGAACCGCGGCTCTTCCTCTGCTGAGCAGCTCCCCACTGGCAGCCCTGGTGGGATGGGGAAACAGAGGCATGGCCAAAGGTGGCCAAGTGGGGCAGAGGGAGTGGATCCGACGCTGCTGCCTTGTCCCGGCTGCGCACTTGGGCACTGCGGGAAGGAGCGGCTGTCATGGCCTCAGTTGGACTTGACGGCACCGGGAGTTTTGGGGTTCACGGTGGCTGTGGGGCTGGGTGGAGTTCACGGTGCATGTGTCCATAACAGAAGTCCAGGACCCGTCAGAGGTGTGAGGCTGTGTCAGCCGTGGGTGCCCGGTCAGCACCAGGGCAGGTCACCGTCCCCGTGGCCTCCTGCCCTCTCCTGCCCTCGCTCGGGTGGTGGTTTCCCGAGCCGCCAAGCCACGGGGTGGCCGGGGCCGTGGTGCCCGTGTGCCCTGACCGCAGCGGGCCAACTTGTGCCGTGGCACGGTCCCGACACCGCGTGTGTGGGGAGGGGGCATCATGCGGGTCCCCTGTGGCACAGAGTGGGCTGCCCTGATGTCAGGCCCATGGCATCTCCCGTGCTCGGGCTGCCCAGCTGCTGCACATGCCTGGGATTCCTGCAGCCTCCCGGCATGCTGGCCCCACCGCACGCTGCCACGCGTGCCCCGCGGCACTGGGCACCCTGCAGCACCAGGCATTGCGTGGCACCAGGCACAGGGTGACGTGCAGCAGCAAAGGTGCGGGGGGTGAGCACAAGGACACACATGCGGCACCGGGCACAGCCACACACGTGGGCACCGGCGCGTGCCAAGCGCTGCCAGCTGTGCCATGGCAGGTGTCCCTGAGCCTGGTTGCGCTGCCACGGCACGGTGCTGCCAGGCGGCGCAGCCACGGTTGCTCAGGCTGGGGCAGAGCGGTGTTGGTGCCGCGGTGCCCGCTGTGCTGCTGCCCACAGCCACCCGCACAACTGGGCATCGCGCTGGTGTCCGGCGCGTGTGGGACTGGCGGGTCTGCCCGCGGCACCCTGCCCCCAGCCCCTGCTAATCGCGCTAATTGGCACCCTGGCTAAAGCGCTTAGGCCCTCACCTCCCTGACCCAGATGGCAGCTGGGCGAGGGGGAGGGGGCGCCTGGGACCCCCAGAGCCCATCTGTCCCCAGGGGCAGGGACACTGATGGATGTCGCCGTGGGGTGTCCCCAGTACGCAGCACCCATGCCCGGCTGCACCGAGGCAGCTTGCGCCTTCACAGGGGGGTGTCCCCTGGGCTGTGGTCCTCATCCCGGGGGGTCCCTGGGTGCAGTGTCACTGGGGAGTGGGGTGCTGGGTGCCCCCCATGGGGCGACGTGGCTCCCGCCGCCAGCACAGCCCTGGACTTTGCCCCCAGGTTGTTTTCCATCGCCTGCAACCACCCGACTCAGCAGAAACGCTCCCCTGGGCGTGGGGCTGGGCTGGGGGGAGCGCAGGGTGGGGGCCCCCGCCGGCTGCCACGCTGCTCCCACCCAGCCCCGCACCTGGTCCCACGGGGTGGGGACACGCGGGTTGGGGTGCCACTCGGCGCGGGGGGGGCTGAGACCCGACTGCACTCATCACACGTCTCACAGGAGGAGGAGAGCCACCTCCCGCTTCTGTCTGTCTGTCTGTCTAGGCCGCCCCAGCACGGCCGGGATTCCTCGAGTGACGGTTCCTGGAGCGACACCGTGGGCTCAGCCGGGTGCTGGGTGCCGGCGATCCCGGGGGTGTCAGCGGGGGCTGACAGGGACGCTCACGGGCGAGACCCGACTTAGCAGCGCTGAGCCTTGGCTTTATCCCTAAGCCCCTCTAATTCGACACCGCTCACCTGCCAGGCCGCCCCAACGGGGAAACTGAGGCAGCCACGGCTGAGCCCACCCCACGCCGGGTTTCAGAGCGCCCTGTGCCCGTGCCAGCTTCACCGCGGTGGCAACGGCACCCCAGCCCCATCCATGCGCCGAGCGGGTCGGGGCTCTGCCGGCGTGCAGGGTCCCGGGGGAAGGGGGGTGGGGGGCGGCGGGGGGGCCGGTGCCCGGCGGGGCCGCGCAGCCCTGGCGCGCTGCCAGTGCCTATACTTGGAAGTCTCCGCGCGCTGTTCCCATATGGAACAAACATTTGCTGCAGCCCCTGGCTGCGCCGCCCCAGCTCTATAGGTACCGCCAGCAGCCGGCCCCAAAGACCAGCCTGGGGCTGCGGTGAGGAGCCCCAGCCCCCCCCCGAGCCCCCCCAGGTGTGGGGGGGATGCAGAGATGGTGGGGTGCTCTGCAGTGACTCGGTTTCCCCGCAGAGGCTGGGGCAGGTGACGGCCCCCCCGGGTCACATGCATGGGGGTCCGTGGGGACCCCTTGCATGACCCCCCCGTGCATTGCGCGCTCACCCCGCAGCAAGGTGGGGGGTGCTGCCGCGCACCCATGGGTGCAGCATCCCTGACCCCATCCTCGCACTGCCCGGGCATCCCCGGTTGGAGGGGGGCCAGGGGGCCGGGCTGGGGCACCCCGCGGTGTGGGGGTGCCGGGGGGGGGTTGTCGGGCGCAGCCGAGCCCCAGCCGCTGCGTTTTAAATCCGCCGGAGGAATTTCTGCCGCGGCCAAGACAAACGTGACCTACTTTTCTGCCTGTCCCCGCACGGAGCGGAGGAGCCCGAGGGCCGGGCACGGCGCCCGGCGCAGCCCCACGGCCCCCCCGGCGCGGGCTGGGGGCCCCCGCACCCCCACACGCCCCCGTGCCAGGGCAGGTCGCCGGGGGTTCACGGGGGACACTTGCAAATGAGGCCCCCCCGGTTCTGCAGGGTGCTGCTGGTGGGTGCTGGGCACCCATGGGGACATGCAGGCTGGGGGGGCGAGTGAGGGGGGGTCCGCCGGGGTCATGCCTCGGTTTCTGCATCACTGGGGTGCGCAATGCAGGGAGCAGTCAGCGCTGCCCATGCCCTGGCCTCACGGTGCTGTTTCTTTGCTGCAGGAGAGATCACAGAGGAGGGATCGCCTGGCGCCCCCCACCCTGTAAGTCTCCCCCCACCAACCAGCACAAGGGACACACACTTGCATGAGGCAAATGCATCAGGGCTCAGCCTGACCCCGGGTGTGGCATCCATGGGGGCTCCCCTGGGCACCCCCCATTCCTCCCATGTGTGCGTGTGCTTCCCCACTTGCTCTCACACAGCCTTGCACAGTTGTGCATGCTCTTGCACACTTGCGCATGCTCACACACCCGTGCACGCTCTTGCACGCCCTGCACGCTCTCACACACCCATGCACGCTCTTGCACGCCCCGCACTCTCTCCCCCAGCCCCGCGTGCTGTTGCACACACCCTGCGAGCCCTCACTCGCTCCACGTGTTCTTGCACGTCCCTTGTGCTCTCGCCCAGCCCTGTGTGCTCTTTGCACACTGTTGCACGCTCCACGTGGCCTTGCACACCCTGCGTGCTCTCGCCCAGCCCTGCTTGCTCCTGAGCGCTCTCACCCACCCCCGTGTGCTTTTGCCCAGCCCTGCACCACAGCGTGAGCTCCCAGGGGGGCTCCCCGGGGCTGCAGCCCTTGCCCCCCTCCCAGCAGGGCTCTGGGCTCAGCCGCCGTTTGTGTCGGCAGGGTCCGGCCCGGGATGCTGCGTGGAGCTGAGCACTGAGGCGGGCGCCATGGGGCGCGCGTCGTAGCCCCCCGCCGTGGCCCCCCCGCGCGTGGCACCGGTGGCGGAGCCCACTCGGTCGGTGCTGAGCGCTCCTTGATGGAATTGCGGTGAATGGAACAGAAGCCCAGCACCCTGGACCCGCTGTCGGAGCCAGAGGACACCCGGTGAGTCCCTGTGCCCACGCTGGTACTGCCACCGTGGCCGCCTCTGCCCTCGTGTCCCCCTGTGTCCCCGTGCCCTCTGCGTGCTAGTGCCCTGTGTGTCCCCGTGCATCTCTGCGTGGTCACGGACATATCTGTGCCCCGTGTCCCCGTGCATCCCCATGTCCTGTGCGTCCCCGTGCATCCCTGCGTGGTCAGGGACATGTTTGTGCCCCGCGTCCCCGTGCATCCCCGTGTCCTGTGTGTCCCCGTGCCCTGTGCGTCCCCGTGCATCCCTGCGTGGTCAGGGACATGTTTGTGCCCCGCGTCCCCGTGCATCCCCATGTCCTGTGTGTCCCCGTGCCCTGTGCATCCCCATGCATCCCTGCGTGGCCGTGTCCACGTCCCTGCCCTGTGTGGCCCTATGCGCCCTAACGCCTTG
This sequence comes from Caloenas nicobarica, assembly GCF_036013445.1. Lineage (NCBI taxonomy): Eukaryota > Metazoa > Chordata > Aves > Columbiformes > Columbidae > Caloenas > Caloenas nicobarica. The sequence goes on along the minus strand of NC_088268.1, from coordinate 4,593,658 downwards.
CATGTCCCCAAGTGTCCCCGTGCCTGGTGCATCCCCATGTCCTGTGTGTCCCCATGCTCTGTGTGTCCCCACGTATCCCATCGTGGACGTGTCCGTGTCCCCGTGCATCCCCATGCCCCAGGTGCCCCCCTGGGCTCCACGCACCCCCCACTCGTGCCCACGCCCGTGTGTGTGTCCCCCCCCCTCTCCCAGCCACCCCCGTTCCCCGCTCGGGGCCCCTCGGGCCACCCTGTCCCGGGGCTATTTCGGGAGGGCCACCCGCTCTCACGTGCCCGGGGGGAGCCAGCCCCGGGGTCACCTTGCGCCGGAGCCCGGGACCCCCGGGCGCGGGTGCCCATCCCCGTGGCGTCGGGTCCCCCCGCCCCGGCTCCCCCCGCCCACCGCGGGCGGCTCCGCCAATGAGCTGCTGCCGTGCGGGCGAGGCGCGGACCCCCGGCGCCAGCCATTGGCTGAGCCCCTGTGACGTCACTTCCCCGCTGAGCCAAAAGGACATTTTGTCTTTGACTGTAAATGAGCCCCTCCCCCACCCCCCCTCCCCCCCCAGCCCTTCCCCACCCATCCCCCCCCCTCCTTCCCTTCCCTTCCCCCACCCTTCCCCTCCCCCGTCCCCCCCCCGCCCTGGCTCAGCCCCCCCGGGCGACACCCTGTCCCATATCGGGGGTCCCCAAGGTGTCCCCCCCCCGCACCCATGGGTTTGTTCCCTGGCACCCCAATTCCGGACCCCACCGGTGGCACTGCCGTGTCCGGGACCCGCCGGGGGGGGGGTCCCCACGTCGCGGGTGTGGGTGGGTGGGTGGGGTGCACGGGGGGGCCGAGGGGCACCGTCCCAGCCTGGCCCCCACCCCCCCGCAGGTGGCTGGATGGCAAGCGCAAAAGAAAGAGCAGCCAATGTTTGGTGAAGAGCAGCATGTCAGGTACGGGATCCCCCCAGCACCCCCGGGGTCCCCTGGGTGCCCCACGGCCCTGCTGGGCACGCCCGGGCCCCCTGGGCACCCCGCATGGTCAGCAGGTCCCGCAGGCGCCACGTGTCCTGCCCGTATCCCGTGGGCACCCCACGTACGTGCTGAGCACCGCGGGGTCCCCCGGGATCCCCATGGCCCTGCTGGGTCCCCCAGGATCCCGCGGGAACCCCGTGTCCTTGGTGGGCACCCCAGGGTCCCCCGGGATCCCCGTGTCCCTGCTGGGTCCCCCAGGATCCCGCGGGAACCCCATGTCCTTGGTGGGCACCCCAGGGTCCCCCGGGATCCCCATGTCCCTGCTGGGTCCTCCAGGATCCCGCGGGAACCCCATGTCCTTGGTGGGCACCCCAGGGTCCCCCGGGACCCCCATGGCCCTGCTGGGTCCCCCAGGATCCCGCGGGAACCCCGTGTCCTTGGTGGGCACCCCAGGGTCCCCCGGGATCCCCGTGTCCCTGCTGGGTCCCCCAGGATCCCGCGGGAACCCCATGTCCTTGGTGGGCACCCCAGGGTCCCCCGGGATCCCCATGTCCCTGCTGGGTCCTCCAGGATCCCGCGGGAACCCCATGTCCTTGGTGGGCACCCCAGGGTCCCCCGGGACCCCCATGGCCCTGCTGGGTCCTCCAGGATCCCGCGGGAACCCCATGTCCTTGGTGGGCACCCCAGGGTCCCCCGGGATCCCCATGTCCCTGCTGGGTCCTCCAGGATCCCGCGGGAACCCCGTGTCCTTGGTGGGCACCCCAGGGTCCCCCGGGATCCCCGTGTCTCTGCTGGGTCCCACAGGCACCCCGTGTCCCTGATGGGCACCCCAGAGTGCCCTGGGATCCCCATATCCTCGCCAGGCACCCCCGGGTCCCACGGGCACCCCACTCTCCTGGCCTCCCCAGGCACCCCACCTTCCTGCTGGGTGCAGCCACAGGGTCCCCAGCACCCCACGTCCCCGCCGGGACCCCAAGCGCCCGTGTCCCCGTGGGGTGCCCGTCCCCCTCCGCACCCTGTGGCCGTGGGTCGGGCTGGGGCGGCGCTATCGGGGGCCGGCAGCACCCTGGGGTGGGAGATAAGGGGGGCCCGGCCGGGCGCTGCCCCCCAGCCCTGCCCCATTCCCCAGTGGGGAGCGGCCGGCGCCGGCAGGATCCTGCCGGGCAGGAGGAGGGGCCGCTGGAGGGACCCAGGCATCCGGCTCCCAGCCCATCCCCCCCGCACCCCTCCCCGCTCTGGGAGGACCCGGGACCCCCCCGCATCCAGCACCCACAGGGCTCCTGGGTGGGCTCTCAGGACCCCCACACCTGCATTCGCTCCATCCCGGGGGAGGCGCGGGGATCCCGGGGGGTAGGGACCCCCCCGTGCATTGCGGGTGGTCTGTGCCTCAGTTTCCCTGCGAAGCTGGTGATGGGGGGGTTTGGGGAGGGGCTGGTCCCCAGGCGGCTGGGCTGGGGGACCCCGGACAATGGTGGGGACAGTGGGCCATTGTGTGCCCTGGGGGGACGGGGATGCCCCCCCGCAGCTGGCTGGGGAGCCAGATAATGGGAGCTTTATTGCTGTGGGGGGCTTGGGCAGCCCCCCCCAGCCTTTAACCCTTCCTGTGCTGGGACTGCCTGCTGCGGGGTGGGGGGCGGCAGCGCAGCGGGGGAAACTGAGGCACGGGGGGGTGTGGCTGGGCGCAGCAGGGGTCCCTGACAGTGGCACCCCACAGGGTACATCCCTAGTTACCTGGACAAAGATGAACAGTGCGTGGTGTGCGGGGACAAAGCCACCGGCTACCACTACCGCTGCATCACCTGCGAGGGCTGCAAGGTGAGCGGGGCAGGGGGTGCGCGGGGGCGGGCGGGGGGGCTCACCGCGGCTCACCACTCGTGTGTCCCCCCACCCAGGGCTTTTTCCGTCGGACCATCCAGAAGAACCTGCACCCCACCTACTCCTGCAAGTACGATGGCTGCTGCGTCATCGACAAGATCACCCGCAACCAGTGCCAGCTCTGCCGCTTCAAGAAGTGCATCTCCGTGGGCATGGCCATGGACCGTGAGTGCGGGGGGGGCACGGGGGCACCCACTGCTGCCGTGGGGACGGGTCGGGGTCCCGGCAGTGCTGTGGGGATGGGTCGGGATGTGTCGGGGTCCCGGCAGCGCTGGCGGCGCCTTGGGGATGGGTCGGGGTCCTGGTGGTGCTGGCGGTGCCGTGGGGATGGGTTGGGATGGGTCGGGGTCCCGGCGGTGCCGTGGGGATGGGACGGGCTCCCGGCGGTGCCGGCGGTGCCGTGGGGCGGGTTGGGGTGCCCGGTGCAGCGGCAGGAGCAGGATGAGGTGCCGTGGGAGTGGGTTGGGATGCCCAGCACGGCACTGGGGGGTCCCGGCTCATGGGGGTGGGTCTCCCGGCAGTGGTGCTGGATGATTCGAAGCGGGTAGCAAAGCGGAAGCTGATCGAGGAGAACCGGGAGCGGCGGCGCAAGGAGGAGATGATCAAGTCGCTTCAGCATCGCCCCAACCCCAGCGCGGAGGAGTGGGAGCTGATCCACGTGGTGACCGAGGCCCATCGCAGCACCAACGCCCAGGGCAGCCACTGGAAGCAGAAGCGGAAATTCCTGGTGAGGGCACAGGGTGGGGGGAACCTCCCGCTGCCCCCCCCGGACACCCACCCTGGCCACCCGCCCCGGCCGGTGGCCGCTGAGCACCCACACGCTTGGTGACGCGCGGCGGGCAGCACTCGTGGTGCCTCTGCACCAGGGGGGGTTTGGGATGTCACCCGGTGTCCTTGAGCCTGTCACCCCCAGAAGGGTTAAGGGGTGAGCGGTGACCGAAGGGGACAGCTGTGGCCTGTCCTTGTCCCTGCGGTGGCACACAGCTCCCTCTCCTGGCTGCTGGCCCCTGCCAAGCCCCAACTCGCTTTCCCCCCACCCTGAGGATCCCTGGGCGGGGGACGCGGTCACACCGCACCCCCCAACCCCACCATGTGTCCCCGCAGCCCGATGACATCGGCCAGTCGCCCATGGCCTCCATGCCCGACGGGGACAAAGTCGACCTGGAGGCGTTCAGTGAGTTTACAAAAATCATCACCCCGGCCATCACCCGCGTGGTCGACTTTGCCAAAAAACTGCCCATGTTTTCGGAGGTAAGCGGGGAGCCGGGGCTGGGGGGGTGGCAGGGCTGGGGCTGTAGCAATTCCCACCCCCCCCTCGCTGATGGTTCTTTTCCCCCCAGCTGCCTTGCGAAGACCAGATCATCCTGCTGAAGGGCTGCTGCATGGAGATCATGTCGCTGCGGGCGGCCGTGCGCTACGACCCCGAGAGCGAGACGCTGACGCTCAGCGGGGAAATGGCCGTCAAGCGGGAGCAGCTCAAGAACGGCGGCCTCGGCGTCGTCTCCGATGCCATCTTCGACCTGGGCAAGTCCCTCTCTGCCTTCAACCTGGACGACACCGAGGTGGCCCTGCTCCAGGCTGTGCTGCTCATGTCCTCAGGTAGTGGCATCAGCGTCTGTCCCCAGGGCTACTGGGGGGAATGGGGTGGGCAGGTTGGTGCCGGGGGAGCCCTGGGGGGTGTTGGGTGGGCAGCACAATGCCCAGAGCCCCCAGACTCCTGGGGTTGCAAGGAGTGGGCACCCTGATGCCTGGAGCACCCAGCATCCTGGGGATGTACTGGGTGGGCTCCCCAATACCCAGAGCCCTCAGCACCCTGGGGGTACATTGAGTGGGGACCCTGGGGAAACTGTGCCCCACTGGCTTTGGGGGGATACGGGGTGGGCACCCCAGTGCCTTGGGTGCAAGGGGTGGGCACCCTAATCCCCAGTGCTGTAGCAACCTGGGGGTGCACAAGGTGGGCACCCTAATCCTTGGTGCTACAGCCTGGGGGGTGCAAGGGGTGGGCACCCTAATCCTTCATGCTAGAGGAACTTGGGGGTGCAAGGGGTGGGCACCCTAATCCTTAATGCTGTAGCAATTTGAGGGTGCAAGGGGTGTCCACCCTAATCATTTATGCTGGAGGAACTTGGGGGTGCAAGGGGTGGGCACCCTAATCCTTAATGCTGTAGCAACTTGGGGGTGCAAGGGGTGGGCACCCTAATCCTTCATGCTAGAGGAACTTGGGGGTGCAAGGGGTGGGCACCCTAATCCTTAATGCTGTAGCAATTTGAGGGTGCAAGGGGTGTGCACCCTAATCATTTATGCTGGAGGAACTTGGGGGTGCAAGGGGTGGGCACCCTAATCCTTAATGCTGTAGCAACTTGGGGGTGCAAGGGGTGGGCACCCTAATCCTTAATGGTGTAGCAACTTGGGGGTGCAAAGGGTGGGCACCCCAATCCCCAGCACCCAGGAGCGTGGGGTGCACGGGGTGAGCACCCCAACACCTGCGCGGTACCTGCTCCAGGCAGCCATAGAATCACAACAATTTTGCTTGGAAAAGACCCTTAAGATCGATTCCAACCGTAACCTAAATCTAGCACTAAACCCTAAGAGCCTCCCCGAGCGGGTGCGGGGATGAACCCCCAAACTCCCGCACGGCGAATTCTCTGTCCCCACAGACCGGACGGGGCTGATCTGCGTGGAGAAGATCGAGAAGTGCCAGGAGACGTACCTGCTGGCCTTCGAGCACTACATCAACTATCGCAAACACAACATTCCCCACTTCTGGCCCAAGCTGCTGATGAAGGTGACGGATCTGCGGATGATCGGCGCCTGCCACGCCAGCCGCTTCCTGCACATGAAGGTGGAGTGTCCCACCGAGCTCTTCCCCCCCCTCTTCCTCGAGGTCTTCGAGGACCAGGAGGTGTAGGGCTGCCACCCCCCCATGCCCCCTCCTCCTCCTCCTCCTCCTCTGCCCCCTCCCGGCCCCCCCAAATTTTTCTTATCCCTGCCCCCGAGGGCGGGGGGGACAGATGCTGCGCCCCAGGGTGGGGGGTCCCGCCGTGCCCCCTCCGCCGGCCCCCCCCCGTGCCCCAGGACTTGACGAATTTTGTTTGTTTGCACAGGGAAGGGCCCCGACGGTCGAGCGTTTCCTTTATTGTCCTTCTCTTCTTAGATTATTATTTTTTAAGCATTTATTTCCCTCCCTGAGAGGCTAAAATATTAAACTAACTGCACTTTGGAAGGAGAGAGGAGGAGGAGGAGGAGGAAGAGCAGAGGAGAGGAGGGGGCTCTGGGCTGCACAGGGAGAGGCTGCCCCGGCTGGGGGGGCCACGGCCACATGCACTTTTGGCCGGGCAGCGGCACAGGGGCCGGGGGGGGAGCCGGGACCCCCCCGCCATAGCAGGGTGGGGGGCACAGGGGGTACAGCAGCAGCGAGGGGGACCCCAGCCCGCTGGCCTTGGGGTCTGCCCCGGCTGGGGTGGCCCCCCTGCACTCCCTCCCCCCCGCATTTAGGGGCCAGATTCGGGGCTTTGGTTTTCTCTTTTTTTTTTGGGCTGAGAGGAGATGATTTTGTGCCAAGCGCCGGCGGACGGTGGGCGCTGCAGGACACCGGGGGCGGGGGGTGGGGGGCGTGAGGACCCAGTGCCACCACCCCCCCACACACACCCCCACCTTTTCCGTTGTCCTTTATTTTTTGTTGTTGTTTTCCCCCCCTCCCCTCGTCCTCGTGGGTTTATTTGTCGTGTCCGTCAGAAGTTGCAATGGCCCTGGGGGGGCCAGCGGGGGGGGCCAGCGAGTGCCCCCCCCAGGACCCTGCACAGCCCCCACTGCACTACTGCCCCGGCCCCTCGGCAGCAGCACTTGGGGGGGCTGCACCCCCCAACCGCCCCCCTGCTCCCGGGGGGGGCTGGGCTGTGATGGGCGCCGGGGGGGGGAGCCCAAGGAGGGGGTCCTGGCTTGGTGGGGGGGCAGGGCTGTGGCAGGGGCACCCGGGAATGGTTTTATCACCTTTTCCCCCCCCCCCCCAATTTAGGTTTGTGAATTTTTTCTTACCTCAGGCGGAGGCCGAGGGGGGGGCGCGGGCCGGGGGGCAGCTGGCAAGGCAGGCAGCCTGCCGGGGCCCACCTAAGCTAATATATATATATATATAAATATATATAAAATATATAATTTTTGTAATTAAAAAAAAAAATCTTTTTACGGGTCGTTTAAAAGCAGAAAATCCCAACACGAGACACTTCCCCGCCCCACCCAGGGCACAGGAGGCCGGGCCGGGCCCCCCCGCCACACTCTGCCTCCCCTCCACCATAGGGGTCGCGCATGGGGACCCCTCGCAGCCGGGTCGGGGGGGGCTGTGGCACCCATGGGTGCCCTCGTGGCTTGGTGGGGGGGAGGTGTTGCGATGCCCTCACCCCCCCCCCCACAGCAGGGCCAGGTTTGCACTTGGTGCAAAATGTCTTAAACTCTCGCCCTGGGTCTCCAGCACGGGGGGGTCCCCAGCGGGCACCGGGTTGTGCAATAGGAGCCGGTGCCGAGAAACACTAATGCGCACGCTGGGGGGGGGGGGCGGGCAGCGCAGGGTTTGGGGGTTCACCCCCCCCCCCAGCAGCACCGGTGCCCACGGTCACGCTCAGCCCTGCGTGCGCAGCGCCGACCTTAACGCACGTGCCTTCGGGCAGGGGCTGCGGCCCCCCCGGCGCGGCGGTGCCCGCGTCGTGCCGCTGCGATGGCTGCACGTGCTGGTGTGATGTGCCGGTGCGACGGCTGCGGCGATGCCTGTGCAGCGCCGGTGCCGCGGCCGTGCCGGTGCCACGCGCTGCCCGTGTGCTCTTGTGCGCGGTGCACGCGATGCCGCGCGCTGCCTGCACAGCGGCGTGCGGGGCGAAGCTGGCACCGGGACGCGTCTTAATCAGCGACCGGCACCCCCCACAGCCGGGTTTGGTTCCCCCCCGGGTGGCAATGCGGTGCCCTGGGGTGGCTCATCCTGGGGGTGCAGCCCGGCTCCCCCCACCCACTAGCCAGCGCCCCCCACCCCGTCCTCGCACTCCCCCCGCATCCCCCCGGGCCGCTCCCTCTTGTCTCTGTCTCACGTCGCCATCGCACGTCCAGGGGGGGCAGGACCGGTGCCCCCCATCCTCCGCCAACCCCCCCACCCCGGGCCGTCCCCGTCCCCACGTTCCACGTCCCCGTGTCCCCTGTCCCCCCCACCCCTCCCCAAGCACATACCTCATGGCTCCTGGAGCTGCACCTGCTCGCGGCCGCGTCGGCACGGCTCGGTGTCCCCCGACTATGCATGGTGCCGCGGTGGCGGCGGGGGCCGCGGCCGGCGGCGCTGAATGTAGGGCGCGGGACACGGGGGCGGGGGGGGGGTCGGGGGGGGGCCGCCGAGCTCCGTGACAATCACAGTCTGTGACGTGCGATTTTAAAACCCTTTTGTGTTTTGGTCAGGATTTTAAAGAAAGATATTTTTATGGTAATTGTTGCTGGTCTATTTTACTATATATTTATGTAATAAATATATGATGAAAAAAAAAAAAAAACAAACCCAACCAAACCGACCCACACAGCTCGGCTGGATCCGGCCTCTGCTTTCCACCGCTGGCTGCCGGAGTGGGGGGGCCGGGGCAGGGAGACCCCCCCGGGCGCTGCCAGCGGAGCCGTGGGGCTGGTACCCAACTTGGCGGGGGGGTCCCAGCATCCTGGCACCCACCTGGGGTGAGTCTGGTGGGTGCCGTGGGGTTCGTGCTGCCCCTCGCGGGGGGCTTGTGTGTCCCCCCCCCAGCCCATGGTGCTATGTACAGGGGTGGTGGGTGTGCGGGGGGGTCCCCAGGGTCCGTGGGGGCACTACTGGGCGTCGATGCGGAAGGAGAGCAGCTTCTCGGAGTGCAGGTTGTTGAGGGTGCGCAGGTCCGGCAGCTTCAGCAGCAGCTTGGTGAACCGCGACGTCTCCGCCGGGTGCGTCTTCAGCACGAGGGCGCGCAGGGCACGGATCAGCGTCTCCTGCAGCTGCTCCACCGACGCCGTGTCCTCCATGCCCGAGCGGTCTGCGGGGACGGGGGTGTCAGCAGGCGGCTGGTGACCCTCCCCACCGCCGGACCCCTCCACGCCGCCCCAGCTCCCACCTGCCGAGACCAGGACGACGGCGGTGAAGAGCCCCAGCTCCTCGTCGCTGAGGTCCAGGGCGCTGAGCTTCTCGCTGAACTCGAACATGGAGCTGAGCAGGTCGCCCATGCCCATGCCCCACAGCTCCTCCAGGCTGTACTTCGTCCGGCTCATGAACGTCACCGTCTGCTCCTTCACGTCGAAGAGCGAGGCGAAGCGAACCATCAGCACCTGCGGCACACGCGGTGTCAGCGGGATGGGACGGGGGCCGTCCTGCAGGGCCGTGGGCCACCGTGTGATGTTGCACTGCGTGCCGCGGCTCCCGTGTTGTGGGGCATCCTGCCATGCTGTGGGCTACCGTGCAATGCCCGTGGGCTACCGTGCAATGTCATGGGGCACTGTGCGATGCTGTGTTCTGTGACACAGCTCTGTGCCAAGGGGCACCATGCAGTGCCACGGGGCACAATGCAATGCCACGGGGCACAATGCAATGCTGTGGGACTTCATTCTGGGCCATGGGGCACCATGCAATGCCGTGGAGCACCGTGCAATGCCGTGGGACTTCATGCCAGGCCATGGGGCACCGTGCAATGCCGTGGGACTTCATTCTGGGCCACGGAGCTCCATGCCAGTCCCTGGAGCACTGTGCCAGGCCATGGGGCACCATGCAATGCTATAGGACTTCATGCCAGACCGTGGGGCACCATGCAATGTCAGGGAGCACCATGCCAGGACACGGGGCACCATGCCCTCCGTCGAGCCCTTGTTGTCCCGGGACGTACCTCGAAGGTGCCAGCCTTGAGCAGGGTGACCTGGTCGTGCTGGGAGAGGGCCTGGAAGCCGGGAATGTGCTTGGCGAACTCGACCACCTCGCGGACGGCGGGCGTGAAGCTGAGCGAGAAATCCTCCCAGATCTCCTGCACCGAGCGCCCGCTGCGGCCGGGCGGGTGGCTGTTCATGGGACAGGCCTGCGGGCGACGGCACGGCTCAGCCCAGCCCCGCGGGGCTCCCCCGGCCCCGCCGCCGTGCCACGGACAAGGCGATTAGTGCGATTAAGCGGCTAAAAATACCCAGGGAATGGGAGCGGGAGCTCCCGGGCGCTCACCGGCAGGACGTCCTTGGTGCCGCGGGGCCAGGGGCAGCTCCGCGCCGGGGGCTCGGGGTAGGTGGGGGGGCAGAGCCGGGGTTCGGGGAGTCCGGGGGCCCAGGCGGGGGGTGCGTCCCAGCGCGGGAGGCCGTTCTCGCAGGGCGGGGGGGGTCCCAGCTTGTCGTGCGCGTAGACGAAGATCTCCTTGTGTGCCTTGGCCACCTGCGCGATGACATCCTCGGTGGCCCCCCCGGGGCTGGGCGAGCGGGGGGGCGTCAGCTGCTGGGGGAACTGGGAGAAGCAGCCGGGGGGGGCGAGCGGCGAGGGGCCGGGGGGCAGCGTGCGGCCCCCGCTCGGTGCTGGGCCCTCGGCGGGGCCGGGCATCCCCGGCAGGACGCTGCCCATTCCGCTCATGGCGTTCTGCATCTCCGCCAGCATCCGCTGCTTCTCCCGCTTGGGGATGCGCCCAAAGCGCACGGCTGTGGGGGACACTGGTGTTAGCGGGCAGCCCTGCATGATGGGGGTCCAGGGGGAACACGGCTGCATCCCTACCCCCAGCTTGGAGGGGACATAGAGCCCTGAGCATGGGGGACCCGGTCCTGGAGGAGACATAGAGCCCTGAGCATGGGGGACCCGGTCCTGGAGGTGACATAGAGCCCTGAGCATGGGGGACCCGGTCCTGGAGGAGACATAGAGCCCTGAGCATGCAGAAGGGACAAGGACATGTTCCGTGGTGCACACGTGGCACCCAGTGCAGACAGGGAGACCCCAACTTCAGAGGGGACATACAGCCCTGAGCATGGGGGGACCCATCCTGGGAGGGGACATGCAGCTCTGACTACAGGGCATCCCATCCCCGGAGGGAATGCATAGCACTGAACATGGGGTCCCCGGGTTTGGGGGGGACCAGAGGGGCCAGGGCTGAGCTCACCGTCACGGGACATGCCAACCAGCAGGCACTTCTTGAAGCGGCACTGCTGGCAGCGGTTGCGGTTGATGCGGACGATGGAGCAGTTCTCATTCTTGAGGCACTTCTTGTACTGGATGTTCTGCTGGATGCTGCGGCGGAAGAAGCCCTGCGGGGTGGGGTGGGGTCACTCGGGGCCCCCCCAGCACAGCAGGGGCTCTGCGCCGCCCCAGCCCCATCCCCGGTACCTTGCAGCCCTCGCAAGCGTGGACACCGTAGTGGAAGCCGGAGGCGACGTCCCCGCAGACCTTGCAAAGCAGCACCATCCCGTTCAGCTCTGCGGAGGGACAGGGGTGAGCGGGGTGCCCACCGTGATGGGGGGGGACACACACCACCCGCAACCCCCCCGCCCGCCCCACTCACTGGTGACGGTGCTGCCGGCTTTGCTGGGCGAGCTGCGGCGCCGCTCGTCCACGGGGACCTGCTGCGCCCCGGGGTAGTTCACCGAGGAGCCGTACAACGAGGAGGAGGAAGAGGAGGAGGAGGATGAAGGGGAGCCATCCTCACGGGGGGCCAGCGAGCCCCCGCCGTAGGCGCGGGAGTCCTGGAGGGAGCCGGTGGGCGATGGGGGAAAGTAGGTGGGGAAGGGCTGTGAGCCCGACTGGGAGCTGCCATTGGAGCTGTCGCTGCAGAGCGAGACGGGGCTGGTGCGGTTGGGAGAGGAGCCACTGGAGCCCACGTAGCTGATCACGCCGCCTGCGGGCAGAGCAGCGGGGCCACGTGTGAACCGAGCTGCGCCGGGCTCAGCCTCCTCCTGACGAGACCCCAAGAGGGGGTCACAGCCCCAGGGTGGAGGGTCCCCAGAGAAGCACCTCGGATGCATCCTGGAAGCGCGGCCGTTCCGCTGCGCCACGGCCGCACGTGTGCCACCTGCCCTGCGCCAGGCACCGCGCCCACCAGCCGCCACGGGTACCGGCCCCACGTGGGACGGGGACAGCTGGGCTGCCTGGGTGCGAGCCGGCTGGGGACACGGCGCCCCGGAAGCGCCCGCGGGAGGAATGTGGGCCAGGAACCCGCCGGAGGCGTCACCGGGATGTGACGAGCCCCGTGGCACAGCCCCAAAGGACCAGATGGAGCCCCGCAGCAAAGCCACCCCCCCGTGGCACTGGGGAGGGGTCACAGTGCAGCCCCTTAGGCGGGGGGATACAGCCCCACTGCAGCGAGCTCTGCGTGGGGGAACCCTGCAGAAGTGGGGACCAGTGTGGGGGGCACATAAACCCCAATGCTGTGCCCACAGCAAAGGTCACAGCCCCCCTTATCCCCCCCCACCACACACACGGGGCAGGGGAAACAGCACTGACTTGGGGACAGGACACGTGGAGGGCGACACTGGGGACACACGGGATCGCCGGGGCCATGTGTCTCCCGCCGCACACGGTGCCGCTGGCACGGATGCCGTGCGCCGGAGCCAGCCTGTCACCACCAATCACCAACCGCCCCCTCCCCGCCACTGAGCCACCTCCAAAAGGGGTCACCGAATTGGGGACAGTGGGTCTTATATCACCCCCCCCAAAACTGCAGCTCCTGGGGAGCCCCAGCTGCTGGGACACCAAAATACTGGGGGGATCCCCCACCCCAAAGCCCCCGGGACCCCCCCAAAGGGGGGGTCCCGGGGGCTTTGGGGTGGGGGATCCCCCCAAGGGGTGGAACCAGGACACGGGGTCGGGAAACACCGGGAACCCCCTGGGGACCCCCATTAATCAGCCGCCCCACAGCTCCCCCCGCACCCAACAACAGCTCATGCGGCCTCACGCCGCCGCCCCACGTGCTCCAGCCGCACGTGGCCTCCCGCGATCCCGCCCCTTCACGCTTTGCCCCTCCCCCTCCACCCCATTGGCCCGTTTCGACGCCCCGCCCCTTTCTGGTTGCCCTGGAGATCTTCCCCCCCCCCCCGCGTTAGAAAGGGAGAGTGGAACGCTTCCGGGTGTGACGTCACGGGGGGGCTGCGATGATGTCATGAGGCGACCAATGGGCGGGGGCGGGGCGGGGCTGCGGGGAAAACAAACTCCGCACGTGGCAGCGGCGGGGAGGGGGACACGTGCCGGGGGGGGGACACACGGTACCGCCTCCGTTCCCCCCCCCCCCCCCCCCCCCCCGCCCCTCCCGGTGCGCGTCCCCGCCTCCGCCGCCCTCGGACTGCCCGGTTCCCGCGGTCCCGGTGCGCGTCCCTCCGCTCCCGGTGCCCGGGACACCCCGGTCGTGCCGCGCTCCGCTGCCCGGGACACTCCGGTTCCGCCGCGCGTCCCCCGCCCGGTCCCGCCGCACCGATCCCGGTCCTCACCCTTCCTACCCCCGCGTCCAGTGCGCCCCGGCGCTCAAGACTCCCCGGTCTCTGTCTCCATCCCTCCTGCCCCGGAGCGCCCCGGTGCCGGTGCTCGGGTGACCCCGGTGTCCAAGACGCCCCGGTGCCAGCGCGCATCGCTCTCTCCCGGGGACGCGCCGGCCCCGCTGCCCGATCTTTACTCCGCTATGCAGAACCGCCCGGTCCCGGTAGTAAAGATCCCCGTTCCGGAATGCGGTGCCGGTGCGCATCCTGCCCGGTGGGGTGCACAAGACCCCACCCCGGTCCCGGTGTCCGACTCGCGGTCTCAACGCTGCACTGCCGGTGCGCTGCCCCCGACACCGCTCCGGTGCTGCCCGCCGCTGCCGGTGCCGCTACCCGCCCGGTCCCGGCGGGGCACTGACCTGTGCTACCGGCTTCGGGGGCGGCCATCCTCGGGGAGCGGGGGGGAGGCGGCTGTCCCGGCTCCGCCGAGCCTCCCGCTGCCAGAACCGCGCCGAACGGGGCCGAGGCGCTGGGAGCCGCGCCGAGCCGTGCGTTCCGCCGCCCGGCAAGGGCTGTTGTGCGCCCGCCGCCCGCCCCGCCGCCCGCCCGGCACCGGCCGCGGCTGCGCACTGGGCCGCACGCGGCGCCGCCGCCTCCCCCATGTGATTCCCGGGGAGAGCCTCGTGCCCCAGTGACACACTTTCCGCCGCCGGGGAGCCCGGGCACAACGGGGACCCCTGCACCGGGGCCGCCTCCCAGCCCGCGGGGACCAGCACCGGCAGCCGGACCGGCACCGGGACTGGCCACTGCAACGGGACCGGCCCCGGGACCGGGGACGCCCCGCGCGCAGCAGAGGCATCCGTGTCACCCTGCATGGCACTGTCCTCTGCAGCAAGGACACCCGGGTACCGCTGTCACCCAGCACATGGTCCCTGCGCTGGGAACACCCAAGTGTGGCACTGTCCCCCGCACTGGGGACACCTGTCACCCAGCGTAGCCTGGGGAACCCTTGAGCATGGCACAGTCCTCTGCACCAGGAACATCTTGGCACAGCACTGGCACCCCTGTCACCTTGCCTGGCACTGTCCCCTGCACCAGGGACATGTGGGCACAGCACCGGGCACCCCTGTCACCCAGCGAAGCGTGGTCCCTGCGCCGGGAGCGCCTCAGCATGGCACTGTCCCCTGCACTGGGGAGACCCAGGCACAGCACTGGCACCCTGCATGTCACTGTCCCCTGGGGACACCTGGACAGCCCTTGTCACCCAGCACAGCATGGTCCCAGCACTGGTTACTGTCCTCTGCACTGGGGACACCCAGGCAGAGTGTGGCACCAGCACCACAGGGTCCCCCCCAACCAGGGATGCCAATGCATTGCACAGCAGCAGCGCAGCCAGACCCCTACCCAACTGACCCAGCCCCCTGCTGTGCCCCCTCCCCAGTCCCTGCTGTCCCCAGTGCCACCAGCCGATGCTGTGCCTGCGGCGGGTGCCCGGCACGGCACGTGCCTGGCAGCCACAGCCCAGCCTGGCCACGATCCCGGCTGCCGCAGGGGCTGCAGCGACGTGCTGTGCCCAGCGCCGCGGTGCCAGGGCAGAGTCACCCAGCAGATCTGGGTCGTGGCGCAGGGGCCAGCTCAGCCCGGCAGTGCTGGGGTCTCCGTGGGTGCTCACAGCCCCAGGGGGGAAAGGTTTTGGGGGTGCCCGCAACCTCCTGGGTGCCACGTGCCAGGAGCTGCCCTGGCCCCCAGCCAGGAGATGAAGGTGTAGAGAATGGACGTGCCAGGGCCAGGAAATCCTTGGAGCTAAATCCCATGGGAGTGGTGGCCTTGAGCACCCTGGCTGTGCCAGGAGCTCGTGGGGTGCCTGAGGGTGCACCAGACCTCTGCACCCCAAGGAGACCCCGGTGCTATCCCCAGTGGGTGCGTGGGGCTGTTCCTCAGCTGGGGGCCCCCAGGGACATTCACTGAGTGCTGGGGCTGCTCCCAGCTCACAGGGTGCCCCGCGGCACTGGGAGGTGGCAGGGACACCCTGTCACCCTGCAGGAAGTGCCCATGCCCTGAGTCACCAGGTGGTTGCGCGGTGCCGTGGCCACGCTGCAGCCAGCACCTCTGGCAGGGAGAAACCCCAGCAGCTCCCGGAAGGATGTGTGGGGCCAGGCTGGCACAGGGGCTGGGGGCCCCGGGGGCCACGGGCCCCAGGGCAAGGGGGCCCTTAATACCCCATCCCCACTCCCAGCAGCTCAGCCGTGCCCGGGCTGATCTGAGTGTGCAGGTGCCACCAGCCCCGCACGGCGCCTCGTTCCCCTCCTGGCACGTTCCTGGTCCACGGCAATTAGCCGTGACTCAGCCGCTCATCTCGGTTCAGAAAACAACCCCGTGCACGGCGCTGCGGCACATGGCGCACAGTGGGAAGCCGGCCCTGCACAGGGGTGCTCGGCTGCACCCGGCTGCTCAGCTCCCCGGGGGGTCCCTGGGATGGGTGCGGGGCTGCGAGGGACAAGATGAACCCCCCAGGGTGCAGACAGGGCACCTCAACCCCCCCGCGAGGTCGTCCCATCCCACCGCGCTCAGGCACCAGGTGAACCCTGCCTGGCAGTGATGGGGGGACACATGTGCCTGTCCCCCCTCCTCTGCCATGCCCCCCGACTGCACCCCCTGCCCCCCCACTGCCGCGTCCACCTGGGAAGGCTGGCCTGTCCCCCGCCCCTGCAGCGGCCACCCCGCTGCTCCCCAGGGACAAGGAGGCAGAGGAAGAATCGTTTCCCAGTGCCGAGGAGTGGGCGCGAGGGCCGGCGGCCGCGTGCCCCGGTGCCCGGGTTGCCGGCGGTGCCGTGCGGCCGCGCCACGTGACGGTGCGCTCCGCTTGCCGGAGAACGCCTGCGTGCAGAGGGATTGATTTATTTTTACTCCGGGCTGGCCGGGTTGTTTACCTTGTTGTACCTTTTCCAAGAAAGGGGGGGTGTCTCTGCTGGGGACAGGGGTTTATTCCTGCCTGTCCCCCCCCGCAAGGCTGACCACTGGGGGTCTGGCAATGTGCAGCCCCCCCGCGGGGGCTGCACCCCCAGCACCCCCCATGCTTGGACACCTTCCAAACCCACTGCGGGGCTGCAGCATCCCCATGGGGTTGACGATGCCAGGTCTGGCTGTGTGCCTGTGTCACCGTGGCGCACATCGTGCCTCAGTTTCCCCAGCTGTAGGCGTGACGCTGCAGAGGGGGAGCAACTACAGATGCTGGGTCTCACCCCACCATGGGGGGTCCTGCATCCCCGGGCCCCCCTTTTGTTCCCACAGGATCGCACTGATGATGGCAGGTGGGAGGGCAGGAGCCCCGGTGTCGCCTCGGGGTGCCGGGCAGGGCTGGTTTTTGGGGTGTTTTCCTGCCGTGCAGCAGCAGATCTGTGGCTGGAAAGCAGAGAGCAGCCCTGGCTCGTCCCCACAGCTCTTGGCTGGGGCCAGCAGCTCTGCGCTGCCAGGACTCGCCTTTCCCCTCCCTGCGGAAAGGGAAAAAAAAAAAAATACCAGGTAAACAAGGCAAGCCTGGCCCGGGTGCAGCAGGCAGGGGCACCCCATGGTGAGCGGGAACATCCCACAGCACCCCCGTACCACGAAACAGGACAGACCTGGGTTGAGGGGCAGAGACCCCTGGAGGTGCAGGGTCCAGGGACGCAGGGAGGGGCAGGATCTGGGGGTGCAGGGGTGCCCAGATTCGTGGAGGTGCAAGATTGAGGGGTGAATGCACCCCAGGAGGGTGCAAAGAGTCAGGGATCCAGGGGGGGTGCAAGGTGCCTGGGGGGGTGCAGGTGTGTAGGATCTGGGGGTGCAGGGACCCCAGGAGGGTGGAGGGACCCAAAGATCAGGGGGATGCTGGGATATGGGGGTGCAGGGGCCCTGGGGGAGGGGGGTACCCCAATGTATTCACCGTGCAGGGTGGTCTGGGAAAGCCCCCATGTGGCGAGCAGCCCGGGCAGTCGGGGGGACCCCTGTGGCCCCCGCCTGCAGGGTGGGGCTGCGGCAGCGCTCGCCCCCTCACCCACACCCCTCCTGGCTGTGGCCCCATAAATCTCGTGTGCTGATGTTTGTGTTCCCGTTGCAGCGCCACGGCCCCGGAGCTGCCGGAGGGAGGGGAGGGCAGGGGCAGCACCGGGGTCCACGGCGGCTCCGTCACCCTCACAGACCCCCCACCCCGCCAACACAAGCTGGGGATCCCACTCCCCTTTCCCACGCCTCCATGGGCCTGTATTTAGCCTTCCCAAAACACAGCTGGGTCGGGACGTGGGGCACCCCACTTGCAGGGGACACGGTGGCTGCGGGCTCCGGGGGCACCGCGCCGCTTGGCATCAGTGCCAGCCCATGTGAGTGGGCGCTCCCCTCCCTCCTCCTCCTCCTCGTCCTGGGGTGCAGGGAGCCCTCTCCATCCCCAGCGAGCTGGTTGCGGCATCACGTGGCGCTGGCATGTGAGCCCTGCTCCATTTTTAGCCCCAGCAGCCTCCCTGCGCGGCGGCCCTGCTGCAGAGCCATGTGCGGGCGGGCGCCCGGCCGGCACGTGGGCCTGCCGCAGCGGGGACCGGCCACCGGGAACCCCCCGGCCCGGTGGCCACGCGTGGGCGAGCGTGGCCAGCCGTGTGCGCGCGGTGGGAAGGGGCAGCTTGTTCGCAGGGCTCGGCGCGACACGCGGGGAGAGCGGAGGGGCTTCCCCTGCACCGCGCCATGGGGCGGCGGCACCGCCAGCGTGGCCCGCTGACCACGGCGGAGGGGGACCCTGCAAATCGTGGGGGGCTGCGTGCAGGGGGACCCCTCCTTGCACCCTCCACTTTGTGAATGCAGCTCTGCGGAGAAGCACGTCCCCCACGTGTCCCCTGCGCGTCCCCGGCACGTGCCCTGTGTGTCCCCGGTGCCACGACCCCGTGCGCCGCGGGAGGGGGGAGGAAGTGCTGTGTGTGTGTGCATGTATGTGCGTGTGCACACGTGTGCATGCCGGGGGGGCTGTGGGCGTGCAGTGGGGCCGCAGTGCCTGCAGGGTGCGCGTGTGCCTGCAGCGGGGGCTGCAGTCCCTTGCTGCAGGGGGGCGTGCATGCGTGTGTGCGCATGTGTACATATGTGTGCATGGGTACATATGTGTGCATGCTGCAGCTGCAGTCTCTGGGAGGAGGGCAGTGCAGGGGGGGCGGTGTTTGTGCACGTACTTGCACATGTACACCAGGAACTGCAGGCTCTGCAGTGCTGCGTGTGTGTGCACACGGGGGGGCTGCAGACCCACGGGGGTGTGTGCAGGGGATGTGCACACAGGGGGCTGCAGACCCAGGGGTGTGTGTGCACAAGGGGGGGCTGCAGACCCTGTGGGGTGCACACATGGGGGGGGCTGCAGACCCACGGGTGTGTGTGTGGGTGTGTGCTCACGGGGGGGCTGCAGACCCACGGGTGTTTGGGGGGGTGTGTGTGCACATGGGGGGGCTGCAGACCCCGTGGGGTGTGTGTGTGTGCACACGGGGGGGCTGCAGACCCCGTGGGGTGTGTGTGGGTGCACACAAGGCGGGGCTGCAGACCCACGGGGGCACTTGTGGAGCCCGGCTCACACACAACAAACCCGAACCCCGAGAGCGGGACCTTCCCTCCTTCACCCTTCCGCGTGGGGGGATCCGGGCGGCGGGTCCCGGGACAGGGGCTCCCCGCGCCCCCCCGCGCCGTGGGGCCGGGCTGAGACCCGCCAGCCCCGCTGTGGGCGGACGGGACGGGGCCGTGGGATGCGGGGGCGGGCGCGGGATCCCGGCGCGCTCCGGGCGGAGCCGCCGCGCTCGGGAGCCACCGGGCGGCCGCGCCCCGCTACTACCGGCCCGGGACCCCCGCCCGGCTCCGGTTCCGCCGGACAGCGCCCCCCGCGGGACCGGCGCGTCCGCGCGTGGAGACCACCCCACGTCCCGCGGGGGCTGGGGGCTGCCACGGTGGCCGCCCCCGCTCCGTCCCACCCGCAGACCTGCCCCGCTTCTCGCCCCCCCCCCGCCCGCCCCGCTCCGGGGTCCCGGCGCCCCCTCCCCGCCCGCGCCCCCGCCCCGACCGGGGCCGCCGCCGGCGCATGCGCACCGAGCCCAGTTTAAAGGTAACCGGGGGCGCCGCGCGGCCCCGGCCTCGACCCGCCCCCGGTACCGGCCCGCGCCCCCCCCCCTCCCCGAATCCCCCCCGCGTGGAGCGGTCCCGCGTGGGCCCCGGCTCGGCCCCTCCCCTGCCCCCCGCCGCGGGGAGGGGGCGGCGGGGCAGCCCCTGCCCGTGTCCCGCGGCCCCCGCCGCCCGGGGCGGGGGATGCGTCGCGCTGATGGCGGCGGGGCCCCGCCGCCCCCCGGGCCGCGCAGCCGGTGGCGGCCGCCGCTGCGCCGTGTCGGCGGGTGGTAGCGGGGCGGTGTGGAGCGGCGGGCCCCGGCCATGAGGTCTACCGCCTTCCGGGCGGCCGAGCCGCCGCGGGGGGGGCTGGAGGAGGAGGAGGAGGAGGAGGAGGGCGCCGCGCCGCACCGCCCGCCGCCCCGCCGGCCCCGGGAGCCGCCGCCGCCGCCGCTGGGGGCACACAAGGGCCGCGGCGGCGGGGTGGCGGCGGCGGCGGAGCAGCAGCAGCAGCGCTGGGCCGGGCTGGTGCCGCTGGCCGGCGGCAAGCAGGCCGCCGCGGGGGATGCCGGCGCCCGGCCGCGCTACCAGGCGGTGCTGCCCGGGCGCGGCGCCGGGGAGGGCGCGGCGGGGCCGGGAGCGGGACCGGGAGCTGGGCCCACCGAGCCGGGCCCTCCGCCGCCGCCGCCCGCCGAGGGCAAGTGGAAGAGCGGGCCGCGGCGCGGCGGGATGGGGGCCGGCGGGGGCTCGCCGGGGCAGGCGGCCTGTCTGCGGCAGATCCTGCTGCTCCAGCTGGACCTCATCGAGCAGCAGCAGCAGCAGCTGCAGGCCAAGGAGCGGCAGATCGAGGAGCTCAAGGCCGAGCGGGACACGGTACGGCGCGGGGGGGGAAGGGGGGTGTGGGGGGGAACGCGGCACGGCAGGGGTTAACCCCCCCCCAACGCGCGGGCACCCCCCGTTAATGGCCACCCCCCCACCCCAGCACCCAGGGGTCCCCCGGGGCTTGTGTCCGCCAGCAGGTAAGTGACCCCCCCGTGGCACCCAAGGAGTTAACGCCACCCCCACGTAGAGGTTAACGCCTCCGTTGTGGAACCCCAGGGGTTGATGCCCCCCCGCCCCGGCACCCAAGGTGTTAACGCCACCCCCCCGTAGGGCTTAACGCCTCCCATTGTGGCACCCCAAGGGTTAATGCCCCCCCCGAGGTTATTGCTCCCTCCGTGGCACCCCAAGGGTTAATGCCCCCCCCGTAGGGGTTAACGCCTCCCATTGTGGCACCCCAAGGGTTAATGCCCCCCCCCCAACAACTCAGGGTGCAATATCCCCCTGCAGGGGGCATCAGACCCCTTCCCTAAAATACCCAGGGGGTTAATCCCCCCCCCAAGGGGTTAATCGCCCCCCGAGGGGGTTAACGCCCTCCCAACAAGGGTAATAACGCCCCCCCCCCAAGGGATTATTGCCCAGACACCCCGGAGGGGTTAACACTCCCCCAGGGGGTTGATACCCCCCAGGTATTGATGCCCCCCCCGGGGGGTCGGTGTCCCCCCCCAGACAAAGGCCGGCGGGGGGGCGGGGTGACCGGTGGGGGCACAAAGGGCCGGGGCGGGGCGGGCCGGCGGGGGTTAACGGGCCGCCGCCCGTCGCCATGGCAGCGGGCCCGCGGGGGGGGCCTTAAAGGGCCCGCGGCGCCTTCCCGGCCCGCCGCGCGGGGGTTAACTTAAAGGGGCCGCGTCCCCGCGGTCACGGGGGTGGGGGGGGGTGTGAGGAGCGGGGGGGACCCTGCTGGGCATTGCTCATGCTGTGTGCACCCCACTGCGTGTTTGCCCCCGCCACGCCGTGCCTGCCCTGCCTGTGTTGCCCTATGGATGCTGTGCATTGCAAGCCTGGCTGCCCTGCCTGCATTGCCCTATGGATGCTGTGCATTCCCCCCGCACTGGCTGCCCTGCCTGCATTGCCCTATGGATGCTGTGCATTCCCCCCCCACCGGCTGCCCTGCCTGCATTGCCCTATGGATGGTGTGCATTACACTATGGATACTGCGCATTCCCCCCCGGCTGCCCTGCCTGCATTGCCCTATGGATAATGTGCATTGCCCTATGGATGCTGTGCATTCCCCCACCCAGCTGCCTTGCCTGCATTGCCCTATGGATGCTGTGCGTTGCCCCCCGGCTGCCCTGCCTGCATTGCCCTATGGATGCTGTGCATTGCCCCTCCTCAGCTGCCCTGCCTGCATTGCCCTATGGATGCTATGCATTCCCCCGCCGGCTGCCCTGCCTGCATTGCCCCCCCCGGCTGTCCCTCGCCACACACTCACACCCGCATCTCCTGCCTGCCAGCCCCTGGATACCGCGCTGGCTCAACCCAACTGCAGTGGCGGCGGTTGCGGTGGCCCCGGTTGCGGAGGGCCCACCCCACGTGGTGCAGCCGGTGGGGCCGCAGCGGCGATGCTGCGTCCCTGCGGTGTGTGCCGAGTCCTCCAACATGGAGGAGCCGCTGCGGCAAGGCCGGGACGGGGCTGCACCGTGGAGCATCCTCCCGCCAGGGTTAAACTGCTGGCAAATCGGGGGGCACTGGGGTCCCCCTGCAGCTACATCCCCCGGGGGTGCTGGGACCCCCCACTGCGCTTTGCCGAATTGACCGCTGTAAATTCTGCAGCTCCTGGCTGGTGGGGACACTTGAGGGTTGGGGACGGGTGACCAAGGGCAGGTGTCACTGAGTCTGGTACTTGCTTTCTAATGGAGCCCACATGCGATTACAAACTGCGCTCTCCCTCCCTGGGCAATTGGAGAGGATGCAGCAGAGGTGGGAACCCCCAAATTGCTCCTCAAAATGTTTGCAGCCGGCTCTGTACCCCCTGCCAGGGATTCGGGCAGTGCCAGAGCGGGAGAATCAGCTGGGAGCAAGTGGCCATTTTGTGCCATTTGAATATTTTAGCTCCTGCCTGCCAGCACTGCAGTTAAACTGTCCTCGAGTGCGATGCCCGTAGCACCCAGCGCTGGCCGCAGACGCTGCCCTTGACCTCCTGTCCCCTCTGCAAGGACAGGTGTGACCACAGCGCTCCCGGCATGCCCGCCGAGTGGGTGCTGTTTGGGGGCTCCTCGCAATGTGCTGCTGTACCCCCGGCATTGCCGAGAAGTTGCCAGGTGAATGCCAGGACGGGCAGAGTTTGCAGCAGGCAGGGCGCTGCAGCGGGGTGGCAGCGGTCCCCCGCGTCCCCGGGTTGTGCCGGAGCGATTCTGCAGGCGGGCGATGGTGATGGCTCAGGTGTGGGCGCTGCACGTCGGCTCTTCTCTTTCCCTTGCTGCCCACGGGGTGTGCAGGCGGCTGCCCGGGGAGCAGGGGTGCAGGCAGGGTTCCCCCCCGGGGGTGCACCCCCAAATGGAGCCCTCGCCCTGCGTTGCAGCTCCTGGCGCGGATCGAGCGCATGGAAAGGCGAGTGCAGCTGGTGAAGAAGGACAGCGAGCGGGAGAAGCACCGCATCTTCCAGGGCTTCGAGGTGGACGAGAAGCCGGAGTCAGAGACGTGTGAGAAGCTGCCGCTGGAGTGTCCCCAGGACCTGCTGGAGCCCCCCCCGACCCTGCAACCCAAGCACTTCCCCTACGGCAGGAACGGGAAGGGGCACAAAAGGTAGAGGGGGGTGGGATGTGAGGCCTGGGAGGGAATGGGGGGATTCCCCATGGCTTTGTCCTCCATCCGTGGGGCACGGAGTTGCCAGCTCAGCCCAGTGACCCTCCAGCTGCCCGGCACCGGGAGTGCGTCCTATCGAGCACCGGCCGGGGGGAACCTCCTGAAAGCCTGAGCAAGGAGTGAGGGGGTCCCAAAATGCCAGGGAAGCCCCTCTTTCCTCCACAAACCTGCCTCTGTCCGGCCCCGGTGTGGGGGTGCCAGTAGCTGCACCGTGGCAGCCCTGGTGAACAGCGAGGATCCGTGTGCCCAGGTCAGCTCCTCTTCCTCCCGCAGGAAACCAACGTTTGGGAGTGCGGAGAGGAAGACGCCTGTTAAAAAACTGGTGTCCGAGTTCTCGAAAGTGAAGAGTAAAACTCCAAAGCACTCCCCGGGGAAGGAAGAATCGAGCGGCTCCTTGTCTGAAACTGTTTGTAAACGAGAACTGCGGAGCCAAGAGACTCCGGAAAAACCCAGGCCGCTCCTGGAGACCCCGCTCCGAGCCTCGGCGCCGCCGAAGGGCCCCAGCGCCCACCCCAAGGAGAAGGGCTTCTTCAGCAGCGAGACCGACGACCTGCCCTATCTCTCAACCACGGAAATGTACTTGTGCCGCTGGCACCAGCCGCCCCCGTCGCCGCTGCCGTTGCGAGAGCCCTCCCCAAAGAAGGAGGAGACTGTAGCAAGTAAGCGATGGAGAACCCACCGCGGCACAGCCGGGCGTCGGGGCAGAGCCGGCGGCTGGAAAACAGGGTTCAGCACCTTCGCCCTGAAGCTGGTGAAGGGCAAAGCCCCAGTGGCGGTGGGAGAGGTGCTGCTGGCAGCTCTGGTGCCGGCGATATGGGCTCTCCTGAACCGCGTCTCTCGTTTACCCTGCTCTGGCGCACACCGGGGCTGCCGCCGCCTGTACGGCTGAGCCGGGGCCACCGTCCCGGGCAGGGCTACCAGCCCCGCTCCGCTTTAGCCGCCCAGTTCACTGAGCAGCCTGCGTGCCCGTTTGAGCGAGGGGTGAATCAACTTCCCGTTCACGATTGGGAAACGCGTCTCTGGCTTGTGCCGCCGCGGCACAGCGTGGGTTCCTCTACGGGGTCACCCGCTGTCCCCAAATCTGGTGCCCCGTCCTGCTGGCTGGTCTCCTGGGTTCCCACAGCGTGGTGAGCGCCGGTGATGGGAGCGCTGGGCTGTGCACATCGGTGATGCTGCTGGTGATGGCATGAGGGGGCTCACTGCGTCCCGGAGCGGCTCCCGTTTGCTCGGGCAGGGGGATGGTGACAAGCTCTGTCACCCCCCAAGTCCCCAGCAGCTCCCGCTGCCCCGGCATCGCCCAGCCCAGCTCAGGACGGGGTTTGGGGAGACCAAGCCGCGCTTCCCGGGGGGTGAAGGAGCAGCGAGGTGGTGGGGATGGGGCTGGAGCGCGGGGCTAACGGCCTGGCCTCTCCCCACGCAGTTCCGTCTTGGAGGGACCATGTCGTGGAACCCCTGAGAGACCCCAACCCCTCAGACCTCCTGGAGGTACGTGTGCCACCCTGGTGGCTTCATAAACAGCACAGCAAACCCCGGCTGCAGCTGGGGGGCTGGGGGTGAAGGACCAGCCCCTCGGTGCCGCGGTGGCTCTGGCTGCTGGTTTGGGGTTGTGCTGGAGCCACCGGAGCCGGATCTGGTGCTGGGGGGACGCGCTCATCCCCATCTGTCCTTGCAGAACCTGGACGACAGCGTCTTTGCGAAACGGCACGCGAAGCTGGAGCTGGATGAGAAACGGAGGAAAAGGTGGGAGCAAAGGGGGCGACGGGGTCCCCGGCAGAACGGGTGCTCTGTGTCCCCTCCCGCAGGGAGATGTCACCCAGAGGGGGGCACAGGACCCGGCTGCACAGGGCACAGCTGGGATGGGGACCCGAAATGCTGCCGGAGAAGGGACAATCCCCCATTGCAGCCCCATGGGCAGCCCGGCGGGGTTGATGCTGCGGTTCCTCACCGCCTGGGGCGTCACTTTTTCCAGGTGGGACATTCAGCGGATCAGGGAACAGAGAATTTTACAGCGGCTGCAGCTCCGAATGTACAAAAGGAAAGGGATTCAGGAGTCGGAGCCTGAAGTTACCTCATTTTTCCCTGAGCCAGATGACGGTGAGTGCCTGGCGGTGCCGGGGGGCGGATGGGGGTGCCGGGGGGCAGGCAGGGTGCGTGTAACCCCCCGGTGTCTCTCCCGCAGTGGAAAGTTTGCTCATCACCCCCTACCTGCCTGTTGTCGCCTTCGGCCGGCCGTTACCAAAACTGACCCCACAGTGAGTACCACGGTCACGGGCGGCGGGAGGGGCCGGCGCTGAGCCGCGCCGGCGCGGTTTGGGTTGGCGACGGCGCCCGGCGGTGACACCGGCTCTGCCCGCAGGAACTTCGAGCTGCCGTGGCTGGACGAGCGCAGCCGCTGCCGGCTGGAGGTGCAGAAGAAGCAGACGCCGCACCGGACCTGCCGCAAATAACGGGTCGCGCCGCCGGCCGCCGCCGTCCCCTGCCTTTCTCGTTGACGGGCGGTTTCGTTCCCCCGTCACCCCAGTTTTCTTCTGTTGGGTTTTGCAAACACGTTCCCCGGACTCATCCCGTTTCCCGTTGCGGGGGTGGCTGCGGACCCCAGACCCCGCCACGTCCTGCCCGTCCTCGCCGCCACGTCCAGTTTATTTTGGATATTCGGGGTGTGCCGCGTTTGCCGGCCGGGGGGGCCGCGTTGTGCCGCTGCCTCCTTGTTAGGTGTAGTTAGAAAAGGGGATAACCAGCAGTTGGTGTCCAGCCGCGGGACACCGGGAACACCAGGAATCCTCTTTGGGTTATTTTTTTCTTCCCCTCTCTTGAGTGGCTATAAAGGGGTCGGAGGGGAGAGTTAAAAAAAAAAAAAAAAACTTTTTTTTTTTTTGTGAAATAGAAATCCTGTACGCACAATTTGGGGTTTTTATTTTTTTTGTTTGTTTTTTAAATAATTTAAATGTTTCGAGGTTGTAAGAGTTGGGCTGGCTCAAGATCCGGAGCTGTGTCCCGTTCCCCACGGTGTCCCCGGACCCCCCGGTGCAGTTTGGGGACCCCCCCGGGGACCAGACCCCGGTGGGGAGGGGGGCTTGGGGGGGTGGGTGTGCTCTGCCTGTCCCCCGCCCCGGCTCTCCCCACCCTCCAGCACAGATTAAACCGGAAAATCGCCAGCAGAGCCGCCTTGGTTTGATTTTCTTTGATTTTTCTTTGATTTTATTTCATTTCTCCCCGCGCTGTCTCTGCACCACCCCCCCGAAAAGTTTTATTTCTCCCGCCCCCAGCTGCTTTCTGGCACCGAGGTTCAGTAGTGAAGGAAACTTTGTGTTTTTTTCTTTTTTTTAAAAAAAAAAAAGTTTACAAAAAAAGTAAATCTCTTTAAAAAAAAAATAAAGTTCTAAACACGTTTAGCGGCGGGTGCTGCATGGGGGGGGGGTGGGTCACGCGTGGCGCAGCCGCTCTTTTATTTTTTATTTTATTTTTAAATTTTTATTTTACAATAAACGAGGAAAACGGACGCTGCGTGGTGTGTGCCTCGCCCCCCCGGGCGTGACGTCATTTCCGCCACCGTGACGCCATCCGTGACGTCGCCGCCCTCCCCGGCGCGCGCCTGCCCCCTGCTGGGCACAGAGACGACGAGGAGGAGGAAAGAGCGGCCGCCCGCCCGCTGCCGCAAGGGCTGCCGGGACGCAGGCGGTGGCGTCGCCCGCCGCGGGGGCCGCCGGGAGGTGTAGTCCGTCCCGTGGTGCCCCGCGGCGGCCCAAGATGGCGGACCGGCGGCGGCAGCGCGCCTCGCAGGACAGCGAGGACGACTCGGACTCGGCCGCCTCCGACAGCGCCGACTCGGCCGCCAGCGCCGCCCGCTCCCGCTCGGCGTCCGGCTCGGGGTCCGGCTCGCCCCGCCCGCCCCACCGCCTCCCGCGGGGAACCGCCGGGGCCCTCAGCGCTGGGCCGCGGGGCCGCGGGGCCGAGAGCGGGGCCGGGGGTGCGGCCAAGAGCGCGCCCGAGTCTGAGTGTGTGAGTGACGGGGGAGCGGGGGGACACGGGACGCGGGGGGGGGCAGTTGTGGGGCGAGGGTCTGGGAGGGGTGGTACTGGGACATGGGGGGACACTGGGGTGTGGGGGGGGCGGCAGAGCTGGGGGAGCACCGGGCTGGGAATGGGGCGATGGGGCTGGGCCCCCCAGCACCGGGCTGGGAATGGGGCGATGGGGCTATGGGGCTGGGCCCTTGTGGGGAGCAGGGCCGGGCCCCCCAGCACCGGGCTGGGAATGGGGCGATGGGGCTGGGCCCCCCAGTACTGGGCTGGGAATGGGGCGATGGGGCTGGGCCCCCCAGCACTGGGCTGGGAATGGGGCGATGGGGCTGGGCCCTTAGGGGGAGCAGGGCCGGGCCCCCCAGCACCGGGCAGGGGTTCCCCCTGGGTCCCGTCCCCAAGCTGGGGTGGGTGGGTTTGCTGCCCGCTCAGGCCTCATCCGTTCTCCATCAGCTCTAAACAGCCTTTTTCTTCAGCGAGGGCATTAAAAGCCGTTTACGGGGAGTTCGTGGTGCTGCTCTCCCCACCTCTGCGGGGTCGTTTTTCTCCTCTGGCAGTTTACGGCTGGGTGCGATTTTGTCCTCTTGTGGGTTTATTTCAAGTTCCTCCTGAATCACAGTGTGTTTCTGCTGGGTTGTTCTGCCATTCGGACTCATTAATTTCTTGGCATGTTTTATTTTTGATCCAAGGTTGTTTTTACACCTCAATCAGTCTGTGCTTTTACTAGAAACCTTCCCCGCTCTGAGCTGTTCCAGTTCATCCAGCGTCTTCTCCCGGGCTGTGTTTCTGTTGCCGCAGTCTCTGTTTGCCCGAGCTTGGTCCTGCTCAGCGTCTGTTCATTATTCCTGGGCTCCTGCTTTAAGTAATCCTCTTGTCCTTTCCCCAGTCAGCTGTCTGGCTTTCTGGTATCGAGGCTTGTCTGCCCTTGTCACTCTTTTCCCTCCACAGACCCCCAGCCGTTAAACAGTTTGTATTTTTTTTCCCTGAGCTGCATTCCCCCAGCGCAGCTCACTCGAGAAGGATCTCACAGGAAGATACTGGGAGCCCTGAATTTCTTTCTTCTTTCTCGGTCACTGAAGCTGAACTTCCAAGGGCAGATGCTATAGGACCAGGGGCCAAATTGTTGTAATTTTGCCTGGGATGCTCTTGACCTTCCCCTCTGCTAACGCACCTTTCCCTCCCTGTCTCTGCAGGAAAGCGAGGATGGCATCGAAGGAGATGGTGAGTAATGACTTTCTGGTATTGTAAGTGTTTTTTGCGTGCAAAAGGTAAAAAAATGGACAAAATACCTTTTTCAATAGTTCTGCGGTTGCTGTCACCCCAAATATTAACTTGTAAGAGTGAGCAAATGTGGAATGGAGGGAGAGCGCGTCCCAAACTTGCCCTCGTTTCCTCCTGGGTGAGCTGGCAGTGATATTAGTTGGGGACGCTTTGGTGGTGGCCTCTGGTGTCCCCTTGGAGAAGCTTTTTGGGGGGTCTGTGTGTGCCAGCGCTCGGAGAGAAGCTCCGTCTGTGCCCTGACACCAAACTCCTTTTTCTCCCCGCAGCTGTCCTCTCAGATTACGAAAGCGCTGAAGACTCAGAGGTAAGAGGAGTCTCTGTCCTGGTGTTTTGCCGAGTGGCTGCATCTCATGTCATTTTAGCGCAAAACCCGGTTTGTGTCCTTCGTTCTCTTCCGCTGACCCCGTCAGCAGCGGTTGCCGTTGTCTCAAGGTACCAGCTCATGTGTAGCTGTGCAGAGGCTTGGAGTGAGCCGTGCTGCAGCGTAGTCGTTGCTGCTGCAGAGGAAAACTCGTGTACAATCTACAGGAGAAGCTGCCTGCGCTGCTGCAGGGTGGGCGTAGGGCCAGTATTTTTAGGGGAGAAAACACATGATTCCTCGGATTTGGACACTGGGAGCGGGATTTGCTGTGGCTGAGAAGGATGTGGAAGGAAGTGTAGGATGCTTGTTGAGTTTTAATTAGTTGAAATTAAAAAAACGAAGTATGGTAGCTGGAGGGGTGACGCGCCCCGTGAGCACTGAGAGAATCCCCCCTTGCCCACACTGCAGCAGCCGTGGCTGGTGGTTTCCCTGGATTTTTAGTTCAGAATTGTAAGTTTAACACCTCCAGGCAGTTTAGAGAAGCTTTGTTTTCTAACAATTACAGTTAAGGTTTTCTAGTGAAAACCTTTCCTTTCAGACAGCAGTTTTGGGGATCTTGAGCGGGGCAGCAGTTGGAGAAAACACAAAAACAAGGCAGATGAAACCAAAGCTCGTGGGGGCTGTTAATTTGTGAATTAACCTCTGCCGTTAGTGAGGAAGGAGCGCGCGGGCTGCAGGGACAGCACATGGAGGGGCGAGGGGCAGCTCCACGTTCATCGTGCAGCTCTGGAGACGTGCGCGGAGACTCCTCGGAGCAGCGTTGGTGCTGCCGGAGCAGGGGGTATTGCATCACCGCCGTGCCACGATGAATCTGTTCCTGTGCCTAAAAATAATGCCATGTCTGGGTTTCCCACACGTAAACAAAAGGAGCAGTTGATGTGCAAATACACCGCGTTGAAAGGGAAAAATAGAGCAGTCCTTTTTGTTAATCACGCAGAGCTATTTTCAGCCCCGACGAGGCTTGCAGGCTCCTGGGGGTGAAACGAGGTCACGCTCCTGCGAGCAGAGCGCTCGGCGTGAGTCAGCTGAGTAATTCCAGGGAATTTGGAAACGCGGTGCTGGCTGGATCTGGGCCCTCAGCGTGGGAAGGAAGGGACAGGCCGAGGGCCCTTGTTTGCTCTTCTCCCCAGCTCGCACGAACCCTTTCCGAGTGGCGAGAGGCTGTGGCTGTGTGGGCGAGCTGGTCGTGGCTCCGTTCTAGAAATTCTGACTGTTGGATCATGGCAGGGAGAGGTGTTGGGTTTAAGTCTTTGCTTTTTCTGTAAAAATACAGGAATGGGAAGAACCTCAAGAGCTGATCCCCTGCTTTGAAGGAGTCGGGTGTGGAACAGGGATCTAATTCCAGATTTGGGGACTTGCGTGGGGAAATTCCCAGGGACCTGCTGTGAAAGGTGCGTGTTTGAGTAACTGGGGCTCTTTTCAGGCAGAGGAAGAGGATTACAGCGAGGAAGAAAGTGCCAAAGTGGAACTGAAGCATGACAGTAATGATTCCTGTGAGTCAGCAGCAAAAGCAGAGAAAGGGGATGAGAAACCTGACTCCAGAGGTGCTGTAACCGGTGAGAGGCAAAGCGGGGACGGGCAGGTAGGTGTTCAACATGTGTTCTCTGTGCCGAGGGTGGATCTTCTCGCAGAGGGACTGCTGCAGTGGTGAGAGCTGTCTGGTTTTGACAGGAGAGCACCGAACCTGTTGAGAATAAAGTCGGGAAAAAAGTTCCCAAGCACCTGGATGATGATGAGGATCGGAAGAACCCGGCTTACATCCCGCGCAAAGGGCTCTTCTTCGAGCACGACCTTCGTGGGCAGACGCAGGAGGAGGAGGTCAGGTACGTGAGCATCCCCCACGCGTTTGGCAGCGCAGCTCTTTGCTTTGGTGTGAAGTTTTGGGAAGGCATCAGCGAGGAGGAACTCTCCGTGCTTCAGCTCCCTGCTTGCAGTGTCCTGCCAGGAGATTTTTGGCTCTTTGTTTTGAAGGAAAGGCTAAGGTTGGTGCAAACAAACCACAAGGAAAGCCTGTTGCCAACGAGCAGTGCTCCTTTTTGCTAATTTTCAGAAATAGCAGCGGGTAAAGCAGCAGCTGCTGGGCAGGAGGAGTGGGAGGAAAAGGAGACGCTGTCTCCTGCCCTGGAAATGCTCGATCTCTGTGTGCGGGACTGGTTGACGCTTCCACATCTCCTCGGCTTTGCACCAACCTCTTGGCCCTTCCTGCGTGACTGTTTCAGGCCGAAGGGTCGTCAGCGGAAGCTGTGGAAGGACGAGGGTCGCTGGGAACACGACAAATTCCGGGAGGATGAGCAGGCCCCCAAAACCCGGCAGGAGCTGATCGCGCTGTACGGCTACGACATCAGGTCAGCTCACAACCCCGATGACATCAAGCCCAGGAGGATGCGCAAACCCAGGTGAGCAGCAAAGTCAAACCAGAGCCTGGCTTGTCCCAGAGTGTGACAGGGCTTGAACCCCGTGTTTGGCTTTGGCCCCGGGGTCGGACCTTGGTCCTGGGGTTTCTAGATGCTGGATCCCGGAGAGAAGTGGTACCTCTCCCCAAGGGATTTTTTTCCAGCATTTTCTGCTATTTTTTCTCCCTCAGGTTTGGGAGTCCTCCTCAGCGAGACCCAAACTGGTCCAACGAGAGGCCAAATAAGCCCCCAAGGCACCAGGGTGCAGACAACACCTCCGCTCCTCCACGAACCTTCACCAACAGGAGCTCTGCAGGTACGGGCAGGATGCCCCCGCTGCGGAACTACCCAAGGATGGGGGGCTACAAAGAGACCCGTCCGAGCTACCGAGCTTCGGAAGCGAGCGTCCAGCATCTGTCTCGAAACAGCGAGCAAGCGAAACAAGAGAGCAGCTATCGAGCGAAGCGTGTCGAGCAAACTCCCCCGAGAGACAAGTCCCCAGAGATGGAAGCGGCACATGTCCACGGCAGCCCCGTGAAGGAGGAGGTCGCTTTGGAAAACCAGGCCGCGGCTGCTGATGCTGCGCAGCCGCCTCCGGACAGACCAATCGAAAAGAAATCTTATTCCCGGGCAAGAAGGACCAGAATCAAAGCTGGCGACGCGGGGAAGCTGGCAGATGAAGTGCCCGCTTCCGAAGGGCTGAATCCTGCACCTCCAAAACCTGCGGAAGCTGAGACGTCCCCCCCACCAGCCAAGAGCAGCAATTGGGAGTCACCGGTAGAATCCAACCTGGATGGACTTGAGCAAGAAATGACCCAGATGAATCTCACGGAACAGAACTGGACGCCGGGGCAGTCGCAGTTCCTACAGCCCCGGGAGCTGAGGGGTAAGTGGGTGCAGCCTCTTGCTTTTCCACTGGAGCCCCAGCCAAAGGTAATTCTGCGTTTGTGGAGTCGGTCAGAACTGAATCTTCTCTGTTTTAGTTCCATTTCAGGGTAGGTACGTGATGGCGACGCATTCCTCTGAGAAAGCGCAGCTGAGATGGTCAGAGGGGACAAAATAGAAGAGAAACAGGGGAAATTAAACATTCTGCTGTAGGTTAATTGAATTAGGGCTGGGAAGGACGTAAGAGCAGATCCTTTCCCTCTCTGCCCTGTTTGGTGTGGAGAACAGGGAAGGTTCGGTGAAGCTGAAGGTGTATGGAGCAGGCCGCAGGGACTTTGTGCGGTGTGGATCATGGCGAGACCGGCTCAGAGTCCACGCTGGCAGATAAGGAGCGTTGTGCTTGGTGGGTACAGATAACGAATAATCTGGCTCTGGTCACATCCTGCTCAGGGGCAGGAGGGACTTTTTCCTCTGTTTATCAGCTGAGGTTTGGTTGCCACTCACTAAGTTGCTCTGTTGGCAGAGAGGGGTGTGCGGCAGAGTTGCCCCTGAGCGAGCCGTGGACTGAGTTCTCGTTGAGCATCCATGCAAGAGGTCATTCGGGTGTAATTATCGCTTGGCAGAATTAGAGTAATTTCTGGGGAGTGTTACGAGTCCTTCCTGAGGGAAATAAAACTGGAGCAAGAAGAAAGCGACTTGTTGCTTTCATAAGCGTCTCTTGAGGTTTAGGTCATGAAACCATAAGTCACCGTGTGCTGATGTGACTGGTAAAACCTTTGTGTGAGCAGATCCTTGGTCTCGCATGCAGACGTGAGTGACGGGCTTTAAATGAGCCAGCAGCATGAGAGTTCCAAAGCGCTGTGATCTGCAGCTGAGATTATGGACTCTTTTGATACTTAAAGATAAAGCATCTTAGCAAATTTACCACGAGACAGCTCTAGACTGCAGGGAGGGGACACTTTGTCTGTAAGAAGGACAAATTACTGTCCCTTTGTTTCTTCTAGCAGAGCAGGAAGGGTTAACTTGGGGAGGATCTGGGTGGATGAGCCAGCTGTCAGCTCATTCTGTACGTACAGCATGGGTGTCTGTGGGTATATTTGCAATATCAGTGGTCTGTGGGTGCTTTTGGTGTTTGTTTTGTCCACTTTTGCTCCCCTGGAATCGCCTGTAAGACTGTGGTTTTAAAAGCGCACCCATAACTTTGTGGTTTGAATTAAAAGGAACCCATGATAAAAGTGATTACACCCTGTAGAGAGTTTAAACTGCAGCTTAACCCAGTCCCACACAGATCTGTGTTTCTGCTCTGAAAAGGTCCTTGTCTCTGCAGGAACAGAGCTTAGATCAGCACCTGGATTTCAACCTGAGGATTTTTTATTTTATTATTATTTTAAGCAAGATTTAGAAGGCATTGAGCAGTGTGGATGATTGTAGCGTGGCACAACAGCTTCTAATTTGTACTGAAACATCTAAAATTGTAACCTAAGAGATGTAGTTGTTAGAAAAAGATTTCTTGTCATGAAAGCAAGAGCTGTGCCTGGTTGTGGTACGACGATGTCCCCAGGGTGCCGGCGCTCGCACGGCACCTCCCGGCAGCGGGTGAGGCGGCTCTTTGCTGGGAACCAATGCAAACCATAATAACCAGTTTGTCTCTTCCTCAGGTATTCCCAACCATATGCACGTGGGAACTGGGCCACCGCCTCAGTTTAACAGGATGGAGGAAATGGTAAAGCTTGTTGCGTGGAGCATGACTCCTGCTTTTAGAAGCGCGGAAGCCCGGTGTTTCTTTCTTTCTGGGCTGCAGTAATTACAGGCCGCCCGTGACACCTCAAAGGCTTTTCCCGTTTGTGGGTGTTTGTAATTTTGACCGTGTGACCCAGATAGGGGTTTGCAAGGGGTGTTGGGGAGCGGGTGGGTGTCCCTGCCCCTCACTGATGCCTTCGGACTCTTTCAGGCGGTGCAGGGGGGCCGTGTCAAACGCTACTCGTCGCAGCGGCAGCGAGCGCCGGTGCCGGAGCCTGCTCCCCCCATGCACATCAGCATCATGGAAGGGCACTACTACGACCCACGTGAGTGTTTCTTTCCCTCCCACTCCCGAGGCTCTGCATGTGTTCACACCCAAGCAGCTGGAGCAGGAGTCCCCGCACTCCTATTAGGAACTTTGCCTTCCCTTTCCTTTGTAATTAGCATCGTTGTATCATCTCGTATGGTAACTAAAAGGCTGCTCTGAGCCTCCCTGGTTGGTGTTAAAACCCACTGAAATACAATCAATGTTACCACCTCACTCCCTCTCTAGGACACTGGTTTTCTTCATGAGAACTAGGATTTAAAATTAGCTTGAAATCAGAGCAATGGCTTTGACATTTAAGAGCAGAGAGAATTACAGAACAAGACTGAGGATGGATTAGGAATTTACCTCAGCATTTCAAGTGTTGGAGAAGAAATTCCCTGAGTATTTTCCTGCTTTGTGAAGGGAGTAGGAGGCTTTTCTGTCGGGAGTGTGTAGCATCTGTGAGCCTGGTAGACTGCGTGTGCCGATGGGAACGTTCAGGTCTCGTCACCGTCGCTGGCTGGGTTGCACGTGTGACTTTGCCTCAGTAGAATAAAATCTGCCGGAGCTTTTCCCTACCGACTGTTGTGTGTTGCAGTACAATTCCAGGGACCAATCTACACCCACAGCGAGAACCCGGCCCCGCTGCCGCCCCAGGGGATGATCGTACAGCCAGAAATGCACCTGCCTCACCCAGGTGAGGAACCACTTCCCCAGCGCAGCACGGGGCAGCTGGTACCAGCGTTACGGTTGCGCCAGGGCGGGCAGATAGCTCTGGTTATGGCACAGCCTCTGTCACTGGGGGAATCCATTTTTCCTATTTCTACAAGATGGAAGAGACCTGCTTCCCTCCTGCAGCGAGGCTGGATCAATATACATTTTAAGGAAAGAAAAAGAGACGTTTCTGGCTCTCGCAGCCAGTGCAGGACTGAGATGATCTGAGCGTTTTGGCACCTCTAGCTGCATGTCTGCAGGTTCTGTGCAAACCCTCCTGGCTGAGTCGCTTCCCCTTTGCTGGGACGTGTGGCTCTGCCAGCTGTTGCGCTCGGCTGGTTCTTCGCTCCCTGCTGCTCGGAGATCAGAAGAGAAAAGCAGAAATGAGAGCTGTTGAATTGGCATGTTCTCTGTCTCACCCACAAAAAACGTTTCCTGAAGTGGATGTGCTGACCCGGGGCTGTGTCCGGTTTGGGTGAATGGCGACCCCAGCGCTGGGGAGGGGGCTGAGAATCGCTTCCCGTTTCCACCCCGCCCAGTGCAGGAGCTGAGGTCTCATTGTTGCAGGAAAAAACCTTTGAGCAAAACGCTTCTCCTTCCCGCTGTGCTGACCTGGTGCCATCCTACCCTGTTTCCCTGAAAATAAGACCTACTCCAAAACTAAACCCTAGCATGATTTTTCAGGATTTTTGACGCTGCTCAAAATATAAGCCCTATTCCAAAAAGAAGCCCTAGTTACCGTTCATAAAAAAAGTCAATTGAAGTAGCGTCCAGGCAGCTACGCATGTTAAAAAAAAGCATCTCTTGGTGCAAAAATTAGTATAAAACCCTGTTGTCTTTTTGGGGAAACAGGGTAGCAGCCCTAGCTCTCCGCGGGACATGCCAGCTTTACAGGTGCTGTCACACACGGCTTATTTCTCTCACTTGGCAGGTTTACACCCCCACCAGACGCCAGCCCCCATGGCAAACCCCGGGCTCTACCCTCCGCCGGTGTCCATGCCGCCAAGCCAGCCCCCGCCGCAGCAGCTGCTCGCCCCGACTTACTTCTCCCCTCCTGGAGTGATGAATTTCGGGAATCCTGGCTACCCCTACCCCCCGGGAGCGCTGCCCCCTCCGCCGCCTCCTCACCTCTATTCCAACACTCAGGTGAGCTGCGCTGAGCAGGAGCCGTCAAGAGCAGGTGGGATCCCGTGGGGTCGGGGGGCAAATTCTCAGAGGCCTCTTGGGACAGGATGCGGAGCAGCTGGGCTGCTCTGTGCTGGGAGGTGTTTTACCGTCATCTTGCTCTACGCTTGGGGTGGGCAACCAAAAAGGACTATACCTGTGGCTGCTGCCCTGGGTTTAGGGCCTGGTAGATGAAATCCTTGTGTTGGTGGATCTCAGAATGGAGTTGGTCTTCTACAGAAGGACATCCACAGTAGCTGTGAGGATGCAGATCCCTGTGGGCGTCGCGATTCCAACCCCAGCGCTCCCCTGCACGCTGTGTGAGCGGCACACGGCTGACACGCAGTGGCAGGCCGGAGATGTGCATGCTCCCCGAGCCCTGCAGCCTCTCTGACCTTCCCTGCTGCCCCGGCAGGGAATTGTCCTGGTTTCGGGGTGAATCCTGAGCCCCCAGGCAGCTGGAGGATGTCTCGGTGTGAAGGGGGACCGTTACCTGCCTTGTCTGCACAGAAAAATGGCAGCTGCTGTTGTTGCGAAGCACAGGCATAAGATGGCAGCTGGGAAACTCTGCAGGGCAAAGGGCGTTGGGCGACAGCAGCTGAATATGAGCCAGCGTGTGCCCAGGTGGCCAAAAATGCCACCAGCGTCCTGGCTTGTGGCAGCCACAGTGTGGCCAGCAGGCCCAGGGCAGTGACCGTCCCTGTGCTGGGCACTGGGGAGGCCAAACCTTGAATCCTGGGGTCAGTTTTGGGCCCCTCAGGCCAAGAAAGGCCTTGAGGTGCTGGAGTGAGTTGAGAGAAGGGAATGGAGCTGGGGAAGGGGCTGGAGCACAAGTGTGATGGGAGCGGCTGAGGGAGCTGGGGGTTCAGTGAGGAAACGGCCTCAAGTTGCGCCAGGGGAGGTTGAGGTTGGATCTGGGAAACAATTTCTTCCCCCAAGGGCTGTGGGGCATTGGAACAGGCTGCCCAGGGCAGTGCTGGAGTCACCATCCCTGGAGGGGTTGGACAGACAGAGATGAGGTTCTCAGGACACGTGGTAGTGCCAGGGCTGGGGGAACAGTTGGACTTGATGATCTTGAGGGTCTCTTCCAACCAAAATGATTCCGTGGTTCTATGATTCTGCTCTCTGGGGAGTGCAGGCGCAGTCCCAGGTGTACGGAGGAGTCACGTACTACAACACTGTCCAGCAGCAAGTGCAGCCCAAGCCTTCGCCACCTCGCAGGACGTCCCAGCCTGTCACTATCAAGCCACCGCCTCCTGAGGTACTGTCCCCTCAACGTGAGTCTGTCTGTGTGCAGTGCTGTATCCTCGGGGTGTGTGTGATGCTGCAGTCTCCTATCTAAAAAATACATTCTTCCAAGAAAATCTGTCTAATCTTTGACATGTCCCAAACCTCAGCTTCTCGTTGCAGGTGGTAAGCAGCGCTCCAGTTAATTTGGTTTTCTAAATACTTAAAAACTAAGCTCATGTAAAAAGTAAGTCCAAAATTGACTCTTGCCTTTTTTAAAAAAAAATTGCACAGGGTAGAAAACAAAACACTTTATAGCAAGAAAAAGCCAGTCTTTTGCAAGGAGGCAGTGACTTCTCTGACAGAATAAATGTTGAGACCTCCATAGATAATTCAGGCAGCAAACTTAAAGGCTTTCCAGAGACGAGAGCCCTTTCCCTGCGCTGGGAACAGTTTCCTCGCCCCAGTGCTGTGAGCCGTGCCTGTGTGTGCACACCCGAGTGCCTCGTGTGTGTTTTGTTTCCCCTTTAATACCTTGCTTGGCGTACGGGAGCTGAGCGAGCCGGAATCGCGGCAAGCCCAGACCCGGGCAGGCATGTGCCGGTTGTTTCCCCGTACGCAGCAGAGGGCTGGGAAACGTGTGGCGTTCGTAATTCCACCGCGAGATCGTCTGATCAAGGTGCCCTCGCGATGGAAAAATGATTAACCGCGAGGAGAGCTTGGCTGAAGGGAGCTGGTTGTGCACGGAGGAGGCGTGTGGGGGTGGTTGTTGGGTTTTGGCACCCAAATGTGGGGGGTGTTTGCTCCCTAGCACTGCAACCCTCGCCCGGTGTTTGTGGCGGGGCA
Organism: Caloenas nicobarica; assembly: GCF_036013445.1. Lineage (NCBI taxonomy): Eukaryota > Metazoa > Chordata > Aves > Columbiformes > Columbidae > Caloenas > Caloenas nicobarica. Next base: position 4,555,736 of record NC_088268.1, on the reverse strand, counting down.
GCCTAAACCTCTGCTTCTCTTTCCTCTTCCCCACCAGGACAGCAAAGGTGAAAAAGCAAATGAGAGGAGCAACACGTAGGAAAACGTGGGAAACCCAATGCCAGACCCGGCACCTCAGCAAAGAGGAGGCTTCTCCTTGGGAAAGGCTCCTTCCCTGGGCGTAGGTGAGGCAGCCGCATGAAATCAGCTGCACCGGCTTGTGCTCAGGGCCAGGCACCTTCCCTCTCTGGTTTTACCGGTGCCCTCCCAAAAACCATCTCACCGCTGCTGATCTGCCCTTCTCCCCCCTCCCTCGCTGGGACACGGAGGTCACCGAAGAATCTCAACCCCCAGAGTCGGTCCTTGGCCACAAGTTCTCGCAACTTCTCTCTTTTACTAAACCTCTGCCCTTTCCCCTCTCTAGGATGTTAAACTCGACTGGCTTGATTGTGGTCTCTGTTTTTATTTAAGAAATGAACCAGCTCCCTCAGTAAAGCTGATTTGTTTCTTTTGGGTATTCTGAATTTGTTTGTCTGGCGGAACGTAACACCCCCTGCCCCCCGCGGAGACAGCTGATGAGTTAATTCTTCGTTTCAATTCTCTCTTTAAATTAGCAAGTTTATTTCTGCCGTTGTTTAAGCACGGGGAGGGCAGCTGGGCAGTCGCCGTCAGGAACGCGCTGCCCGTGCAGTCACCACTTAAATTAGAAGCTCCTCCCGTTTCTTTTTCCGAACAAGCCCTGTTGGTAACTTGTGTCACTGGCAGTTTCTCTCCATCCCGAGCTCGCATCAGATGCGAATCTGTGTACAGGAGTGCAGGGCAATCCCTGTTGCCACAGCACACCTTGCAGAATGGGGGGACGTCTCCACCCGCCGCCTGCGCCTCTGCCGAATCGGCGGCAGAGGGGGAGGTTTATGGGCATCCAGGCACCTCGGTGCTGCCAGAACAGCCAAACCAGCAGCCAAACCAGCTTGGCAGGGCCTGTGCAGGAGGGATTTGCTCCTGGCACTTGGGTGTTGCTACTGCGGAAGTGGAAGGGGCTGTTGGAACCCGCCCCGACGCACTCAGCCTGAGCTCCCACATGAACCACCTCCCCACGGGGACGGCGGCTTTGTCACCCCGGTTAGGCTTCGGAAGCCGATCTGCCGGTGCAACTGGCACCGCGGTGCCGGGTGTGCCGAGCCGGGCTGGCTCTCCCATCCCGCAGCATGGATCCCGCGGCACTGCGGCTCCCAGTGACGCTCGGGCTCAGCCGCGTCCTCGCAGCCGTTGGCAAATTGCGTTAGGAAAGTTGGTGAGGCGAGCTGCCAAGGGCTGCCGGTTCCTGCCGCTCGCCCTGAGCACGTGCCGGCACGGCTTGGGAAGTGCCAGCTGCTGGCACAAGCTCCTCGGCAAGAGGGGGAACGTCTCGGCCTCCAAATCCCCATCTGCGGTGAGGGAGGGGTGCCCGGCTGCCCACCTGCCTGCTCTCTGGTCGAGATCTCGTCATGCATGAGCAGAAATACCTTCTTTGTTTGTTGTTTGTGACTCTATGACCTTTTTGTACCTTATTTCAAGACCTCAAAGTGATGTTTTAAAAGCAGAAATCCCTTATGTTTTAAATGTTGACTGTTTTCTCTGCCTTAAGGCTGAAATGTATCGTTAACATATCGGTCGCGTGACTGAAGTCCTGGACCTTACAACACTGTGATGGGTTTTTTTGGTTTTTGTTTATTTGGATTCCTGTCCCTTCGGAGTGCACATTTGTAACCAGCGTTGTGTCGGCACGCGGATGAGAATACATTTCAGAAAGCAGCCGGTTCTCTCGTGTCTCTTTTCTCGAGGCTCAGACCTGCAGGTGCAGCGTTCCCGGTGAAGACCAGCGTCCCACCGCGCTGCCGCGAAGCTCGGGAGCTGCTCCCCGCTTTCCAGGAGCTTCTGGTGGGACTGGAATCCTTTCTTCTCCTCTCCTCCCTTGCAGGGGAAGGCACAACTGGTGTGGAGGTGGTGTGGGAGCCGCCGCCTGTGCTTCCGCACCACGCTGCCGCCTCGGCACCACCGCGGCCTCCCCTGGCCCACGGCCCGGCTTCCCACGGCAAACGGGGGTGGCTGGCACGTACCCCAATTCCTGCACCGTTCCCGGTGCCTCTCCTCCATTTCCAGCAGCTCTCCCCAGCTCCTGCCCTTGGGGTTGGGGTTCCACAGCCCATCCAGCAGCAGGAGCCATCGATTGACCTCCCACCCCCAAACCGCGCTGCCCCTTCCCTCACCAGCACCCCTGCCTCAGTTTCTCAGTTTACTCCCCTCGACCACGAGCTCTCCCCTTCCCCAAATGCTGAGATTCCCCCCTCCCAGTGCCGCAGCTGGGAAGTGGGTTAAGGCGCTGGCTCGGGGAGGGATTTTTCCCTCGCTGTAATTTTTCCCTCCTACACAAGGTCTGTTCTGAGCGGTGCCTGGAGGCTTCGCACCCCCCGCTTGGCTGCCGGGGTGGGGGGAACGCGAGGCGGCTGCAAATGGAGGTGCAGGCTTTGGGAGAGAAACGCCTGCTCCAGATCCCAGCTCGTTAGGAGAAATAACAGCAGCTTAATTAAGCTAATATTAATAGCTCGCTCTGCGCCAGCACTGCCCCGGTCCGTGCCAGGGGAGAGGAGCTGGGGCACGTTTTCTGGGGGCGAGCGGGGCCCTTGGTGCAGCGCGATGTTCTGGGTCCCTCCTGCTTGCACAGCCCGACTGTTGCCTCGCTGCCACCGGTGAGCGTGGCTGCCCTGTGCCTCCGTTTCCCCTCCAGCCTCTCCGTGCAGTCACAGCCCGGCCAGTGGGCACCACTCGCACCCAGGGCTGGGGACCCTTGTCCCGCCGCCCTGGGCAGAGGGCACGGAGGAGCTTGGCTCAGTGGCAGCGTTTTGGGGTCTTGGGTGGGGGGGTCTGGGGGCTGGCAGGGCAGGTGGAGGTGCCAAGGGGCGGAGAAGGGCAATGCTGTGCCGTACCACACCGTGCCATCCTCCTGGGCCCGTGCAGCCGGGGATGGGGACGTGGGGGCACGTTTTGTCGCTTTCCCGCGGAGTTGCCAAGCAACTGCCGGGTAGAGGCGAAGCGGGAACAAAGCGGGAGCCTCCGGGACCCCCGTCCTTCCATCCCTCCCCAAACCCCCCGGATCTGCCTGCCCAGGCACCGCAGGGGCTATGGGGTCACCTTTGGTGTCACCCTCTGTGTCCCCCTGGTCATTGCTGCCACCCCACCCCAGGGCTGCAGGGAATGAACCCCAGGAGGTGGCGATTGTGGGGGTACACGGGGTCTGTCCCCCGCTGCTGTCCCCACCGCTGCCCTACCGGGGGGGTGCAGAGCGGGACCCAGCCCTGGCGCCTCCCTGGCTGCTGTTGGGGGGGCTGGGGGCCGCAGGGCGGGTGCCCAGCACCCGGCGGGGGGGGACACGGTGGTTCTGCCCCGGGCGGGCACCGCCTCCCACCCTGCCCTGCCCCGGCACCTGCCCCGGCTCGCCGGCCCGGCACGGCCTGTTCCCGGGCTGGCAGACGGCGCGGGGGGGGCAGCTGCCCCAACCTGCCCGGCCCTGCCCGTGGGGCAGCCCCGGCCCCATGGGGGGTGCCTGCGCCGGGGTGGGGGGTCCTGCACCCACTCCCGGCCCTTTCCCACGCTGTGAAAGGTGCGGACAGCTGGGCTGGGGGTGCCAGGAGTGGGTCACCCCGCACCTGGGGATGTGTCCCCCTGGGTGGACACCAGGGACGGACACCATGCGGGGGACAGTCCTGTGGGGCCCAGGGTGCCAGAGCTGGCATGGGGGGGCCGCGTGGGTGTGCCAGGGGACAAGGCGTCGGGGTGTGACATGGGTGTGACACAGGTGTGAGCACATGGAGGGAGGGGTGGGACTGTGTTCCTCTGTCGGGACCTGCGATGGTGACAGTGGGGGGGTGACAGGGTGTGGGCTGCACCCCCTCCTGCACGGGGGCTCTGCCAACGTGTCCCCCATGCGTGGCCGAGCGCGCGTGGCCGTGTCCCCGGTGTGACGGTGCTGCGGGGGTTACCGGGGTGTGCACCGCATCACCTGTGCGGGGCTGCTGGCGGGGGGGCCCGTGTCCCGCTGCGTGACTGTCGCTGCCGCGGCTGTGCCCGGTGTCATCGCACCCCCGGGCCGGGGCTGCCCCCGGCTCCCCGCTCCCCGGTGCCCAGCCCGGGGCGGCGGGGGGGGCGGCGGGCAGGTGCCGGCGGCGGGGCCGGGGGCGGGGGCGGGGCGGGGCGGCGGGGCGGGCGCTGGCGGCGGCTCCGCGGGCCGCGGCGGAGCGCAGCGCAGCAGGCGCGGGGCGGGCGGGGAGCGGCGCCGGGGCCCGACCGAGCCGAGCGGAGCCGCCCCGCCACCGCCGCCACCGCCGCAGCCCATGGCCCCCTGAGCCGCCGCCGCCGCCGCGCCCGGGCGGCCATGAAGCCGCTGGAGAAGTTACTGAAGAAGCCGGGTTCGCACCTGCCCGCCCGCCCCGCCGCCACACCGGGACCGGGACCGGGACCGGGGCAGGGACCGGGACCGGGGCCGCGGCGGCAGAGCCTGTCGCGGTCACCCGCCTCCCCCGAGGAGCCGGCGGGGCCGCAGCCGGGGGGCGAGGGCCGCTGGCTGGAGCTGCGGCCGCCCGAGGCGCCGCTGCGCTCCCCCGAGGAGCCGTCCCCGGGCGGCGACCGGGACCGGGAACCACCGAGTCCCGAGCCGCCGCCCGCCGCCCGCTGCTGCTGCGGCTGCGGCTGCGCCCCCGCCGCGCCCGCGCCCCCCGAGCGGCTCCTGGCCGCGCTCCTGGAGCGGCTGCCGGCGGGCGGCGCGCACGGCCGAGGCTGCGGAGCAGGTACCGCGGGTCGGGGCCGGCGGGGCGGCCGCTGCGGGGCCCCCGGGAGCGCGGCCGGGGGGGACGGAGGGGCTGCGGGTACCGGCGGGAGATGCTGCGGGGGTGCCCGGTGCGGGGAGCGCGGGCGGGCGCTGCCATGGGGAATGCCGGGGGGCGATGCGGCAGCGGGGGAGGGTCGGGGGTGTCTGATGGGCGCCCGCCCGCAGGATGCGCTGATGGATGCCGGGGTGCGAGATGCCGGGTGGGGAGACGCCGGTGGCACCGCGCAGGGCGCAGGAGGGTGCCCGATTGGGGTGGCCAAGGTCAGGCTGGGTCCCCACCGGGCCAGGGCGCCGGTGGCAGCAAGGGGGACAGAGGCTTTGCGGGGTGGGCAGGGGTCCCACGGGGCATTGGTGTCCGGGCCTCCGCTGCAGCAGAGGGGCTGGGCAGGGGGACGGCGGCTCGGTGGCAGCGCCAGGCCTGGCAGAGGGTGAGGTTGGCCGGGCACCGGCTGCCACCGCACCGTGCAGAGCCGGCAGCCGCTTGGTTAATCTTTAACATTTTCCCGGTGCTAAAATTAGCTACGATGAGAACTGCAGTGATGGGGGGGGCAGGCGGACACCCCTTCCCTCCAGCACAGGTTTCAGGGTGCCGTCCCACCGCGGCTCCCCGTGTGAGGTGCCGGGGTGGTTTGGGGTGCGCGGGGCTGTGTGGGAGCCAGGCAGGGGCTGGGAGCTCTCCCTCACTGCGGGGGTCCCTGCTCTGGCTGACCCTGCTGGGGTGCAGGGCTGGGGGGCCGGGGGACACCCCAATCTGCTGCTACCCCCCTGCGCCAGGGCTGGGGTGGGACTCCCTCGGTGACACGAGGGAGCCCTTCGGGTAGGAGCGAGATGGGACTGGCAGCACCAGGCCCTGCCTGCACCAACACGCTGCCGGGCCCGGCCCTGCCGTGCCAGGGCTGGCAGGGAGCGGTGTGGGGAGCAGGAGCCAGCGCGGAGGTCCGGGGGCTCCCCCAGCCACATTCTAGTGTGGGGAAGCCGCCCCTGCAGCCCTGGGGGATGGTGTGTGTGCAGCAGAGAGATGGGGAAACTGAGGCACGGATGGAGGGAGCTGCAGCCTGTAGAGACGGGGGCTGTTTGGCTCCTTCTGCCCCCCCAGCAGAGCCCAGGAAGGGACCGCACCTGGGGCAGGGGAGATGGGGGAGTGGGGGCCGCGTACCTGCCCTGGGGGTGCCCCCCACTGCCGGTGCCCCTGCCCGCCCCGCTCCCAATGCGGGTGCAGGACGCTGGATGTGGGGCAGCAGCTCGGCAGCGCTGGGGGGGGCTGGTGGGTCTGGCCTGTGGCCCAGACCGCTGTGTCCTGCTTTTGGCGGCAGCTCGTCCCCCGTGGGCACCGAGCCTCGGCGTGGTGGTGCCGGGGGAGCCTCAGCCCCGGCTCGGCACAGATCCGTGGCTGGGTTAATGGGCCAGGGCCCAGGGGGTGGCCAGTGGGACACTTGGCATGTGGGGACGAAAGGGACACTGCGGTCCGGCCATGGTGTCCCGGTGGCACATGGGCACAGCCACCCCTGCCTGGGGACCTGCTCAGGGACAGGGTCCAGGGTTCCTCTGGGACCGGGCGCTGCCGCGTCCAAAGGTCATGGTGATTGCCGGGTTCTGGCGTGACGGGCACCGCTGCCGGTCTCGGCCCTTCGGCTCACCCGGTGTCAGGGGATAACATCTGTAACTCCAGCTGTGCCAAAACCCCCTCCCCAGGGCCGCTGCTGGCGCAGAGAGCCCAGCTGTGGCACTGGCTCCCTCGGCGCTGGCTCCGCCGTGCTGTGCCCAAATATTTCCTGCTGCCACCCGCCCTCCCTGCCTGCCTCAGTTTCCCCATTGCCCTGAGCCGTGTCCCGGTTTGCCCGCAGCCGGGCTGGTCGGTGCGCCGGGGTGTCGCGGCTCAGGTCCTGCCCTGCCGGCGCCTCTGCCCCCGCACTGTTCCCCCCGCCGCGATCCGTCTGCCCCACGGGGCTGGGAGTGGGTCCGTGAGTCAGCGCTGGGTGCAGGGGGGGGCTCGGCGGCTCCTGCCGTCGCCTTGGGAATGAGCATCGCTCCCTCGGCTGCTGCTCTCGGGGGGCTGTGCGGGGTGGGGTGCCCACGCCTGCCCCTCCGTGTCCCCCAGAGTTGCTGCTGGATGACATTGTACTCACACACTCGCTCTTCCTGCCCACCGAGCGCTTCCTGCAGCAGCTGCACCAGCAATATCCTTGGGGGGCACTTGGGGTGCAGTGAGGGTGGGCACGGGGGGGCTGGGAAGGTGGCAAGAGGGTGGGCACGAGGTTTCGATGGGGAGGGGTCCAAGGTTGGGCAGGAAAGGGCATGAGGGTGGCAGAGGGGTGAGTGTGAGGGGGCAACCAGGAGGGCACGAGGGTGGCAAAAGGGTGGGCATGGGGTTGCAAGGTGGAGGGCACAAGGAGGGCTATGGGGGGGCACAGGAGGAATTGGGGTGCCGTAAGGGTGGGCGTGAGGCTGCCATGAGGGTTAATATATTGCCAGCAATATATTGGCAAGAGGGTGGGCACAAGGTTTTAATGCGGGGGGCGACCAAGGTTAGGCATGGGGAGGGCACGAGGGTGGCAGAGGGGCGAGTGTGAGGGTGTAACCAGGAGGGCACGAGGGTGACAAAAGGGTGGGCGTGAGGGTGACAAAAGGGTGGGCGTGAGGGTGACAAAAGGGTGGGCGTGAGGGTGCCACGACGGTGGGCTTATACATTTGGGTGCAAGGCAGGCGGTGGGGTGCCGATGTGGGGGGCACGAAGACACTCACAAGGGGTGCCCAGGGTGCAGCAGGTGCCTGTGGGCCGGGGTCCCTCCTTGCCGTGTCACCTCCTTGACGGTGCCACCTTTGTGCTGGCGGGGGGCAGCCCCCCGGCGCACTGGGAGGGGGGGTCCGGGCTGCGGCGCAAGCAGGCGGTGTTGGCCGTGCTGTTGCATTTCCTCGAGACCTACAAGGGGCTGCTGCAGGAGGAGGAGAGCGCCGGGAAGGTGATCAAGGTGGGTGTCCCCCCCTGGACCCCCCCAGCCCCCCGTCACCCCCCGCCCTGAGCCCCTCTTGCCCCCCCAGGAGCTCTACCTGCTCATCATGAAGGACACGCCGCTCTACAACGAACTGGAGGATGAAATCCTCAAGCTGCACCAGCTCGTGGAGACCGTGGAGCTCAAGTGAGAGGGGGGACAGGGGGTCCCCAGGGCGGGACAAGGAGTTGTGGTCCCCAGGAGCTGGGAGGGGTCATTAGCTCATTAGCAGCCCTTTGGTAATGAGCAGGGCCCCAGGTGTGGGCTCTGGCAGAACATCCCTGCAGGGCTCGGGGTGCAGCACCCAAGGGTGCTCGGCCGTGCTGGGGCCCCCCCTGACCCTGCGCCGGTGCCGCAGGGTGGCCGACGAGACGCCCCCCCCGAACAAGCAGGTGAAGCCGCTGTTCAGGCACTTCCGCCGCATCGACTCGTGCCTGCAGACGCGGGTGGCTTTCCGGGGCTCCGACGAGAGTAAGTGACCGTGGCCGGGTGCCGGGATGGGTGCTGGGGTCCCCTCCCTGGCCCCCCCATGGCTGCAAGGGGCTGTGCCTGCTCCGTGCCTCAGTTTCCCCAGTTGAAGCTCTAGAGCCCCCTGGGGAGGTGCACAGGTCCTTGACGCCCCCCCCCCCGCTGCTTTGTCCCCAGTTTTCTGCCGCGTGTACATGCCCGACCACTCGTACGTCACCATCCGCAGCCGCCTCTCGGCCTCGGTGCAGGACATCCTGGCCTCCGTCACCGAGAAGCTGCAGTACTCGGAGGAGCAGAGCGCCCGCGAGGACGCCCTCATCCTCGTCACCATGGCCTCGTCGGGAGGTGCCCGTGGGCTGGGGGGGCAGCGGGAGCCGGGAGGCTGGCTGGCGCTGACCCCCCTGCCCGCGCTCTGCCCGCAGAGAAAGCCGTGCTGCAGCCCAGCGAGGAGTGCGTCTTCACCACCCTGGGCATCAACAGCCACCTCTTCGCCTGCACCAGGGACACCTTTGACTCCCTGGTGAGCACCGCGCTGGGGACACCCCCGAGCTGCCCGGGGCCACGGTGACCCCTGTGCAGAAGAGGAGGGGACCCTCCTGTGGGACCCCCACGGTCCAGCACCCTCCGAGCATCCCCGTGCCTGAGCATCCCCAGCTGAACGTGAGCCAGCGTGTGCCCAGGTGGCCAAAAATGCCACCAGCGTCCTGGCTTGTGGCAGCCACAGTGTGGCCAGCAGGGCCAGGGCAGTGACCGTCCCTGTGCTGGGCACTGGGGAGACCAAACTGTGCATCCTGGTGGCAGCTTTGGGCCCCTCATGCTAATAAAGCCCTTGAGGTGCTGGAGCGAGTTGAGAGAAGGGAACGGAGCTGGGGAAGGGGCTGGAGCACAAGGGTGATGCGAGCGGCTGAGGGAGCTGGGGGGTTCAGCAGGGAAACGGCCTCAAGTTGCGCCAGGGGAGGTTGAGGTTGGAAATTTGGGATAATTTCTTCCCCCAAGGGCTGTGGGGCATTGGAACAGGCTGCCCAGGGCAGTGCTGGAGTCACCATCCCTGGAGGGGCTGGACAGACGGACATGAGGTTCTCAGGACATGGGGCAGCGCCGGGGGTGGGGAACGGTTGGACTTGATGATCTTGAGCGTCTTTTCCACCCAAAATGATTCTGTGATAATTCCATGTCCCCTGGCAGGTGCCACTACCCGAGGAGATCCAGGTGGTCCCGGGGGACACCGAGATCCACCGCGCCGAGCCGGAGGACGTCGCCAACCACCTCACCGCCTTCCACTGGGAGCTGTTCCGCTGCATCCACGAGGTTTGGGGGCAGCCAGGGGGCTGGAGGTGGGGGGTGTGCACCACGGCGCGGGGGGGGACCCTGGCGATGTCCCTGTCCCCTGCGCTGCAGCTGGAGTTCGTGGATTACGTGTTCCACGGGGAGCGGGGCCGGCGGGAGACGGCGAACCTGGAGCTGCTGCTGCAGCGCTGCAGCGAGGTGCAGCACTGGGTGGGCACCGAGCTGCTGCTCTGCGAGTCGCTGGGCAAGCGCGCCCACCTGCTCAAGAAGCTCATCAAGATCGCGGCCATGTGAGTGCGGGGCTGGGGAGGGAGCACGGGGGGGGTCCCCTGCGAGCCCCTCACCCTTTGTCCTCTGTCCCCAGCTGCAAGCAGAACCAGGACATGCTCTCCTTCTACGCCATCGTCATCGGGCTCAACAACGCGGCCATCAGCCGTCTGCGCCTCACCTGGGAGGTGAGGGGTCCTGGACCCCCTGGGTGTTCCTGGACCCCCCCCCCCAGGTGTTTACGCCTCCTGGGTTTGTCTTGCAGAAACTCCCAGGGAAATTCAAGAACCTGTTCCGGAAGTTTGAGAACCTGACGGTGAGAGGGGCCAGGGCACCCATGGGGGTTGGGGACCCCCCCAGGGGGTGTTTGGGGAGCTGGGGGGCAGAGGGTGTGTTCCCACACTGTCCTGGGCTGTCTTTGACCCCCCCGCCCCCAGACCACCTGCAATGTCCCTGTGCCCACAGCAGCCAGTGTGTGTGGGGGTGCAGGACAGGGTGCTGGCACCCATGGGGGGCTCCCCCCCAGCCCTGACACCCTTTTCCCCCCCAGGATCCCTGCAGGAACCACAAAACCTACCGGGAGGTGCTGGCCAAGATGAAACCCCCGCTCATCCCCTTCCTGCCGCTCATCCTCAAAGGTGAGGGGGGGGCATGGGGGCTGCCTGCACCCCACGGTGGGCTGGGGTCCCGCTGCTGCCCCACAGAGCCCCCCCTCACCCCCCACTTGCCCCCCAGATCTGACCTTCCTGCACGAAGGCAGCAAGACCCTCCTGGATGGGCTGGTCAATGTGGAGAAACTGGTGGGTGCCTCTTGCTTGGGGGGGCACGTGGCTGAGGGACACCCAGAGTAAGGACAAGGGTGCCCACCGAGGGTGGGATTGGGGCTCTGGGGGGTTCCCCAGGTGCAGAATAGGATTCCTGGGGGGTGGGGGTGCCCCAGGGTGTGCAGCAGGGTCCTGGGGGGGCTGGGCAGCGTCCCATGGGGCCGGGGGCTGACGGGGGGGCTGCTTTCTGCCCCAGCACTGCATCGCTGAGAAAGTCAGGACCATCCGAAAGTACCGGAGCCGCCCGCTCTGTGAGTATGGCAGGAGGGGTCCAGGACCCCCACAGCCCCAGCTGGGTGGGGGCAAGTGGCCAGCGGTGCGGGAGGGGGCTGATCCCGCAGGGTGGGGGGATGTGCATGGCCCAGCAACCCTGGTGCTGGTCCTGAGGAAAGGGGATGTGTCTGGACCAGCATCCCATGTCCCTGCATCTTCATTCATGCATCCCTGCATCCCCATCCCTGCATCCCCATCCCTGCATCCCCATCCCCACATCCCTGCATCCCTGCAACCCCATCCCTGAATCCTTATCCCTGCATCCATCTGCACCCCTGCATCGCTCCCTCACTGCATCCCCATCCCTGCATCACCGTATCCACACCCCTGCATCCTCCTCTCTGCGTCCTCATCCTCACATCCCTGCATCCTCATCCCACAACCCTGCATCCTCATCCCACAACCCTTCATCCTCATCCCTGCATCCTCCTCTCTGCATTCTCATTCCCACAACCTTTCATCCTCATCCTTGCATCCTCATCCTCATTCCCATCCCCACAACCCTTCATCCTCATCCCTGCATCCTCATCCCTGCATCCTCATCCCCACAACCCTGCATCCTCATCCCCACCCCTGCATCCTTATCCTCACAACCCTTCATCCTCATCCCTGCATCCTCATCCTTGCATCCTCATCCCCACAACCCTTCATCCTCATCCCTGCATCCTCATCCCCACAACCTTTCATCCTCATCCCTGCATCCTCATCCTCATCCCTGCATCCTCATCCCCACAACCCTGCATCTTCATCCCCATCCCTGCATCCTCATCCCCACAACCCTTCATCTTCATCCCTTCATCCTCATCCCCACAACCCTGCATCCTCATCCTTGCATCCTCATCCCCACAACCTTTCATCCTCATCCTTGCATCCTCATCCTCATCCCCATCCCCACAACCCTGCATCCTTATCCCTGCATCCTCATCCTCATTCCTGTATCCTCATCCCCACAACCCTGCATCCTCATCCCCACCCCTGCATCCTCATCCTCACAACCCTTCATCCTCATCCCTGCATCCTCATCCTCATCCTTGCATCCTCGTCCCCATCCCCACAACCCTGCATCCTCATCCCTGCATCCTCATCCTCATCCCTGCATCCTCATCCCCACAACCCTTCATCCTCCTCCCCACCCCCCATGGCGGGGTCTCCGTGCCCCCCCAGGCCTGGAGCTGGAGGCGTCCCCCAGCCAGCTGCAGACCAAGGCCTACGTGCGGCAGCTGCGGGTCATCGACAACCAGAACCTGCTCTTCGAGCTCTCCTACAAACTGGAGCCCGGCAGCCAGTGATGCCCGGGGGGGTCTGGACCCCCCCAGCACTGACGCACTTTGGCCAGGGGGCCCCGGCCTCGTGCGGGGCGGGGGGCGCAGGTGGGTGCTGCCCCCCGCTTGGCACGGGGTGTGGGGGGGCGGGTTTGGGGACCCCAAGCGCATCAATCCCCCCCCGCCCCCCAATTCCCTCTGGCACGCACTGCCCCCCCGTCCCCTGGGGGGGGGACCCTGCTGGACCCCCCTTTATTTTTGTACGTGGCCCCCCCTGCCCCACCCCTCCCCTAGACGTGTATATTTTGTACCGAACCGCGGTCCGGAATTGTACATTTATTTTTTAAGAAAAAGGAGGAAAAAAGAAAAAAAAAAAAAAAAAAAGAGCCCGGGGGGGGGCGGGGGGCGTGGAGCCCCAATAAAAGGTTGTCCCGTCTCGTGATGTCATGCTGGGAGTGATGTCATAGCCGTGCGGGGGGGTCACAGGCGGTAACGCCCCCCGGTGCTCCGTTACCGACCGGGGCGGAGGGACGGGCGGACCTTTGACCTTCCCAAGGTGGCGGCAGCGCGGAGCCGTGCGGGGTGACCTTCCCAACATGGCGATCGCCAGGGTTCCGCCCGACCTTCCCAACATGGCGGAGCTTCCGGCGGCCACCGCGCTGGCCCGCGGCACCTCCGGCCTCCAGCGGCGGCTCGGCCTGGGGCGGGGAATCACCCCCGGGCGGCATGGAGCTTCCCCTCGCTCCTCTGTTCGCCCGCGGAACCGGGCGCTCCCGCCGCCGGCGCGACCTTCCCCAGATGGCGCCCCCGGAGGCCCGCGCCTTTCCGCGTACCGCCCTTCCCACGATGTCCGCCCGACCTCCCCAGCATGGCGCCGCGGCCCTGCCGTGCCCCGCCCACATCCGGTCCGGCCGGCGCAGCCGCAGGAAGGGGCGAGGGCCGCCATTTTGTTCGGCGGCGGCTGGCGGCCGGACGGCGCCGCGGGGCCGCGTTTCCGGGTGCGGCGGGAGGAGGCGGCGGGTGAGCGCGGGGGCACCGGGGCCTGCGGGGCCTCGGTGTGGGGTACAGGGGCCTGTGAGGAGTCCGGGACCGGCTGTGGGGCGCCCGGGGCCGGGTGCGCTGGGCTGGGCGGGGGGCGGTTCCCAGGGGAGGCCGCGGTGCGGCCTGGCCCGCCCGTGCTGGGGAGGGTGGTGGGGGGATCTCCGAGGATCCCGGGGAGATTTTCTCCCCCCGTGTCAGGGGAACGTCCTCGTCCCGTTCTTCCCTTCACCCCCTCCCCTGGGGGTCTCAGGGCCCCTGTGTGAACAGCTGCTCTGGGCGGGTTGGGGCCGGTTCTGCTGCCCTGGGACGGGGGGCGGATGATTCTCCCAGGCCAGGCCTGGGGTCCCCAAGTCCAGTCTCTCCTCTAGGCCGGGTCCTGGCAAACTGGGACCTGAGCAGAATCTACCTGCGGAAACTGGAGCGTGGGGCGGCAGATAAAGCGCCCCGGTGGAGCCGAGCTCTCCCTCCTGCTCCCGGTAAACACGGCCGTGTCTGTGTGTCCCCGCTCCCCTCCCCGCCCACGTCGCCGTCCGGCCTTGAGGACCGAATTCCAGCTGCATCTTTGCACTCCAGACCCCTCCGGAGCCCCGGCTGTGAGCGGACACCGATAAGTAGCCGATTGTTTTCCCCTTTGGGACAGAGGGAGAGCGGCGGTGCCGTGGCCGCAAGCAGCCGCAGCCTTTCCCCCTGCCAAGACTCAGCAGGATCGATGCGGTTTGTGCCCGTTTGGGTGCGTGTGGCTCTTCCCCGCTCCCCTCGGTGTCCCCTCTGCGCCCATTATGGGGTCGCTTGTTTTGGCGTTTGTCACGGAGAAGCCACAGCGAGCGCGGAGCTGGGTTGTACGGCGTCCTCTGAAGCGGCTTGTTCTACACACGCTGCTTGGAGACAGACTATTTGAGGGGTTTAACTCGAGTCCCCGTTGCTGTTAAGCGTCGGGAGGAGTCGCCGGCTGCCTCCTGACCCTCAGCTGACAGGTCGCCGCGGGTGCTGAGCTCCTCGTGACTTCCCTGCTCCGCGTTTCCCAACACGGGCTGGGAAGGTGTCGGCAAGGAGCCGGCGCGGCAGCATCCCCGGCGCAGGCAGAGGCAGAGCTTTTGCATAAAAGCCATTTCAATGAACCGCAGGCTGAGCAGGAGCCCTCAGAGAGGCGCCGCTGTCCCGAATCGGCCCCGTTTTACCTTTGGCAGGCTCGGCCGCGCGCGGGTCTGGCCTGATCTCTGGTGTGAGTGTCGCTGCCCCGCTGACGGCTGCCAGCAAGGGTTTAATCTGACCTGACTCCCGTCTCTGCCGCTGAATGAGCCGGTTTGCAGATGAGGTGTGAATCCACCTGGCTCCGATGTGCTCTCCGGGGCAAAACTACCTGGCGAGCACATCCTCTGCTTGTCACAGCATCCTCTGCTTGTCACAGCCCAGCTGCTGTTCTTGTCTTATCGAGTCTTTCTTGTCCCCAAGGTGTTTCGGCCGGGGAGATGTCCCCTCTTGGCACACCATGTGTCAGTGGCCGCGCTGTCCCGCTCACGGCCGCGTTGCTGGAACGCCAAGGCAGAGCCTGTTTTCCCGTGGCCGGGAGCACAGACCCCTCTTTGTGCCGCGGGGCCGGGGGAAGGTTTGGCTTTGTCCAGCCACCGCCAACAAAACGGGAACTGTCGCCCACCCTGCGCCAAACCGGTGCCGTCTGGAGCGCGTGTCGTGCGACCAGTGCCGCCGTTCCCACCGCTTCCCAGCGATTCGGGTCTGTTTGCGGCACTAAAAGTTGGTTCTGTGGCTGGTGCCGCAGACGTGCGGGGCCGCACGGCTTTTGGCTTTGGTGTTAGACCCTGGGACGAAAGTCGCCGTGCAGAGTCGCTGCTCCGCTGCGGTTGGGTTTTCCGCCCTTGCTGGATGCGTTGCCCCCGAGGTGACACATGCCGGTTCCCCTGCTCTCTGCCAGCGCCGAGGTGACGGGGCACGTTCCAGGTCAGGGCTCGCTTCCCGCTTTGCTTCACTTTAAAGCGCCGTTTCGAGCGCTCTGGTCCGTGTCTGACCTACTTACTTACATCTGGCAGCTTGGACGGGAGGCAGATCTGCTCTGCCAAAGAAGTAGCTTTCTGTTGAGGAGCGAAGGTGGGAGGAGGGAGCGGGGGGGTAAGTGCTCTCCTGACGAGGGGCCGAGCGTCTTGGGTTTCGGCTGTTGGCTTTGCCAGGGCGGCTCTGGCACGAGCGCAGCTCCCAGGACTTGCTTCTCGCTGTTACGAGCTTGGTTCAAAAAATTAAATGGTCTTTGCCAGAGTTAAACAGGCATCTTTGGCTCAAGCTTCGTGGTGGGGCGGTGGTTGTGGGAGCCAAAATGTGCTGCAGGGTCGCGTGGAGCTGCGGCTCAGGTGCGTTTTTGCTCCCTTCGGCCCGTCCCCACCGCCTGTCCTTCCTCTGGTGTTTCCCACACCTGTCCCCCAGGATGCTGCTTGCTGGGGCTCAGTGCTGCTGTACTCGAGTGGCCTTGTTGGCTCTGACCTGCTGCTGTGGCACTGCTGCGGTGCCAGGCTTGCTCCTGCAGCCATGCATGTTCCTGCAGCGATGCGCTCTTGCAGCAATGCACTTGTTCCTGCAGCGACGTGCTCTCCTGCAGCGACGCGCTCTTGCAGCAATGCACTTGCTCTTGCAGTGACAGGCTCGCTCTTGCAGCGACGCGCTCTTGCAGCAATGCTCTCTTGCAGCAATGCACTTGCTCCTGCAGCGACAGGCTGCTGCAGCAATGTGCTCGCTCCTGCAATGACGCACCCCTGCAGCAATGCGCTTGCTCCTGCAGAGATACGTTTCTGCAGAGGTATTTTCCTGCAGCAACGTGCTCACTCCTGCAAAAATGCGCTTGCTCTTGCAGCAGTGCGCTCTCTCCTGCAGCAACATGCTTGCTCGTGCAACATTGCACTCCTGCAGCGATGTGCTTGCTCCTGCAGCGATGCATTCTACAGTGCTGGCTCATGCCCAGGGCCTATCTCTGCTTTCACTGAAGCAACTGAGCACCTTAAATGTCCCCTTGCCTGGGCTGGAGCCTGGCTCGGTGACCTGGGGGTGCTGGTGACTTTGCTGGTGACTTTGCCCTGGAGCTGGGAGTGACGGGGCTGCATCCGCGAGGACCATCTGAGCCCATCGCTGAGCCTGTCCATCTGTCCCACCCCGTCACTAGACCAGTCTCAACGCCAGCCCTCCTCTCCCTCAGCGCCCGCTGTGAATTTGCAGCGTGTTCTTGGCACCCGCTGACCCGAGAAGCAGCCGAGCGCGGATCCGACGGTGCAGAGAACTCGCCCTGACAGCGCTTGGCTCCGGTTCCCCTTGGCATCCACACAGGCGCTTCCTTCGCGCTGCCCCGGCGAAGGGATCTCACCACAATCTGCCCCAGCAAGGGCTCCGCTCGCCGTTACCCGTCCTGCAGCATGGATTTGTGAGATGTCTGTAGCTTTAAGCTCTCGCACAAACATCAAGCTTATGCGCGTGTCCCAAAATAACACTTAAGTGCTGAGTATTCTACGGTAGGTTGTAAATTTTCTCCTAATGACTCTTGAGTGCCAACCTGGTTAGAGGAAAGACGCGTGTCTTTAGCCAATTGAATTTTTTAGGGTTTTCTGAGTGGCTGCTTCCTTTCCGCGAGGCCGTTGTGGCTTTGGGGCGACTTTATTCCGCGGCGAGGACCGTGCCGCCTCCCAGCGACTTGTGCTCTGCCTCCCTCGCTTACCCTGTGTTGTTCTGGATCGCGAATCGGCGCATCCCTGCTTGGCCTTTGCCTAGGAAAACCCTGAGAATACTTGGCCGGATTTTGTGGAAACAGCAGGAGACTTGGGCTGCGCTCGTCGCCTTTGGGGCCGCTCCTCGGAGCAACTCTTGCAAAAGCGTCGAGGCGGGAAGGTGGTGGCCGGGCAGAGCCCCAGCACCTCTGGCCTGCAGGAGAGAGGTGGCAGAAGGTCCCGGAGCGGAGGTTTCTGTTCTTGGCCTCCCCAAAAGCAGAGGAGGAGGAGGGGAGCGTCGGGGACGCCTGGCAGGAGGTGGGAGAGACTCCGGTGGGGGGGACACGGCGGGGACTGTCCCCTCTCGGCTTCTGGCCCAGCCCTGGTGAGCAAAGGGGCCAAAGGGCCACAGGGCAGGACGGGGGGGCTCGGGTTTGTCTTAGGCATGTTTAAACACTCTGCTTAAACCCAGGCGGAGGCTGGTGCAGGGGTTTAAACCGGAGCCAGTCCTGCCGTGTTTTAAAGGCACATTTATTCCCCAGCCAGGCTCCGGAGAGCAGCAGCGTGTGTGTGTTTAGCTCATGGGCTTTCACCAGGATTTTTTTTTTCATGGTTATAACCAAACCCCTTGGGTGGGGGACTGGGCAGACCACTGGCTTTTCTCCTAAGTTGCCCACGCAGCCCGTTGGGTCTCGTGGTGCTGTGACCTCTTGCGGAAACGCTGCCCGTTGAGCCCATGCTGGAGGGCAGAGGAGGAAGACTGAAGAAATGTCAGACCTTGGGCGCTGCCCTGGCATTGCTTCTGCTTGTTACCGACCTCTCGGATATTGGGGTGAGTCTGGGAGAAATTAACGTGGTTTTTTCTTCAGCAGAGAGTTTCCCCTGGGCGTTTCGCCATCCCTGCCTCGCGACTCAGACCTGTGAACGCTGCGGCAGCTGACGGCGTCAACTCAGGGTGGCAGGCTGGAGCTGGAGACCGGGTTTCCTGCTCCCGTCCGCGGTGCTGTAAGTGCCGTAAGCTCCGCGCTGCGGAACGTCTGGTGCTGTTTGAGCGATAACTTCGCACACCGTCGGTTCCGAGCGATGCTCAAAGAGCTGCAGGTTTGTTCCGTGTTCCTTGCTCTTTGCTGGTGGCGCATCAGCCGCAGCCTGGCAGGGACCAAAGGCTGACGTTGCGCAGGTTCTGCCGTGCAGGGAGCCTTAGACACAGCTCGTTAGCGCTTGTCTCTAAATGAGCTTAGCCTGAGCGGGTCCTGGCACCGCTGGGGGGCTTTAAAAGGCTCTTGGAGGTGGCTGGAGCTCTTCTCTGCTCCTGCGGTCACCAAGGTTTTTCTTGCACCTCGAGCTCTGTCATCTCCAGCATGCAGGCTTCTAAATGCACAGACCGTGCATTGTTAGTAGTTGAAAAAAAAGGTGTTTTTATCTGAATGCTGACACCGTCAGGCTCGGGAGCCGCTTTCCACTTGGAGGCGTATTGTTCTCCACCAGGCGTGGACCAGGCGGCGCGTTGTTCCCAGCCATGTGGGTCACGTCGGGAAGTCCCTGCGTCTGTCACTGCTTCCTCCGAACAATCGGAGGTGTCCCTCGGAGAGAGTGGCGGCGCAGAGCGGTTCCTGCCCGCTCCCCCCGTGTGCCACCTCTCCCTCCCCGGCTTCCTTTCCCTTCCCGCCTGGCACACGGGACAGGGAGAGGCAGGGAAGTCCGTGGTTCCTCCTGGGACCGGCTTTTCCTGCTCTTCCCTTTGCCTAATGTCAGGACACGATTCCTTGCTCCTGATTAAAGGTTTCCTCTGCCAAGCGAACCGAGCTGAGCCCGCTGGGAAGCTGCTAAAGACCCGCCTGACTCCGGGGTCCCGGGGATGGGGAGACACAGGCTGTGGAATTCATCCCCGAGGCGTTTAGAAACTTTTGTGTCCGGGGTTTTGTTAAAAAATGCATTGTCAGTGACCGTGGGTTGTTAATAATTCACAGCGAACGTCTGAGTCCCGCGGGGCTGGAGTGTGTCTGTCTGTCTGCACGCAGGGATGCACCGGCTCTTCGAGACGCTCCAAATCGAGATGGCAGCTCGCTCTCTTAAAGCATGCTGATACGATTTTTTTGAAAGCCTGAATGACCTTAAATCCTGCGACGGCTGTCTTTCAGGATAAATTATTTATGGCGCATCTTCGAGCGCTGCTGAAGCCCTCGCTCCTCAGAAATGTCAAGCTCCAGAGGACGCGGGCTCTGAATTTGGAAGGGTTTTGCTGGGGGTGACTGAGGGTTTGGATGGGAAGAGGTGGAAAACAAAGGTGCCCGGGGAGGCGGGGGCGGGAGGGGAGGGTGTTTGAGAGGTCCAGCCTTGGAAGTCGTCCCCAAACCGGTACAGCCGCATTCTGCAGCCGACATCAGAGGCTTGGAAATTCCTCTTGATCTGCAGTTCAAAGCCGCTGCCTCCCCAAGGATGGAGCCGCTTCATCTCGGGTTTGCAAATGCGGCCTCGCCTCGGCAGCCGGCGGAGCTGTGAAATACAAATCCGCCACGGCGCCCAAATCCCCCTGAAAAGCGAGGAAACGCGCTTACGGCGTCTGAAGGTCACCGCTGCC
This sequence comes from Caloenas nicobarica, assembly GCF_036013445.1. NCBI lineage: Eukaryota > Metazoa > Chordata > Aves > Columbiformes > Columbidae > Caloenas > Caloenas nicobarica. The sequence continues at coordinate 4,536,202 of NC_088268.1, read as the reverse complement.
TGTCCTGCTAAAAAAGCAAACCCCAGGGATGAGCCGAATCCAGGGCTGCTTGCTGGAAAAGGCATTTATTTCATTTCCCTTCGCGCCAAACGGGGACTCGCAAAACGCCTGAAAAACGTGGCGTGTCATCCTGTCTGGGCTAGATCTGGCGAATTCACCTGTTTTAGAGGAGAATGGGAGTGCTGAGTGTAACATTTTGGGGTTTTAATAGTGTTTTGGACCCCGGGTTGGAAGGGGAGTGTTGATTGGATATGCGGGACTGCCCCATGTCGGGTTCCAGCTCTGTGGGGTCACCTCCGTCTCAGCGAACTCTCTCTCCTCCAAAGTGCTTTTCACACCTTGTCTTCCTCCTGCTTTTCTCGCAGCTTTGTTGGGTTTTTAAAATTTTTTTTTTTTATTTTAAAAGGCAAGCTAATGCACAAACCCGCCCCTCCTGGCTCAGCCGAAGACGAGCTCTCCTCTGCGCTTTGATCTAACGGGCGCCTCTCACTGCCCTGATTCAGGGCTTTCAAACCACTTTTCCTGCAAGCACGGCCACAGCATATGAATCCCTCAAAGGCTCGGGTCTGGTTTGGTGAAAGGATCCCTGGAAATGAGGAAAAAAGGAGAAGAAACGCAGAGAAAAGTCTGTCAGAATGACATCGTTTCAAAGGGCACAGTTTCCAAGAGGCCTATGCCAGACATTAAGGGGTGGTAAGAAGTGCTGGGAGAACCCCCATTTTTTTTCTTTTCCTGGAATATTTAGGTTGTGTCTCCCTAATCTTTATTAGCCGTGTCTGTCTTCGTGAACATTAAAGATCTAGGCTGTATTTTAAAGCCACAGATCACTCCAGCATTCCCACCCAGAGGCTTCAGCTTTTCTCGTGGTGTGAAATAACCGGCAGCCACCGTGCGCTGAGTTCCGTGCCTCTCGATTTCGGTTTTTCAATGTGACCTTTGCTGTTAAACCGCAGCAACCCGAACGGGGCCTTGCGCTGAGATGAAATGACCCGTTTCTTGGGAAAACTCAGCTCCAATTTATCCTCAAACTGCTTTAGTTTCAACTCTTCTCTCCCCTCCTCTTGCTCTTCTAGGTCAGAGCATTTATCCGAACGCGGGTTTTGGTGCAGCGTGGGTTTTGGTGCAGCGCTGGTTTTAAGGGCACGTTAGACACGGGGAGATGACGACTCACGGTGTTCTTTGTAAAATACCCCTCTCCTCCCTGGCTGTGCGTACGGGAGGGAACACTGTGGGATTGTCCCCGACTGCTCTGCTTGACGTGGGGGGCAGCAGCGCAAACCGGGGGGACCCGCGCGATGTGTTTCGCTCACAGACATGGCACCGTCGTTTTTTCTGACGGCCGACAAACCCCTGTCCGTCTGTCTGTGTCCGGCGAGGCCGTGTGTCCCCGTCATGGGAGCATCTGAAGGGGCTCGTGTCGCCCCAAGTGCCATCGAGGCACAGAACCGGGTGAGAAGTGTCACCCCGTGAGTAACCAGCTGGAGCAGGAGCGCGGCGGGGGGGTGACACGGGTGTTTCTGTCCCCGTGGGCCGGAGGTGACAGCACTGGCACTGCTCCTGCGCTGGCGCAGGCCTGTGACACATGAGAGCGAGGCCGGAGTCTCATTACCTGGCACGTTTCTCAGCTCTGTCTCTGCTAATTACCTCCTGCTGCTGGTGTTCAAACAAGCTCGGCGCTCTCCTGCCTGTCCCCTCCTGTTGTCATGTCATGTCTTCATGCCGTCCCCTCAATGTCACGCTCTGCCCTGGCAGCAGTTTGCGCCGTCCCGGCCCTGCGATCCCGCCGTGGGGTGGGAAGGATCACGGCGAAAAACCATTCCTGTTGCAACACGTCCCGGCAGCCCCGACGAGCACGTTCTGAGCCGTCTCTGATCTTGCTTTGATGGGACAGGTACAGGCTGAGATCTCGAGTGACTTGGAAAACGCCAGAAAATAAAGGGAGGAACATCTTCGCGATGAGGGTGTGCGTAGCTGAGGAGTTTCTCGCTTGGTAGAAGAGCTGCTTTTAATTAAAAGGCAGTTTATTTATTTCTTTTCTCAAACCACAGAGAGCTGGCGGTTTGCTGAAGGGCAGTGAAGCCGCCGGCATCGCGGCAATGCTGCTGGTCCCTTCTTCCCGTTCTCAGACCTCTGCTGTGACACGAGTGGGAACGTCTGAGACGTGAGGATGGACCCGCTCTCATCCCGGCCTCCCGTGAATTTATGTAGCAGAAAGTGAGTCTTGAAAGGGACCTGGATTTTAATACCTGATAAAACCATTTCAAAGGTTGTGGGCACCTGGGATTCAGTGCCTGGGTCATAAAGAAACTTTCACTGTGGTGGCGGGTGGATCCGTCACCTCTCTCGTTGCGCGTCCTGGAGGTTGGGGATCAGAAGTCGGAAGCTTCAGGTGTGAAACTGTCCTGGTTTTACCTTGTGTTGCTATTGTGGGCCCTTTAATGGATAAGGAACAGGTTTTCCTGGGGGAAAGCCATCTGCGGGGCATTCACCCCCTGCCTCTTGGGCTGCCCCGAGCAGCCGAAACTGCCGGGGTGGCGAGCGAGGCTGCCACTCACCGCATTCCTATTGCCTGAGCCGGTGCTGCCGGGACGGCCCGACCTGCTGCTGTCAGAGGCACGAGCTCGCCAGGGCCCCGTCCGGTGATGTCCCGGTGATTCAGGCTCCTCTTCCTGTCCCTGTTTCCTCCGTTCCCAGTCTCAGGTGCCGACTGGAGCTACCGGGCTCCACAGAGCCCCACCGGTGAAGCGCTCCGTGGACCGGGAGCCGTTCCGGGTGAGCTGTGGGTGCAGGACGGATTCGTTTTGGGTTCGTGATGAGACGGATTGAGCTGTAACCGAAGCGGGGTTGGGAAAGCTTGTTTCACCACCTGCTTGGACAGCTTCGGGGGGTATTTGGAGCTGGGGAGTGCAGTGGGGTGCAGGCAGCCTCCTTGGGAGGTCAGTGAAGTGGGATCCGAGCGGTTGGGGCAATCTGTCGGGGCTGTTTGGGGACAGGGACGTCTTTCCTTGGTGCGAGCCGCAGGACAGCACTGCGCCGCATCAGCTGCCTTCCGCTTGGGGATCCGTCTGGCAGGTTTCGCGGCGTCGGTGGCTGAAGGGACCCGCTGGGGACACGTGCCAGCACCGTCCGTGCCGCTGACGGGCTCGGGCTACTGTCGTGCTTCCATGCGAGGGAGCAGGACTGATGGCACAGGATTAGCTCGGTCGGGTTTGCTCTGCGCAGCGAGACGGCTGCGTGGAAAACGTCCTGGGTTTCAGCTGCGGGTGCTGCGCTGGGGTGGGGAGGCCCTGGTGATTTGGGGTGAGGCTATTGTCCTGGGACGTGCTGCTCCAGGCTGTTGGGAGAATCCAACAGCTCTTTGGAGCCACCTGGGAGAGAACAGCCCCGGGGCGCTGCCACACCAGCCCCGGGGCCACGTTTCTCCTCGCCTGCTTTCCCCTCTATCCCTGACAGCCTCCTCCCTTCCCGCAGGAATGAGTGACCGCACTCGTCCCCAGCGCTGAGCAGCCGGAGCCGCTGGGAGCCGGGCCAGGATGCCGATCCCTCCGCCCCCGCCGCCGCCGCCCGGCCCGCCGCCCCCTCCCACCTTCGGTCAGGTAGGGCTCTGCAGTTTGTGGGGAGGGGACATGGCCCGTCTCCTCATGGTGCTGCTTTCAGGGGCCTCTGCGTTGTCTTTAGAGTTCTCAAGTCCAGCCTGCAAGAGCTTCAGGTGACCCATGGGCTGTGCCTCAGTTTCCCTTGCAGCAGAGTCTGTACATGGAAGGGGCCACACATGGCTTTTCTTTACATTAGTGTCTTCTGCTCCGCCATGACTTTGGGAGAGCAGGAGATGTTGCACGTGGCTCTAACTGAGCTGTGTCTTTGGCTTGGGTAGGACAGGAGCTCAAGCTTTCCCTGCGGAATGGGGACATCACCTCCTAGGGCAGCCACGTTGCTCTGGAAGAGAGTCCCTGGAGACGGCAGTTTGCTGGCAGGGGGCAGAGGGGCCTTGGGGCTCAGCAGAGAAGAAGTAGGGTGCGCCTGCTCTGCGATTTGGGGTGTCCACACGCACAGATGAACTCCTGCTGAGCTGCTTCTTGTCCCCAGGCGAACACAGAGCTGCCAAAACTGAGCCGAGAGGAGCAGCGGGGCCGCGGGGCCCTCCTGCAGGACATCTGTAAAGGGACCAAACTAAAAAAAGTGACACAAATCAATGACCGGAGCGCACCAATCCTAGAGAGTGAGTACCCGCCTGACACGGCCCCGAGAGGCGCTCAGTCCCACGCTGGGTCCTGCTGTGCCCTTCAGGACGGCTGCTGGGCTCTCACTCGTCTGGTTTCCAGCAGCTCCTCGTTGGAGGAGCTGGTAAGACCGGGCTTAACCTCTCTGCCTCCTTTCAGAGCCCAAGGGCAGCGGTGGCGGCAGCTACGGCTCCAGCTCAGCTGCGATCCAGCCAAAGGGCGGCCTCTTCCAAGGCGGTGTCCCCAAGCTCAGACCCGTGGGAGCGAAGGACAGTGCAGGTAATGGCCAGCGGGCTGTGGTTTGCGCGGGGGTTCCCTGGGGAGTGGGAGGGGGTTGAGGATCTTGCTGTGTTTGGCTGGGGATTTGAGCTGGTTAGAGGCGGGGACCCCAAATCAACATCCCTGCCGCGGTCTCCTACGACACAAACCTCCTCAGAGGGACCGGGAGTCGCTGTGTTGCTGAACGTTTCTCTCTGCTGTTTTCTGTGGCAACCTGCCTTCCAGCAAGCCAGAGAGCAAATAGCAGCGGTGAGAGAGGAGCCGTGTGTGGCTGAGCACTGTGCCAGCTCCCTGCCGGTGCCAGACAGCATTCCCCGCGGTCTGGCCCTCCCCAGCCGAGTGGGCAGCCTGCCCTGCGCGGGCTCGGGGACGGAGCACGTCGCTCTCACTGACTCCCGTGCTGTGCCTGACTAGTAACTCCGCTTCCTTTCCCCGCAGACAGCTCCGGTAAGCAAACCCTGCAAGTCCCCGGTTCCAGAGCAGCCGCCCCCAGGCCCCCGGTGCCAGCCAGCAACAACCGACCTCAAGACGATGCCGACAACAGCCGGGCATCTCCGCCAGAGCTGCCACGCACGCAAAGACCCTCCCTGCCGGATCTCTCCCGGCCCAACACTGCCAGTGGCACCGGCATGAAGCACAGCTCGTCTGCCCCGCCGCCTCCCCCGCCAGGACGCCGGGCCAACGCGCCTCCCGCCCCCCCGCCGGCGCACGGCTCCAAGGTGTCCTCCTACAACCGGGAGAAACCCCTGCCACCCACCCCGGGACAGCGACTGCCCGCGAGCAGGGACGGACCCCCTGCCCCGCCGCCCGTCAAGCCCCCTCCCTCCCCAGTCGCTATCCGAACGGGGTCAGGGGCTCAGGGCCAGTCTCTTGCCCCCCCGCCACCCCCTTATCGGCAACCCCCCGGTGTCCCCAACGGCCCTTCCAGCCCCATCAACGAGTCGGCCCCGGAGCTGCCGCAGAGACACAACTCCTTGCACAGGAAGACGCCGGGTCCCTTGCGGGGGCTGGCGCCACCGCCGCCCACCTCAGCCTCCCCCTCTCTCCAGAGCAGTCGCCCCCCTCCGCCGGCCAGAGACCCCCCAAGCCGGGGAGCAGGTAAGAATCGTTGGCTCTGCCGGACCCGGCTCCATCGCAGCCGTGATGGATGGATCAAGCTGTGGGAGTTTTCAGGGGGTTGTGTGGTTGTCGAACATTGGAACAGGCTGCCCAGGGCAGTGGTGGAGTCACCATCCCTGGAGGGGTTGGACAGATGGAGATGAGGTTCTCAGGGACATGAGGCAGTGCCAGGGCTGGGGAAACGGTTGGGCTCAATGATTCCCCCGTGCACACAGAGCCGGGCACGAGCGTGTCCCCGCTGCCGGGAGCGGCGGTGGCTTTTCTCCAGTGTCCCTCCGTGTGCTCCCGGGCTCTACATCCCGACCGCAGCTCCCGCCTGGTCCCCTGCCAAGCCGCTCTGTCCCTCTGGCCCTGCTACGGCTGAGGAGCTGCTCTGTGTGTAATTAGCCTAATAAGGAGCATGAACCGCCGCTGTGTGCCCCTGGGAGGTTGGGCAGGAGCAAGAGGTGGGTCAGAGGGGCCGTGGGTCCCGTCACTGCCTCGGTGCCGGTGCAGATGTGGCTTCCCGGCACCGGCACGCAGCGTCTTGGCTCCCTATGGAGCTGCTGCCTTCAAATCCTTGTGTGTGCAGGGTTGTAGCTGCTCTTGGGTTCCCCTCTCGTGCAGGGGGTGACCTCGGTCTGACTGGGGGTGGGCGTTGAGCTGGGGGGAGCAGGCTGGCTGCTGCCACTGCCGAGGAGGACTGTAGATATTGGGAACGAGCAGGAAAAATCTCTGCTGTGTGCACGTAGGAGCATCCCTGGGCCCGCCGTGCTCTGGCCTGGAAAGCTCCGGTGGGGGCCGTCCTTGGCCGCGCTGCTGGAGGGAGGGTTTGCCCTGGGGACGCCGCGGCTTGGCAGGCACTGACCCAGCTCTCCCTGCAGCGCCGCCGCCTCCTCCGCCGATGCTGCGAAACGGGGGGCGCGACGCCCCTCCGCCTCCCCCTCCCTACAGACTGCACAGCTCCGCCGAGCCCCCGAGCCGGGGGAAGCCACCGCCACCGCCCACGAGGACACCGGCCGGGCCGCCACCGCCACCTCCACCGGTGCGGAACGGGCACCGGGACTCCATCTCCACTGTCAGAGCATTCCTGGGTGAGTCTGTGCCCACAGCAGGTGCTGATTTCCCGGCGGGGCTGGAGCTGGAGCTCACCCAGGGCCCCCTCCCTGACCTGCCAATTTTCCCTATTCTCTGCAGATGACTTTGAATCCAAATACTCCTTCCATCCCGTTGAAGACTTCCCAGCTCCAGAAGAATATAAATACTTCCAGAGAATCTACCCCAGCAAAACAAACAGAGGTAAGGGAGGGGGTGTCTGGCTGTCCTGTGGGGTCTGGCCCCCTGTCCTGTGCTCCCGAGGGTGGCAGGAGGTGACAGCAGCGCAGCCACGGCCACCTGCTGAGGTCGGGGCCGGAGCACAAGTGTGATGGGAGTGGCTGAGGGAGCTGGGGTTCAGCTGGAGAACAGGAGCTGAGGGGAGACCTTCTGATCTCTGACCTGCCTGAAAGGAGCTTGGAGCCCGGGGGGGTCGGGCTCTGCTCCCCAGGAACAAGCGCCAGGACCAGAGGAAACGGCCTCAAGTTGCACCAGGGGAGGTTGAGGTTGGGTCTGGGGAACAATTTCTTGCCCAAAGGGCTGTGGGGCATTGGAACAGGCTGCCCAGGGCAGTGCTGGAGTCACCATCCCTGGAGGGGTTGAACAGACGCAGATGAGGTTCTCAGGGACATGGGGCAGTGCCAGGGGTGGAGGAACGATTGGACTCTATGAGCTTTGAGGGGCTTTTCCAACCAAAATGATTCTATGATTGTGCTGATGTGACCCACCCTGGGCTCCTGCTCCACGTCCTCTGTGCTGCAGTGTCACCCTGGGGCCTCCACACACTCCCCGGGATGCTGAGCCCCAAATGCAGCCCCTTCCACTTGGGGTCCCCGAGGATTTGGGCTGTGCAGGTGTCCCATCCCGCCTGTCCCTTCTTTTCCCTGCCGAGCCTGTGCAGAGAAACGCTGCCGGGCTTGTTCCCGCCTGCGATAAGGGTTTTTGATGCTGGGGTGGTTATAAATGAACCCGGCAGCCGCCCCTATGGCTGAAGGTGGTGTTGGGCAGGGGCTGGGGGAGTAAAGAGCCCCCGCACATCCCGGGATGAGCCCAAGCAGCTGCGCTCAGAGCCAGTGTAGCCGGCACGGCACAAAGTGCCCTTGCTGAGCTGCTGCTGCACATCAGCCCTGCGGATCCCGCAGGAGACTCCGGGGAGAATGGGATGCTCATTTATTTTTAGAGCCATGAATGTTTAATGTGAATTTGAAAAGCCCTGAGCTCTCCATCCGCTGCTGCAGCGGCTGGTTTTGAGTCGCAAATCCCAGGCTCCAGATCTCTGCGGGGAGCACGAGGTGGGGAGGAAGCTGGTGTGGGGGTGTGGAGGGGGGAAAGAGGCCGTGCTGGATCCCGATGCTCCGAACCAGTGGTCCGGTGTGGGACACACCCTGCCGGCCGTTTCCCCGCGGGTTCTGGCCTCAACGGGCTTTCTTGTCTTGCAGCAACACGTGGGGCCCCCCCTCTGCCGCCCATCCCCAGGTGAAAGCGGCTGCGCAGGCGGATTGTTCCTGAGCAGAGAGAAGGAGCTCCCTCCTCTTCCTCAGACGGACCCTCCCCACCTCCCAGCCCCCCCGGATCCTGCATGAGAAACTCCCAGTGGCTTTTCCCCGGACGAGCAGACGCCCCAGCCCCAAGCTCTCCGCCGGCCCCCGCTCATCTATGCATCTCCCCCCGGGACTTGGTGACCATGCCGACAGCCCCGGTGGGTCCTTTCCTCCTCGCTCGCCGCGGATCTGGGCATGAGGACTCGGGGTGGACACCAAGCGGTGGGGACCAGGGGGACTCAGTGCCCGATTCCTCGGGGCCGGGACAGGACAGGAGATGGACACGGTGACGGGGGAGCAGGGACACCCCGGCAGAGCCTCGTTACCCCGGCAGAGCCTCATTACCCCGGTGCGGCTGATTGCTTTTTTGCACAGGAGCCAGTGGAGGAGCCGGGAAGGGGGGCGAGTAGGGACCAGCCCCACAGCGTTTGGGGGGGATCCCCCCTCCCTGCTCCCTTGGGGGGACATCCCAGCTGTCACCCAGTGTCACACCCCAAAACCACCACAGCCTTTGGCTTCTCACCCGGCTGGGTTGGGACAGGACGAGGAGGAGACACCCGGGTTTTAACGCTAAGTTACCAAACTAGAGCATTTTAACGGGAAGACACTAATTGTCCTTGGGATGCCGTTACTGGGCGGGGGGGGTGTCATTTGGTCTTGTTTCTCATGTGGTGGGGGACCTGGGGGCACATCCCCGTGCCGGGGGGGCTCCGGCTGCTGTTTTGCCTTACACACTACCCTGTCCGACTGTTGGTACCGCGCTGGTTTTTCTGTATTTACTTGCAGTACCGGGGTGGGGGGGGCTGGACATTAACTGTAGTTACTGATCTCTTTTGTACGTTGTAAAAAGCTTGTACCATAGGAAGAAGGTTGGGCTTGCTGCGGGGGTACTAAACCCTCCCCTCTAACTGTTTTGAGGGTTGTTTGGGGGTTTTTTTGTTCTTTTTTTTTTTTTTCTATGAAGATGAAGACTTTCCCCAAGGGTGAGGGACACAGGGGGGTGGGTTTTTCTGGAGAATCAACCCCCCTCCCAGCGCTGCTGTTTGGTTTAAATAAAGGTTAAAAAAATGGTTCTTCCCAAACGCTGGCTGCCCCTCCCTGGGGGAGCAAGGGGCTGTTTTAAGAGGGAACAGGATAAAAACCGAGGAGCTTAAAAATTGCATTTAAATAAAAGTAATAAAGATACACGTGTCTGCAAGGGCGCTGTCTGGGGGGTGCTCTGCGCCTCCTCAGGGACCCCTCCCCTCTTCTGGGGGGTGGTTTATGGCCCCAGGGAGGGGGTCAGGCCCTTCCCATCTTCCTGCAGTGAGGCTGGTACTGGGAGTACTGGGAGGCACTAAGGAGGCAGGATGGGGGGTGCTGGGGACAGGGTTGGTGGCACTGGGATCACTGGGAAGGCACTGGGAGCAGGGAGAGGCAGGACTGGGGGTGCTGGGGGCACTGGGAAGGCGGGATTGGGGTGATGGGGACACCGCGGAGATGGGATTGGGGTGATGGGGGCACTGGGGAGGCGGGATTGGGGCCACACCGAGACCTCAGACTACAACTCCCAGCATGCTTCGCGCTCCGCCTACACCTCCCGGCATGCCCCGCGCGCCCTCGCTGATTGGCTGCTCGGCGGCGGACCCCTCCTCCGAGAGCGGCGCTTGGCGCGGGACCTTGCGATTGGCGGCAGCGGCGGGCAGCGCAGCCAATAAGGAAGGAGGGGGCGGGGCCAGTTCGGGCTGGTGGCGGGAAGTGCCGGAGCCGGGGCAGAGTTGGCGCGAGAAGGTCGGTGGTGGCGGCGGGTCCGGGGACATGGGGGGACATGGGGGGACATGGGGGGACAGGGCGGGGCAGGGCGGGACAAGGCTGTGCTGGGGGAGCTGTATCGCGAGTGGGGACGTGGGTCACGCCTGTGGGGGCAGAGCCGGCCGATATGGAGCGGGGGGGATGCGAGCGGGGCTTGGGTTGTGGGGGGCGGCCGGGAGCCGCGTGGCTGGGGGTCCCCCCGCCTGACCGTTGTTCCTCCATCCGCAGAACCCCCCACCATGTCCAGCAGCAGCCCGCAGCACCAGCCCACCATCGGCTTCCCCCGCCGGAGGAGCGCCCGCCGCCTCGCCGCCCCCCCGAGCAAGAGCGGCCCCGACCCCGCCAGCCCCGACCCCTCCGCCCGGCGGCTCTCACTCCACCCCGGAGCCTCGGCCCCCGGAACATGCTCAGCCCGGACCAAAGCGCTGCCCCTGAGCCCCCGCAAGCGCCTGGGTGAGCTCCCCTGGGACCCCCCGGGAAAGGCGTGGGGGGGCGCCCCTTTCCCAAAAGCGGCTGTGGGGCTGAGACAGGCAGATGGACCCAGCTCCATCCTGTCCCTTGTGCAGCTGCGTTTGTGGCTTCCCCCGGTTTTGGGAGGAAAAGCTGCTCCCCCGGGGCCTGAGGGAGCTGAAGTGTGAAGCTTTTTCCCCCCAGAGAGAGCAACACCGAGTTACAAACAGTGTCTTGTTCACATCCCAGAGCGCTCGGGTTGGGTCTGTGTGCTCGGCTGTTCCTCTGACCCATCTGCCCCACAGGTGACGACAACCTCTGCAACGTCCCCCGCACGCAGCCCTGCTCCCCAGCCAAGCGCAGCAAGGAGAACCAAGGCCGCCGCTTGCTCTTCGGGGACTCCCCAACATCCCCCAAGAAGCCCAGCAGCCCAGGGCCCTCCCCACAGCACAGGGGGCAGGAGACCCCCCGGCGTTTGGGGCTCGGTGGGACACCTGCCCGCACTCGGCTCTTCAGGCAGGACGGTGAGTGCGGTCGGGGAGTGGGATGGGGTCCTGTGGGTGCCACGGCCCCCCCTGAGCCCCCTCTGTCCCCCGCACAGGTACCTGCTACCAGAAGGCGAAGCGGGTGCTGCACGCGGCCGTGCCCGAGCGGCTCCACGCCAGGGACAAGGAGATGGGCGTCATCCGGCAGTTCCTGCGGGACCATGTCTGCGAGTGCCGGCCCGGCAGCCTCTACATCTCCGGAGCCCCCGGGACGGGGAAAACGGCCTGTCTGAGCCGCGTCCTGCTCGACTGCAAGGTGAGCCGCGGGTGGAGGAGATGGGGTGCCTGTTTTGGGGGTGCCGGTGGAGCAGATTGGCAGGGAAAGGTGAAGGGGACTGGCAGGAGGAGCGAGAGCTGAGTGTGACAGGGGGGACAGCGGGTGGCCGTGGATATAACACTCCCGTCCCCGGCAGGATGAGCTCGCCAGGAGCAAAACCATCGTCCTGAACTGCATGTCGCTGAGCAGCCCGCAGGGCGTGTTCCCCGTCGTGGCGCAGCAGCTGGGGCTGCCCGCGGCTGCCGGCCGGGACGGCGTGCGGAGGCTGGAGAAACAGCTGACGACGGCCCAGGGACCCATGGTGTGAGTGCCCTGCCCGGGGGGGCGTGGGGTTGCCCCCTCAGCACCCCAAGTGTGCCCGGCTGGGGGAGGCAGCCCTGGTTTTCCCTGCTCGGGGTGCTGTGAGTGGGTCACAGGGGTGGGGGGCAGAGCTGGGGCTGATCTGGGCTCCCCCCCGACACCCCCACAGCCTGTTGGTGCTGGACGAGCTGGACCAGCTGGAGAGCAAGGGGCAGGACGTGCTCTACACCCTGTTCGAGTGGCCTCGGCTGCCCGGCTCCAGGCTGGTTCTTGTGGGTGAGTGCGCGGCAGCGCGGCGCTGCCCACCCTGGGGACCGTCCCCACATTGCAGAGGGGCTGGTGGGGGTTTGGCTTTGCGCCCCCCTCCTCCCCGCCCGCTCCTTCCCCGGGGCACAGCTTCATCCTTCCTCACCCCGCTGTGCCCGCAGGCTTGGCCAACGCGCTGGACCTGACGGAGCGCAGCCTGGCCCGCCTCGCTGCCCGCCCGCACGGCGGCCCCCAAATCCTCCACTTCCCACCCTACACCCGGGAGCAGCTCGTTGCCATCCTGCAGGAGCGGCTGGGCCAGGTGGGACACGGCGGGGACACACGGGGGGGACACGCGAGGGGACTCTGCCCACGCTGACAGCGCGCGGTGCCTCGGCAGGTGGCCGGTGACCCTGTCCTGGATGCCACCGCGCTCCAGTTCTGTGCCCGCAAGGTCTCGGCGGTCTCCGGGGATGCTCGCAAGGCTCTGGATGTCTGCAGGTTGGTGCCTGCCCTGAACCCAGCGGTGCCAGTGCTGGCGTGGGTCCGGTGAGCCCCACAGGGTTCCTGTGCCGGGGGTGGCCATGCCGGGGGTGCCCACACCGGGGCGGCCGCTCTGCCCGGTGCTCAGGGCTGTCCCTCCCCAGACGCGCCGTGGAGGTGGTGGAGCTGGAGGTTCGGAGCCAGACCCTCCTCAAGCCGCTCTCCGGTGGTGAGTAACTGCTGCTGTGCCAAAACCAAAACCCTGCGGGTGGCACTACCAGGCTGGCATCAATGGCAGGGTCTGGGGTCCCTTTCTGGGGCACCTGCTCTGTTCCCCTTTCTCGCCCTCCCCAAGGTCTCCTGCAGTTCTGTCTGTCCCACAGGTGACTCCCCGGCGTCCCCCGTCCCCAGGCGCGTGGGGCTCCTGCACGTCTCCCGCGTGATCTCGGAGGTGTTTGGGGACCGGCTGGCGGCCGGTGGCCGCGGGGCCCCCGAGACCTTCCCGCTGCAGCAGAAAGTGCTGCTCTGCTCCCTGCTCCTGCTCGCCCGGCGCCTGCGCGCCCGGGAGGTGACGCTGGGGAAGGTGAGCGACGCTGGGACCCCCTCGGGGCTGGATTTGGGGAGCGGGCGGGTGTCTGTGGGCACAGCGTAACTGCCCTGCCTCCCCCAGCTCCACGACACCTACAGCCAGGTCTGCCGGCAGCAGCGTCTCCCTGCCGTCGACCAGGCTGAGTGCCTGTCCCTTGTCACCCTCCTGGAGTCCCGCGGCGTCCTGGAGCTGAAGAAGGCCAAGGAGGCCCGGCTGGCCAAGGTACCGCGGGGGACACGGGGGTGTCGGGGGGGCAGGATCCCGCGGTTCGGTGCTGAGCATCTCATCTCTCCCCCAGGTCTCTCTGAAGATGGAGGAGGCGGCGGTGGAGCACGCGCTGCAGGACGTGGTGCTGCTGGGCAGCATCCTGGCACAAGGGCTGCGTTAAACCCCCCACCGGGCCCCCCCGGCAGCCCCTTCCCTGGCTCCTTGGCGCTGCCCCAGGTGGGATTTCGGTGCATCCAGGCATCCAGGGTTTGGTTGGAGCAAGGAAAGGGCTCTCAGGGGCCTCAGCTGTTGTTTGTTGAGTCGTGCTCCGAGGCAATTTTATTGATATTGTTGTTAATAATATTATTATTATTATTATTATTAATTTTGTGTGGCCGGAGCTAAGAGGTGGGGGGCTGGCACCTTCCCCAGCCCCCTTGCAGCAGCGGCTGTGGACGGTGGGTGCCCCTGGCCCCCTCCCATCCCGGCACGTCTGATCCTGGGTCCTGATGTTGCTCCCAGCTTGTTCGGAGCCTTTGGGGCCCCCCCGAGCCCCCGGCTGCAGGAAGGGGGGGCCCGGTGGCGGCAGAGGGGGTGCAGGGTGCAGTGGGCTCCAGGCTGTGCCTGGCGGGGGGCAGCGGGGGTCCCCTCCATCTCCTGGCATTAATAAAGTTGTTCCGGTTCAGCACTGGCTCCTGTCTCTGCCCCCCCCATTCCCTCCCCACCCCAGGGCTGTGGGGTTCTGATCCTGTCCCCCCCAGCTCCTCTCATCCCCGGCTGTGGCCCCCCTCCCCGGCTCCTGGCTCGGGCTCCTGTGCTTGTGTTAAATAATAGACACTTTGACCTAATTTTGCAGCTTCCCTGGGTGGGGGGGCCCCATGCAGGCGGGAGGAGCAGAGAGGGACAGGGGCTCCATCCGTACCCTGTGTCTGGCTATTGTACCCCTTGGCCCCCCCCGGCATCCCACCCAGGACCCCCGGCTGTCCCCCCAGCAGCTCCCGGCCAGGGTGAGGGTGCCCGGCCCTGTTCTGGGACACTGTGCCAGGGGACACCTTGGGGACAGGGCAGGCCCTGGGTCCTTTCCCAGCAGTGGGGAAACTGAGGCAGGGGCAGGGCTGGGGGGGCTGGTGTCCCCCCCCAGGCCCCGAGCGTGGTTCAGCTGCTGGCGGCCGCGGGGCTATTTATAGCCGGCGCTGCCATGTGTCAGACGTGTGCAGTGGCACGGGGGGGGGACAGCGCGTTCAGCCCAGGCTGCGCCCGCTCTGCTCCACATCCCTGCCCTCCTGGGGGGGCCAAAGGGGGACCCTGTCCCCCCAGCGCGCCGTGGCGCTGAGCGGGGACCGCGGCCCTGCCACTTGTCACCAGGCTGAGCGGGGACTTGGTGTCCCCCAGCTGGGCTGGGGAGGGGCTGCCTGGGACCCCCGTGTCCCCCCTGCATCCAGCCCCGTGGCCGTGCCGCAGCCCCACGGCGTGGAGCCCGCGGTGCCGGTGGGCGGAAGGAAGCAGCTGGCAGCGTGTGTGACCGCAGTGACGCGGTGGTGACACCGGCGGCACCGCGGTGCCCCCGCTCCCCACGTCATCCCCCTGGCATCTCTGTCCCCTGTGCCCACCGTGGTGCTGGGCGAGGTGGCAGCGGCACAGGCAGGTGTGGGTACAGCATGGGGGGCACCCCGCACCCAGGCCTGGTCGTGCCGGGCATGCCCTGGCAAATCTGGAGGGTCCCTGGTCCCGGCACCGTCCCCAGGGTGGCCTGGCTGTGGGGATGGGGACAGTGGGGGACACGGGGTGGGAAGGTGGCTTCCCTCACCGCGCCAGCCTGCTGGGGTGCCCGCGGCCGCCCCGGCTCCGTTCTCTGCCGCAGTGGATGAAAAATCGATAGCGCAGACGGATTCAGCTGCTCGGGTGCCGGAGCTCCCGCCGGAGCCGTTTGTCACCGCTTGGCGAGGGGTCGGCAGCGCCGCGGTGGGAGCTCCACGGCTTGGGGACATCTCTGCCAGCCCCGGGACGCCCGGGGACACCCAGGCCGCCCAAGGACACCCAGGCCCTGCGCTGCGGCCGGGTCGGCAGCCGCGCGGGGGTGGCCGGGGGACTGACAGACGTGTCCCCCCACACCAGCACACGTGTGCCCACGTCCCCTTGCTCCGGCACACACGTGAGGTGCCCGCGGGGCTGGGCAGCGCCCGGCTGCACCGCGGGCAGCCCCCGGCGCGTCCGGCTGCGCGCCCGCCCGCACGTGCGCGGCGGGGGCCCCGTGTCCCCTCGGCGGTGTCCCCGGTGCCCCGGCTGTCTCCCTGTCCTCCCTTGCACTCTCCTTACATAAGCGGCCACGTGGCGGGCACGGTCCCCTCCCGCCGCGCCGTCACCGCCGGCACCCAGATTCCATCTGACAGCCCCGTTCCGCTCGGCTGCGCTCCTGCCGGGGGCCGGGGCCGGGGGCGCGGGGCAGGACCCCGCGCGACCCCGCTGTGCCAGCACCGGGCCTGGCGGGATGGGGACACCGGGGACACAGCCCTGTCCCGCCAGCACCTCCCATCCCCGCCGTCCTGCTGGACCTCGGCACCCCGACGCCGCGGCCCCGTGGCTGAGCGGGATGTGGCCGGCGGTGGGTGCAGCCCCACGGCGGGGTGGCGGGTGCGGGGTCCCCGGTGCCCACCCCGGTGGGCCGCGGAGGGGGCGGTGGGCTGGCGGCCGCACACATCTGGGAGTGATTTGGCACATTCCTCCGGGCTGAGCACATGCCGGCGGCTGGGCCTCGCCGCGGCCGGCAGCCCCGGCGTGCTGGGGAGGGGGCTGTGGGTGCCCAGGACTCGTTCTCAGGGGAAACTGAGGCTCAGAGCAGCCCCCCAACCTCCTTGGTGCGGATCCCGCGGGGCCTGACGCGCACCTGCGGGCCCTGGGGAGCGCGGGGGGCAGCGGGACCCCCACGGGGCACGTGCCGAGGCTGCCCAGGCTCCTCACACGTGTGTCTTCCCAGCACAGTGCTGCGGTTCTCCTTTTTCTTCCCTTTTTCACAGAAAAGTTGCTTTAACCCCTCACATGCCCACGGTGGGCAGCCTGGTGTGGTGTGAGGGACGAGGGGGTGCCGGGACTGCCACCTGTCCCTGGGGTGGGGGCAGCTGGTGGCGGCGAGGGCATCGTGGCTGCGGCAGCGCAGCTGATAGCTCGTGTCCCCGTCGCTGCCCGTGTCCCCGTCGCTGCCCGTGTCCCCGTCCCTGGGTCAGTGGCTCTGCCGGGGAGGGTAAGTGGCCAAGGAACCCCCGCTTGGGTACAGACACTGCACAGTTCACGGGGCCCATGGGTGGCCCCCAGCCCTGTCCCTCTGAGCCTGGGGGAGCCCAGGGAACCCCCATCCTGCCCCCCAGGGGCTGCTCAGAGCCCCACCCATCTGTGTCCCCCGTCGCATCCCAGTTACCCCCACACTGCCCAGGCCCTGGATGGTCCCAGTGGTGCTGCTGCACCCCAATATCCTATGGGCAACCCCCCCCGGCTCCGCGTGTTCCCTCGTGGCCCTGTCCCACCCCCAGAAGGGCCACCATATCCCAGGTGGGATATCCACCATACCCCCAGCCGGGACCCCTTTCCCCTGGGCACCCCGTGTGTGACCCCCTGAAGCTTGTGTAGGGGGGACACGGCCTCGGTGAGCATGTGTAGAGAACAGGAAAGTGGGGAAACAAGGCAGGGTGACCATGAGCCAGCGCTGGGCCCTTGTGGCCAGGAAGGCAAATGGGACCTGGGGGGGATTAGAAGGGGGTGGTCAGGAGGTCAGAGAGGTTCTCCTGCCCCTCTGCTCTGCCCTGGGGAGACCACATCTGGAATATTGTGTCCAGTTCTGGGCCCCTCAGCTCCAGAAGGACAGGGAACTGCTGGAGAGAGTCCAGCGCAGCCACGAAGATGCTGAAGGGAGTGGAGCATCTCCCGTGTGAGGAAAGGCTGAGGAGCTGGGGCTCTGAGCTGGAGGAGAGGAGACTGAGGGGTGACTCATTCAAGGGGATCAATATGGAAAGGGGGAGTGTCAGGAGGATGGAGCCAGGCTCTTCTGGGTGACAACCCGTGATAGGACAAGGGGCAATGGGTGCAAACTGGAACACAGGCGGTTCCACTTAAATACGAGAAGAAACTTCTTCATGGTGAGGGTGCCAGAGCCTGGCCCAGGCTGCCCAGGGAGGTCGTGGAGTCTCCTTCTCTGCAGACATTCCAACCCGCCTGGACACCTTCCTGTGTAACCTCATCTGGGTGTTCCTGCTCCGCCGGGGGGATTGGGCTGGATGAGCTTTCGAGCTCCCTTCCAGTCCCTGACGTTCTGTGACTCTGTGAGGCTGCGGTTGCGCGGCCCCTTTAAGAGCCCCCCCCCCCCGCCTTGCTCCGCGCGGCGCGCGCACCCACTTTCTCCCCTTCCGCCTTCTGGAGACTTCAAAGGGTTACAATGGAGCGCCGGCCCCGCCCACGCCCCGCCCCGCCAGCCAATGGGGCGCCGCCTACGCGGCGCCCCATTGGCTGGCGGGGCGGGGCGGGGGCGGGGCCGGCGGGAGGGGCGGGGCCTCGCTCGCCGCCCTCCCCGCCCTCCGCCGCCGCCGCCGCCGTCGCCGCCCGGCCCGGCCCAGCCCCGGGTAAAGTTTCCCCGCGAGCACATGACTCGCAATGGCCGCGGCCGCCGCTCGTTAAGCTCCCCCCCGGTTCTCCCCGCCTTACACCGCCTCGCTCCCCGTGGCTTCTCCGCCGCCATGCAACCACCACCGGGAGCTTCCCCGGTTTAAGGATCTCGGTGCGGAGCTCCCGTGATCAGGTAACGAGTGGGCCCCCCGTTGGTGGGGTGGGGGGGACGGCTCTTGGTGTGGCTCCGGTGCCGCCGCCCCGGTGCCTGGGGTTGGGAGCCGCTGCGGCGGGACCCAGCGCGTTGTGCCGGTGGGCGGGCGGGGGGGGCGGGCGGCGGTCGCCGCGTTCGCGGGGGTGCTGGGACCGGGGGAGGGTGGTCGGTGCCGTCCAGCCGTGTTCCCGGGACTACCCCACCCCCGGTTGGTCGGGGTGTCCCCGCCCCGGGAGGGGATACTGGGGGTCCTGCCCTGGTAGAGGCGTCTCAGGGGTCCCAGGGCTGTGGGTCCCCCCCCCCGGGAGGCGGCGCTGGGGATCCCCCTCCGGTAACCGGGGAATCCCGGAGATCCCCCTCGCTCCGTCTCGGTGGTGGGCTTCCTGCGGGGGGGCGAGGGCCCCCGCCCGCCTGAGGCTGCCGTGAGCCCCGGAGGGGCAGCGTTGCCCCCCACCCCCGTTCCAGATCGCGGCTTTCCCCCCGCCTCCTCCCGCCCCGGCCTTGGCGGAGCGGGGCCCCCCCGGTTACCGGTGCTGGGGGTCCCCTCTCCCGACACCGGCTGACCGTGCGCTCCCGAGCGGCAGCGCGGCCCCCCACCCCGGTGAGGGCTCGGGGCACCCCCGGCGCGGGGGCTGCGGTTCCACATCGCCCCGGGGGGGCCGCGGCACCGCCACGGAGCGCAGCGCTGGGGGTGCCCCCCCGGGAGAGCCGGGGCCCCCCCCTCCCCGGGCCGCCGGTGCGCTCAGCCACGTTCCCCCCGCTCCCCGGCGGGGGCGGGCATGGGGGGGGCCGGGGCCGCTTCCCCTTTTCGGGGTGCGGGGGGGCCGGGGCGCAGCCGGCGGGCGAGCGGGGCCGGGGGCGGCGGGGGCCGGGGTCCGGGGGGCGGGAGCGGCGTCTGCGGCGTTTCCTGGCCGGCGGGCGGAGGAAGCCATCGCTCTCCGCGGCTGACAGGGCGCTGGCGCGGCGGCGGGGCCGGGGGGGCCGGGCGAGGGGCGCCGGCCGCCACCTCCCCCGCCGCAGCAGATGCCCGGGGACGGCGGAGCCGCCGCGGTCCCCCGGCAGGCGGGGTGAGGCGGGGGGGGCTGCCCCACCGGGCGCTTCCCGGGCTGCAGCACCCTGGGTGGGGGGGGCCGGGCAGCAGCTCCCCAGGCTGGGAGGGGGGTCGTGGCGCAGAGCCCCTGCCCACCAGAGCCGCGGTGGCCCCTAAATCTGTGCCTCTGACCTTTGACCTCGTTGTGCGGTGGGGGCCATCCCGCAGCACAGCGGGGGACGCGGGGGCTGCCCCGCGGTGACCGCAGCGCTCCCCACCACGGGGGTGGCCGTCCCGCTTGGGGGTGCTGGGCAAGCGCCCGCCGGTCGCTCGGGGCGCAGCGCCCTGACCGTCGGCCTCCGCGCTGGGATTAGCGGGTGACGACTCGGTGGCTTAGCGGCCCCGCGGCCGCCACTCCCGGGCCATATGTCACCCGTGGGCCTCGCGCCCTGCCCTTGGGGGTAACCTTGCTGTGGCGCAGGGACACGCACGGCACCACGAGTGCTTGCACCGTGATGCCGGTGGGTCCCTGGCTCTTCATGTGCTGCTGCGCTTGTGCCCTCGGTGATGCCAGCGGGCACCGGGGAGGAGGGCAGGGCCTGCACCCCATCCCGTGCTGCCGGCGGGTGCCATATCCCAGCCGGGATGCCCGGCTTTGCTCGGCTGTCCTTGCACACCTGCCGTGTCCCCAGCGCTCGGTCTCCGTGCCGGCAGCGGCGTCACGGCTGCGGAGCCTGGGGAGGGCCCCGTGCCGCCGCCTGCCCTGCGGCGCTGGGATTCACCAGCTCCACGGCTCCGGCTCTATTTATAACCAGGAGGCTCTGGCGTGTCGACGTGCCACACTCGGCTGCGCCGGCCGTGGGCAGAGTGTGCCCTGGGCCGCCCACCTTGGGAACAGCCCCGCACCGGTGCCAGCGCTGCCAGCCTGGGCTCTGGGGTCCCCTGACCCTTTTTGGGGTGCTGCTGTGGAGCTTCGGGGGGGCCCTCAGCTGGCAGAGCTATGGGGCCCTCGCAGCGCATGCCCAGGGACCCCAAGCACCCACATGCGCCCCACACCATGGGGTACCCCTGTGCCAGGGTCCCCCGTGGCAGTGCCAGCTCGGGGCGGGGGGGGATGGGCTGCGGTGCTGGCAGGCGCGGGGGGGGCTGCGATCATATCTGCGGTGACACATGTGCTGATTACGGAAAATGGGTTAATCTCCCTGCGGCTGGAGGCGGCTTAGCGGGGGGTGGCTCGTGGCAGGGCCCGGCGAGGGGCCGCGTGCGCCCGCCTCGGCCTCCGCTGTTCCCGGCTGCGCCACAGCTGCGAGGCCGTGGCGGGGGGACATGGCACTGCCGCGCATCTGCACGCCCTCCTGCAGCGCCTGCAGCCAAGGGTGGTTTGGCTCCCCCAGGTACGGCAGATCCCAGCCTGGCCTGATCCCGGCTCCCGGGAGCCTGCCCAAGCCGAGGGCATGGTGCCACCAAATCCCGGTGTCCGGAGGTGTCGCGCGGCCGCCTGCCCGCCGGGTCCACCCACGCCAGCCGCGGGCGCCGTGTCCCGAGCGGCCCCGTGCCGCGGCCGGCGGCGCAGCCAGCTGCACTTGTCTGCCGGCTGTCGCCGAGCCAGAAAGGGCTGTCTGGGGCCGCGCTGTTCCCGGCACGCCGTTCCCAGGGCGCCGGCTGCGCGCCGCATCCAGGGCTAAAAACAACCGGGGGCTGCCGCGAGCGGCTGCTGTGCTGCTTCCCGGGAGTCTGGGGAGAACTGGGACAGGGCACTGCGAGACCACGATCCCACCCCGAAGCAGCACCCTGGGCTCGTCCCGAGGGCCAGGGCTGCACTGTGGGGTGGGAGCCGGGCTGGTCCCCCTCTCCATGGGCAGGCAGTGCCGGGGCGTTGTCCCCACGGTGCTGCGGGACCGTCCTGCAGTGCAGGGCTGGTCTGGGCACCGCTGGGGATTTGCGGCTGAGCCGGGCTGGCAGGCTCCTTCCAGGATCCAGTGAGCCGGCACCCGCGGGGCCAGGCAGCGCTGGTGCCGGTGGCAGCATGGCACAGCCGTGCCCGTCCTGGGGGCCATGGCGGGGGCCGGGGCACCTGTTCCCGCAGAAGAATGGCGCGTCTGGCGGCGGGTGCGGGAGGTGTAACCGGAGCGGCGCGTTCCCCGCGTAACTGGAGCTGGCCTGGCCGCGACAGGTGGAATTTCAGTTTGTGGCTCCCACCCGGCAGAGGGACGTGGGGGTGCTGGAGCAGGGACCCACGCCACGGGGCTGGCAGTCACTCCCTGGGGTGTCTGTGTGCCCCGCAGAGTGGGGCAGCCGGCACAGACACCATCCCCACCAGCAAGGCCGCTGTCCTGTGTGGGGTCCCTGGCCCTGTGTCTGTGCTGGTGGAAGCCGGGGTGGCCTGGCATGGGTCGCTGGCGCTGCCCAGGGACCTGTGCTGGGGCTGAGCAAGCCCCTGGGTGCACTTGCTGGCTCTTGGGAGTAGCTTGCGAGTCTTGGGGTCCACACCGAGCCCCAGATCCCCTTGAACGGGGGCTGTGGGCAGCCTCAGCTCTGGCACACACCGCGTGTGCCGCCGGCTCCGGCCCTGCCGCCGGGCTGGGCCATGATTCACGCCTGCCTGGGGACGTGAGAAACGTGACGGTGACTCACGGCCGGGATGCTTCGGGGATACGGGGAGGAGAGGGGGGGGTCTCGCTTAGCAGCCCTGACGGGGGGCACCTCGTGCCCCCGGTGTGACGCTGGCTCAGCCGGGGGTGCCGGGGTGGCCGGGTTCTCGGCCTCGCGTGTGAGGCCGCCCCAGGCTGGGTGCTGACAGCAGCGAGGAAACCGCAGGCTGCGACCGCACCGCGGCTCCGCGGGCGCTTCCTGCCCTGCCCGGGAGGCTGCCAGCCGAGCGGGGCCACCCTGCTCCCCCGGCTGGGGACACAGCACCCCCTCCCTCTGCCCGTGGGCCGCGGGGACGGCTGGGCGCCAGGGGTGTCCCTGGGACCTGTCCCGCTGAGGATGGGGGACATGGGGTGGCAGCCGCTCCTGCCAGATTTGGGGAGCAGAGTGGGCTGGCAGGAGGCTGGGGTGGTGGGGTCTGGGGTGGTGGTGGCGCCAGGGCAGGGGATTGGGGTGACAGGGTCTGGGGTGGCAGGGGAGCATGGTGATGGGGTTCAGGGTGGCAGTGGCACCAGGGCAGGGGATTGCGGTGGCAGGGTCTGGGGTGGCAGGGGAGCACAGTGGCAGGGTCTGGGGTGGCAGGGGACCGTGGCAGCGGGGCCGGGGCTGAACTGAAACCTGTGCCCCCCAGGAATCGAGAGTGGCGAGGGGAAGCTGCGGCCGGGAGCGCGGTGCCCGCAGGCATGACAGGAAGGGCTCGGTCACTCCTCACCGCCCCGCCAGGCACCCCCGAGCAGCCCCGGCCCTGCTTGTCCCCGCGGTGCCAAGGGGGGAACAGGGCGGTGCCCCCGCTCACCGGCGTGTCACATCCGGGCGCTGGCGCTGCCATCGCCGTGTACCCTGGCAGGAAGCGCGGCCGCGTTTGGTGGTGTGACGTGGGCACTGGGGGTGCTGCCAGCCCCGGGGGGTTCAGGGTGCCCGTGGGGTGGTTCGGGGGGGTGCTGCCTGTCCCTTTCGGTGGGCAGGGCTGGTAGCGGTCGCTGGGGAGGTGGGTGTCGCGGTGCTGCCGTCCCGGTGCGATCCCTGTCACTCTGCGGTTGGTGTTGGCCCTGCCAGGCGCAGGGGAGCGGGATGCGGTCTGTGGTCATGGCTGGGGGCTGCGTTTTCAGAAGGGGTCTCTTGGGGGTGTTGTGTCCACGCTGCCTGGCCTGAGCGCGTGGGGTGGGCTTTGTACCCCGGTTTGGGGTGGCGGGTGGCTCGGGCGGCCGTGGTCCCCCCAGCCGCGCTGCCACCAGCCCTGGGAATGGCTCCAGTCTGTGCGTCCAACCGTCCATCCGTCCGCTCCCCGGGGCCGCCCCCGGCTTGGGCGGGAGGTTCCTCGTGGCTGGGATTTGGCGCGGGCCCCACGGCCGTGTGTTCCACGGGGCTGGAGCCAGGCGCTGGATTCCAGGAAGCTCCGGGCCCCGTCCAGCTCCTGCCGGGGACTGGAGGAAAAGGCGTCGGGGAGGGCGAGCGCAGGCCCCTGGCCCCACGCTGGGGTGCTGTGGGAGCAGGGCTCGACCAGGCTGCCCAGGACCCGCATTTGGGACACTCAGGACCCCCCGGCTGGGGAGCAGCTGTGTGCAGGGGGCTGTGCTGGCACGGGGGGCCCATGGGGGCTCTTAGGGGTGCAGATCCTTCTGCCCATGGGGATGCACAGGAGGGGGGCCGGCCAGGCTCCCCGACCCTCTTGGCCACTGCTGGTTCTGTGGGGACATTGGGAAGGTGCCGGGGGGGGCAGCAGCCACCCGCTGGGGACAGGGTGTGTGGTGGCCGTGCTGGCCTTGCTTGGTCCCGGGGCAGGGGGGGCAAGAGGGGGTTTGAGTAATTGGGCCCCGGCATGGCTGGCGCGGTGCCCGGTGAGCACTTGGCACCGGCAAACATAAACGGTTCCTCCCGCGCCACCCTCCCCGCTGCACCCCCCCTCGGCCGGCACGGCTCGGGGGCCATGGTGTAGCTGGGGGGCCGTGGGCAGCACCGGGGGACCAGGGACCCTGTGACATCGTGTGGGGACCCCAAGCAAGGGCTGTCCCCTCCCTGGGGCTGAGCTGTGGCCCCTGTGCCCACACGGATGCTGACCCAGCAGCCGGCACCATGCCCCAGCGGTGCCCGTGGGAATCCGGCACACGCTGCAGTGCTTGGCAGGGCACCCCGTGACCCACCCCCAGCCACCCTTGGGTGCCCGGCTGGACCGTGGGTCTCCCTATGGGCGCTCCAGCGGGTCCCCACGGGTGGGGGGCAGCGCCGGGGCTGTGGGTGCCGGTGTGAGCTGGGAGGATGGGGGTCCTGCCTCCAGTGGGTGCACCCAGCTGTGTGCTGGGGGGGGCAGGCAGGGCCGTGCCCATCCCGGCCCCTCCCCAGTGCCTCGCCGGGCGGCCCAGCCTTGTTCCTCTGGATCCTTTTCCGCCTCCGCGGGGCCGGGAGCCAGCACTCTCGGCAAATAAACAGCCCCCGCCGGGCCCCGCGCCAGCGCTTAAATAAACAGCCAGCCTGGGATTGTGAAAGCCTCGTGCCCCCCTTCCCACCGCTGCCCCCCGCCCTGGCTTGGGCCGTGGGGTCCGTGCCCCGCCGGGCTGGCGTGGGAGCTGCCGGCACGGTCCGGCACATGGCACGGCGCGGGGGCTGCGCCGCAATGGGCAGAGCCCGAACCTGTGCCAGGCTGAGCCCCCGGGTGCTGGTCCGGGGGGGGTTGAGCCCCCTCCTGCCCTGGGCCGGGCGGCCGAGCCCCCTCCAGCTCGGTGCAGGTGTGGGAGGAGCGAAGCTGGTGGGGCAGCGCGGCCGTGACGGCAGAGCCGGGCTGGAGCGGAGCCACTGTCCTCAGGGGACCTCAGCGTGCCTGTCCCCTCCCTGGCTGCCTCGCAGTCCCCTGGGCTGGGGCAGAGGTTGCTGCCCCCCCCGGGACACCCTGTGCGCCCCTGCTCCCAAGCTGGGCTTGGGGAGCAGGTTTAGGGCCATCGTGTGGCTCCTGGCCCAAGGGGGTGTCCTGTGGGGCTGCAGTGTCCCCACGCTGTCCCCTTGTCCCCTGCCCACTAAGCCGGGATTAGTGACCTGCGCCTGCCGGCCCCGCTGGCCGTGGTGTTGTTAATCTGGGGGATTGTCGTGAACCTGGTTGGGAGCGCTGGGCCCGGCTGGCTGCGCCCTCCTGGGGCTGGGAGGGGATGCAGCCCCTGGCGGGGGGGTCTGGGGAAACTGAGGCACGGGTGGTAGATGCCACATCAGGGTGGGGACCGGGTGTCCCAGCCTCAATGCTAACCACGCTCTCTGCTCCCCCCCGCAGTGTCACAGGACCCAGTGCCACCAGCGAGGACAGCCGCTGGGCAGCGGGTCACCTGGGGTGCCCCATGCTCTGCTCGGCCCCCGCACCCCACGCCTGAGACCCCCCCCTGCACCAGAGACCCCCGCCATGGCCAGCAACAGCAGCTCCTGCCCCACGCCCGGAGGGGGGCACCTCAACGGTTACCCCGTGTCCCCCTACGCCTTCTTCTTCCCCCACATGCTGGGGGGGCTCTCGCCGCCCAGCACACTGGCCGGCATCCAGCACCAGCTGCCCGTCAGCGGATACAGCACCCCCTCGCCTGCCAGTGAGTACCGCGGCCCCGCGGCGGGGTGGGTGGGACCCCCAAGCGCCAGGGGTGTGTGTGGGGTCTGTAACCAGCGCCGGGGCAGTGGCACTAGCCGCTGTGTCCCTTGCCCACGGGGAGCTGTGTTTGGGGGGTACCGGCTCTTTGCCTGGTGGGAAGCAGGCGCTGAGCATGTACTCCTGTGTGTTTGTGTTGCTGCTGGGGAAACTGAGGCATAGAGCGGGCAGTAGCGCCCGACGGGGTGTGTGCGAGTTAATTGCTGCTGCGTCCGCCTTCGTTAATGGCTGTGTTTAAACCCCGGCTGTTAACGGCCCAGCTGGCCCTGCTTAGGGGCCGCTGCTTGTCACCGTCCCCGGCACCCACCGTGGCTGTGCCTAGGGGCTTGGCGGTGGCGGGGGACCGGGGAGGCCGATGCGGTGCTGCGTCCCCGCGGCGGCTCTTTGTTCGCCGTCGGCGCGGGGGCCGCGCGTGGGGGAGGCGATGAAGGCAATCATCGCGTCTGCTCCTGATTCAATTTCCCCCTGACAGGGTCGTCCATCACGGCCCCAGTAATCACCACCCCACCGCGCCGGCAGCTGGGAGCCGCGGGAGGTGGGCTCCCGGCCGCGGTCCTCTCTGCACCGCGACCCCAGCGTGCCTCAGTTTCCCCACACCCTTGCCGGGTGGCAGCTGCCAGACCCCTGCCCGTCCCCAGCGCCGCTGCGGATGGCCGCCTTTGCCTGTTCTCGCGCCGCGCCGGTGTGGGTGCCCCGCGGCACCCGCTGTCGGGGAGGCCCCCGTGGGTTGGGGTGTGGCGGGGGGCCCCCCCCGGCTCCTCCCTGGCCCCAGGGGACCGTGCAGGCCCAGGCAGGGCCAGCCCCGGGCGCTGTCCCCCGCCGGAACCACCCTGGCGGCGGTGGGACCCAGTGGGACCAGTTGAGCGACTGGGTGGCGGCGGGTGGGGCCTCTCCCCCGCGCCGGCTCTGGGGCCGTTCCCGCCGCACGGCGTGTTGGGAACGGGCTGGGGGGGCCCTGTCCTACCCCCCGGCTTCCCTGACACTGGGGATGGTGCCGGTGGTGACTGGGTGAACTGTGCCTCAGTTTCCCCTTGGCCTTCTCCAGTGGGGGGCCCAGGGATGCCAGGGGGGATGCAGGGAGAACTGGGACTGGGGGGGGCCCTGGAGGGGCCCGGTGCAGCCACCCCCTCCCTGCACATGTCCGTCCCTGCCGCCGGCCCACCCTTGCCAGATGTGCTGCAGCTGCGTGGCCCCAGGGCTGATCCGGTTTGGCCCTCCTGGGGGTGCAGATTCCCCGCCTGGGGTTCGGCTGGGTGCCCCACCGGCGCCGCGGCTGTTGGCCCGGGGACGTGGTGGCGTTGGAGCTGCGGAGAAGCCACTGGTGCCGCATCCAGCCCCCCCGGGGTGCTGTGTGCTTTGCCCCCGGCGCGGGGAAACGTGGCCTTCGTGGCACGAATCAAGAGCGCCCAGCAAAGGGGAAGCGAGCAGAGACATCGGGGACAGCCCTGGGGACCCCCTGGCACCGTCCCCCCCCAGCACAGCCCCCCCACAAGTGAGGTGGCTTCCCCTGGGCCCCTTTGTGGGGCATCCCTGGGTGGGCTGGGGGGGGTGGCGGGGGGCACCCAGGGTGAGCGTGGGGCCTCCGCATGCTCAGCGCTGCGTGTGAGCACGTGTGCGCTTGCATGGTGGGTGTGCACACGCGTGTGCGCTGCAGGGGTGGGATGGCGGGGTGTGCACAGGCGTGTGCGCTGCAGGGGTGGGATGGTGGGGTGTGCACACGCGTGTGCGCTGCAGGGGTGGGATGGGGGGTGTGCATACGCGTGTGTGCGCTGGGGCTGCAGGGGGGGGGTCCGTGTGCGTACTAAGTGTGCGCAGGGCCGAGCGCCTGTGCGAGGGGGTGTGTGTGTGCCTGTGGCGCGAGGCCGCCCGTGTCCCCGTGCCAGGTGTGTGCACGCGTGTCAGTGCGTGTGCCCTCGTCCCCATCCCTAAGGACTCCACTGTGGCCCGGCTGTCCTCATGGAGGGTCTCGGGGGGGCCATGAGGGATTCCTGCCCATTGCACCCACCCCCCGCCCGGGCTCTCCTTTCGCCCTGGTTCCCAGGCTGCTGGAAATGGGACCCCGGCTCGGCCCCCTCCCCCAGCAGCCAGGGCCCCCCCCGTGGCCCCGCTCTTGGCTGCTGGGCCGGGGGGCCCCGCGGCCGGGCCCAGCCTGTCACCCAACCCGCTGGCTCTGGTTTCCTCTGCGCCGCAGCCGCTCCCCCGCAGCGCCCCGTAATTAATTAATTTTTAAAAATTAATGAGCAAAACGTGCTCCCTGCAGGCTGGGGGCCTCAGGCGGGGTAGGGGGGGGGGGGGCGCTGCAGCGGGGCTGGGGGGCCCCGCTTGGGGCAGGGGATGGGGAGCTCCTGTGGGGTGCAGTGCTGGGGACCCCCCCATCCCCGCCTGGGGAAGATTGATGAGACCGGGCTGGGTGCTTGGCCCCCGCGCCTGGGAAAGCCCATTACGGCGGAGGTTTTCTATCACTGTCACGGGGACCGGGGGGAGCTGCCTGCGCCGGCCGGGAATTCGCCGCTGCGCTCAAAAGCCGCTGAAGGGGATAAATGGGGTCTTTTGAAGTGGGCGGGCGGGAGGGGGGCTGCGGGGGCCCCGAGGTGCCAGTGTGGGGATGGGGGGAAGGGGCCGGGGCTGGGCACCCTGTACCCCAGGCTGGGATGCGTGGGTTTGTGTGGGGGTCCCTGCCCACGTCCCGTTGTCTGCTGGGGCTGTGACCCTGCGCTCCCCAAGCTGACTCTGGGGGCAAGAGGGTCCCCAATGGCGTCCCCGTGGGCTTTGGGGCTGGGTTGCCATTGTGGTCATGGAGGGTATCTTGTCCTCCCCAGAGTATCGGCCACCCCATGAGTTGGGCCGGGAGATGCTGCCAAGGTGGGGGGCCCATTCTGGTGTCCCCAGGCTGGTGACGGGCTGTAGCGGTGGGACGGGGCACGTGGCGGGGCGTCCCCGTCCCCCCTCTCCCCGCAGGGCTGCGTGCGGGGCGCTCCCCTCGCCCAGTTCCTCTTGGCTTCTGCACTAAGACTTCGGGATTTTTAATCTCTGTTTCTTCCTGTTGCCGCCGTCGCGGGATGGGAAGCGCTGGCCGGCGGGACGGCCGCGGGCGTGCGTGCAATGCATGGCCGTGCCGCAGCCAAGCCGCGCGGTGCCACCGGCCCGCGTCCCCTCCGCCGTCCCCTCCGTCGCAGCCACATTCTTTCCAGCGCTGGTAAATGAGTCAAAGCAGACATTTGTCATGTTCGCTGCAGGAAGTTGGAGGAGCGCTGGGCTTTTGTTCAGAAACCTGCTGGCTAAGCAAAGCCTTTGACTTTCTATTATTATTTAAACAGGCGCTGCTGATCTGCTCTGTGCAGACACACACGCACACACATACACACACACACATGCCTCCCGGCCTTTTTCTTATTCTTTTCTGTTTTTCTCCCCTCTCCCCCCATCTCTTTGGGGAGGCAGATTGGAAATAAAAGTCAGGGCAGCCTTGGCTGCTCACTTAGGGCTGGGGGGGGGTTGCCAGCATGTGCAGGGCCGGTGCCGCCAGGAGGGTGCCCTCACGACATTGGGGTGCGTGTGCGTTCTGCCATGCGTGTGCGTTCTGCCATGCGTGCACACGCGCACAGCTGCTCGGGCACGCTCCCTGCTTGCCGCATGTGGCCGTGCAAGGTGGGCGTGCACAGCAGCACCCGCATCGTCCCATCGAGGTCTGGCCGCACGCGCGTGTGCTCGGACTCGGGTGGGTGTTCGGATGGACCCCGCAGCGTCCTGGGGTCTCCCTCGGTGGCCCCCCCAGGGTGGCAGAGGCTGCGTGCCAGGGCTGGGGCCCGCGGGGTGGCTGTGCCGGCGGTGCCGAGCTGCAGGAAGAGAGGGTGGGTGGGTGAGACTGTGTGGCAGGGAGGTTACCGGCGCGTCGGGGGAAGTGGCACCATTGGGGCTGCCAGTACCCGTCCTGCCAGCCCGGCCCTGTGGCCGCTGTCCCTGCTGGGGTGTGGGCAGCGGCGCCGGGCCGGCTGTGCCGTGTGGGATGAGGCCGTTCCGTGTGGGCAGCCCTGGGCTTGGGGGTGTCACCTCCCGTGGAGACCTGCGTGCATGGGCAGGGGAGGGGCGTGCGGCACATGGGCCACACGCAAACACACGTATGTGCAGTGGGGGTGTGCGCACACACGGGTACAATGGGGACACGCACACATGCTAACGTGTACATGTGTGTGGCTTCTGTGCCTGATGGGGGACACGATGTCACACACATGTACGTGTGTGCAGAAGGAATGCATACACATTATGTGCAGAAGGAATGCACACGTGTCTGTGTTTGCGGAAGGAATGCACACACACGTGTCCGTGTTTGCAGAAGGAATGCACACACATTATGTACAGAAGGGATGCACACATGTGTCCGTGTTTGCGGAAGGAATGCACGCGCATGTACATGCACACAGGCTGTCCCATGCACTGCAGGAATTTGCACACATACACACATGGACCCCCCCGTGCAATGGCGCAGCAGGAACACGCGTGGGCCCATCTGCAGCGGGGGACGCAAACAAGCGCGTACCTCGTCGTGCAGCGGGAACACGCGTGCACACGCGTGCACACGCATGCACACATATGTGCCCACACGAACACACAGGCCCCTCGGGGGGGGCGGCCGGGGGTCAGGGCGAGGTGAGCCCTTCCCCACCGGGTTCACCAGCAGTTCACCCGCATCCCATTAAGCAAATGAGCCGCGGCCGCCGGTGGGCCCCGGGCAGCCCCCGGCCCCGCGCGGCCGTGTCCGGTGCCGGCCGTCCCGGGGAGGAGGAGGAGGAGGCGGCGGCCGGGGCGGCCCCGCGGCGCGGAGCGGGTTAAGGCTGTGGGGAGGCGGCTGGTGTCGGGAGGGACCGGGGCTGCCGGAGCCGCAGAGCCGGCGGGGCTGCGCCTTCCTCCGCTCCCCCTCCTCCTCCTCCTCCTCCTCCTCCCGCCGCCGCCTGCCCGGGCGCGGAGCGGAGCGGCGGGGCCCCGCTCCCCGGCCATGGCAGCGCGGCCCGGGGCGCCCCGGGGGCCCGGCTGCCGCGGGGGGGGCCGCTGACCTCCCGGGGCCGCCCCCGCCGCCGGACCGGGGGAGCCGCCCCCGGCGGCCCCGGGCCATGTACGAGGGTGCGGCGGTGGCGGGGCTGCCCCCCGGCCCCTTCCTGCGGATGGATTTCTACGGGCCGGGCCGGGGCTGTTTGCTGCCGGAGCGCGGCCCCCCCGCGCCCCGCGGGGCCCCCCGCCGCCCCCCGCCCTGGAGCAGCTCCGGCCGCTGTAGGTACCTGCGTCCCGGGGGCGGCCGGGCCCCTCGCCGCCGCCTCGGGCCGGTGCTGGAGCCCGCCCGGGGGGGAAGAGCAGCCCCGAGCGGGGGGGATTGCGGGGGTGGGCGCGGGGTGATGGGTGCTGGGGGCTCGGCCATGGGGCGGGGGCGCTGAGCTGGGTGCTGAGCCCAGGGGGGTGCTGGGCTCAGCCTCCCCGGCCCAGTGCCCTCCATCTCTGGGCCGAGCTCTGCGCAGATGCCGCCGGCTCGGCCATAAACAACCCTTGTCCTATTTCGGTGAGATCTGGGACGGCCGGGACCGGGGCTGAGCCCGGTGAAGGGGGGGCCGGGGCGCCCCTCGCACCCCCTTCTCCCGAGTGGGCTCCCCCGGCAATGTCGCTCCCTCCTGCTAAGGGCTCCGACAAAATCCAATTAACGGCAGAGCCGCTGCGCCTGCTGCTGCTGCAGGGCCGAGGCGGGGGAGCACCAGCGGGGGCCCTGCTGGGGATCGGGGTGTCCCCTTGGGCCGGGGTGTCCTGGGTGCTGATGTGGGACCCGGCTGGTCCCGCTCCCGCTGGCAGATCCTGCGCGGTGTCCCTGCGGGGCCACAGCCTGGTGTCCCCCACGGGTCCCCCACCGTCCTTGGGGACAGGCAGCCCCGTGCTCTGTGCAGACGGGGGGCACGTACGGGCAGCTCCGTGCCGTGGTGGGAACAGGCAGGGGCATGGGCAGCGCACCGGGGGGCTGCCACCCCATGGGGGACACGGGGTCCTGCTGTGCTTTGTGCCCACCCTGTGGGGCTGGGTGGGCTGCAGGGGGTCCCGTGCCCCCGCAGCGGGCGGCCGGCTGGCTGGCCTGGCGCCCAGTGGCCAGGGGCAGCGATAACGGCCTGGGGAAAGTCCTGCCGGGCTTGGTAGGACTTTCACCCCGATAAGGGCTGTGGGGGCTGCCTTGTCCCTGGGGGGGTCAGTGGGTCCCTCTCCCTGCTGCTGGTTCCCCCATCCCGGCGCGGTGCCCGGTGCTGCTCGGGGGGTGTGTGGCCGTGGCCGCTGCGGTCTCGCTCC
Organism: Caloenas nicobarica; assembly: GCF_036013445.1. Lineage (NCBI taxonomy): Eukaryota > Metazoa > Chordata > Aves > Columbiformes > Columbidae > Caloenas > Caloenas nicobarica. The sequence continues at coordinate 4,504,667 of NC_088268.1, read as the reverse complement.
CCCCATTGTCTCGGGGCCGCTCGACCTTTCCGCTGGCATCGGGCGCGAGCGCGGCGCGAGGGGCCTTTGTCTGCAGCTGGGGACGGCGCGGGGCTGCCGGGGGGCCTCCCGCCGCCTCTGTGAGGGGGGTGCTGCCTTCAGAACCCCCCAGCAGGCAGCATGCAGGCAGGGGCTGTGCTGGTGGGTTTCGCACCGTCCCCTTAGCACAGGGCTCCCCTGGATCCCATTTGGGCCGTGCTGTGCTGAGCAGGGTGGCCGGGGGCCATTGTCCCCCCTGTACCCCGTGTCTTGCGAGAGAGGGGGGGCTGCCTATCCAGAACCCCTTCCCCGAGCGCTGCAGCTGGCTGGGCAGCTCTGGGTGGACGCGCGACCCCCGGTGCTGCGCGGGGCCCCTTCCCAGGCCAGGGCATCTCCAGGCTCTGGTCACTGTGACCGTGACTCGGTGGACACGTGAGCAGCGGGTGCTGGCGGGGATCCCTGGCAGGGTGCCCCACTCCCTACGTCACACCGAGGTGCCGTGTCTCCCCAGCCCAGGGTGCCAGCCTGCGGTGCTGCTGGTGGCAAAGGTGCCGTGCCTCAGTTTCCCCAGAGACGGCTGTGGCTGCGGCTTGGCTGTGCCCGGTGGGGCTGGCCGTGGGGTGCTGGCTGCTGGCCCGGCGCTGGCGCTGCCAAGCCCGCCGGGACGCCGTCTCGCTGGCGCGGGGGCAGAGCCACTCCCCAGGGCCTGGGGCTGCCGCCACGCCGCAGCTGGGGAAACCGAGGCACGAGGTGGTTCCCAATGGCTTGCAGGAGCCCACCGAGGCCGCGGGTACCCTGTGGCTGTGTGGGTCCACGTGCTGCCGGTGGTTTTGTGGGGTGCTGTGGGGGTCTCAGGGCGTACGATGGCTTGTGTGTGTACACGCGGTGGCCCCACCGTCCCCTCACGTTAGCCGCGCTCTGTCACCACAGTGGCACGTACCAGCACAGTGCTGTGGCACGGGGTGGGTCAGGGTGGTGGAGACCCCGGGTGCTGGCAGGGGACAGGACCCCCGGATCCACCGGGCAGGGTGCCCCATGGGGACCAGCGGCATGTGGGCATGGCCGGGCACCCCATGGCTCTGGGCTCCCGGCCCCATTGCTCCCAGGACCTCCTTTCCATGCAGGTTCCGCGGAGATGCAGGAATTTGGGGCATGTGGGATCCTCACCCACAGGAAAGCCCTGGGCGGGTGCCCACCCTCCGTGGGGCTGTCCCGCCCAGCGTGGCACCCCGTGCTGCCCCGCCGTGTCCCCTTCCTTGTCCCCTGCTTGCGTCCTGTCCCCAGCTCTGGCCAGGGAGCGAAGGCCGGTTGGTGGTGGGGGTGGCGGCAGCCCGGACTCCTGGGTCCCCCCCGCACTTGGTACACGGTGGGGCCCCGCGGGCGCTTTCCCACGCCGGGGCGGGTTTTTGGGTGTTGGGGTGCCCCGGGGTCCCTTGGCGCGGGCAGGAAGCGGCCGGCGGGGCCGCGGGCGGGGGCGGCGCGTTGGCCCGGGGATGCTGGCGGATGCTGGCGGAGCCGCAGCATCTGGTTTGCAGCTGGGGCTCCTCGGAACAGGGGGACACACACACACACGCCTGGGCCCCTCCTGTTCCAGGAGGAGATGGGGCTGGGGGAGGGGAGGGAGCCCGGACGCCTGGGTCCCTGGTGTCCCCAGCTGGCCCCTCAAGCACCCAGCCCCATAGGAGCGGGGTGGGGGGATTGCACCCATGGTGTGTGCTCAGCACCTTTGGGTGCTGCTCTGCACCCTCTCCTTGCCCTGACGCCACAGTGAGGGGCTCCGGGGGGGCTGGCTGTGCCGTCCCCGCCGGTGGCACCGCGGTCCCTTGGCAGTGGCTGCGGTGGCGGGGGATTCCCGTGGCGCTGGCGCAGCCGGGGACACCAGCGTGCGCCGGCGCGGGTGGGGAGAGCCGCATCCCATCCCCGCCCCCCACCCCGAGCGCATCAAAATCTTGTCAAATCTGCATTTTGCGAGTGCAGCTCTCCACGAGGAAGTTCTTAAATTATATAAAAGAGGCGATAAATTATGGACGACGTTCTCTCAGTCACTTTAATGGCTCCGCTCCCTCGAGTGGCAGCGGTGATTTATTCAGTGCCGCCCTGGGAAGTGCTGCCCGGCTCGCTCGCCTCCCGCCCCGCACGCTTGCATCCCCCCCCTTGCACCCCCGTATCCCCCCTGCACCCTCATGTCCCCCCCCTGCACCCTCGGATCCCCCCCCTGCACCCTCACCCGTCCCCATCAAGCAAGGGGCCAGGTGTCGTGGGTGGCTTTGTCCCTGTTGTCCCCACTCCCTGGCCTCATCCAGGGACCCCAGCCGTGCTGGGGCCCCCCCACCCCTCATGCATCACCCCCCAAGCCCCACCGCCCCCCATGGGACCCCTCCTCAGCTCAGCCCTGGGGTGGGTGCCCTGGCCGGGGCCTCTCCCCGCAGCACCCCGGCCCCGGGGCCCTTTTCAGGGGCCCTTTTTGGGGCGCAGGGGCCGGCGTCATGGGGGGGGGGGGCAGGTTCCCCCACCGGGCCGAGCCTTTAATATCCTGTTTGACTGGTTCGCTTGGCTCCGCTGCAGAAAAACATTCACAAACATCCCGCAGGAGCCGGGGAGCACTTAACCCCTGCCTGGCTGCACCCCGCAACGGGGGCTGGCACCCCAACCGCGCTGCGCCCCCCGTGCGGCCGGGGCTGCGCCGGGGCGGGGGGACGGGGCTTGTCCCGGCGGGCTTGAGCCCTTTCTAGGGGGGCGGGGGGTGCGGACGTGTCTCACGGGATTTTGGGGTGCGGGTGGCGCTGGTGGGGCCGTTGCAGCACGTGGTGGCCAGGGGCCGCGTGTCGCGGGGGCGAGGGCAACGCTGCCCTCAGGGACATCCTGTGCCGGGGGTGCCACCAAGCCTGTCCCCTCCTCGGGGGGGCCCTGCCTTTGTCCCTGGGGTGCCGGGTGCAGCGGGCAGCCCCCCGGAGCCGTGCACACGCGTGTGCCCACGCGTGCGAGCGAGTGTGCGGCGCCGGCGCCGCCCGCGCGGGGGGCTCCTGGGATTCCGCCTTTTTTCTTTTCTTTTTTTTTTTTTTTTTTTTTAATTTCTTTTTTGTCTGCCTGAATTCCACATCGTCTCCGTGGCCTGGAAATGTCAAGTTGCATCTTCCCGGCTCACGTCCTCTCCCCACCGGCCCCGTGCGACCCGGGGTGGGGTGGGCAGCTCTGGGGGGGGGGGCGTTGGGACCACCGGACGCGGGGTCCAGCCCTGGCACTGCCGGGGGGTGCGGGATGGGGGTCCAGCCCTGGCACTGCTGGGGGGTGTGGGATGGGGGTCCAGCCCTGGCACTGCCGGGGGGTGCGGGATGGGGGTCCAGCCCTGGCACTGCTGGGGGGTGCGGGATGGGGGTCCAGCCCTGCCTGGGGGGGGGTCTCCATGAGCGCTGCTGTTTTCCCCGCAGCCGTCGAGACGCAGAGCACCAGCTCGGAGGAGATCGTGCCCAGCCCCCCCTCGCCCCCCCCTCTGCCCCGCATCTACAAGCCCTGTTTCGTCTGCCAGGACAAATCCTCCGGGTACCATTACGGGGTCAGCGCCTGCGAGGGCTGCAAGGTGAGAGCTGCCAGCGTCACACGCCGCGATGGGGACGGTCCCTGCGGTCCCCGGGCTGGGCGCTGACGGGACTTTGGGGGTCCCCAGGGTTTCTTCCGCCGCAGCATCCAGAAGAACATGGTGTACACGTGCCACCGGGACAAGAACTGCATCATCAACAAGGTGACGCGCAACCGGTGCCAGTACTGCCGCCTCCAGAAGTGCTTCGAAGTCGGCATGTCCAAGGAGTGTGAGTGTGGATGGGGACGGGATGGGGACGGGATGGGGACACCCTGCTGGGGTGCAGTGGGGGTTCCAGGCACGTCGGGCGGGAGGGATGGAGCGTCCCCCTGGGATTGTGTCACGGCTTTCCCGTTGCCCAGGCAACGCGTGATGGATGATGGCAGAGACAAATGACGCTGCCGAGGCCTCCCGGTGTCTCCGTGCCAGTCGTCGCGGTGCCCGCTGGCCCCCCGGTGTGGCCGGGGGTGGGTGACCGCAGGCGGTGGCTGCTGGGGCACAGCTGCCACCCCAAGTTCTGCCCCATCTGCCTGCCCTTGGGGGACCGGGGACCCCCTGGGATGGGGCTGATGGATGCTGGGGGGCTGAGTAGCGTTGGGAGGGGGGGCTCAGCAGCTCACTCTGCACTTGTTGGGGGGGGTCCGGAGGCTGATGTGGCCCCCATCGCTGCCACCTTGGGGTCGCCCCATGTCCCCGTGATGAACGCAATGTTCAGCTGCTGTTTTCTCTCCCTGGGGTTTATCTCTGCTCTGTCGGCTTTGCAGCACAGAGCTGAGCACTGTCCCCATGGCCAGGCCTGCCATGTCCCCCCCCAGCTGTGCTGTCACCCCGAATTGCCTCTTAAGACTTGAGGGGGGGGCTTATCTGAAAGCTCTGCTGGCCGTTTTTCACCATGGCTGGTGGCAGGGTCCCCATCCCGCCCTGGGGGGACAGGGGCCGGGTGGCAGCGGGGCCGGTGACGCTGACCCCCGTTGTCCCTGCAGCCGTCCGCAATGACCGGAACAAGAAGAAGAAGGACGTGCCCAAGCCGGAGTGCTCGGAGAGCTACATCGTCACGCCCGAGGTGGAGGAGCTCATCGAGAAGGTGCGCAAAGCCCACCAGGAGACCTTCCCCGCCCTCTGCCAGCTCGGCAAATACACTACGGTGAGTTTTGGGGGGGTCCTGGGGGTGTTGGGGAGCGTGGCCACCTCCCCCCCTGCTCCGTTTCATCACCCCCTAAATTCCGCTGTAGAAAAACAGCTCGGAGCAGCGAGTCTCGCTGGACATCGACCTGTGGGACAAGTTCAGCGAATTGTCCACCAAGTGCATCATCAAGACGGTGGAGTTTGCCAAGCAGCTCCCCGGCTTCACCACGCTCACCATCGCCGACCAGATCACCCTCCTCAAAGCCGCCTGCCTCGACATCCTGGTGAGAGCGGGGACAAGGACAAGGGGACGGGGCAGGGAAGGGGACGCCAGGCTGAGCCCCCCCACCCCGTCCCTTTCCCCCCACCCAGATCCTGCGGATCTGCACGCGCTACACGCCGGAGCAGGACACCATGACCTTCTCGGACGGGCTGACGCTGAACCGCACGCAGATGCATAACGCCGGCTTCGGGCCGCTCACCGACCTGGTGTTCGCCTTCGCCAACCAGCTGCTGCCGCTGGAGATGGACGATGCGGAGACGGGGCTGCTCAGCGCCATCTGCCTCATCTGCGGAGGTGGGTGCTGGGGGGGGCAGGGGGTGCAGGGACCCTCCCGAGCACCCTGGCGGACCTGCCCGGCCCCTCTCCCCAAATTGTGCCATCGTGGTCACCCGGAGCTGGGCTGTGTCCATGGTGGGGGGATGATGGGACCTGTGGTGCCCCCCATAACCGTTGTGTCCCTCCCCAAAACCACAGACCGCCAGGACCTGGAGCAGCCCGACAGAGTGGACAAGCTGCAGGAGCCGCTGCTGGAGGCGCTGAAGGTCTACGTGAGGAAGAGGAGGCCCAACAGGCCCCACATGTTCCCCAAGATGCTGATGAAGATCACAGATCTGCGCAGCATCAGCGCCAAAGGTGAGCTCTGGGGTGGGAAATGGCTGCATTCCTGCGGCTCCGTGTCCCCTGAGAGCATCCGTGGGGGGGTCCAGGTCCCTCATCCTTCCCCAGGGCACAGCATCCTCCGGAGGGCACAAAAGAGGGGGTACCCGCCTCCAGGGACGCTGGGGATGTGGCCGTGTCCCTTGTCCTCAGCACCCAGCGATGAGCAATAGTTGGGGGGGGGGGCTGGTTTGTGGGGGGGTCCCTGTTTGGGAATGCCCTGCAGACCCCCCCACCCTTCCCGCAGGCGCCGAGCGGGTGATCACGCTGAAGATGGAGATCCCGGGCTCGATGCCGCCCCTCATCCAGGAGATGCTGGAAAACTCCGAGGGTATGGACACACTGGGGGGGCAGCCGGGCGGCCCCCGCGCAGGCAGCCTGGGGCCCCCCCCGGGCAGCTGCAGCCCCAGCCTCTCGCCCAGCTCCAACCGCAGCAGCCCGGCCACGCACTCGCCGTGACCCGCGCCCGGCGTGCACCAGGACACAGCCCGGCACGCCGGCACACGGGGGGGACACCCTGCGCCCCGGCCCTGGCTGCAGCCCCCCCCCGGGGCGGACTCCTCGCCGGCGCAGCCCCAGGACCCCCCCCCGCTGGAGCAGACCCCGTGGGGACCCCCCAGACCCCCCCGCAGCCCCGGGCGAAGCGCGTTGGTTGAGTCACATTTCAGGGGCGCGGGGGCCTCGGCCGCGGCCCCGGGGACACCCCCGGCCCCACCAGCACCAGCACACACGGGATCGCGACCACCGAGCCAACCCCCCCGCCCCCCCGGCCCCGTCCGGCGGGGAGGACTCGGCCAGACCCCGCACGCCGAGGAAGCAGAGTCATTTAAAAGAGAAAGAAAGCAAAGTATATATATATAAATATCTATAAATATCTATAAATACGTTTTAAAACCTTTGTAAAAGTTTGGAGGGGTTTTTAGGCCTGTGCAGGTGGAGGGGGCACGGTGGTGCTGCCGGGGGAGGGGTGGGGGGGTTGAGGTGGGAAGGGGGCACACACGATTTATTATTATTAAATTTTTTTTTTTTGGTCGTTGTTGAGATTTTAGTGGTTTTAGAGTTGGGGGGCGCTGGGCAGGCCCTGCTCTGGCCCCCCCGCCGGGGTGGGGGCTGCGGGGGCACGCGGTGATTTCGGCCCCGGCCTCGCGCCTGCAGGAAGGGGGTTGGGGGGGGCCCGGCCCTGCCGGCACGGGGAGGACGGGGGGACGGGGGGGGCTGGCTCCAGAATAAAGTTTATTTATTCTAGTGCCCGGCTCGTTCTTGCTGTGGGGACACCCAGGGGAGGGAGGACACCTCGAGGCTTAGCCGGGGGAAGTCTTTGCTGCAGGGAGGCACCCGAGACCCCCCCCACCTGTTGTCCCTGTCTCTGCCATCCCCCAAGGTGAGGCTGGGGCCTTTTGGGGTTCCCCCCAGCACCCCCAAAGCTCTGCCCTTCCCGGCCACTACACCAGAGCCCTGATGAATTAATTGGTGACACTCCTGGGTCTGGGGGCAGCTCTGGCCTCTCCCCGTGCTGGCTGGGGGGGCAGCGAGGGGTCAGGGATGGGACCTGCTTGTTTTCCGTTTGTCCGTGTTTTTTTTCCAGCAGCTGCCGGGTGAGGCCCATCCGCTGCCCACAACAGGAACCGGGGCACCGCGCGGTGAGAACGGCCACAGCTCGGTGCAGCGATGGCTACACGGTCAGGTCCCCCCGCGCCGGGCTGGCCTTGGGGTGACACGGCTCCTCCGCGGCCCCCGCTGGCTGCCCCGGGGCCGGTCCCCGCTCCTGCGGCCGGTGGCAGCACCCGCCGCCCCGGGCCGAGGGGGGACCCTTGCGCAGGAGGTGGGCGAGCTCGGCCAGGCTGAGCAGCGCCGACACCAGCCCCACCACGAAGTAGAAGTGGATGAAGACGGTTTTCTCGGTGGGGCGGGAAACGAAGCAGTCGACGCGGTGCGGGCAGGGCCGGCGGCGGCAGACGAAGAGCGGCTGCACCCTGAAACCGTAGAGCAGCGCCTGCCCCAGCAAGAAGGCCAGCTCGGCCGCGATGCGCGCCACCACGCTGCCCACGTAGAAGGGCTGGAGGCGGCGGGCGCGCTGGCCTTGGGCCCCCCCGCGCCCCGGTTTGGCCGCCTGGTGCACGGCGAAGATGACAAAGAGGGCGGCGGGAGCCGAGAGCACGACAACGTGGAAGACGAGGAAGCGGTAGTGGGAGATGGGGAAGGCGGCGTCGTAGCAGACGGGTTTGCAGCCCGGCTGCTGGGTGTTGCAGACGAATTCCTCCTGCTCGTCCTCGAAGACGTCGCTGCCCACGGTGGCCAGGACCAGGATGCGGAACAGGAGCATCACCACCAGCCAGAACCGCCCCACCATGGGCGAGTGCTCCTGCACCGCGTCCAGCAGCGAGCTCAGGAAGCCCCACTCGCCCATGGCCGCGCTGCAGGAGCAGGGTCAGCGCTGGGGGGGACGCCGTGGCCGTGAGGATGGGCCCCAGCACGGGCCCCCCGCATCACCACCCACTATGCTGAGTCCAAATCCATCACACCATCCCTGCTCGCAGTGCCAGCCCAGCTCATCCCTGTCACCAGTGTCCCCAGGCATCTGCTGTGCCCCAGGACTCACTCCCTTTGGAGATGGGTCCAATGACACCAGCCTGGACAGGACCAGCAGGGTCCCCATCCCTTGTGTCCCCCCAAGACTCTTCCAGCCCCCCCCAGCCCAGCCTGTTGGCATCTCTCCGGTACCTGCGCAGGCTGCAGTCCACGATGTGCCAGCGCCTGTCCAGGGCTGTCCGGACTGTCTGGTCCCTTGTCCGGCTGGGCTGGGCTGACTGTCCCACAGCCACGCCTGGAGTCCTTTTAAAGAGACAGGGCAGCGCGGGGGCGCCCGGAGGGGCGGGAGGGGCTCAGCTCTGCCGGGGGGGGCCTCAAGGACAAACGCTGCTCTGGGGCCAGCAGCTGCCTGGGGTGTGGGTTGGTGCAGGGGACAGCAGCCCCCCCGTGCAGAAATATCCATGTGCCTCTGTCACCCCAAACCCCCAGGGTCTGGGAGTACAAAGCCACAACACAGCCCCCAAAAGGCCCCCCCAGCACTGGCATCGCCTCCCGGGCAGAGCGTGGTGGTCTTTGTGCCTCAGGTTCCCTTTCTGGTAACAGAGCCCTGGGCGATGTGGGGCATGCTCAGGCCCTCCTCACTCCCCAGGGACCATATAATCACAGGATCATTTGGGTTGGAAAAGCCCCTCAAGATCATGGAGTCCAACCATGTACCCCCCCCGGCACTGCCCCATGTCCCTGAGAACATCTCCCTCTGTTCAACCCTCCAGGGATGGTGACTCCAGCACTGCCCTGGGCAGCCTGTTCCAATGCCCCACAGCCCTTTCCAACACCCCACAGCTCAGCTCCCCCCTCCAGCAGCACTCAGCATCCCCAAGGCCCCACTGAGGGACATTGAGGGATGGAGAAAATCCTGCCATAGGCACCTTGGTACATTATGTCTGTGTCACACAGCTCTATATATACATTTGGGGTGACGCTGGGGTTACAGGAGCAGCTACGCAGCCAGCGCGGAGCAGCCGTGACCTCCCCATTTGCTGCACAGGTCGCGACAACTCGGTTCTCCGGGCACGCTTGCAGCAAGGAGAGCTGTAAATAGCAGCAGCCCCTCTGCGGGGACGCGCCAGAGACACTCTCCAGAGCTCGGCAGTGGAAAATCTGACAGCACTTTCCACACTTGACTGGGTTCCAAGCAAAGCACCTCAGTGGCACCGATAGTGCCCATGGCCGGGGGGCGTCCTGAGGCTTGGCAGTTGGTCCTTGTCCCCTGGTGCCAGCACAGAAGCGGGACCTGGGGTAGAAGGTCTACACCAGCCCTAGAGCCCGATCAGGCCCTGGCACAAGCTCTGCAATGGTGATTTTTGTGCCAAAATTGCCCCGATGGTCGCTTGCTCCTGAGAAAATCAGAGCTTCAAGGACTTACCACGAAGACAGACAACTCCTGAGCTGGCGCAAGGCAAAACGAGGTGAACAGGCAGATGAGGACAACTCCTTTATTGAAGAAAGCTTGATAAAAAACATTAATGACACATCAATATTAAAAAGGACAAACTCAGGACACAAAGAAAAACATTGAAAATATTCACAGACAGTCGAGAAATATCCCTCAGTGCTATTGAAATGGCTCTATGAAAAGCAAAACACGACTAGATCAATACTCCAGTGAAGCACAAAGGGGAAGGTGATGCTTCCCTTCTTCTGAGGAGCCTGAGCGCTGGAAGGTCTGACCATCCCGTGACATTGAGGTGACAAACAGGCCTCACCCCGCAGGGCAGCGCTGAGGGTGTAGAAGCTGCAGGGAAGTTCTTTGTCCCCAGGAACAGAGGCAGAAGCTTCGTGCTGCCAAGAACTGCAGCGGAGAAGCTCAACACGAGGGAACCCGCCGTACATCGGAATAACCAACCGGCTTTTCCTGCAGGTTCCCACAGATCAAAGATTTTTGGGTGAGGAACGTCTGTCCCGCCGCTGTCCTTCTCTCCAAGAGCCCGTCTTGCTCAGCTGGCACCGCAGACGCCCGTCCAGCTCTTCAATGATACAAAGTGCTGGCAGCCACGAGCGTCTTGTACCTGAAGACAACCCCTGGGCTGAAGGAGCTGAACACGGGGTTTCTTGGCAGCCGGACAGAAGATAAAAGTGCCAACGCTGAGCAGAGTGTGGAGACAAGTCCGCGCAAACCTCCAGCGTTAAGTCTGAATTTAAAAAACTCAAAGGTTAAAACTCAGCACGGCAGAGGTTGAGCAACAGGGGCTTGCACAGGCATAAAACTGCAAAAGGGAAAGGAAAACAGCAGCATGGAGCTCTAAATGCCTGTGCTGCACTTCTCGGGTCTCTGTGGTTGTGGAGTTAAAAGCCTATTTTATTATTTTTTAAGATATCTAGAGGAAGGTATCTATGTGAGAGGGTATCTAAAAGGATTTGCTGTGTTCTAAAGCCTACTTGAACATTAAAATTACCACAAAGTATCAAAAGATTCCAGCCGCTGATGGGGAAGTGGGCGCAGGGCTCCAGTGCTCACCAGAAAGGGAGTTCCTGTTTAAACAAATATAATGTCTTTAAAAACTAAGAAAAATGGAGTTTTATTCACTTGTAACATTTCTGGACTAGCTTGCATTCAGTGAAAAGATTTCCTAGTCTGAGATGTTGTTCTTTGGTGACAGCTTGCCAGGAGCTCTGCTGCAGGGTAGTTTGTACGTCAATTTGCATCGGCAGGTTAAAAACCTTCATAAAAATTCAAACCATATCGTCCTCATCAGACGACTCCAAGTACTGGACGGGCTTTTTGAGGCGTCTGGGCCTGGCGCAGGGCACGGCTGCCTCGGGGCCATCCGCGCCAGCAGCTGACTCAATGGCAAAACCACCATTGTCTTCCACCTTGGATTTCTGGAGGGAAAGGAGAGTTAAGAAGTGAATCATAACCAGGGAACGCTCAGCATAAAATGAACTCAATGAGCATAAAATGCACCAGGGGGAAGGTGGTTGTTTGGACTGAGGAGACTAAACCAACAATCTGGGATAAGTACGTGTACCCGACACCCTCTTCTCACCCACCCATAACGATGGGAGTCCCAGGGGAGGTTCTACCTCTCCCGTGCTTTTCCTGCCTGAATAACCAACACCCCATGTTGCGCTACCCCTCGGGTGTAAGTACAAACCTTTGCTGCAACCGATTTGGACGGCTTGGAGCCAAAATCCGAATCCGAATCTGAATCTGAAAAGCTTGGCGGCCTTTTGGTGACTTTCCGCCCCTTGGCCGGGCCGGGCTTCTTGTCACCCGCCGCTCCAGCATCCAAATCTGGGGATCTCTCCTCCTTCACCACGGTCTTGCCGGATTTGGGCGCAGCCTTTTTCTTGGCGAGAACATCCATGATGGATGGTTGGTTATCTGAAACAGAACTCTGCGTTTAAACCCTCGTCGCGCCGCTTTTCTGATGCGTTGTGAATTACTTCCAACCCTGCGCCGTACTGCGAGGTCAGTCTCATTTGGAAGCACGGTTTTCTAGAAAGATTGCTCTTTACTGAGATGGTGAGAAACGAAGTGGTTTATCTGCTTAGTTCCACTGCATTTAGAGCATCGAATTAATCTATAAATTGCTTTGGGTACATTTTATTTCAGATTGAAAAGTCCTGCACTCTCAAGGCTGCGGAACCAATCTTGTACCTTCAGAACTTTTGCCCGGGGAAGGAATAAATTTCCCATCTACACTGAACAGTTACTCATGGAGGTTTCTTACCTATATTTTGACATTTTAACAGCATCTTGAATCACGTCTCCAAGTTAAGCTGAAATGGGCAGGCCACTCCTGAATGATAATAGGCTTTCTCAATTTAGAAGTGGAAGAAACAGCCCTTTTGCGGTGGAGGAACACACCACTTTGCTGGGATCCAACCCGGCTCGCGATGGAAGATGCAAAACAGCTTTCAAAGTTTGACAAAGACTCCAGGCAGTTAAGTTTAAAAAACCTGAGTCAAATGCCGTAGATTTATGAGGTCGAGCTAGCACTAAATAGATCAAGCTACCCCAAAGAAGCTTTTCTTCTTGCTGGGAAGTGAACTAACAAGTAGCTTTCTTCCCAAAAAGACATGAAGTAGAACATTGACTGCAAGACACAAATTCCACTCGGATTATTTCTGCCAAGCATTACATAGCGCTGTAGGAAGCATTCACTTTTCCTGTTCCCAAACGAAAATTCCCTCCCTTCAAGCATGTCCGAGATGAACTAGAACATGATATGTTTGGAAACAAACTTCTTTAAAAACGACAACAACTAGGCAAACTTTGCCACAAAGCTCAGATCGTTTCTGAAATGAAAACTCATGTTATTCAGGCATCTGAATGCCTGGCAAAATCAGACTTGTTTCCCACAGGAATAATAATTATTACTTAAAATTATCCTACTAATCTTTGCCTTACCCTTAGCGGCAGCGGCCTTCTTAGCTGCAGCAGGCTTTTTAGATACGGCCTTATTGTGCTGCACGGCGATGGATGGAGCCGCAGGAACTTGACTCGCGTTTTCAGTAGCAACATCTTGGACTTGAACTAAATAAAGCAACCAGAAAGTAAGTACAAAATAGTCAAATTATCTGCTCCGGCTATAAACATTAGAGCAGAAGGAAATAATTGTGATCCACTTTATTAAAAAACCCCAAGTATTAAGAGTGGATTAATCACAAATTCATGTTAGAAACATGGTTGAGGGCACTGAAACCAGCTTGTGCTGCAGCAGCAAAGTTTCTTTGCAAGGTCTTGTGACCAAGGGCTGCCTTGTCGGTGCTACGTGCTGATCAGAACGCCCAGATTCCTAAAACCCCACTCTCCCGGGGGTTTAGGAAAACCAACAAGGTTTAGAAGGCCTCGTACTCACCAGGGATAGCGCTTTGCACCAGCTTCTGCTTGGGGGCTTTAGCTGCTTTTTCAGTGGTTTCCCTAGAACACAAAACCCCAAGTATTTTTTCAACTTATTAAATAAGTGCATTGAAGAAAAAGAGCTAATTATTTCTATATAGCACAACTGATTACCAGTGACTGTGTGGAGAAATACTCACTTTGGAGCAGCTTTGGGCTTGGGAGCAGGTTTTTCTTTTGGGTCTGTATCTGGTTCAGTGTTGTCTTCACTGTCGTCCTGAAATTTGAACTCCTCCTCTGAGCTGGAGAGACTTGCCTCTGAGTCCGAACTGATTACGGTCTTGACTTTGGCTGAGGAAATGACACAGATGTATTATTTTACACGCCGGGCAATATGGAGCTCAGTTTATTTTTCAATATTTTAGCTGTGGTTATTAAAAAATAAAGATCTGAATAAAACCAAGCAGATATTGAGACTGCCAGTGAGATGACTCCAAATCACAAGTGTATTCTGGGCTCGTTTACCAACAACACATTTATTTGCCAACACACTTGTGTGATTAAAACCAATAACCTTATTTTTATAGTTGCCCATTTCTGCTTTTCCATGAAAAGCATGACAAAAAATCTGCTCAGATGGCAGAAATACTTAGCTGTTATATACAGTAAAATAAATCTCTTAAAATTATTTCTGACTGAGCCCTCAGCCTTTGGGAGCTCTCTCCAAATAATCTGTTCAATATTCTCCTCCAGATTGTCCCTTTTCTGCCTTTGTATCGTCACTCACCTGCCGCCTGGCGAACCACCCTTTCTCTTTGAGGAGGCGCTTCAAAATCAGACTCTGAATCAGATCCCGAGTCAGACCAAGGGTTTCGTTTCTTGGTTTTCTTTATTGGCTTAAAAGGTAGAGTGGCCTGTCTCTTTGCACCTGAAAAATATTGGGAGGCAGGATGAACCAGCAAACTTCCACGTGTACTTCAGCCTCAGCAGTTCAAGCACAACTTAAAAGTACTTCACTAAATTCAGAGGATTCTGGCTTAAACATCAAATAGAACTAGTCATCTATCCCACTTGACTGTTATTCAGCATCACTTTCTCACCTAGTTTTTCCACAAATACTGATCCTAGATGTTACTCACCTTCAGGAAGAGGTCAGATAACCAAACCTACAACCCTTCTCCTCACTTTCCATTGATGGAATAACACATAAAAGCATTTACCTTGCTCAGTCTTAAGCTTCTGCACTAATCTCTGCTTAAGGCTTGATGGCTCTTTGTCTCCTGATGTGTTTTCGTCTTGATTCTCATCAAATTCATTTTTTTCACTCTGAAGATACAAGCAGATATCAAATAGATAGTGAGTCAGCTCACGCCATTAGTAGAGGCGCAACAGAGAATAATGTATAGAAGAGCTGCTCGTTTTAGATGTATGAAAGTCAGCAATACAGGAAACGTGAGTTTGCGAAAGAAACTGTGTAAAACTGATTACAGCCAAGTAAATCAGACACGATCTATCCCCAGATCAGGTGATTTAAAATGCAAAACCCAACATGAACAAAAACAGGAACTTTGTCCTCATTCCTGAGAGCGCGTTGCTGCCGCCCTTTGTGTGCCGATGGGATGGCTCTAGGGCGTGTTGAGGATGCAGAACTGAACAGGGTGGGTTAAAAACAACAGTGCAAGTTATTTGGAAAAACTGTTAGCTGGAACCATCTGTAGGAACGGAGCAGTATGTCTGGCTTACAGGTCAAAACAGGTGAGGGGATATTTCAATTTTCTATGTTGTAAACGGCTGGATGGCATAATTTCAACTAGCCCTATAAAAAGAGTTAAATCTTCTTTATCTCCTTGATATCGAGAACAATAACGGCATTAAGTGGCTGAAAGCATTACTGGAATTGCACAGGCTGTTCTAGAGAAGTGAATTTACTGGCTGTACTTCCTGCCTGCTGGAGGATTTATAAAATCCCCAGGACACCTAGAACAACCTCACTTGCATCTGCCTTTTCCTTTCTGCCCATCCCTGACACTGTGATATATGCTCTCGCTGAAAGATTTCCCTCTAAGCCATCTCCTGATACGTTAGCGAATCTGTTCTACTTCAAGCTGAAAAACATCCATTTCTAGTGTTCCCCATGTCCTAAGATTCTGTCCCTCTCCCTAAACAGCTGCTTCATCAGGTCAAGTTCACCTAATGAGAACTTGCATTTCTTTAGGACTGTGTCGGAGAGGATGTAAAGAAAGATTAAGCATTCAAAATGTTATTTTTTACCTTTATTTTCTTTTTAGTTCTCTTCTCTGCCTCTGCC
The DNA here is from genome assembly GCF_036013445.1 of Caloenas nicobarica. Taxonomy (NCBI): domain Eukaryota; kingdom Metazoa; phylum Chordata; class Aves; order Columbiformes; family Columbidae; genus Caloenas; species Caloenas nicobarica. The sequence continues at coordinate 4,489,324 of NC_088268.1, read as the reverse complement.
TTCATCTCTGCAGTTATCTGAGGAACAACCCTTTCGCCGTGAGCTGATGGCATGACTTCTGGCAGTTGGGCCTTCTTCACCTTCATTTTTCCTCCTTTCACCTTTAAAGGTTTACCAGCAACTCCTGCCATCTCATCCTGCATTTGCTTGGCTTCCACCACCTGCAGACGTGAGCATAAAATAACACAACCGTGAGAATACAAAAGAAACAACATACTACTGAAAAATCCCCACCATCACAGCCCTTGCAGTAACACACCTGATACTCGCTCCTAAAACTCCTCTTTACTACCCAGACTGCTAATTGCCCCCCTCCCAACGGCCACCTTGGTGGTTTGACTCTCTATCCAAGCAAAGAAACTTTCATGTTCCTCAATGAGCACAAGACATAGGAGTTATCGTTTTTAGTTTCCTTGTTATGACAAAGTCGTCAATAAAGAGTTGGTGGATAAGACTACAAGGGAGTCAGTCATCTGCACTGAGCACTGACGTACATCAAGTTCTTCGATAAAGGCAGCGAGGTCTTCCTTCCACAGATCGGGGGGGCTCTTGCGCTTAAGGTTTTCCAACTCCGTCTCCTAAAAGAAATCACAGTTAATCATTAGTTGCATATTTTAATCCACCATTTAAAACCCACATTCTATAACAATGCTTTTACAAGAAAAAGAAGGAACATACTTTGTTATCTCTCTGCTTACAGAGCTCATCTTTCTTCTCTTTAGTTAGATACCAAAGGGGCATGTTCAGCAGATAGTTGAAATCAGGTCCGGTAGCTGCAGCTGATTCTTTGTCACTCCCATCTTGCTCCTCCTCCTCCTCTTCTTCCTGAATGCGGATTTAAAACAAACATTGTCAACAAATATATTGACATGAAAGGGTAGGGCTATTGATCAAATTTGGAGTGCATTACAGGTACTTCATGTGTTATGGCAACCTAGACTCTACAACCTAGAAGTGGATAGAGATGAAGTTATGTTTCTTAAAGCCACAGCCACAGGAAACCTGCAAAAACAATTCTCCAAATCTCTTTTTGCCCTACTCTGTTTGGCCTCTCTGTCTGATAGTCCAGATTCTCTCCTCGGGCTACTTCGGGTTGTCATCTTCCTCACAGCCTTTCCAGAGCTGTGGCCCACACGTGGATGGAAACCCTTGAGGAACCACAGAAATTGCTGTGGGAGAACTTGACCCAACAGACTCAAACCCCAGTGACGAGGCCTCAATGCCTTCTGAACAGCAGACTGAATTTTTCCTGGTCTTATGTTTCCTATCACAGACATACCAGACATGCAAGCTCTTGAATCCTACAAAGTGAAAAGCAACTTGCACTTCTTCATATGAACGATGAGATAGGGGCCAGTTTGGATCTGGTTAGAGGATGACCAAAGCATTACCTTGTTTTGCAATTCCTTCCAGGCCTTCACTGGATCAGATTCATACCCTCTCTGGATAAGCACTTGAATCAACTCTTTCTTGGGTTTGTTTTCTGTAAACAGACATTTCAGGATTGTCCGTTAGTGATTGCTACCAATCACTGTTAGGAAAGACAGATGAGCTTTAAATTTTGGATCGCGTGGTTCTAGCAGCTCAGCATCCTACCGGGCTCTAAAACAGCCTTTCCTCTTCAGAGGCGGGACATGTGGAAAAGCCTGAAATAACACCTAAAGAGTTCCTACTTCATGATTTATTGGATCAGCATTGCTCCTATTGCTGTCAGAAACACCCAACGGAGTACTGTAAATATTTTTCTTCTTCATTTCCACATTTGTATTTCCGCTGCCCTATGTAGTTTTTGAACTTGGAAAAAAAAAAAAGGTGTGACAGTATCAAAAAGGTTTTATGATAACAAGCAGGCAGGTGGAGGAAAAACTTCCCTGATAGCACTCAAAAGGTTTGGTATAGCTTGTGCCTCATTAGCCATCACCTGGGAAATTTATGCTATAAGTGCCCCAACCAATAGAAATGCTTCAGCTGGAATTTGTTCTTTTTTAAGCTATCGGAAGCAATCAACCATGAGACACAAATACAAATGACACCAGCTCTGTCAGCCTTGAACTACTTATTACAAAACCCCAAGAAAATGCATTTCAAGGGAATTACTTCTCTTCTCTGAGTCAAGTCAAACAGACAGAGGCTGTTGGGATTATTGGGCTGCCTTCAGACACAAACCACAAAGCATCTTATGACACTTTGTCTTAGCTGTGCCCTCTGCGAACACAAGTGAAATACAGGCTGCCTTTTAGAGTGGAGTGGGAAAGTTGATCGAAAAATCTGAGTGCTGAGAACAAAGATCTGTTTCTTTTTCCCAGCTCATGATTCTCAGATGCTGCTAACTTGAGTATCTTTTAAGTGTGAAACCCCAATCCACTGAGAACATGATTTGGAATATTTCTGCAGAGGTTCACAGAGATACAGGTTCTTAAGGAGTGAGAATTTGTACAGACAACACCACCCCTTTCTAATCTGACCAGTACTTATTATAACTCTTACCCCTATTAAGTTATAGTTGGAACTATTGTTAAACTATTTTTTAAAAAAAGCTGCTTTCAAAATAGTGGCAAGCACACAGTAGGAAAGCTGTATCTTGTTTTAATGAATATGTGCATAATGCTCTATAGACCAAGGATGCTCTGTGAAGCATTTTCCTCTTGTGTGTTGCTGAAGAGAAAGATAAGCTTTGGTGTAGTTTGTTAAGAGCCAGTCCGGCGCCAAGGGGGTGCTGACAGAACTCGAGGGAGCACCTACTTCTTCTCCCAGTTTCATAAACCAAGGAAACCAAGAACACCACATACCGATGACAATTTTGCCATCTATTTTCTCCAGGATGAAACGAGCCTGGTTGCTCAGTTTTGCAGACTCAGCACCGATCATTCCAATGAGCCATTCTTTTCTCAAACCGTAATACCGGAGCCTGAGTTCAAAGAACTCTTTCAGAATATCCTGGGGAGAGTCGTACTTCTTGAGAAAGCCAACGTGGTCAAAAAGAACCTAGAGGGAAGAAGAGAGGCGTTATGAAGATAAAACTGATTTCCAAACCCACTGAAAATTACCTATAACACAGACGCAATACTACAGTTGAATTATGAGCCAACAAATTCTAAAACCTTAGTGTTGTTTTAGAAATTACTTCAGTTTGCAAGCACAGCAGCAGAGCCAATTTTAGAATTTCAAAGTTCTTGAACACACATAGTAGGGTTAAGGTTACTTGAATCTTAAAGCCATCTGCAGGATAAATATCGTGCATCAAGCTTCACACATTGTCAGAATCCAGACACTCAATAGCAGTGCTGTTGTCACAACAAAGGTCTCTGTAACTGTGTGATTTCAGATCATTTTGACTCCTTCAGGCAAAACCATACCACTTTGGGTCCATTCCCAAGCCAGTCTCTTGACCTTTTAAAGGTATAGTTAGAAAGCTGATTTAAAACCAGTAACAGCAGAAAAATCAAAGCGAATAGGTTGTTGCAAAAGAGCGTTTTTGTTACAAGCAGCAACTGCAGCTATTCCACAGAGTCTTTGGGTTAAACCAAGAACTTTCTTCAGCAAAATCTATTACATACCATGGAGTTGCATGTTAAATTTGTTTGGAGTTTGAAGACCTTGTGCAGCCCCGCTCTTTTAGCTTCAGCTAGTTTTTCCTCGGTCATCTTCACTATAAACTTCACTGTTGTGTCTGTGTGATATTCTTTATAGTCTGTGATTAGTGGAGGTGTCTTCTCGGTCCCATTTAACATTGACTCCAGAACTTGCTCTTTGTAAGTCTGAGAAGAGAATCAGACTCATGTTTTCCATGGAGATTAAAAGCTCCTAAACTCACTAATATCACTTTCTGCTTTACAGGGAGAACTATACATTCATTGCCAGGGCAAATTCACTGTGTATTACCTGTGTCCACGTTCTGACAGGCAGCTCAGTGATCTCAATGGTTGTAGAATCGAGGATAGACACTTCACCACTTATCACATACTGATTAGGTCCCAGCTCATCTATTGTGCCTTTGAAATTCTTGTAACTAGGAAGCTAAGCAGAAAAGAACACTGGATTCAGCTCTGTGTTGCTACTTCTGGTTTGAAGCGCTTGCATGAAACGCTCCAATATGTGCTGAATAAACTAACAAGCCAGACATTGTTTTTAAATATGTTATTTACCATTGGCAATGGCTCTTCTCCATCCATCAAACGACGGATATTATTCACAACTTCCCTGATGTCAAAGTTGGGGATCTTACAGGACCAGCCAGTACCAATCCCTTCTGCCCCGTTTATCAGCACCATCGGAATGATGGGCATATACCATTCCGGCTCCACACGTTGATTGTCATCATATAGGAACCTCAGGATATTGTCATCTGTTGATGGGAACACCAACCGTGCTAGTGGACTAGAATTGAAAAGAGAATTTACAAGTAGTCCAAAGTGAAAAAAAATTCATTTTTCATTTTAGCTACTGTAAAATTAAGTCCTGTAATATGCTAAGAATCTTTAAGACAGTAAGAAATGTTTAATGCTGACCTGAGCATTGTAAAGATGTATCGAGGGCTGGCAGAGTCTTTCCCACCATGCAGCCTTGTGCCAAACTGACCGATAGGCTGCAGCAAGTTGAGGTTGTTACTGCCCACAAAGTTCTGAGCTAAATTAATAATAGTCATCATCAGAGATGCCTGCAAGAAAGGAAGGTTCAAAGCTAAAAATGCAGAACTCTTCATCGAAGGGACAAAGTTACAGGCAAAATTCACACCAAGAGCAGAACCGATATAGAGAATAAACTCAACTAATAAAATACTGAAGGAAACTCACTGAAAGTGCATCCCCAGAACATCTGCTCTGGGCGATTAGATATATTCCTGTGACCCAAGGATATATCGCTGTCTACCTGTTCTTGAAACCTCCAATGAAAGAGTCTGTCAGCCTCCAAAGAGAAGCTTGTTTTAGTGCTTGACTTTTCCTTCCCAAGGTAGAAAGGCTATTAACATCTGCCTAAATCTATCCCAAATAAAGCAGGTTTTTCTTGTTCTACTTTTTGAAGGAAATATACTCCCACAAGGTCTAGGTAGACAGGAAGACTGACCAACCTCAGATTAAATTAATATTGAAGTATTAATAGCAGATATACAGCCACTTTGTTTTGACTTGTATACTCAAACACCTGCTTTAGAGGCACCATAACCATCAAATCAACAGAAAGGGTTTTTTGCCTTTCATTTAAAAAGCATTTTGCACAACCAGGTCAGGTTCTTACTTCACCATGATGGTATGATGACATCTCAGCTACAGAACCAGCCAGCTGAGCAACCTTCACCTCCCGCTTATCATTTCGTTTGAAACATGTGAAAAGAACTTTCCTTTGACCTGGCTTCAGACCTGTAGAAAAAAGAAAAGACCCCGTGATTAGAACACACCACGTGTTGCACTTAGCTTCTGCTCTCTAGAGACTGAGAACTGCTTGTACACCTGAAGATTCTCCACCAGGAGAATAATGTACTTTTAATAATATACTACAAAATGAGTAAGATGTTTAATCCAAAGATTAAAAAACTCGGACAGCAGAATACAGACTTCAGAACACTGAAAAACTCAGCAGGTTCCCCGATTCTGATGACAGGACACACAAACACCCAGTTATTAAGTTCTGGGGAATGCACTATGTGGAATCACTATATCAAAATAACTTACCATCAACCAGTGACGGGATCGATCTTTCGTTATCTGAGTTTGAGAACAGGACCAGCTCCTTGTTAATGAAGTCGTTGTATGTCAGGTAATTAGTATTTTTCCCATACAGGTATTCCTAAGAAAAACAGGTGCAAGATTGCCTTAATTTCAACAATCTGTTCCTTAGCTCATACTTGGCTGGTTTCACTAGAATGGAAGCTTTGTGTAAGACCAGCTAAACACAGCTCAAGTGCTGATATTTGTTGCATGGAAAGGGAAATGTGGCTTCCTGCAATACAGACCGATTTTTTTTGAGGAAAAAAAGTCTTCATACAGCCCTGGCTCAAGTTATCATTTCCCTATTGATAAAGTAATTTGAAAGACAAGAGTAAAAAATGAAATGAACTGTTGGACAACTGAGCATGAGGCTGCACTGATAACATGAGAAAAGAAGCTGCTCTGCAAAATCCTGAAACATTTTAACTGTCCCGTAATTGGGTGACTGACTCACTGAGCTGTGTGCGGCTCTACCGTGCCAGAACGAAGCTGAGAACAACTCCAGGGACAAACGGGAAACCATTATTCCGTATATACGTAAACCTTTTACCTCTGGCAGGCCATGCAGCTTCCGTTGTCTTCTATCCTCCATGAAATTAGTCAGCCACTCCTTTCGCTCCTCTACCTTCTTCTTGCTAAAGGCCTGTGTATTACAAAATTAAAAGTAAGCTCAATTCTAGGACATTCTGTGGTGTGGCCTGTTGGATCACCAGAGAAAACACAAGCATATGGGGAGAGTTTACCCAGGAGAATAACATGCTAAATAGACTGACTTAATAGCCCAGGAAGTGCAGTAAAAGGTTCTTGTAGCTAAATATATTAAGAGCATAATTTCTACCAGTCTTCAGGAGACATGGTAGTTAGGTTTTTTAACATGATAATGGAAAACTAAAGCAGAATTTTGGGAAAATTCATATTTTGGGGAAAAACTTGAATTTTTTTGGCATTGCCTAATAGCTCAGAAGACTTAAGAGCGATTGCTCATAGAAGCAAGGACTGTTTGAATCCAGTGGTGAACCATTTGAGAAGAAAACCTGAGGGAGAAAGGGAGGGTCCAACTTGGAGAAAATCAGAACAGAACATAGAGAAAAATGTTAGAGGAATATTTAGTATTGTGTCTGAAAATGTCAATTGGTTTGTAGTGATTAGTTTGTTCTTAGCTATATTTAAAAACAATCATTAAAGGGTACTCCTGGCCTGAGGTCTGCGGACAGATGTGCTTCTACTGGTTCGACTAAAGCTGTAGCCTTGGTAACAAAGAGATTGTCTCAAGCCCAAAGGTCTCTAAGAGCATTTTAAGAGAAAATACACTGCACTCTAAGCAGTAGAATATTAAAGGTATAAGTCAGCAATTAAATCAAGAGTTAGTTACCAGGGTGATCGCAGCATCATCTTCAGGACCAGAATATTTGAAGCCAATTCGATGTCTAGCCATATCTGCAAAGTATTCTTTAGCCTCCTTCGATGTGCTGGTACCCAAACCTGCAGAGACAGTGCTAATTAATCCTAATAACTCCTTGCTTAAATCAAGTTGTGGTTCAAAGAAATATTTGGCTATGTCTAGTTTCTGTGATGCAGCATATTAATGTACAGCATGAAGATGACTTACTGAAAACTTACATTACTTTAAAATGAGACATAAGGTATTACAAAAATGACAAGAATTACACAGAAATGAGCAGTTGCAGGTTGTACTTTTGGATTTTCTTTGTAACTCCTGTAGATATCTGAAATTATTAACTGCAAATTGGAAATTCTTCCTCATAATCCAGCCATTGTTCTGCAGTTGGCAACTTTCTTATTGGCATTAAGCAATTCTGGAGTAAGTACTTAGCTTACAGTGCTAACAGTGCACAAGGACTGTAGCGTGGAAAATAGCTCATAAAACTGAGCATAATCACCTAAGAGGGCTGAAAGAATGGTTACCTACAATATTGTCCTTCCATTTTGAGAGATTTTACTATGATTTTATCCAGTTAGAGGTTATTGTTTCCTCATTTTTATATTTTATGCCACATGTATTTGTAATCAGAGTGTCTTAAGAGAGAAGAGACTTGGAGGACGCCCAGTGCAAACCCTTTCTGCGAAAGCAGAGCTAACTGAATTCAGTCATAAGTGCTCTTACTTGGATCATTTAATTTCACCATATTAAGTTTTCTACAAACCTTTGTAGTACTTAATTTTCCATGAGTTGTAGTTCTGTGTATTGCTTTTCCATTCTTCAAATTCAGGAATGCTGTAGAATGAAATTTCTTCTTTGTTTTTAGAGACCTACAATGAACAGATGTGAAATGAGGGGCAGGTTTGGACCAACGGATCCTCACTTATTCACCCTAATCATCTACGCAACCCTTACCTTTATGATGGGAGTAATAAATTCCTCCAAAAAGTTGTGTCTTAGAAGAGACGGCCAGTTGTGATGGATGAAGTTAATCAGCAAACCTTTGATATGTGATCCATCTTGATCCTGATTTACAAAATTTTAAAAAGAGACATATTTAATCAGGGATGTGATGGAAGTGACCATTGTTACCTTAACAGCAAATGATTCTATAATTCCAGCTGACCCTGTTAACTTTCACTTCTATAAAGTTGACCACGTGTTGTTTAACTACTGAAAATTAAGAGAAACAGAAAAGGCACTTTCTTAGTGAAAAAAGGTATCAAGGACTGGTCAAGGACCTTGAATCGGCAGACTGGAAAGAGAGTATTTAGCTTTTTGGTGATACTACTCCCTCTTCTATTTTATCTGTTTTGTTTTGTGGTTGAAAAGACATTATGACCCACTAAAATATAGATGATAAAAGAAATGAATACAGAGAATTCGGTACAACAAAGGCAGTGGGAGAAAGGTACTATTTTCTTCTTTCCTCTGTATTCAAGTGCTGGTTTTTTTTTTCTCTCCCAGTTTTCAGTTTTAGTGAACCTAACCTGATCTGTCATAATCATAATCTTTCCATAGCGAAGAGTCTTTAAAGATTCTTGATCTTCATAGTTCTTTTTATATTGCAAACCCACAATCTTGATGATGTTGTTGATTTCAGCATTTTCCATAATCTGGAAAAGATCATACAGAATAAAAACTTGTCTTTCAGACTTAAAATATAGCTCAAAAAAGTCAACAAAATATCCATTGACTGAGTAAATGGGTTTTTTTTGCTGTTTAGAAACTTATCATTTCTAAAATGCTAATGCTTAAATTATTCTAGATCATTCCAACCATTTTCTAGCCCACAACACAAACATCTCTTCAGGCAAAACACTGAACTAACAGGACTCACACCGTGCCTTCTACATGTAGACTATAATAATTTTCCAACTAACCTGCTTATGAGAAGCTTCCCTGACGTTGAGCATTTTACCACGAAGGGGAAATACTCCATATTTGTCTCTACCAACCACTCCTAGACCAGAGACAGCCAGTGTTTTGGCTGAGTCTCCCTCAGTCAGGATAAGTGTACAATCTAAAGAATTCTTGCTGCCTAAAAGAAGGGAAAAAAAACCCACAACCAAGTCATTTTTCTAATTAAGAAGTGAAATCAAAGCCTGCATACACACAAACTGAATGAGAATATCTTCCAACACATACAGGTTTTGTTGCGCTGCACATAGTAAATGGGACTGTAAAATGGGGATAAAATATAACAGGTTCTCTCATTATCTTTAGGAGATAGTTCTTCCATTTGGCTAACGAACGAGTTTTAACTGGTTTTGAATTAATAGGTTACAAAGGATGTAACACACTTACCAGCATCATTGGCATCATCCAGTTTAGGAACACCCTTAATCTTAGTGTGTTTCACAGCCGAACATTTCTTGTTCAGCTGGCTCTGTGCTTTAAATTTTACCCAGTTTAGGATACTTTCCACAATGCCACATCCAACTGCCTGCAATATAAAAAATAACCCCCTAAAATTGCAGGAAAAGCCTTAACAATGACAGAATTTTAAGTTACATACTTTTTCTTCAGTTCATGGCATTACTTCAAAAGTATTTGCCAGGTTAAACATAAGATGCAGTTTTACAGACATCTCGATTCTTCGTGTATATCAATACTTACACCCTTAATAAATTTTTCACTCAGTTTACAGGTTGAGCCAAAGTTCTTTGCCTGCAGAGTCATGTTCTCCTTGGTCTGAGAGTCGAAGGTTGGGTTTTCAATTAAGGCATTCACGAAAATCCACATGTGGTTCTTCACCTATAGTTCAATACAAAGAGTCACACGTTACACAGGCTCATCTTGGGAACAGCAGCACATTCTGACATTCTGTAGTTACAATAATGTTTTATTTCCCATTGGGGAAAAAAAAAACCAAAACACCAAAACCTACAGTTGTGTTTCCCACTGGGGAAATTCTGACGTACCTGAAAAGGCTTCACTCCGACTCCGTTTTTATTTTTCTTTTTCACAACTTCAATGATTTTAGTCACCAGCTGGTCCGCTACATAATCAACATGCCTGCCACCCTAAGGGAAAATGAGACCAAAGACCTGGTGGTGATTCCATTAAAAAAAAAAAGTATGAATATCTATTTAAAATTTTAAGTGTTGTCTTTGCAACATTAAGCAACTATTTGTCACTAACTTATGTACATTTACAAATAGCTAGGAATATTAATGATGAAGAACGTGGCATTAGCTTGACTAAATGCACTAAGAGTTACCTTTGTAGTGGCAATGCTGTTGACAAAGCTCACTTGCTGGAAACCTTTTTCACTTAAAGTCAAACACACTTCCCACCGAGAATTCACTTCCTCATGGATAACCTTCAGCTCGTTACCGGTTTCGTCTACTTTGTCCTTCAGATAGAGGTCCACATAACTGCGGAATCCTTTCACCTGCATACAGATGAAAGCAGACAACTCGTTTATAGCAGCTCCTATAAATACTTAATGCACATCCTCCTGAAAAGTGGGTACAGAAATCACTCACGCAAATTCTCTCTTTACTATGTCTAAAATAAATCGCTTCGACAATATCTCACTGTTTAAATGCCATGAGATATCCAGACATTACAGTTTCTTTTAAATGCTCACTTACAGGCAGCCTCTGTCCATTTAGGAAAACTTTGACATCCTTTGTGGATCCAGCAATATCATATGCTCTTCGAGACATTAGTGCTACAATGTCCTTATCAAGAATTGTCATTTTGAATTTTGACAGATCAGGTTGGAAAGTGACACACGTGTAATCTTCTCCATCATAATATTTCAGTTTCATTTCACCAGCCTTTCCCATGTTGTCTGTCCAGGTCTGAGAAAAGGAAGTTTCATGAATTGCAAGTAACTAGCTTAGTTTTTAAAACCAGTAAGCTGATTTATGAGTTTTAAATTCTTTCAAATTAAAATAAACACTGGTTAAAAACTAGATTCTGATTATATCTGCTCATTTAATTATTCATTTGAATTATACTTGGTGGTAGAGTAACTGTGGGCCAAATTGATTGTAATCACGGTGCACTGAATGCAAGTTATGCCTAGATTTTTGGAACAAAAACTTAGGGTCTTATTTGAAAATCTCAGGTATAACCTTACTGAAATGAGAAGTGTTCATACCTGCTTGAATAACTTTTTGTATTCACGACATGCAGTTTCCACAGTAAATTTTTTGCTAAATATGTTGCACAGTTTGGCTCCATAACCATTTCGCCCACCTGCAATTAGAAGGAAAACAGACTCTTTTTATTACCTTTGTTCAAAATCAACTAAAGGAATTCCAGACTAACAGGAGTTCAGCCACTTCAGCACAACTGCTAATAAGCAACAATGTCCTACAAACTCAGAATGCGACTATAAACCCATATGTAATTTGGATTAGTGTTCAAAGATAATATTTTCCTGTTCTCCATGTTTGTACTGTTATTACTATAAAACAGAGCACAGAGATCTCTCTCCAATGGACTCAGAACACCATTTTCATGTTGCATCAAGGACGCCCTTCTAGTTCAGTTCACACATTTAAACCGATCCGGCTGCTCAAAAATATTAGCATATATTTGAGTCTTCCCTACCTGTGACTTTCTTTTCATTGTCATCGTAGTTGCTGGATGTCAGTAGCTGTCCAAAGATAAGAGCAGGCACATAGACCTTCTCCACTTTGTGTTCGACTACTGGAATACCTTTCCCATTGTTCCATACACTGATTGTGTTATTCTCTCTTGGGGGAAAAAAAAGAAAAAGTGTGTTTTTAAGGCTGCAAGTGACTGAGCTATGAAACAAGTATTACACAAAAGCTCTGGTGAAAGGTACCATTTCATCTAGAGCAAATATTTGGGCAGTAAGTGCAGAAACAACCAGCAGAGGGAGGACAAGGCAACCAAAAAATCCTCAGATCTGCAGATACGTCTATGAAATGGACCACCACACAGAAAAATCCTGTCTGTGCTCAGCAGCAGAATAAAACATTGAGAGAAGGAAAGGAGGGAAGTGGCCACGACGGAAAACAACAACAAAAAAGCAGTGATTTCACAACTCAGCACTCTATAAGAGACCAAGGGACTAAGCAAAGGAAAAGGCTTTCACAAGTGGTGAATTACATTTGGTCTAACTTGGATCAGTCACATCGCAGAGCACTCCAGTACTGCACAAGAACAGCATCTGAGCGAGCAAATCTAACACACCAGAGTCGGGAAGGCAACGAACGAAAATGAAATAAGACTTACACGTCAATTGTAACTTTAATGCATGACATGTTTTTATCCCTCTGCTTGTTGTCTGCAGCATTGACTAGAATGGAAAGATTATTGTTATTATATTATATTCCCAATCAAGACAAAACCGTAAAGTGTCTTCAGTAGAATGAATGCAAAAATTCAATAGAGTGTTACTAATAATCATCTTGGTGTGCAAATATTTTGCAAGTTACAGAGACAAATACTACAAGTTAATATAAAAAGGGAGAATTTTGGGCTGAATGGAATTGGTTTTGTAATAGAGTTGCCATCATCCAGTGAATGGTTTACTGTTAGGCAGCACTAATGGAAGGTCATTAGTATCCAATATTTCCAAGTACAATCAACGAATCGTGTGTTCTGCAAACGCGACCCATCAAATGACGCAATAAACGTTATTTGGTCAACAGCGTGAGGAGATAAAAGTACACTTGATATGTTCTTGCATTTAGTTGCAGTTCTTAGACATTCAGCACCCGTTAATAACTTGTCAATCATTGACTCAACGGATAGGTCACCCTTACCTAGAATCTCATCAAAGATTTTGTATAAGCCAGGCACAAAGGTCACATCTCTGCAGTTGAGGCCCACGCCCTCATCAAAAACCCACATTTGCTGAAAAAAAAAAAAAGGAGAGAAACACATAAGCCCCCAGGCACACCTCCTCTTCTATGCCATCAGTTTGTCAAGCAGGCACTTCGTGCTTTATAAACAGATGTTAACAACTTCTCAGCTGCTCCGAGGAGTTCAGGTGGCTCGGCCCCAAACCCATCCCCCTTAGCCCGGGTGTCCCCCCCTCTGTTACCTGGGTGACCAGCTCCACGGAGCCGATGTAGGTGTCGGGCCGGAGCAGGATGTGCTCCAGCTGCGTCTTCTTCTGGTAGATGTGCTCCACAGAGAGCCCCTTCCCGGCGCCGTCGCCCTTGGCCAGCCGGCGGTTCTCGTCCGCGGGCTGCCCGGGGGAGAGACGGCGGCAGTGAGGGGCGGCGGGCCCGGGGGGCGAACCGGGGCGGCCCGAAGGGGATCAAACCGGGTGATGGACTAGGGGGGGCGGGTCTGGCGGCCGGGAACCCCGAAACGGTACCAGGGGAGCGGGGGAGGGAGCCGGGCAGGGGCGAGGAGAACGCGGATGGGGGAAATCGCAGAGGAACGGGGGATCTGAGGAGAGCGGGGGATGAAGGCGCGAGAGGGGCTTGTGGAGGCCATGAGGAGGGCCCGGAGGGAGCTGAGGGAGGCCCGGGGCGCCGAGGGGACGGGGCGGCGGGGGGACCCGAGGGGCGGCGGGGGGACCCGCAACCTTGCGGGGACAGGGGGCCGCGGGGCGCCACACGCACCCGGAGGGGCGACGGGGACTCCTGGAGCTCCATGGCGGCGGCGGGCGCTGCTGAGCGGCGATGATGGCGGCCCCAACCGCCCGGCGCGTTTCAAACCTCCGCTCAGCCCGCCGAAACCCTCCGCCAATCCCCGCCCGCCGGGCCCCATGGCGCCGCCAATGGCAGAGGAGGGCGGGGCCACGAGTCGCGCCCCGCCCTTCCCTCTCGCCAGTCACGAGGCGCCCCGCGCATTCAAACCAGCCACTCAGAAGGGAGATGTCTCAGACGGACAGCGATATCGACCAATAGAAGCGCGAGGGGGCGGGCGCTGTGCAGCGGGGCTCTGCGCCTGCCTGGTTGCGGTGCCATGTTGCTGGGAAGGGCTGTGGGAGGCCGTGGGAAGTTTCAGGGGGTACACACATGGCTCCAGACCCGCTCCCCGTTCCCCAGGCTGGCTGCAGTGCGCCCCACCATACCCCTCGCTGCAGCAGACAATGTCCTGGGTGCTGCCCCCCATAAGTGTTGCATTTCATCCAAAACATCTTTTTTGTGTCTTTATTTCTGGGATGGTGACAGCGTCCGCTTCGCTCAAGGTGCAGGGAGGTGGGCAGGCGCAGCCTGGTGTCACTCTGCTGCCCCGGGGCACGGGGATCTGAAGGGATGGCGCAGCCGGGCCGCAGAGCCCGTGTCCCCTCGGTGCTCTTGCACGGCCCTGGCGCTGCATTTCTGCCCCCGCGCTGCCCACGGGGCTGTTTCCCCAGCCCCGCAGGACAGGGTGGGCTGCCCGGGGCACGCGGATGGGGGTCACCAGTGCCGGGGTCACCACATGTGCCGGTACGGGAAGGCCACCTCCACGCAGAGCACCGCCAGCGCCTGGGAGCAGTTGTGCCGCTGCCCGGCCAGCAACCTCCCCTCGCCCAGGGGGGCGGCCAGACCCTCCCCGGGGCCGGCGCTGCGCCAGCCCTGGCAATCCCGCCGGCGGGCACGGCCACCCCGCGGCGTGGAGCCATGCCAGGCCAGCCGCTGGGGCCTGCGGGTGGGGACGGGGGTGAGAAGGGCTGGGGGACACCCCCTCGGGCACCTCCAGCTCTTTGGACCAGCTCCCGCATCCGTGCAAGTGCCAGGAGCTGCAGACCCCCACCCCGGCTCCTGGCATGGGTGTGTTTTTTTGGGGACACCCTGCCGGTCCCCACCCCACAGCTGGACTCACCAGAGGGGATCCGTCAAGACATTGCGCCCATTGAACGAGTAGATGGGGCCCCGTGGGATGGCACCAGCTTGGCCGTCAAAGAGGGAGCTCCAGGACTTGGCCAACAGCTGGCCCTGCGGGAGCAAGAAATGACGCTGAGCTGGGGACCAGGGCGATGCTGCTGTCCCAACCACATGCGGGCAAGTGAATTACTCTCGGTTCCTCTTGGCTCCCCAAAACACAAATGCTGAGCACGGCCCGGGTGCAGGACCGGGCAAGGATCCCCCTGCCAAGGCTCACCGGGGACCACGGGGCTTTGCCACCGGTGGCCCCCAAGGGGAATGGGGGTACCTGCCTTCAGGTTGACGACAGGGAGGGTCCTGTCCATCCTCTTGACGATGGAGACCAGGTCCTGGGTGGGGGCCGACAGGAACGCCCGGAAAGTGCCGTAGAGTTGAGCCTCCTGGGACTGCCGGTAGCACTGCAGGTCGGCGCCCCGGACCCCGCTCATGTCACCGGCGAGGGGCACGTTCAGGGCAGCCAGACGGAGCTGGGGAGGGGACGCATGGTTTGGAGGAGGCTTGGGCATGGCCAGGTGTTGAGGTCTCTGCTCCCCTCCTTGCCAGGAGGGTGAAGCCTCCAGCCAGAGGGGTCCCCCCAGCACCTCTCCTCCTTCTCCCATGGTTGGGCCACTTGTCACCCACCCCTGGAGCCGGGGGGGGCATTGCTTACCGAGGGGATCCGTGGGGCGATGGTGGTTGGCAGGATCTGGGGCATCCCTTGTCTCTCCTGCTTCTGGACCTGCAATAACACAGCTCAGGTCAGCCTGGGGACACCCATCCCAGTGCCATGGGTGCAGCACCCTCCCCATCCCAACACAACCCCTCTCCATGGCACATCCCTCCCAGCATGGCTGGACCGGCGGCACTCACCAGTGAGTCCGTCTGGGCCAGCATGGGTGTCCCCGTGTTGTCACCTTTTGTCTGTGCCGGCTTTGCCGCCTGCATGGAAAGGAGAGGACAGTCCCGCAGCGGCCCGTTCCCCTCCCCACAGGCAAAGGACACTCTGTCCTCTTGCTGGGATGTGAGCGGACCCGGTGGCTGCCCGGACCCCTCACCTGGTACTGTGGGGTGGAGGCAGAGGGGTCGTCACCGGCAAAGAGCGACTCCGAATCCTCCAGCTGCTCAATGCAACGAGTAGAGGGATGGGTTAGGGGGGGACCAGGGGAGGTTTATGTTGGATATTGTGAACGATTTCTTCCCGCAAAGGGCTGTGGGGCATTGGAACAGGCTGCCCAGGGCAGTGCTGGAGTCACCATCCCTGGAGGGGTTGGACAGATGGACATGAGGTTCTCAGGACACGGGGCAGTGCCAGGGCTGGGGGAACGGTTGGACTCCATGATCTTGAGGGTCTTCCAACCAAAATGATTCTATGAAGCGGCTCCCTCCCCAGGCTCTGCTGCCCTGGCACCAAACCCAGCCTGGTGCCGCCTGCCCGGGCTGCAGCGGGACCCCCCCTCCCTGTGGGGTGTCCTCGGTGCGCGGTACCAGGAGGCGGCTCCAGCCGGTGGGGGTCCGGAGGAAGGCGCTGCTCCCTTCCCGCACGTACACCAGGCTCCCCTCGGGCACGGCGCTGCCCGACTTCAGCATCAGCTCCTTGGACCTGAAGACCCATGTCTGGCGCTGAGGGGGGATGGAGAGGGTCATGGCCTGGCAGTGGGACAACTGGACAGCCTCGGGGGGGTCACCCACTGGTGTGGCTGGGACGCACCTGGAGATCAGCACGGGAGTCCGGCAGCTCCGTCCGAGGAATGTCAGCATCTGGAGAGCCCGGAGAAGTGGGGGGTCACAGGACGCCCTGGCACAGGGGTAGGTGCTCCCATGGGAGCCGCTCCACAAGGATGCAGTGGTGATAGGAGCCCAGGAGCCGAGACTTTGCAAAAGGCATTTGTGAGGAGTCTGGAGCCCAAAAAACACCCGAGAAATGTCCTTACCTGCTGCCCAGCCTGTGTCGGTGGCTGCCTGCAAAGGCAAGTGGGGCCTGTTACTGTCACAGGGCACAGTGATACCCTTCCTGGCACGTGGGGAGAGGACAGAGTCCCACTTGGGGACAGCGAGGCTGTGTCTTACCGGCTGCTTGCAGGGCTGCTGGGCATGGCTGGGGTAAAGCCTCTGGAAGCAAAGACAGGTGGGTTGGCAGGGAACCCCTCGTGCTGTGCACGCTCACACGCGTGTGTGCACTGGCACGGGTGTGTGCACAGCCCGTGCTGGCCCTTACGTTGAAGTATAGGAGACCTGGTGCTCCAGGGGGGCCGGGGGGGCCAGGAGGGCCGGGGTTCCCAGGAGGACCTCGAAGACCCTGTGGTAGAGCAGTGGGGAGATTGGACGGGGCTATTTTGGTGCTGCCTTGAGGGGGGCAGCTATAAGACACCCCATTGCTGTCCCTCATCCCTCCCCGGGCCAGCACAGCACACAGACGGGAGCCAGGCGGTGTTTCTCACATGGGGGATGATCGCTCCATAAATCTCTGGCTCCTCTTTGCCGCCCTGCAGAGAAAGAGGGAAGATTAAGGCTGATCGCCATCCTCCCCCTCTCAATCCTCCTCCTCTCCGTCTTCCATCCCTCCATCCTCCATCCTTCACCCCAGCCGGGGCTGTGAGCCTTGTGGGGCTGCCTGGGCTCCAGCTGCAGGGTCCCCACGGCCAGTCTGGGGTCCCTGAACACCCCTCACCATGATGGGGTTCAATGAGCCCTGAGGACTCACCGTTTGGTACCCACTGATGGGCACCCAGGAGCTGGGCTGGCTGCCGGTGCCGGGGAAGGGGAGGTGGTCTGGTTTGCACCCATGCTCCCCGTAGCAGCACCCCTGGGTGAGGCGCAGAGAGACACGATCAGAGTCTGCACTGGGTGGTGGGGATGGGTCTGCGCTGCGTGCACGGCTGTGCACACGTGTGTGCGCTGCGTGCTTGCAGGGGTGTGCACACGTGTGCACGCTCCATGTGTGCACATGTGCGTTTTCATGTGCCCCAGGGGATGGTGTGACTCGCTGCCCCCCCACCCCAGTGCCCATTTGGGGACACTTGCTGCCACCCAGGTGAGGCAGAGGTTCTGCCCTGGCACCAAGGGGTGCGGGGGAGCGGAGGCAGCACATGGGGCTCAAGGGTTCACACTCAGGGTGTGGGGATGGGGATGGGACCCCTCCCCAACCAACTCCCCCAAGCCGGTGTGCACGGCTACAAACCCGCTCTCCAGGGTCGCCCTTTTGTCCCTGGAAGGAAAGCAGAGAGGTCCCATTAGCACCCCAGCTCTAGGGGTTCCCGAGTCCCCCCCGTCCCCTGGCACAGTGCTGTGCCTCCCTCCACGGGGTAACACCCGCCACGGAGCTGTTTGGTGTCGGTGCTGACACTGGGGAGCAGCCAGCCATGGCCGATGCCATCCCCGTGCCCCCACTGCCAACTCCCACCGCCCGCGGTGCCCTCTCCCCCAGGCTCACCTTGGGGCCCGGTGGCCCAGCCGTTGCCCGGTGCCCTGCGTGGCGCGAGTCACACTGGAAAGCAAGGACGTGTTGGGGTGAACACGGGGGCTGCCCCCCACCCCCGAGCACCCCCAGCCCCAGGACCCCCTACTCACCCTGTAGTCCCCCGGTGGCCCCGGTGGCCCCATGGGACCAGGCATACCCGGGGCACCCATCTCCCCGGTGCGGCCAGGGCTCCCTGGCATGCCCGGCAGTCCGTGTTCGCCCTTCTCGCCCTGCCGGCACACGGTGCATGGGGCGGTGAGCATGAGGGGCTCAGCACCTTGCATCCCCCCAGGCCCCGCAGCCACAGGGCTGGGGCAGCCCCAGACCCCCCCAGGGCAGAGCAAGGGTCCGGTGAGCCTGGCTGCTCCATCTGCCCCCCCGCTGGCTCTGCTCTGGCCCCAGGGACATGGACACGCTGGGACCCCTTTACCTTAAGCCCAGGGAATCCTGGCTCCCCTCGGAGCCCTGGTTTGCCAGGGAGTGATGTAGGTCCAGTGGGACCAGGGGGTCCTTCATGCCCAGGTACCCCGGGGGGGCCTTGTGGTCCTGGGAGTCCTGGTGCCCCCGGGGGTCCATCTGGCCCTGCTGAGCCTGGAGACCCTGGAGGTCCTTCCGCCCCGGGGAAACCGGGTGGTCCCACAGCCCCTGGTGGGCCAGGGGGTCCCGGCTGCCCCTCCCGCCCAGGGACCCCCGGGGGCCCTTCATGGCCTGGGTAGCCTGGGGGTCCAGGCTGGCCGGGCAGCCCAGGGGGGCCCGGGGGGCCCGGGTTCCCAGCAGGGCTGGATGCTCCCAGCTGCGTGTCGGGTTGAAGGGAGAGAAGAAAGAAAGAGCAGTCAGTGAACGGCCGTGTCCCATCCCCTGGCCCCCCTCCCTTGGGCTGCCCGCTCCCCCAGCCCTGCAGCGCAGCCCTCCCCATCCCTGCCGGTCCAGCCAAGGACAGGCACCGCAGCCAGCGCCGGCATGCCCCATCCACCCCGCCATCGCCTGCCCGTGTCCCCATCCCAGCACTCACCGCGTTCTCCGATCCCCTGGGGAGGGCAGTGGCCATGGGTGGGCTCCTGCCTCCCCAGGTGCCTGGTGGTCCTGGGGGCCCCGGCGGTCCTGGAGGACCTGGGGGGCCCCGGGGACCCTGGTGACCTGGCTGCCCTGGGCTGCCGGTCTTCCCTTTCTCCCCAGAAAATCCAGGCTGGCCCCTCTCTCCTGGGAACCCTCGGTCGCCTTTCTCTCCCTGTCAGGGAAAGACAGAGCCTGGCTCCCTGCTCCTGACTTCCAGCGCTTCCTCTTGCTGCCCTCCCAACCCAGACCCTGAAGCCAGAGTCCAAACCCAAAGCATAAAAGGTTTTGAAGGGCCAAAAGAGCCAAGGGATTTGTCCCAGCGGGTCCCTGCGCCTCTTCCCGAGGGGGAAACACACACCGCACCTTTGGACCAGGAGGGCCAGGGCGCACGGGGCAGATGCAGCTGGACCTGTTGTGCATCTGGAGGGGGAGATAGTGGTGAGGTGGGGGACAGGACCCCCAGCTGCAGGGGCCAGCACGGGCACCCTGCGCCCACCTCACCTGGAGGGCAGGATCCGTCTCCGGGGCCAGGAGCACCCGCTGGGGCAGCCCCTTCGCCGTCGTCTGTGCAGAGAAGAGGTTGAGGGAGACCCCTGAGCACCGTCCCCGTCCCCATCGCCTGCAGCACTGTCCCCATCCTGCCTTGCCAGCCCATGTCCCCCAGCACCCCTCGCCCAGGTTCCTATCCCAGGCTGCCCCTTGCAGCCCCCCCGGGAACCAGGTCCCCTCCACCACCTGGATCTGCAGGAACTCCTCTTCCTCTGCGCTCCCCTCAAAGATCTCCGGGGCAGCCGTGGGTCGGTGCTGCTGGGACAGATGAGGACCACTCAGCGCGGGGCTGGGGGGATCCCAGGGGGATATGGGGCCCCCCTGCAGCCCACCGCCCGGCGTGGGAGCTGAGCCCCAGCGCTGCCATGGGGCTGCACCATGTGTGGGGACACCGGGAGCTGCCGTGGCTCCTTTCCAAGGTGGCAGAGGTGGCTGAGCTGCAGCTTGGAGGCTGGAGCAGGGCACAGATAAGGGGAAGGACGCAGCGAGGGGCCCAGCAGCAGCTGGGGAGCTTCAGGAGGGCTGAGGGAGTCGGGGGGGACGCTGCCTGGGGAAAAGCACCTGGCCTCGCGTGCGCGGCATGGCATGGCCCCGACCCTTCGCCGCCCCCCTGGCATGGGACTGCCGGCCTCTGGGGGCCATCGCCAGCGGGGGTTTGCTCAGCAGCACCTTCCGTGAGGGCTCCACACCGCCAGCATCTGCAGGAGCAAAAGGGCAACGGGGCGCGAGGTGGCAGAGCTGGAGGGGGACCGGGGTGGCACAGCACTCCCAGTTCCCAGCATTTGTTTTGGCCACAGCGGTGTCATCAGCACCGCAGCACCCCACACCTCACCTTCCAGTCTTACTCCGGAGGTGCCTCCTCCTTCCTGGGGTGCAGGAGCTGGGGGTGCCGGGGAAGCAGTGCCCCCACCCCGCCATGCCTACCTTCCTCCCCGTCCAGAGCAGGTGCTGTGGGAGCCGTAGGGCTGACGCTTGGATCCGGGGTGGTGTCCTCCGCGCCCAGGGGGTAAAACCACTGGGCTGTGGCAGGGAGCAGATGCCCGGCCAGCACCAAGAGGATGCAGAGCACGCGGAGGAGGTGTTGGGGACCGCCAGACCCCATGCTGCTGCCTTGGGGCCAGGCTGCTCAGGATGGGGGAGATTGGCTCACCCTGCTCGCCCACGCCGTCTGCTCCTGCGGCCCCAGCACGGCTGCCGCGGTTATCACGGCAGCCCCCGCACCGCCCACCACGCCCCTTGGCCGCCCCGACACCCGCGACCCACGGGCCGCATCCGGGGGGGACTGAGCAACCATGTGGCCAGGTCACTTCAGCCAGGGACAAGGAGGGCGGCCGGGAACCGCAGGGAAGGAGGAGCTGCTGGAACCGATGCGAGGGAGGGCCAGGGAGGAGATGCTGTCTGGAAATGGGGAGTACAAGCAGCGAGGAGGGGAGTGGAGCAGGGGCCACTGGCCGCAGTGAGAGCAGCCGGCTGCTCCGTGGGGTTTGGCCAGCGCTTTGTGCTAGGAGGGGACAGACATGGGCTCACGGGTTTGCCAGGATGAGACCTGAGGAAGGGGCTGCGAGAGCCCAGGAGGCACCAGGGTCCTGCAGTGGGTGCAATTCCTGTGCCCTGATGTGTGTGCGGTCACCGTGTACCTTGTGTCTCCCCAGCTCCATCAGGGCCACCCTTGGTCGGGGGTCTCCAGCCATCTCTGATCACCAGCTCCTCTCCTGCTGCTGCCCTGACCTGCAGCCTCTCCCTGGGGCTGGGGCAGCTCCAGACCCTTCTGGGGACAGTCACAGAGAAGCAGACGGGGTCCTCGCAGCCTCAGAAACCCCAAAGAGCCTCTGAGGCTGGGAAAGCCACGCTGGGAGCATGAAGAGTCCTGGGGCTGGGAGCGTGGGGCTGCACCAAGCTCTGTGCACCAAGCACCCTCCCTGCCTGCAGAGCTGTGATCTTGGGGTGGGGGGCAGCATGGCTGTGGGGTGCACCAGATCTGGACCCCTCTCCATCATGCAGGATGGTGCTGGAATGGGGACCCGGAGGAGCTGTGCCTGGCAGAGGAGGGGACATCTCCCAGGGCTGTGTCCCTGTCCCCCGCATGCCCCACCGGCTGCCACTGCTGCCTGCACTGCAGACAAAACAGTCTCCTCAGTGGGCGCTCAGCATTGCCAAGGCCTGATAAGGTGCCGCAGCCCGAGTGGGGCTGGGCACCTGTTTGGGTTTGGGCCTGGCTTGGACACTGTGTCAAGGCTGGCGCCTCTGCCCCAAGTCACGGCCACCGCGTGCGCTGTCCTGGCGGCTGTTCCAGGCAGGGCAGGGGCTCCGGCGCGGCGCTGGGTGCCAATGCCGTGCAGGGCCCCTGCGCCGGCTGGGAGGGGACATGCGGGGCTGGGGACAGTGGGGGACACGGACGCTGCCTGCCCCGAGTCCCACGCACCCGCACGCTTGGCACTGCCTGTGTTATCTGCACAGGAAACAGAAGATGGTCCTGGGACACGGTGCTGGCACTCAAGCCCCAAAATGCCAGTTTGAGCACTGTATGTGCTCACCCATGAGATGAGTTGGGGTTCTCAGCCTGGGCCCTGCGTTACAGGCTGGCTCTGTTCCTCTCAAGGGGGCTGCGATGTGCTGAGCTCTTTCCACACGTGGCCAGGCTGCAAGCATGCTGGGGAGGTGGCTTTTTGTTCGCTCGCTGCCCCCCACCTTCTTTCCTCTTGCCTGTTTGCTCAGGGCAGATGAAACAAGTGACGTTCAGTATCACACCTGCACAGGGCCTTGTGCCTGCTCCTGTCCTGTGCTGCACTGAATTGCTGGGAACAACCAGAGTTTGGCCCTGGCATGACTCCCATTCATGCCTTCACCACGGAGCAACCTGTTGAGCTCTGCCACCCGCACTTGGGGACAGCCCTGCCCCACGGTGAGCGGAACCGGGGCAGGAGCTGCAGGAGCTGCTGTGCAGGGGAAGGATCCCTCCAGGGCAGCCCAGGTTCATCCACTTGCACATCACCATGGTGCAGCCCTCTCCTCTCAGGACCCCTTTGAAACTTTGCCCACTCCCAAGATGCTGCCCCACATCCCACTCGCTGCGCCAAGCCCCACGCCAGGACCCCACAGCGAGGCCTGATGTCTGAGTGTTTAATGACCGTTGGATTGCCACACACGTGGTGCAGAGGATCCCACTGCTCATCCCATGGCATGAGTTTAGCAAGTCTCTGCCTTCCACCCGGCCACAGTGCATCCTGTGCCCAGGACAGGGAGAGGGGCTCTCTGACCCCTTGTCACCCCCTCCGTGAGCCAGGTGCGTGGGGGACCCGCAGCCCATGCAAGGCCTGCCCAGGTGCTGCGGCATCTCACTCAGGACAGGGGGAGCAAGGCTGTGCTTGTGCCAGAGCTCAACCCACCCTGGGCTGTGTCCAAGACCCCCTGACACGACTAGCTGGGTCCCCCGGCTGCCCCATGCCTGTCGCTGCCTCAGATGCCCCTGGGCGCAGCTCGCAGGTCACCAGGCCGCCAGCTGATGCTCGGGGACTGTTCCCTCGAGCGCAGGGGCTGGTCCCTGCCGTCTCCCGGGCGGCCTCTGCCGTCCCGCGGTGCTGCCCGGCCGCCTCTGCCCGGAGCTCCGGGGAGGGATGGTCGGGTTCCCCGCCCGCCTCCCTCCCGATTTTCAGAAATAGCCACTAGATGCCGGCAGCTTTCAACTTATCACGGGCCTGTGCGGGGCCGGGGGTGGTCTGGGGGAGCCGGCGATGCCGCCCCGGGGCGGCCCTGGCAGACTGGGGGTGATGCTGTTTCACCGGCAGCGCTTTTGCTCCCGCCGGGGAGCCCCGGGGCCCGGAGCCCATCCCGGGCTGCCCCACGCTGAGGGTCTTGGCCGCAGCCCCCGCGATGCAGCCCCGTATGCTTCCCGCCCCTCCCAGTTCATCCCAGTTGCTCTCAGGACCGGGAAGGCGGCGGCGGGCAGGGTGTCGGGGCAGCTGCCGGGGGCAACGGGGCTGCGAAGGGGTGGCGAGTGGTCACCGGGGGGGCTCGGGGCGTGCAGGGCTGGGGGTCTCCGGGCTGCCCGGCGCCGGAGCTGCTCCTCCAGCGGTGCCGGTGCTGAAGCCGCCGCCGCCGTTGCCGCCGCCAGCCCCGTCGGTGGGGAGCGGCTCTCCCCGGTGGCTTCCCGGCGGCGGCGGGGGCGGCCCCGCCGGTGGCCCCGGTGCCGGCGGTGGGAGGTGTGGCCATGGGCCGCATAAAGCCGCCGCCGCCCCGCTCCCGCCGCCAGCCCAGCGCCGCCAGCAGCGGGCCGGAGCGCGGGCGCGGAGCGGCGCGGAGCGGGGCCGCCATGCGCGGGGCCGCCGGGCGCGCTCTGCCGCCGCTGCTGCTGTTGCTGCTGGCGGCGGCGGCGGGGCCGGTGGGCGGCGAGGAGGCGATCCAGTGCCCGCCGTGCTCGGAGGAGCGGCTGGCGCGGTGCAAAGCCCCGCAGGGCTGCGCGGAGCTGGTGCGGGAACCCGGCTGCGGCTGCTGCGCAACCTGCGCGCTCGGCCGCGGAACCGCTTGCGGCGTCTACACCGCCCGCTGCGGAGCCGGGTTGCGCTGCTACCCCCCGCGCGGGGTGCCCCGGCCCCTGCACACCCTCATGCACGGCCAGGGCATCTGCACGGACCTGGCCGACGTCGAGGCCATCCAGGAGAGTCTCCATCCCCCAGGTAAGGCCGGTCCTGGGGTGGCCAAGGGGTGAAGGGTGGATGCCGGGTGGCCGGCAGTGCCGCTGAGCAGTACCCGTTTGCGCCAACCCGCTCTCCACTTGCTTGGCAAGAGTTGGGGACACAGGGTTCGGAGTGGGCTGTGGACCCTGAGGTGGGACGGGATGGGGCAGCCCGGGGGTGGGAGTGCATGGAGCGTGTCCCAGGGGATGGAGCAGCGCTCGGCTGCTCGAAGTCCTACAGCCAGGTACCAGCAGGTCACATTCGTGCCACCCTTATCCAACATAGGCATGGAAGTTCCATGGTTGCTGGCTCCAGGGACTTGTCACTCACCATGCTCCGGCTGCAGACAGTTCATGGATGGCGGAGCAGCCCGGGGACCTGCAGGCACTCGCAGCCCCTGAGGACAGGTCCCAGTTGCTGGGGAAGTTCCCGTTGCATGGTGACCCCTGCCTTGCCCTTTCCCTGGGATGCTGCCGGCAGCTCTGCCTGCACAGCCAGGAGGAAACGGGAAAGAGGCCTCGGGGCACCTGCTTCCCTCGCAGGCAGGTCAGGCTGGGCTCTGTGGTGGGAACCCAGCCACAGAGCTGTGCAGGTTGCACCGTGGCTTTGACAGTGGAACAGAGCCACTCCCAGGGAGAGCAGCATCCTGCCACGGGATGGTCCGTGAGCTGGCCTGGCCCTGTGTCCCTGCACAGGGTCACCTGGAGCTCCCCAAGGGGCAGAAGAGGCTGGAGCAGCATCCATCCCTGTCCGCCCCGAGGGCTGGATCCCAGCTCTGTTTCCTCCTCGCATGGCTGGTCCACGGCAGCCCTGCTGGTGTCCCCTGGAGTGCTCTTTGCAGATGGGGCCCTGCGGCTGCTCCTCTCCGTGGGCAGAAGTTGGTTGTGAGTGCTCAGCGTGGCGTCCGCTGCAGAGACCCCCTGCCCCGTCTGTCTGTCTTCATCCCACATCCTGCAGGAACTGTCTGGGCTCCCTGGCCCGGGGCTGCATCGCGCTGCCAAGCCCTGTTGGTTTTGGCCGTGCCCCGTGTAACGCAACATTTTTTCCCAGAGCCTTTAGGAAACAGACTTGCAGTTTTTTTCCCTTCCTTCCCGTGGTGTTTTGGCCGTGCTGGGGATGGGTGGGTGGCCGTGGCCGCCGGGCTCGCCCACTGGGCACCATTCCTGCAGCGTCGCAGGTGGCAGGATGGGGGAGAGGGCAGCAGCGAGCCCCTTTGCCCAGGACAGCCGGGCAGGACACCCTGCAGCACGTTGCTTAGTGCAGCCTTGGTTGGAAGGTCCCAGTGGGACGTCCGAGCTGCGGGTCCCCGTCCCACTCCAGCAGCCCGGTGCCAGCTGGGGGCTGTGGGCTCCATCGCTGCCACCACAGCCCTGCCTGGCACAGCGAGCGCACCCTGGCACAGCCGGTGCATCCGATGGGTCCCCTCTGGGTAAGCAGAAGGGACTTAAATTCTATTCCTAAATGCCTATTTAGGACCAGGGCTGTATGGAGCAGGTGCCCCTCGGCTGTGCCCGCATCCCCAGGGGCTGAGTGGGTGCCAGGCGAGTGGAGGCTGCAGTGGGTGGGCGGCTGGGAAAGCGGTTAACGTGCAGCTCATACAGTAAACACTTTGTCTGGGGGCTCGGCCCGGGGGGCTCTGCATTCCAGGGAAGAGGCTGCGATTGGTGGGGGCTGGGTTTTCCGAGGGGCTGGACGATGGTTCCCTGCTCCATCGCCAGGAAAGAGCCTCTCCGTTCACCCAGAAACCACTGCACCCATGGGACAGGAGTTTCTAGGGAGCGAGGGAGTGGGCGGCCGCTCTCCTGACCCAAGACCCTCTCCTTGGGATGTGGGTCTGGGGACCTTATGCAGGACCCTGGTCCCTGTGTTCTGCTCCCAGCCCTGCCAGCTCCGGGCTGGCTCCCGGGCCACCCCGCTGCACCGTGGCCCTGCCAGGACCACGCGCAGGTGGCACCAGGGGTGCCAGATGGGGATGCAGAGGGTGCTGTCGCTCACAGCAGCTCATGCGTCCTGTTGCCACAGACACGTGGATGTGTCCCCTCTGTCCCATGGGGCACGTGGGGTCCTTTGTGCCTGGGCTGGTGGGATACAGGGGAGTGGAGCTGGAGCTGTGGGACACTTGTCCCTCTCCCTTGGACACACACACGGTGCTGGGGCTTTGCTTGCTGCCCTGGACTCTCCTCCCATGGGAGCCGCGTGGTGGAGCCCGGAGCCCTTCACCACTCCCTCAGGCTCAGGACAGTGAATCACAAGTTCGGCACGTGGCCAACCTCATTTGCAGCTCCCATTAATTGAAGGCGATGCTGAATGACTCGTTTGTGTCTCCTGTCCGCGGGCCAAGCAGGAGGCCGGGCAGAAACTCTCCTCCTGCCAGGACTGGGCAGCACCCGTTCCCATCCCCTTGGCACCCACTTCCATCCCAAACCAAGCAGAGGGGCTTCCCCCAGCTCCAACCACAACCACAGAGTCATAGAATCATTTTGCTTGGAAGAAACCCTCAAGATCATCGAGTCCACCCGTTCTCCCAGCCCTGGCGCTGCCCCATGTCCCTGAGAACCTCGTCTCCATCTGTTCAACCCCTCCAGGGGTGGTGACTCCAGCACTGCCCTGGGCAGCCTGTTCCAATGCCCGACAGCCCTTTCCGGGAAGACATAGTTCCCAATTTCCAATCTAAACCTCCCCTGGCACAACTTAAGGCTGTTTCCTCTTGTCCTATGGCTTCTTACTTGGGAGAAGAGACCCAGAGCTGGGCGCTGGCCAGGAGCCATCCTGCTGCCCAGAGGCACCCGTGTTTCATGTGACCTTATGAAAATATTATTGGCATCTGGTTTTCTTTAAGCCGGGAGATTTGACCCTCTGAAGGCGGCTGGTGGCGGGAGGAGGAGAATTTGTCCATGCCCGGTGCCTCCTGGTCCTGCCTTTCCATGATACGGGAGCAGCGCATGGAGATGCTGGGATTTCGGTACGGTGGTCCCACCAATGCCAAACCTCCTGCCTGGCTCTTCCTCGTGTCTCTCCCCAAGGATGTGCAGGGGAGAGGCAGGGGAGGGGTGGGAAGGATCATCCCTGCCCGGGCCCCCCCGAGCCCCCTGCTGGGCTCTGCTGCCAGCACCCACATTGCACCACGGCCCCGCGGTTGGTGCCGCCGGGGCTGGCATCGCTCCGCAATGGGGTCCTGGAGGCTTTGCATTTGTGTTTCAAACTTCAAGGGCATGAGCTGTTTCCTGGAAAAAAAGGACAGATTAAACAAAAAGCAAATAACACGAATGAAGGAAAAGGATTTGATCGGGGCTTCGCTGTGAACTTTAACCGGGCTTAACTGGGAGCCGGTCCAGGAACCCTTCGCTGCCGGGAGCTGATGCACGTGGTGCCGATGGGAGACTGGGGCTGGGGACGTGGTGGGCGGGAGATTGTGGCTCCAGACCCGCTGCCTGTATCACCCTGTGAGCCTCTGGGTGCCTCCACCCACGCTGCACCGTGAGCACCCCCCGCCTGGTTTGGGAAGGTTTTTCCCGTTGACAGCAGCAATATTGATTAGTATAAGCCCAACCCTGGGATAAACTCAGGCAGGGAGCCCTGGCTGCTTTCCTCTTAGAGCCTCAAACCGGAGGAATCGGCAGCTTTTTTAAAAATAAAGTCACGCCGAGAGCTCAGGTCTCATGATGGTCCCTCCAGCTGCCAACATCTGGGATCGCAGTTTGGCTGCGCTCCTGGTGCAGGCGAGGATGCCAAGCGCCGCCTTTTGGGATTGGCCCCGCGGGAGATTAACTTTCTTATTCCAGGAATTTCTTCTTTCATGTCTTTGCGGGGGCCGTGCCCAGCGGCAGAGCACGGCTCCGCTCCCGCAGCCCTGGTGCCTCCATTCCTGCTGCAGCTCCCCATGGGCAGCTTTTTGGGGACACTGGGGTCTTCCTGGGGCTCCCTGGCTGTGCATCCCGGGGTCACTTTCCAGCCCCATAGGTCTGGTGCCTGGTGGCACGTGGTTGACCGGACCCTCATGCTGAAGCACACTGGAGCAACTGCCCTGTGCTCTCGCAACGTGCATTTGCAACCCTATAATAACAGGCACATGGCAATAAGCCCATGAATCATGGCTAATGAGTCATAAAAGCTCCCCAGAGCCTTTCCCGGTGCTGCAGGGAGAGCTCAGTGCAGTGACAGGGACAGGAGGGGACTTGGGGCTGGGGGTGATGCCTGTGGGGACTGGGGAAGGTGACGGTGATGATGGAAAGGGCTGTGGGGCATTGGAACAGGCTGCCCAGGGCAGTGCTGGAGTCGCCATCCCTGGAGGGGTTGGACAGACGGACATGAGGTTCTCAGGACATGGGGCAGTGCCAGGGCTGGGGGAACGGTTGGACTTGGTGATCTTGAGGGGCTTTTCCAACCAAATTGATTCCACGAGTCTATGATTCTATGTGGGATCCAACAGCACCAGCTGCACATTGTGTGTGGGGGTACAAGTTGCTCTGTGGGGGCACCTCCATCCCCAGGGCTCCCCCACGGCACTGAGCCCCCCCGGTCTGTGTCCTTGCAGAGAAGGAGGAGATCGACCACCCCAACAACAGCTTCAGCCCCTGCAGCATCCACGACCGCAAGTGCCTGCAGAAGCATCAGGCCAAGCGGGTCAACAACGGCAACAAGATGCGCAACAGCGGGAGCCCGTACCACCGCGAGGAGACGCGGCCCATAGTGAGCACCGCGCGGCACCGCGGCGGGCGCTGGCACCGGGGTGGGGAGGGCAGGATGGGTGCTTAGCACGCCAGGGCAGGAGCGGGATTTGAAGCTGGTGCTTGCGGAGCAGCCCTAAGGGTTGGGGTCCCAGGGTGCCGGGGTGGGGGTATGTTCCAGCCCCACTGTCAGCTCAGACCGCTGTTTTCCACAGGCGCAAGGCTCGTGCCAGAGTGAGCTGCACCGGGCGCTGGAGCGGCTGGCGGCCTCGCAGACCCGCACGCACGAGGACCTGTACGTCATCCCCATCCCCAACTGCGACCGCAATGGCAACTTCCACCCCAAGCAGGTAGGACGGGCTCTCACCCATCGCAGCGCGGGGGTTGCTTGCGTGGGGGCATTTTGCAGAACTGGGGAGGGCGCACAGATGGGCCAGTGCTGGGGCATGGCACCCGCAGCTCCTGGCTGCGGTGGGAATCACCTTGGGGTGTTGTGGGGCCCTTTGCAAAAGCCCCGGGGTGGGATGTGGGCGGCAGAGCCCCCACGAGAGCTCCCGGTCACCCCAGCCTGGCAGCCCAAGGGGATGGGTCCATGGGCACCAGGCTGGGCGCCCCTCACCGAACCTGTCCCCTCCTCCCCGCAGTGTCACCCGGCGCTGGATGGGCAGCGGGGCAAATGCTGGTGCGTGGACCGCAAGACGGGGGTGAAGCTGCCGGGCTTCCTGGAGCTGAAGGGGGACTTGGACTGTCACCAGCTGGCAGACAGCATGTGAGCGCCACCGCGACGGCCCCGCGCCGTGCCGCGGCCAGGACACCCACCGGGGCTGCGTAGGAAAGCAAGAGAGGGGACGTGACCGCCGAGCAGCCCCCCGGTGCCGGGGGACCCTGGATCGCTGCTGTGCTCTGCGCTGTGGGCTGCCCACGGCACGGGGCACAGCACCGCGACCTGCGCCATGACCACTAGCCACCACCGCCAGGGGGTCCGCGGCACGTGCCAGAGGCACCTCCATCCCGCACGGACGCTTGCGTGGACAGATGCTGCCCGGGGGGAGCGGGAGGCGAGCACCCCCCACGCTGCCGCGGCAGCACCTCTGTCCGCAGTGCCTTGCCGTCCGCACCACGTCTCTGTGTGTGGCAGCAGGAGAAGTGCCTCGTCCTGCCCTTTCCGACGGCGGGAGGCTGCCCAGGCAAGGAATGGGGGAGCCTGTGCAATTGGAGAGGGCCCAGAGACCTCCCCCCTCGCCACCGCCTGCCTGGGACCCTCTCTGGCTCCATCTTGCCTGAATCGTGTCCGTGCGACGGGCATCGCGGCCGCACTGAGCAATAAGAGACCTTCCCCCTCCCCACTGCAGCCCCCCAGCCCCGGAACCACCTGCCCCTCAGCCCAGTGTTTTCCTCCCGTCCGTCCTGTCTCCCCCTGTCCCATCTCCAGACACCATCCCTGGGGTGAAATAGGGGATCGGGCATCCCCAGGTGAGTCCCCATGGACGCTGGGTCCAAGGGGAGGGTTAGGGGACAAAGGACACCCAGGAAACACCTCCCAGCAGGATGGGCTTCTTTGGCGTTTTTTTTTCTTCCTCAAAAATTTTTAATATTTAAAAAATGTTGTTGGTGGGATGTTAAAACTGACCGTGGGGCCCCTCGAGGCTGAAATCCTCCATCTCCGCAGAACAAGGCACCACCGGCCATGGTTTCTGTCTTCTCTTCTTCCAACTTGGCCAACGTGACAAAACCGGGATGGATTTCTGGAACGTCCCCAGTGACGGGATCTGCAGATTTCGCCAGCACAAAGTTCTCAGATGAGAAATTGTGACTATTTTTGTAGCTTGTTTTTTCTTTTTAAGCTAGGCTGGTAATTTTTCACCTAAATGTCTTTTAGGTGAGAAATGGCCGTGCTGGCTTCCATGGCTAGTGTGCCAAAGACAGAGGGGATTTTATCAGCCCTCCCCTTCCTACCCCCCCAGCTCCGTGGCTGCAGTGGGAGGTTTGGGTTTTTTGTGTGGTTTCGCCCCGGCCGCGGCGGTGGGTGCCAAGGCCCCTGATGGGAATGAAATGTTTCAGTTTTAGTGAAACACCCTTTTGCCCCCTGGTCCCTGGTCCCAGCGGGGATGTCCCTGCCCCTGCCAGAGCCCCCGGCCCCTTGGTGCCACCACGCAAAGGATGGGCTTCCCGTGGTGCAGGGAGGTGACACTGGGGACCGTGGCTGGTCACAGTGCTGGTCCCATGTGGCTGTGCTGGCAGCACCGTGGTGGGATGCAGGATGCTGTGGCAACACCATGGCGGGATGCAGGGTGCCATGTCAGCACCGTGGTGGGATGCAGGATGCTGCAGCAGCACCACGATGGGGTGCTGGGTACCACGGCAGCACCACGGCGGGGTGCAGGATGGCTCAGAGGGCTCCAGTGTTTTATATCGTCTCTCCTGTAGTTTAAGGCTGTATTTACACATGATCATATACCAGCGTAAGGCTTCCCAACCCCAGCGGCGTTTTCTGCGCTGATGTGATTTCTGTCAGTTCCTTCTGGGCCAAGCCCATCCCTTCGGATTCCCATGTAGCACCGACCCTCTTTTACAGTAAACTTGAACCTTTGTATCTTCAAAAAGAAAAAAAAAAAAAGGTAATTACTGTATTTAACTTTCCCTGTTATTTGATGTGTTTCTATCAAGTGTATTTTTATCTTTGCATTGCTTTAAACAGCGGGGTGGGGGAAGCAAAGCAGAGGGGGAGCAAGGGGTCTGCAGCGATCCCACGCAGCTGAGCATCACATTCCTGTGGTTCCTGTGGGTGCCATATGGCAACGCTCCCCTTCCAAACTGGCCAAATTAAACCAGAGACTCCCCATGACCCCCTTTGGCCACCAAAGCCACCTGCCTGTCCCCTGCCAGGGGCACAGCCAGCTGTGGGGCAGGATAAGGGACACCAGAGTGGGGAAATGGGGGGGCTGGATAGCAGTGACTTGGAAAAAATGCCTGAGCTGGTTTGCCCCCCAGGACAAGGGCTGAGTTTGTTACAAAACGGCTGGAACTGGACCCAGGAACCGAAACCAAGAGCTTCCAGGAAGCCTGGGACAAGCGTTGGAAACCACGAGGGGCTCAGAGAATTGTTTGTTTTTTCTTGAATCCAGGTGGTTTTGGCTGAACTGTCCCCGCGGTGCCTGGGCCCCGCGCTCCAGCGACACTGCGCTGGAAAAGGGGTTTTCAATAAACTAAAAATTCCATGTGCGGAAGACGGTGCTTTGGCGATGGGCCCGTTCCCTGTCCCAAAGCGGGGAAAAGCAGCCGTCGCCCCGTTCCCCCGAAAATGAACCGTCGGGGTTGTAGCTGGAGTTGTGCAAAAAGCAGGGGAGCAGCGTGCAGGGGCCCGGGGGCAGCACAACCCCCCCAAAGCACCGTTTGGAGCCCAAACCTTTGAGTGTTCATATTGCACTTGTGCTTATCGCCGCTGTCCCGACAGCATCGCGATAAACAGGGCAGAGTGAGGCAGCGCTGGTTTGCCAGCTGTACAGCCCAGGGGGTTGCAGGGCTGTGCCCAGTGCTAATTAAGTGCCGGTTGATGAAAACAGCCCTGACGCACAAGCCGGGGGTGCCGGGGCTGAGTCGCGTCCCCCCGAGCTGCCCTTGGGGCACCGCGTTCCCCCAGGTCTGTGCAGCGTGATGGGGACAGCACAAGCACCCGCTGTCACCGGCTCTCACTGAGCCCAGCCTTAGGCTGGGTGCTGGGTTTTGGCTGAGCAGAGCTTAGGGCAGACAGGCCGCCAGTTTCCCATCCTGGAGCTGGGTGCCTCCCCCACCCCATGCAGTAACTCCAAAATATCTGTTTTTATCGTTGCCGAAGAGCTGCTGCGGCCACAGCCTGGCTGGACGAGAGGGACTTTATGTGCAACACATGCACATGCTTGGCAGCTTCAGAGAGCGAAGTATTTCAGTTGCTAACATCCCTGCAGTGATTGTGGTGAGACAAATGATCCACCGCTTCATTGAAAATAGCCCTGAGCTGGGTGTGTTAGCACGGGGTCCAAAATTAAAACAACGTAGAGGAACCAGGTAAGTGGGTGCTAAGGGAGACGACTGGACAGCGGGCTCAAAGCCGCTCTGCTCTGCTCTGACATTGCAACGAGAGCTGAGTCTTCAGCTGGTGTAAATCACAGCAGCACTGACTTCCATGAGGCTGCGCCAATTTACGTCATCTGAGGATCTGGCCCAAATTCATGCAAGTAATTTCCAAAAACCCAACGTTTTACTGTCATGAAAATGTCAACATTTATTTCTCAGCTTGCCGCGATGCCTGGAGCTTGAGCTAGCCTGTAACCCCGCTTTGCAAAAAAAGGGCAGGAGAATTTACCAGCACCAGGCAAAAATAAGCTGCTCTGACATTTCCACCTTTCGATGCGTCTCGTTCTTTGAGGGAAGACGGATTTTTCAACAGGGCCTGGTGATTTTATACACTTTGATTTGCAAAACTGCCTCCTGATGCTGCTGTATCATCAGGGAGATAAGCCCCCCCTGCCTTCACCGGACCCCGCTCCCGCAGCACTGGGGGGGTCGGCTCCACCGAATACACCTCAGCTTGGACACCCCGAGCACAGGCAGCCCCCGCTGCTGGTAGAAATCTGAGCCGGGATATTTCAGTCCCGCGGAGCAAAGCGGACGGTGCGCGGCAGCGGTTCCGCACGGCGAGCGCAGCTCCCCGCAGGCGGCCGTCCACGCGACGCCCCGTGAAGGGTCTTGGGGGAACATCTCATCCCAGCCGAGCATAAAATCTTTAACTGTGACTCTTGACATGACGGTACATTAAAAATATACATATCTATAAATACGAATTGTTGCCAAAATGCAACCCAGAAGCAGGAAAAGGTGAGCGGTAGGAGCTCGGCAGCGTGTGGGAGCTGCCAGCCCTGAGCCGTCCCCGCGTTTCTGTCCTTCAGGGGCCCGTCAGGAGTTTGCAGAGAAGGTCGATGACAAGCGATGCTGGCTGCACAGTGTCGTACTCTGCAAACAGGTGACAGAGGTTCTCCGAATCTGTCTGGCTTTTGGCCACGAACCCAAAGATCCTTTGAAGAAAGGAGAGAGAGCCTTATGTAGTTTGGATTCAGGAACACAAAGGAATACACTTCAACTAGCTCCGGCCACAAATCAAAATCCTGGTTCCAGCAATTCCACCTTGGCCGGCTCACCAATCACGTTTACTTGGAAGCAAAACAGCCGGGAGAAGTGTTTCTGGCAAGGCTTCCCCAGCTGTGAAAAGTTTCTTGAGTGCAAGGTAGAGCCAGATATAAACTCACTTCCTGAGCGCAGAGCGAGCGAGGCGCTGGGAAGGCTGATGGATTTGGACGGGGATCTCTGCACAAGGGGGTGTGGAGAACTGGGCTTAGCCAAGCCTCTCATCAAAACCTACAGAGCAAAACCTCCCGGGAAGCTTCTCCCATCTGTCCCACGACTCATCCTTGCCACCGCGTTAACTTTTATCGCATCCCCTCTCGATTTTTAAGGTTTGATTCTTTGCGACATTTGCAATGCACCCGCTGGAGAGGCGAGGCTGGACCCAAGCAGCATCTCCCCTGCTCGGTTTTTCCCGGCACGCTTTGGTCCCCGTGTGGGTCTTACCTTGAGGACTTGCAGTACTTCTGCCACCTGAGGGAAGAACAGAATTGGATTTGCTCAGAAGAGTGATATTAACTCATTCCACCAACTGCAAAGTCAAGATTTATATTTATAATAACTAAACCCAGTGTGTTAAGCCCGGGGCAGAGGATGCAAAGCTGGTGGTTGGGATTGGGGATTTTAAGCGGTGCAGAGATGGGAGCAGCGGAGCGGTGCTGGGAACCATGGGGATGTGAGCACCGTGCAGCAGCTCTGACCGCCACGGACACCCTCACCCCAGAAAAACTCACTTTCTGTTCTCAGGATCCATCCCGCAAAACCTGATGGCAGCCAAGGGGTAGTGTCGCCTGAAAAACACCCTGTTGGGGGGAGGAGGAGAGTGTCAGAGGAGGAAAGTGCCCAGGCAGAGCTGGTGGGAGAAATGGGCATTTGCAAATTCAAGCCCTGCTCAAACTGTTGTGGCTGCTGGGACTGGGGGCGTGGGGGACGGCGGGCGTGGGGGTCCCGCTCCCCGGGACCGGCCGCTGAGCTGGCAAGGCCGCCTCCCGCCTCCCACTCGGGAGAAGCTGCTGTGAACGTCACGTCGAGCAGCATCACGCCCTGCGCTGTAAACACAAGGGGTCAAGTCCAGCCCTGGATTGCAACACGGACCCATCCTAGCCGGCCAGTTTTTCTTGACGTGCTGCGAGTCAGCATGTTGGCGGGCTGAAAGGTGAGAAAAGAGCTGGGCGGTCAGGGACGAGCTGTGTTTCCACGAGCCATCAGCTCTCCTTTGCATTTTGCCACTGGTGAGCCCTTGGCTGCAGCCGCAGCCCCGTCCTGACCCTCCCCGGCGGCTCTTACTTCCTCTGGATGTCCGTCAGCGTCACCCCCTGCTCCGTCACCCTGAAGTGCACCAGGGTGGGTGTGGGCAGCGTCTCCATCTCGAAGGTGCAGGAGATGGCTTTCTGGATGGCCGGGGCTCCCGTGAGCGTCTCCACGTTCACCGAGTTGAGGTACAAGACGTTGCAAACTGCAAGGACAGCGCAGAGCGTGGCTCAGCACGGGGCCAGCATCGCGCCGCGCAGCGCCGAGCACCGCGGTGCCGGCTCCCGAGGCACCATCCTGCAGAACTGGACGCATGTACGCGGGTCAGATTTGGTTTTGATGCGAATTAAAGATTGGGTGACTCAGAAATTCTTCACGTTTGTTTTGGTTTACTTTAATTCTTTTGCACTAATTGTTTTGAAAGTCAAAGCATTTAATTTCTGGTTTCTAAATGTCACATTTGGATGTTTTGTTTTCTGTTTATTACATATTTCCTTTAATGAAAAGCAGAAATACCCCAAGCCAACTAACGGCTGAAGGCCAACCTAAAACATGACATTTCAGGCTGATCGAGCTGTTTAAAGGGCTGTTCTGGGTCAAACTTAAGCTTTTCAGCTTGCCAACTTATTTTCAGAATTTCCAGTAAAACAAAGCGGTTCCTGACTCCCCCGGCTGTGCCGTGACCCATCCGTGCCGCCTCCTGCCCATCGCCCTCTGCTCTCACCTGGAGCCCACCCACCACTGCACCCGGGTGCAGAAGAGAAGCAAAGACCCTTCCCCGTCCTGCTGTGCAGTTTCTATACGTTCCCCATAAGGTCCCTCAGCCCTGATAGCCTCATCTCCCTCCAGATGTTCAATGCCAAGCAGCTCAATACCCTGGTTGAGGGGAATCAGGAGAGAAGCTTAAAAATCAGGGGCTTTTTAAAATTGTGAGAATTGTGGGGTTTTTTATCAGCCTTGGGACCTCAAGAAGTGTCTTTTCAGAGACCAAAAGTCTCCTTTCTTTAAAAATATCATGTTTTCTTGCAGGCTCATGATCTGAGGATGCAAAAAGCCCCACAGGTGTCTCCAGCGTGGTGACAAAGCCAGGAGGGGAACATTGCAGCGGCACCCACAGATGCGCTGGGGTGACCTTGCTGTTCTGCACAGCTCCAAAGACCTGCTTGCTATTGGAAACTCGAGTGTCCCCTGGCGACAGCCGCCTCCTCCTTTCCTCACCAGCAGTTTTCTTCAGCGGGGACGGCGCGGATTCAGGAGCGCAGTCGGGGCTGTCTTCTCCATCAGCGAGATCTGCACAAAGGACAGACAGGAGCACTGATGTCCACACCACTTTGGGTGAAGTTCCTTATCTCACAAGAGGCCCAAAGGCTCAGGACTGCTTATATCACAGGGGTTTAGAGCAGTAGTTAATTTAATTATCCTCCACCTCCCTCTCCTGGCCCTGTTTGCCTCTCATCTCCCCAACCCTCCTTTCCTTGCCCACCCTCAGTGGTCCCCAGCAGAAGTCAGCACCCCCTCGTACACAAGTCGCATCGTGCAGGTCCCTGCTCCACGTCCAGCCAGGGCAATCAGCCCCGTTGTGGGGACACCTGGGGGGGTCCAGCCCCCTCCCCACTGCAGGACCGTCCCCCTCTCCCAGCCCAGCAGCGGGGACCGCTCAGAGCATCTCTGCTGCCCCCGACACCTACCTCGGGTGGGGATGCTGAGCTTGCAGGGCAGTGCCAGCGGGGTGATGGCGTGCTGGTACACGAAGGCAGAGAGGCTCCCTGCAACACAGAACCACCAGTCGGGGGGGCCCTGCTGCCCAAAACCTCCTACCCACACACCTCTGGCCCCTCAACAGTGTCCCAGGGACCCCAGAAGGAGGGAAGGCGGGGGCTCAGCTGGACTATTTGGGGCCTCACAGTGATAAAAGTGGGTTTTCCAGCTCTGCTCCGTGTTCTTGTGTTGGAGACTGCTACCACAGCGTGGGCGGCAGCCTGGGGCTGGGGGGGGACCCCACACTGACACGCTCACTGCAGGGCCACAGGACAACCCCAAAATTCACATCGTGTGTCTGAGGACGTTGTCCAGTCTGTTCTTGAACACCGTCAGGCTGGGGCCGGGACACGTCCCTGGGGAGCCTGTTCCAG
This sequence comes from Caloenas nicobarica, assembly GCF_036013445.1. Lineage (NCBI taxonomy): Eukaryota > Metazoa > Chordata > Aves > Columbiformes > Columbidae > Caloenas > Caloenas nicobarica. The sequence goes on along the minus strand of NC_088268.1, from coordinate 4,451,443 downwards.
CGTCCAGCACCTCTGGGTGAAGAACCTTTTCTGAATGTCCAACTGACCCTCCCCGGCACATCTTCCTGCCGTTCCCTGGGGTTCTGTCACTGAACACCTCAGTCTCGCCGTCCTTACCGAAATACAGCTCCTCGCTGGCCCCTTTCAGGTGCACCCCTTTGGCAGACGACTCGATGAGGAAATGCCGGACGAGGTCACTGCTGTCGTCGCCTGCAAGCGGGATCAAAGACACCATCAGCACTGGCACAACCACCGTTCTTTCACCCCTGCCCACCCCAGGGCCCATCCCAGAGCACCCACAAGTGCTTGTTTTTCAGTGTTTTTATTTTTCAATACTTAAAAGGGGCCTATAAGAAAAGATGGTGGCAGACTTTTGAGCAGGGCCTGTTGCGACGGGACAAGGGGTGATGGTTTTAAACTAAAGGAGGGAGGCTCAGGCTGGACACGAGGAAGGAATTGTTGCCCTGAGGGTGGTGAGAGCCTGGCCCAGGTTGGCCAGAGAGGTGGTGGATGAACCATCCCTGGAGACATCCCAGGCCAGGCCGCACGGGGCTCTGAGCAACCTGAGCTGGTGCAGATGTCCCTGCTCATGGCAGGGGGGGCACTGGGTGAACTTTGAAAGTCCCTTCAACCCAAACTATTCCATGATTCTGATTCTGCTCTGCGCACCGAGTGTGGCGCCGGCCCCTCGTGCCTGGGGGTGGACACACAGACCCCGCTGCAGCCTCACTCGCACAACCAGAGTCCTGCAGCTTCTCAGCTTCCTTTAGTTTGACTGGTTCCAGTTAAATTTCTGAAGCAAACCCCACCTTTCCCAGCGAGCCCCTGTACCTGTCTGGCTGCTGGACGGAGAGACAGGAACCTTCATCGCCAGCCCGAAAGACCCCCGGTACGACGTGCTGTCCCGCACAACGAACGTGCCTGGCTCCTTGTCCCTCAGCAGCTGGATCGCTGTCAAAGCACAGGCGGAGGCTCAGCCAAGCAAAACAGGTGGAACGTCCCCGCTTCGCATTTGCATCCGGCCGATGCTCTCGCGGGGAGCCTTTCTTTGGCAGCGGCGAGAAACATGCAGCAGCGCTCGCTGAGCACACGCACGTCCCTCGGGCAGGTACCGACCGCGGCGACCGTGCAGGTTGAGGGGACCAGCTGGGTCCCACGTGTCCCTGCGGTCCCCAGGACAGAGTCAGCCCCTGCCCAGGCCATGCTGAGAAGCAGCAGAGGCACGAGGAGCTTCGCTGGCCCGAGGGGACAGAGGGGCCATGGCACAGTCCGTGTTTCTGAGTTTCCCCCTAGACCTGTGAGCGGGTCTCTCCATACCCAGCAGCCCCCAGGACACAGGGTGTTTCTAAAAGATGGACCCAATTTGAAATCCTGGCCCCCAAGATCCCCAGGCGTTACACCCCGTGACTTTTTCTTGTGGGGATATGTCAAAGACTGTGTTTTTGCGCCGCCATGAGCGACTAATCTGGATGACCTCAGAAACAGAACCACGTCAGCGGTGACCTTAGTGGAAGAAGACACTTTGAGAGGCATTTGAGATGAATTCGACTGCCGTCTCAATGTCCATACAGCAGGTGGAGGGGACACGGAGCATTTATAAAAAGGTTACTGAAACTTGATAACTCACTAAACTGTTCGTAAATTTGTGTGTAATTGTAAGGAGTTGCCATCGTGAAATAGACTGCTTTGAATTGGGTCCATCTTTTCGAAACACCCTGTGCTTTGAACTTCCATCATTGAGTCCCTGCAGGACGGCAGCATGGGCCAGACCTGGACTGAGGGGCTGCGGGGAGACAACCCCAGCCCAGGGCAGAGACACGAGCCCTGCGCAGAGCCCATCTGAGATGGGGTGAGCCCAGCAGAGACACCGGCTGCCTTACCCTGGTCCCTGGTGATGCTCGGTTTGAACCAGTATTTCGATGTGTCCATCACGAACTTCATGGTCGGCTGCCCAGCCCTGAGGGGACCTGCAAGAGACACCTTGTGGTGCTAAGGCCAGCGAGGGACCTGAATAAACCTCCACAGCAGACATGGCTGAGCAGAATAATTCATTCCTCAGAATAATTCATTCTCCGTGTAATTATCTCTCTTGGCAGGCTGCGATGGAGCGCAGAGGGGCAGCGCACGGAATCTCCCAGCAGTACCGGTCTGCCCAACCCCGCACAAGTCCATGGGACCGTGGAGATTTACACCAGCTGAGGATCTGACCCACAAAGCCCTCCTGCTGTTCCCATAAGAATCCCAATTAAAACCCTCTGCCTCGAGAGCTGCCTCTGCTAATCTCCTCCAGAGAACAACAGCCCTATTGTTTCCCCTTGAATGAGGGACCTTATAAACTCTGGTATCTTTAGATGTTCTCCAGAGCAAACTGGATCCCTAACTCCTCCTCCCCACCCATTCTGGGGCCACAATCAAGTATGAAATTGCAGAATTATGGCTCTCATTCTCAGGTGCTATAAATACATGTATTTGCATCTCCTTGAGAGGAACAGAGCGTTTCTGCCTGCTGAGCATGTGCTCCAGGATCCCAAACGCCGTGGCCAACGCAGGGTCATCAGCAAAGAGCTGGAGACCACCACAGAGCCCTGCAAACCCATGCAGGTCCAGCAAGGACCTCCAGCTCCAGCAAGGACCTCCTGTCCTTCATGTCTGGACAGGGCTCTGAGCAACCTGAGCTGGGTGAAGACGTCCCTGCTCATGGCAGGGGTTGGGCTGGATGAGCTTTGAAGGTCCCTTCAACCCAAACTATTCTACGGTTCTCTCTACGGATAAAACAGAGCAGAAAAAGGTGTTTGCTCTCCCTTTCCTGGCAGCTGTTGGGGTCTACAGCCCCTTCAGCATCCCCCAAGACCTGTCCTATGGCAGGGAGGTGACTTACTGTCCGGGACGCAGGACAGCACAGGTGCCGACAGCGCGTTGTTCAGGCCACCGAGCCTCGAGGCTGGGCTGCAGCTGGGAAGGGGGCCCTGCTTGACAGAGGCTGGCGGCGCTTTGGTCGGCTTGGAAGATGCATCTCCTTGTTCCAGGCACCCGTTCACCAGCAGCAGCGGGACGTCGGCTGCGCCGTTGAGGATGGAGGCGGGGCAGCTGCTGGCCTGTCCCTTCTCGGATGGGGAGGTGGTGGCTTTGGTGGAGCCGGTTGCCCTGGGCTGGTGGGGACTCAGGCCAAAAGCTTCTCCAGCGTGGGAGCTGATGCTCGGGGAAGGCGGGTGGGGGCTGCCCAGGGAGCTGGCAGGGGACGGGCAGGCAGTGGCGTGAGCATCCGAGTCGTCGTTGTGGAGCGAGTGGGTGCTGCTGCAAGAGGGAGAGAGAGCAGGAGCAGATCAGCGAGGTCGTTTAACCGAGATGGGACACACGGCGCAGCACAGAGACCAAGGAACAAGCGACAAGATGAAAGGAAACAGCATCAAGTTGCGCCAGGGGAGGTTGAGGTTGGATCTGGGGAACAATTTCTTCCCCAAAGGGCTGTGGGGCATTGGAACAGGCTGCCCAGCGCAGTGCTGGAGTCACCATCCCTGGAGGGGTTGGACAGACGGAGATGAGGTTCTCAGGACATGGGGCAGTGCCAGGGCTGGGGGAACGGTCAGACTCAATGATCTTGGGCGGCTTTTCCAATCAAAATGGTTCTATGATTTACCTTCCAAGGATGTAACTGGTGTCTGAGCCGGGGCTGGTGGAGAGCGTGGAGACCCAGCTGCTCCTCTGCTGGGCCCTCACCACCTGCACAGGCTTCAGCAAATTGTCGAAGCCCAGGGAGGTGCTGAGAGCCCCGGGGCCATAGGAGATGCTGTCCGTCTGTCCAGCCGTGCACTGCCGGGGGACGGTGACGCATTCGGATGCTTTGCTGCAGGTTGGGGTGCCCGAGCGGGGGCTTGCGGGTCTGGGTGGGCTGGAGAAAACCACACTGCCGCTTGTGCTGTAGTTGCCTCTGAGTCCCCCTTTTTGGCGCAGGAAGCCGTTGCCCTGGGGGGACCTGGAGAACGGCGTGGCAGACGGGCTGGGGGAGCCCTGCAGCAGCTCGGGACACGGGGCTCTGCCTGGCGTCATCTCGATGTATTTAATGTCTGGAGGAGGAAAAGGAAGGTTAGCTGAGCTCTGGTTGGGGACACGCATCTCTATTCTTCTTTCTATTAATTTTGCCTGCAGTTTGCACGCCCTGCAGGGCTGCTGGGCATGGGGAAGGACCCCTGGGCTCTGCAGGGAGACCCCCAAGGCCCAAGGGCTGATTCCTTTAGGGACACCAAGTCACAGTGACCCATCCCAGAGGGGTTAAACGCTGTCGCGTCTGACTGCACAGCCCACCCCTCGCCAGCATCACACAGCTGGTGCTTGCCGAGACCTGCAGCAAGAGGCGGGTGCTTCCTCTCTTTGTACCTGACTGCAGAAAATAAACATCTGGCTGCTCCCCCAGGGATGACACCGGGCTCGGAGAGTGCCCGCGGCAGCAGGCCATCTCCCAGCCCCCTTTACTTGCCCTTGTTTATATGGTAACACATCTGACGGAGCATCACTTGCTCCAAGACCTTCGGTGAAGCCCCGCGGCCAGGATAAGGGGGTGCCTGGCTCCCGGGTCCCCGGTGCGCGTCAGTCCCTGGGTTCCTTGAACAAGGCTATAACTTCTGGCTGAGCTAGAAGGTGCCATTTAGCAAGAAACACTCGGGCTTGATTTAAGGGCTTGCAACGATGGTGAATTCATCACCTCCCCGGGGAAGCTGTTCCTGCGGTTAATCATGCCAGAGATGCGTGTGCCTCTTTTCTAGTCTGAACGTGCCCAGCGTTGTTTTCGGCTCCTCGTTCTTGCCCTGCCGTGGAGTTTAGGAAAGTTCCCCATCTTAAAGGTGTTTCTTGGAGAGAGGAAGACCCTTTTTTTTTTTTTTTTAATGCAGCAACGAAATACTGCTCTGAACAGCCCCGAGCTCCCTGGCAGCTGATGTTTTGTGCCTCATTCCTGCCCTGGGACTCGCCGGTGGGAGCAGCCGACTCCAGGCTGCCCCGTACTGCAAGGAACCACCAGACCTCTGGGGCACAAAGCCTGATGAGCAGGAAAAGCACAAGTCCGTACAAAAGCTCCTCGCTGAGCCCCTTCCCCGCGCTGATCCCAGCGTGGGATCAGATCGGCAGGGCCAGCGCGGAGCCGCCGAGGAGGCGCCGGGGAAGGCAGAAGGGCTGGTCCCGGGGGGGATGCAGCTGGACCAGGCGTGGGGAAGGAGCCAGAACCGCGGCCGTTCCCCCTCCACACCCTCCCTGGCCCTGGCAGCCACGGCAGCTCCTCCAAAGCCTCAGAACGGCTCCGGAGCCACGTGGTTCTGGTATCAGCCTGCAAACCCTTCCAGCAAGCTCTTGGCCGGATGCTTTGTCAATGGCTCTCTCGAAAGGGGAAAAGAATTGGGGTTTTAATTGCCCTTTGAAGAAATAACTGAAAAGCATCTGCACCCTGGGCTAAGGAGGCCTTTCGCCTCCTATTTTTCTGCTTTTTGCTCCTGCTTATCAGGTGTGGTTAAACCTCAAATATTTGCTCAAGACCTTGGCAAGTTTTTCGGCATCAAGGAGTGGCAAAAAGTGCTGCAAACACAGAACCCAGATGTCACGCAAGCTGAAACTCTCTCCTCTCCTCTCCTCTCCTCCAAAACCAAGCAAGTTCCAGAGAGACTTAGTGACTGTCATGAATGTCTCTTGTATTGCTACAGCATCTGTTATGTTAAAAACCCCTCTCGCGGTTTCCACTAGACAAGAACAAGCCCCTCTTGGGGACTCCGGGCACCAGCCTCCTGCCAGCCCACGCATCAACTGACCGTGTTTGCAGGGAATTTACACCTTAGGCAAAAAGGAGGGGTGTGGAAATTATTCAGAAAGCGCAATGGGGCCCCGTGCAGCCCTCCCTGCATGGCCGAGGGGAGGGAGGGAGGAGGTGGGTGAGCAGGGATGCTGCACAGCAGTAGTAAGTTTGCTTAAAAAAACCCCAAGAGCCGTTAAAAGAAAATGAAAGCTGAAGTGAGGCTTTTCCCACTGAATTCAGGGCCAGAGTTCCAGATGTTTAGTTCCACCCTTGAAGCCAGATTTTCCAAAGCACTAGCACGCTACCTTCCTCTGGAAAGCGGCCTGGGGACAGTTTTTCAAGGTATTTCTGTGTCTAAAGGCACAGATAGGCAATGAGGCCTTTCAGAAGCACCTGAGCACATCACGGGTCTGTCCTCTGGCGGACCAGAACGCTCGCAGCGGCGTGCAACATGCTGTCTGCTGGCGTTACCCTGTGCACAGGGTGTTAAGCAGCTAAAACGCTGTAAAATAGCCACAAACGGGAGTGTTTGGGTCAGAAGCAGCGCACATAGCACAGCTTTGGATGGCAGGGATGCCAGAGAAGTGTCGCAAAAGGGTTCACGTAAGGCGCCCAGGTATGAGAGCAGAAAAAGGAGGTTGGTATGTGCTGCTGGTGTTCTGCCTCGTGTGTGCCAGGTGTGCTACCGGAGGAGCACATGAGCCCTGGAAAAAAAAAAGAATTTCTCTGGAAAAATGATTTGGAGCATTGAAAGGGGATGGTTGTGTAACCATCAGTACCTTAGCCCAGGGCTTTGGAAATTTGGCTACAAATCCTCGTGGTTCCACAGGAAAGGCTCCATTGCCCTTTGGAAGAGCCGGGGTAGGACACGGCAAGGGGGGCAGTGCCTGGCTCTGCTTACTGGCGGTAACAACTCGGATGAGGAGTTTTCCGAGAGCTACTAGTCCCATTTCTAATGAGAAATGTTTTCTCCAAACACAGGGAAACAAATGTGAGGTTGAATTAAAGGCTGTTGTCTCCCTCTTCTTGTGGATCCCGTTGAGTTAGCTGGACATGAGATGCTCCCAAAGTGATCAGACTGGGGCCACCTGAGCAGGCGAGTTAGAGCCTGGATCCCCAGGCTGTTCTGCTCTGGACACAGTGTCCCACACTGATCCCACCGGGATGGAGGGGTTGTCACTGTCACCAATGCCACCACGGGAGCAGAGCACCTCACCCTGCTGGGGCTGGTGTGACCAACCTCTCTGCCCTGGACTTTCCTTTGCCTCTTGCAAAGGGTTTTCCCCAGGTCTGAGTGCGCCGGCTCCACTGCGCGACCAGCACCTCTTGCCTCACCTATTCCCTCCGGATCTTGCTTGTTGGTGGCAGCAGTGTCACCCCGAGAAGCAGGTTGGACCGCATCCCTCACCGGCTCGCACGCCAGCGGCTGGAAGGTTGGATCGATTTCTAGGATCAGCTGGTTGAGACTCTCTATGGATATGTCCAAGGTGGGAGACGCCAGGTGGGTCTCAGGGACAGCGTCCTCCTCCTTGGGTTGATGCGGGGCAGTGGGTCCCTCCTGCTGCCCCTTCCCCTGCGTGTGAGCAGCCGCGTGCTCAAACACGGGGCGGGCTCCGTACAGTCCTGTGCCGGGAAGCAGACGTGCCGTGGTGTGCGCCATGGTGGGGGGGTCCGCCCAGCTCTCCGTCGAGTAGTACGCGTACTTCATGGGCAGCGCGGAGCAGCCCGGGTACCCCGCCAGGTGCAAGCTCTTGCTTTCCTCCTGCGAGGAGACGCACACGGTCTGTCCAACGCGCAGCACGTGGCTGTGTATGACCTGTGACATGGTGTGGTTTTCTGGTTCGATGCTTTAAGAGTCCAAGGGAAACCTCCTCCTCCTCGCCTCCCTTTCTCCACCAGGAACCTCAGGCCCCTTCTTCAATCCAGCGTCTCGAGCAGAAGAAGAATCTAAGGAATGCAGAGAGAGGAGCGGTTACACAGGCATGCCCAGGGCAGGAGCAGACTTCAGCGGAAAAGTCTATTAAAACGGGGATTTGGGATTGCGAAGCAGGAATTCAGCTCATAAGAAAACAAGTCATCCCGTATTGCTTTTCCACCGCGCTCCAGCCCCTGCTCCCCGTGCCACAGTGCATCCGGGCAAGTGCAAGGAGGGTTAATTTGCAACAGCTTTTCGGGATTCAAAAGCCTAAAAACTACCTTCTGCTTTACTTGCCCAGGGGTTATTTTCCTGGTTAAGAATGAAGTATCGAACAACTTTTGCATGGGATCTGGACCCTTGGAAGCCATCGGTGAGGCAACGGTAGACAGCGAACCCTGAGCAGAGAGCCAGGGAGACGGAGCAGCCTGCCAGGGCAATGTTCTGCGAGTGGGTGTGCGTTTAATCTGAGGGTTTATTTTGCTGGTACGATGTGAGCTGAGCCCTGCAAGCCTGTGGCTGCTTTCTCAGTCAAGGCGCTGCTCTAGGAACCTGACCGCTATTAAATTTTGAACACTCCCTGGCTTCGTTGCAGATAGAAAGTATTTTTGAAGTTGGCCATTACAAAAATCCTGCAGCGGAAGGTCGGCTTCCCTTGGGGGGATCTGGACAAAAGGACACGGGACAGTATTTGGAGGTAGGGAAGGCGTCCAACCGCATCAGGAGCAAGCAGGGTCTCCTGGTGCCCATCGTGGCACGGTGGGAGGTACCACTCAGCAAAACTCGCTGCCACCAAACACCGGGGGAACCGCACTCGTTTGTCTCAGGATGAGGAAAATAAGCCTGTCCCCTCCATACCCGGTGTGCACCTGGCGTGTAGTGCCCACAAACAGTGGGCTACACTTAGTAAAACATTTGTCCTTTCCTGCATCACCCTTGAATGACTGACTTATTTACTCACTCGCCTACCTGGGATTGATTAACTACGGAGTCACAGGATTAAGAAAGAGACACGTTGCTCGCGGGCAGCGGGTCCGTACCCCCTGTGGGCGAGGGCCGGGGCGCTGGGCTGGCCCGACACGTCATGTCTGGTACGGGGTGACTAATTGCCAGGCTGGGTGTTGGGAGCTGTTACAGAGGTGGCTTAACACAGGCCAGCTTTGCCCTCCATCAGTTATATAACCCTGAAGAAGATTTTCCTCTTGCCGGAGAAAGAGACACCCAGAATAGCACAGACTCACAACGATTAGTGAATTAGAAGCAAAACATTGCTGCCGTCTGCCGCGGCTCGCAGCAGCTATGGATCATCAGCCACACTGGTTCACGCTCACAAAAGAGCTGGGAGAGGTTTTTAAGGACTGCAGGAGTCAATAAATACTTCAAACCCATTTAGCTTCCTCCCAGCCCGGACCCCACTGTGCTTTCTGAGCTTCCGATTGATTTTATTTACAGGACTAACAGCTTGGTCCGTAAGAAATGCTCAGGAGCAAGGATGTGTCCTGCACCAACACCTGGTCTGCAGGAAGGAAAGCACCTCTGGGAGACAACTGTTGTGCCTGGAGTTGCAAATTAAGACAGGCACACGACACCTCGGAATGGTAATGTCACAGTGTTAGTACTACAGAGAGGGGAGATGCAGTTCTGGACCCCAGGGGTGGGTGAGATGCACGGGCTGCACGCGCCGAGGTCCCACTTTTGGTTTCCTGCCTTGGGGCACGTATGTACCGTGATGCCACCGGCACCGCCGTGAGGAGTGCAGCACGGTACGGGGTTTGGAGGGAGCATTTGTTAAATATAAAAAAGAAGAGTCATTCCAGGTCAAAAACACGAGCTAGATGGAGTGAAAATTGGATTCTCCCCTGGGGAGAAGAACTGCCTGGCTCCAGTCAGCGTCCGCAAGACAAGGCTGGTTTTAATTTAAGTAGGTACAGAAATAACGTGCAGCGTGCATGAACCAGGGCTGTCAGGGGGTTCCAGGAGCACACACGCAACAGCTTCCCTCCTCTCTTGTACTCCTGCCCTGAGTTTTTGATCTTTCTCGTGCCTGATGCTGCCAGAATTATCTTCCAAACCTCATTTCTCCTCCTTTCCCTTCTCCGGGTTAAAGTGAGAGTCTCCCAGGCTCCTCGCAAGAATTTCAAGCCTCAGCTGGAGGCTCTTCTGCTCGGAGGGACCGAGCTGGAGCACAAGGACCACGGGCGCAGGCAGGGAGCCCGTACGGCACGGCAAAGCCGCCGGCACATCCCCGCGATGCCCTTCGGTCCGGCAGCAGAACAAGATTTGCAACAGAAGCATCGCGGCCCTGGCAGAGGTAGCGCTGCAGACGTGCCTCCCAGGGCTTGGCTGGTTTAACTGGGGATGGGAGGATTTACTGGCTGTACAGAAACACTGGGGGAAGGAGCAGTGCTGTTGAAGCTCAGACAAGGCGAGCACGAGAAGAAATGGAAATAAGCTGGCCACAAATACATCTAGATTGGAAATGAGAGCTTCTGCTTCTCGAAACAGACTGTGGAACAGAGTTCTCCCCAAGATGAAGGGGACAAGCCACAGATTTAGGATGCAGATGGACACACTGATAAACGGTCTTGGTGAGGCAGCTGCCTGTCGCACCAAGAGTCCTGTCTTGGTGAGGCGGGAGTTCCAGCTCATCCCAGTAACCCCAGTCCTCCCCTCCACCTCCAGCCCAGCTTGGCATGAAAACACAAAGCCCCCCGACATGAAAAGGAGCTGGGCTGGGGGTGCCGGGACTGGGAGCAGAGCTGGAGCAGCCGCTGGGGCTGCGGAGAGCCGGGTGCTGGGTTTGGAGAGCTGCGGGGTGCCCTTGGGCCAGGGCTGTGCCGGCACACCCCGGCTGTTCGATAAGGTCCCGCGCACCCGTCCCAAACCCGCCCGGCACAGCCAGGCTGCCACCGCCACGTGGGGCGAGCCCCACGGACCCCGCGGGAGCAAAGTCCCCCCATGCACAGCCCTGACCCGGCTTTGTCTGTGGGGCACAGCGGGCTCGGTGCGGACCCCCAGCTCCTCCTCTGCCCCGGCTTTCAGCAGATCAGGCAAAACTGCGATTGCAAAAAACCCAGCGATTGCAAAAAACCCAGCGATTGCAAAAATGCCGCTTCTCAGCCCGGCCTGGCAGCTGCACACGTTGAGCCTGGGATGTCCCAGCGTGGTTATTTGGAGCTCAGACATCCGAGCAGGGACACAGGCTCGTTCCCTGCCTGTGCAGAGACCCCAAAACAGCAGAGCCAGCTGCCAAGGCTGGGGTGTTTTTTCCTTGCAACGTGAGCCCTGGGAGCTTCCCGATGACAAGGCTGTGACACATCCCCGCACCAGGCAGAGCAGAAGGAACTGCCGGGACACTCAGGATTTATGGAGCTCATTACACCCAGCTTAATCATTGCAAGGGCTGTGGGGTGACTTGCCGAGATTAGCAGGGCGTGCTGATGAGGTTGAGGAAAAAAGTTGCCATGGTTATGCTGTGTTTTGCCTGCAGAGCAGAGAGCGCAGCGGTATCACATAGCAAATAGTAATATACCTCCAGCTACTGGGGGGTCCGGCACCAACGCAACCCATCTCCCCCAGCGACCCCTGCATTCCTTGTTTAGCAACAGTCAGACTTCTGAAAGGGTCTCCAGGGTTTTGCATGAGGAGGGTTATTAGCAATGTCGAAATTGCTGCTCAAATAACTCCCCCTCCCGCTGCCATGTTCCCTTTTCCTCTCCCAGGACGGCTCTTTCCCCTTTGGCAAGAGCTTCTCTGGGTACGAGATGAGCAGCAGAACCAGGTCCCCCATTCCCGGGGGAGGTCCCAGCACAGGGTTTTCCCTCCAGCTCTTTGCAGTGTGAGCAGTGGACACGGGGAGCTCGGGGAGGGGGCAGCCAGGAAAGCATCTTTAGAAGAGGGTGTCTGTCCAAAAATAGGTTAAATTAGCTATTCCTAGGCATGTTTGAGATCAGTTACAGGAATGTGAGGCTTTCTAGACACGCTAACAAGCTCCTCAGAGCACCGGCCCTGGATTTTTCCCCTTCTGAGACCACGGTCTGCATGGGCTGCATTAGGCAGTATTATTACAACGGAAGCTGCAGCAGAAGAGAAGCTGTTTCTCTGCGTTTCGGAGGTGCCAAGGGAAGGGACAGGACGGGACCCGCTGCACAGAGGGCTCTGCAGACCTTTATGCATTTCAGAAGGACACTGCACATCTGCACTCCCCCCGTGCATGTTCCTTCGAGCGTCCAGCATTGCACCCCAGGGCTTGAAACCTCGTGAAGCAGCAGATCATGCTCCACGCTCTTCTCTTGGGTCCAAAGGACAAAGAGCACAAGGTGGCACTAAATACTCTTCCTCCCCTCCTCAGACCTCCATCTCCCTGCCAATACACCCGCCTGCGCAGGCAGCATATGGATCCCCTCTTGCACGGCTTCCACGCAATCATCCCGCTGCTTTTCTCTCCTCTTACGCAAAGACGGATCCTCAGGACCTTGGTTTTGATTTCACAGCATTTCTCACAGCCGCCCTGAGTCACGACGCTTTGACCTCGACGACTGTCGGTGGCTTAAGAAAGTCCAGCGGTACCAAATAACCTCAACTAATGCCCAGCCAGCAGTTTTCCTCCCCAGCCCGACACAAACCGCTGCCTCCAGCTACTCACACTTCTCGCTACCACGTGGCATTTTTATTGCCTTGAACTCTCAACGCTTCGCCACACCGCAGCCTCCCACCGCAAAGCCGGGCGCACGCACACAGACACATCACAGCCCCATTGCTACTGGTTGAATTCACCCCAGAGTGAATGGAGCATCTCGCACCATGGTCAAAAAACACCACTGGAAATCTTAAATAGGCTTCAGACTCTGGGTGAATAAGAAAAGCAATTGCTAATAAAATAAACCCCATAGACTCGCGAGAAAAGTCCAGAAGCTGAGCAATAAGCACAGTGCCATGGCATTTCTCATAGAACACCCCCCAGCCTTCCCCACCCAGGATAAACAGCACTTGGTCTCTCTGCCAGGCAGCAGCGTTGTTCGGGCAGGAACGACCATGTCTTGGCTTATTTGAGGTCTCTGCAGCAGATTTCTTCCAAGGCATAAGAATAATCACCAGGTAAATGCAAAGCAGCATCAGAAGAAAGAGAAAAGGTGGAAGATACAAGCTGCAAATTACATGAGATTGAAGGGGAAAAAAAAAAAAAAGGACTCAAAAGACATGTGGAAAAGGCAGAGATGGCCCTTGAAAGCAGCACCCAGCAGGTACCTGAGCTGCCACGGCTCGTCCCCTCCTGTGCGCCGCTCTTGCTGCAACCCCTCCAACAGCACCTTGAGCTCATAAAATCAGCACAAGGGTGAGTCAGTGCAAGGACTCAGTCCTCTGGGAGCCCCGGATTTAACAGGAGCCCAGTCCCTCCCACCTGGGCTGAGCTCTGCTCGCCGCCCCTCCGTGCGCGGGGCGCAGCCCTGCTCAGGCCAGGTGTGACGCAAGAGGGAAGACCCCGACGCTGGGATACAACCAGGATACAACCTGGAGCAGTGCTGAGCTGGCAAGAGGCCGAGCTGCCTCCAAAACGTGCTGGCACAGAATGGCCGAAGGCAGAGAGCTGCTCAGGAAAACAACTTCCAGCTGGTGCAGAGCAAGGTACAACCTACAGCTACCTGAAAGGAGGCTGGAGCACAGGGGGTGTTGGTCTTTTCTCCCCAGGAACAAGCGCCAGGACCAGAGGAAACGGCCTCAAGTTGCGCCAGGGGAGGTTGAGGTTGGATCTGGGGAACAATTTCTTCCCCCAAGGGCTGTGGGGCATTGGAACAGGCTGCCCAGGGCAGTGCTGGAGTCACCATCCCTGGAGGGGCTGGACAGACGGACACGAGGTTCTCAGGACATGGGGCAGCGCCGGGGTGGGGGAACATTGGACTCGGTGATGCTGAGGGGCTTTTCCAACCAAAACGATCCTATGGTTCTACCTGTTGCTCCCTGGTGCAGCGGGCACCAACAACCCGTTGCTGGGAGGAGCAGCTGGAGAGGTCACAGCCTGGCCCTTTGTCACTGCCTGGGTGACAAAGGTGCCGCGTTATCGAGTGAGACGGGTCCAACCGGGTGCAAAGGGAAATAAATGATCTCCCATCGCGTCTGGCTAAAGGGCAACTCTAGAATTCTGGGGCTGCTCTGCCCTGATCTAAAAAAAGACCCAGGTCTGCCCACACCCTCGGCACAATTATCTGACTGGTGTATTACCGGGAGCAGATTAAAAAATATATGTATTTAAAGGCAAGCGCGTCTCTAACTTGTGTTTGCAGTGTCCTGCCCAGAGCAGCCAGGCCTGACTGCTGCATTGGGAACGGATGATAATAAATAATCCCCAAACATCTTTTTGGAATCCTCTGCATTTTGGCTCAAGGGTTTTCTTCCAGTTTCAGTGGGCAAGGAGCCACATAGCAGCCTTTAAAATCATATATTTGAAATACCCTTTTTCAAGGGAACAGCCTATTCTGCTGCCCATAAATGCTTTCGGCTTACCGCAACATTGCCACACCGCTAAGGGATGCTTTGAAATGTCCGATTTTATCAGGAAACACACCATATAAATTCCCTTCCTTTAAATTCATTGATCTCACCTTACAATCTTTCCAACGTTTTATTTATTATCAGCGGTGGTTTTTTCCTTTCCCTTACATCCCTGGGTAAACAGCGTTACACGCAGCCCCTGTCCCTCCACAACAGCTGCAAAATTGCAGTGGGGAGTCATCTCCCAGCAGCTTTTCTCCTCCTGGCTGGTAAAATTAACCATTGATGAGGTACTCGAGAGCATTTATAACCGGGAGGACGTTCACTATTGCCATTACCGCACACGCATCGCCGATGTGGGGCTCCAGCTGCGGAGCAGTGTTGGGGAACCACGACCTGCATCGGGTCCCTTGCACCGAGCATCTTCTCTCTCGCAGGATGCTCGGGCTGTTCTGGAGGACCGCGCTGTTTGCAGCAGCTACAGACGGTGTCGGAAGGGAAAGCGTCGGGGCTGTGGGGGGAAAGGAAGAGGTTTTGGCAGGTGAAAAAGATGAATTTACACTCTGGTCCCCCCGTTTGCAGCTTGCACTCAGAGCACACCCAGATTTGATGATTTTCAGTGGCTTTGCAGCCCCGGTAAGCTCAGATCGGATCGAACGTGACTGCAGAGCTGGGCTGGCATCTACAAAAGACAGTGCTTCCATCGCGCTGACACCTTTCCTTATGTTAAGTTGCTCAGCGATACATAAATAAATGCAAAGCTGTTTGCTGTGTTTTCACGTCCCGTTTGCCCCAGGCTTGAAGAGGCCTCTCTGGCCCGGAGTGATGCAATTCTTTTTCAGCAGGTATTGGATTGTTACTGCTATTGGCACTTATAAAGCCAAATTGAAATCCTGTGTTGCTTTTTTTAACGTTGCTTTCAATCTGCAGCCCAGACGTTCACGACTCAGTGCTTTTCCATTCGCATTGTGTAAAGCACTCGGAGATGTCCTTGAGGGGCTGGTTGCTATAGAAGGTTTCTTTGTTGAGTACTGTCAAATTCCTCCCTGAATGCTGGAGCAAACACGAGATATTACAAGACTCCTCAGAAAAGAAAAAAAAACCCACTATTTTTCTTTGGCTTTGACTTTGCTAGTTTTTCAGCGAAGCCAAGATGTTCAGTGGCTCTTTCGCCAAGCCATTGTATCTTCTTTGCGCTCTCCATATGCATGGAAGAGTAACGGGAAAAAATTAATGAGGTGGACATAGGGCTGGTCAACACAGCAGGGTATTTTGCCATTTGTCCCAATGGATCGCCCACCATCAGCCGTGTTGCACAGGTGTAAAAATCTGCTTGCATTAGGGCTCTGTTATCCCAATTACAACCCGGGTTAGGCTGAATTTACTGAGGATGTTTTGTATTTAAGCAGCAACACCTGTGAGAACCACACGCCAGTCAAGTCTGCGGGTGGACTCGCACTGAAAAGTCCCACCACGAACAAGCCTCTGCGTCATCCTGGATTTTCCCACCCTGAAGGCTCCAAACGTTATTAGCAAACAACATCCCTCTGTACTCCAGCAAAAAACCGCATCCCTAGACTCCGTAAGTAATTATATAGTCATGCAGGTGGGTGAGACCATGGTAACACAATCCTCCAAGGTGGGATGGGATGGGATGGGATGGGATGGGATTGGTGGGCAGCAGCCACTAAATGTCACTTTTTTTGTCCCCGGGAGAGCAGAGGTAAATCAGAAGGAGTGGGAGACCAGCTGTGGGATCGCACCCTTGTTACAGCTGGTACCTGGAGATGGTGAGGAAAGGAAAAACCTTCCTCCCGGGCCCTGTGCGGCTCATCTTCGGATGGTTGCTGGCTCGGGGAAGGATCGCTGGGAAAACAGAGCTGTGCCAGTAACAGCAAGATGTGCAGGGGCTGTTTGCAGAAGCGCTCGCCCTTCCCAACAGAAGCAGGGCTGCAAAAACAAAGCGAAAATTTATTTCAAGAACAAGAGAGGCAGATAGCCACACAGCCAGGATCATGGAGGTTTTGTAAACGCAGGGTTACTTGTTTCTGGAATTTGGGCAAAATAAACATGTAGATATCAACAAGCTGACCCAACATAAAAGAGCGTTTTCAGAGGAACAAATATTGGTTCTGAATTTGGGAGTGCTTCCCCGGAATGCACCTGTGCAAATGAGGAGAAAAAGTTAAAAAGATCTCTATTCGGCAACACCGAGCCCGAAGCATCCGACGACACGGGTAACGGTGTGAGGTGCCCAGGGAGGGGACGCGAGGACAGACGGACACCCTTCACACCTCTGCCCAGCCCACGGCTGCAGGGCTGTTTGAACAGCCACGCGCGTGCTGCAGAGACCTCACCGTGCCAGGTGAGTCACCCTTTTTCTTGGAACAACAAGACGCGTTTACTCAGAGCAGTGACGAGGCCCTTCACTCCCCTCCAGGGAATGTTAATCAGCCTCCTCTTACTGAAAAAAAAAAAAAAAAAAAAAAAAAAAAGGGACCTTTTGTTTTCTAGACCTTACCGTTAAGATTTTCACAGACTGAAGGTGCAACAAGCCTCTGTGCAAGCCACCACGCCGTGCCCGGGAGCATCAGTGGGAGTCGGAGACAACACGAGCTGGGCGAGGGAAGGGACCAGCTCCCTCCGTCCTGGGTGTCCCCAATGTGTTCATGCAGGACGGAATCGAAAAGCATCCGGAGCGTGTGCCAGAAGCAGGGGCTGGGTTGCAGCAGAGCTCCCCGGATCTGTCTGGGCACGCGGGGTGATGCGAGGGCTTCGGCAGCCGGCGAGGGGAAAACCACTGACGTCAACGACACGGGATGAGGTCCTGCTGCCGCCCGGCATGGGCGACGCGGAGGCGGCAGCACCGGGTGGTTCCTGCGGCCTCCCCCAAGGAATTACCTCGATTTGGAGGTGGAGCACGGAGAAAAAGCCTTTTTTTTGGCCGGGGCCGTGTGACACTGGTAGCTTACCATGTGCAAACAACCAAAAGAAGGCTGGTGTCCAGAGGCTCCCTGCCCCGAAGGGCACCGGGGGTGTTGTACAGATGTTGCTCAGCACATGACGGAGCCACCGCCACCAGGAATGCACAACTTCGATTTCTCTGGGGCGTTTTCTCAGAGGTCAGGCACGTTAAAGCCAGTAAAAGAGCACAGGACAGCTCTCTGCAGCACGCATCCGCGGCTTGCATTTTGCTCTCAAAACTGCAGAGAGTTGGAGACTGCATTCCTCTTCCCTCAGCAGCAAGCCTTTTTTCCCGAGGCAGCTTTTAACTGACCGTTTCCCGCGGGGAAGGCTCGCACGGGCATAGACGTCCCCACATTGCTGTGGTGCGTGATGCTGCAGGAGGGCAGGAGCGGGCGGCACGGGCTGTGCCGCGTGGCAGCGCCCACCCGTCAGAACCCAGATACAAACGTGAACAATCCCGCGTTGATGTAAGACACCCAATGAATCACGGAGACACCTGGTCCTCCGCTAGAGACGTATTTTAGCCCGTGCCAAGCAACACCGTCACCTTGCAGCTAGTCATCACAGGCTTGTTTTGGTGCTGGAGGCTGGGGGACCCTCAGCTGGGTTGTTTGAGGGGGCTCTGCAAGCTGGGGTTCTCAAATATCAGAGGATCTTCCATGTCCATGTGCCCAACACCTCACGTTAACCCAACAAGGACAGCCCGGAGCAAAGGCATGTGACGATGGGCTAACAGAAGACCTTCCAGTCCAGGTGTGGAACCATAACGTTGTGTTTTCAGGGGAGAAGCGATGCTCCCTCCCCTCTTGCTGCCGCCGCCGAGTCTCTGGGAGTCCGTTCCTCCATCCCCGAGCCCCCATGCGCTGCCTCAGGCTTTGCCCCCGGCCAGATGGAGCCAGAACGTGGATGGACACCTCCAAGGAGCACGTCAGCAACGCTTCAGCAGGCACTTCCACAGCACCTGATCGGCGACACGGGGCTGTGGAGATGCTGCCTGCAAAACACCCCAGGCTTGGAGCCACTCCAGTAACTACCAGCACTGAATCCCAGGGATTTTCAGAGCAGAGCGTCCTGGTGGCTCCCAGGCTGAGGACTTGCCCTGCTCCAGTAAACCAGAAGCGGTTTCATCGCTAAAAACATGAGCTGGTTCAAAATCTCAGCGGGAGCTGCGGCGCTGGGTGATGCCTGCAGAGTTTCTCAGCAAGCAGGGGCTCTCGTGGAGGAGAAATCCTGGGGATGTTTGTGCTCATGTCCACCCAAAGGTGCAGAGGCTTCTCTGCAGAGCAAGATCCTAAGGAGTTTGTTTCCTCTTCAGTGCAAAATCCCTGACCATCTAAAGAAAAATTTAAGTGTGAATGTGAGACCCACCAGTGAGCCATGGAACTGGCCAGCGGAGAAGCTGCTGGCACAAGCCACCGGAGAAATTATGACCATTCGTAAGGGACCCCCCGACCTGCACAGGGCGAAACCCTGCGGCCAGCTTGGCCGGGCTCAGCCAGCGGCTCACGTGCCGTGGGTGGTAACACGCGAGATTTCAGCAGAGACGATTAGTTGGGCTGTTCACCCTGTAAAGAAATGGAGTGTGATGGCGCTGAAATGCAGCTGGCAGCTGTGCCCAGGGCACGGGCGCGTCGTGCGCAAAGGCTGCAGATGGTGCGCAGGGACGGAGGCATCTCGCCTGTGTCCATGCACGTTTTTTGCGCTCCAGTGGCCTCTCAGCAGAAGCATTTCTGCACACACTGACAGCGCCGCACGAGGAGAGACACGAACCTCCGAGCTAGAGCTCTTGACAGCTTTCAGCTAAATAATCATGGAAAAGTTTTCTTCTCCGAGGTCAGAGATTCGCCTGAGGATACGTGGCGGGTGGAAGAAGGAATGGAAATGAAACCCGGCCCTTCTCACTCTGCCTGACCAGTGGACCACCCTTCCCACCTCAGAGCTGCGCTTTCATCTAACCCCACCAATTCTCCCTTTCCCAGGAATGAGACTCCTGCAACCCCCGGGCGCGGAATGGTGCAACGGCTTTTGTCTTGGAGCTGGCGTCTTTGTTATCAAGGTGAAGTCGAGGAGAACAATTGCTTTCCACACTTGCTTTTCCTCTCCGCAATCAGCACTGTTTGCTCATGCTGCAATACCCCAAGCCAGCAACTGATAGGGATTGGCAATTCAGGTGAATTGCACCCATATTTGTTCAACGGAAAAAACAGTAAATCCTACTGCAGCGGAGGTAGGGACAGGGTTCTGGGCACAGCCAGAGATCTTAATTACAGCTCTTATTGCTAATAGCAGGGGTGAGTAGGAATGAAAGAAGGGACGGCACAGGAAGGGGAAAGGTAGAGCCAAAGTGTACCCAGGGCCTCCGGATGGGTGCAGCAGCAGAGGCCTAGAGAAGAATAGGCTGATTATTCTGGGTTTACTGGGATAAAGTGGGCAAGCACGGTGAGCTAGGTGAGAATAATTCAGTGCTGGAGGGCTGCCAGGGGCTGGGAGCGGGACAGGGCAGTGCAGGCACCGCTCGGCAGCTCTGCACAGACAGGCACACGCACGTTTCTTTCTTAAAATGGCTCAAATCCACTGAAATCAGCAAGCCTTTGAGGGACCGAGGATTAAGATCTCCCCTGGAAGGAGAGTCGGGATGCGCTCTCCGGACCCGTTTGCCACGCCGAGCCACGCGCTGGCCGCGCACAAAGCGCTCCAGTGGCATCTTCCCCTTGGATCCCCCACAGGCTGGGCAGGCATCGCTGCAGCGGGACGTCACAAAGTTCTCGCTTCGCCTTTGCTTGCGGTCCGGGAAAGCGGCCGGACACAGGGTGGGCTTGTGCGCGGCTCACACCCCGGGGGACGCGGAGACAATGACTCCACGGTTTGTCTGAGGGGAAGCGTGGCGAAGGGCTGACTCACAGCTGCTGACACTTGTCACGCCGAAAGCATGTCGATATTTACAGAAGGCCGTTCGCATCCGCCGCGCGAGGGTATAGCGGGGCCAGGTGCTCCATGGGCTTTCTCCACGGCTCGCTCCTGGTCTGCAGAGGCCACGGGGCTCCTGGACTCGGGTACCTGCCCCGCTCTGCCCACGGACCCCCCATGGGCTCCAGGCTGGGCCATTTCTCAGGGAAAGAAGCTCCTTGTTGTCCTGGGCAAATCCCTCAATACAAGTCCCAGCCATTCCTGTCCCACAATACTTTATTTTCAGGCTTTGCCCCTTGGCTCAGGGATCCAAAGGGCTCTGCGACTGGGATGGGAGCCCATGCTGGTAATAACCCAACAGCTCACAGCAAGCTGCGCCCCTGGAACCCCCTCTGTGGGGCAAGCAAATGCCCGTCAGACACCACTCCGTTAAAAACCTTTTGGTTTTGACGTGGGGGAACCCATGGCTCCTTCTCTTTCAAGTCCCTGCCTCTGCTCTTTGCCCAAATCTGCAGGAAAAGGCAGGAGAAGCGGCCCCCGCGGGTCCCTCCTGCACGGAGCCAGGCAGGGTTGGGGAGGCTGCTCTGCGGCTCCTCTCCACGCCAGGATGGCCACGACACCTTTCCCCAGCACTAAACTCCCTTCGCGGCTAAAGGAAGCTGCTAATGGAGCCTTAATGGAGCCGTGGTGATTCTCCTGGGAGGCAGACAAACTGTCCTGAGGAGAGGAAAAGCGGCGAGCAGATCACTCGCACCTCCACGGTTGTTCTGGCTGTCGCTCTCAGACATCCCCCGGGGTCACAGCTTCAGCAAATTGTAAAGGAGGAAGATTTGCAGCTCCAGGTGTGACCACCAAGGCAGGCAGGGTGGGAACAGCGGTGTCAGTGCCACCACTTGGGAGGACTCGGCATATGGGGAGCGGCTGAGGGAGCTGGGGGTTCAGCGAGGAAACGGCCTCAAGTTGCGCCAGGGGAGGCTGAGGTTGGATCTGGGGAACAATTTCTCCCCCAAAGGGCTGTGGGGCATTGGAACAGGCTGCCCAGGGCAGTGCTGGAGTCACCATCCCTGGAGGGGTTGGACAGACGGACACGAGGTTCTCGGGACATGGGGCAGTGCCAGGGCTGGGGGAACGGTTGGACTCCATGATCCTGAGGGGCTTTTCCAACCAAAAGGATTCTATGATTCTATATTCCGCCAGATAACGGCAGCATCTTCCTTTGCAGAGGAGCTTTTGAAAGAGCCTTGCTGCTGGACATGGATCCTGGCAGCAGGATGGGCCCGACCCAAATGTCAGGCGTGACCTGCTGGTCTCTTTTATTTTGCTGTTAGGAATATTGAAACAGTTTTTCCATGACAGTGACAAAAATGTGTCATGGGAAAACAGAACAAACCAAAAAGAGATGCTCGGCATTTACACGAACAAGACGCTTTGCGTCTGCTTTTGTTTGTTTTGCTGAATATTTGTGAATTAGCACTTGCTCGCCGTGTTCTCCCTCTCTCTCCTTCCTCTACATGTGGGTAACCCTGGAGGTTACAGCTCACCAGCAGCAGCACGAGGACGGAATCAGCTCCTAGTGCAGGTCACGGTCCATTTAGTTATTCCTTTTAATACCAGAAATTCTGTATTACTACTTCCTTCCCCGTTTATTCCAGTGTCACGATCCTTCGCCAGTAAGACAGGCTCATGCAAGAATGAGCTCATGCAATTGGAAATCCCAGCTCCAGGCTCTGCTCACACTTCCAAGCATCACCTCGGACTCATTTCTCTCCCTAACACATTTACAGCTTGGCTCTCATTTCCGATGCCCCCCCAAGATCCTCAAAATGTACTAGATAAATGTAAAATGGGGCTCTCCTGCCTCATTTCCTTGCTGGGCTTCCCCACCGCGTCCTTCACACTCTGCAGAAATGGAAATCATGCCTCAGTGGCCACTGACAGGACACAGGGAGCCAGGATTTATATGGGGCAAGGCTGTGTTTAAAAGAGAACACGCCAACTGCTGCCAAAACGGGGTTGTTTCTGGCTTTCTTGGGCATCATCTGACGCAGGAGTGAGAGGAGAGGCTGTAACAGCATCCGCTTGGGAGGCATGAGGACATTCAAGCATCAAATTGAGCTTTTAGACCCTTTAAAAAAGTAATGAAAGGCATCATGCTGTTCCACTTAAACCAGAATAACGTGACACGCAGCTCAGAGAAAGATAAGAAACTTTTTTTGGGGGGAAATAATACAGGGGAGAAAGCACATAAAAGGCTAATGAGGGCTTGATCCAGCGCTCTGCAGCTCTCTCGTCTTTCTGCTGGGCTCAGCTTCCCAGCAGACCTATTTTAGACCAGCGGTTTGACTTCATTTGCTCTTCATGCTTGTTTTAGGTCTGGGGCAGGTCCAGGGGTGTGAGAAATCCGGTGGTCTCCGGTTGCCCCCCCGTGGTAGCCGCTCAAAGATTCCCCAGCTCCGGGAATCACCTGCCTGACCTGGAGAGGGTGGTGATTTCCCCCTGGTGTTTAATAGGTGGCTAATGAACATGCGGCTAATGAACACGCACCTAATTCTCCCCAACTGAGCGCAGATGCTGATGCACTAGAAGCAAAAAGGAGGGAGGTTTCCTCACTCTGCATCGCCGGTATTTCACCTTGGATGGGGGTGTTTCTCCCACTTATTGGAGCTTTGCATTTGTGCAAGCACAGCACCGATTTATACATATTTATATCTAGAAATAAGACCCAGTGCCAGAGTTCGGCTGACGGTTGGACTCTATGATCTCGAGGGTCTCTTCCAACCACAGTGATTCTCTTGCACCGTGCAGGCAATGGCAGCACAAATAACCAGGTGCAATTATTGCAGCACTGACAAAGCCCAGCTTAGAGCTTCCCTGTAACACACCAGGTCACACCACTTCATTTAGTGTTTTTTCTGCCCAACACTCTCCTGTGTTTTCTCACAGGTGATAAAGACCTCCTAGCTTAAATCCTGCTTGGCAGCCCTGCTTGCTAAAGCCCTGACTCCTGCGCCCCTACACATGCAGCCCAGCTCCCGCCATTCCTCCCAGCCCCGCCGCACCCGCCCTTTAAAGCCGCCGCGGCGCGCCCAGCGGGCTGCTCCAATGCGTGCGGGGGTGCGCGGTGTCCCTCGCCCGGCTCCCATCGCAGGCGGAGTGCGCAGCGTTCTCCCCTGCCCCCCCCTCCTCCGCCGGGCGGGAATGGTCGGGCCTGATCACATGACCTGGGCGGAGCCGCCGGCCCCATTGCAAGCGGGTGAAGCGGGGGCCGCCAGGGGTCGCCGCCGGCAGGCGAGGGGCGCATGCGCGTGAGTCCGCGTGTGCGCGTGTCCGTCCCGCCTTTGCGTCCCGCCTTTTGTGAGGGGACCGCGACACCGGGCGGCCGCGGTCGTGGCCGTGCCCGCGTAAGGCCTTTCAGCGCCGGCTGTGGCAGAGCCCGCGTTGGGGGGAGAGGCTGAGGTGGGCGCCGCCCTCCTGGGGGGTCGGTTCAGCCATCTGAGGGGTTTATAGAATCACAGAGTCACAGGATGTCAGGGGTTGGAAGGGACCTCGAAAACTCATCCAGTCCAACCCCCCCGCCGGAGCAGGAACACCCAGATGAGGTTACACAGAAGGTGTCCAGGCGGGTTGGAATGTCTGCAGAGAAGGAGACTCCACAACCCCCCCGGGCAGCCTGGGCCATCAAGCGGCTGTGTCGCGGGTCAATACCTGTTTGCCCCCAAATGCATGTTTCCCACTCTGGCCTGCACTCCTGTCTCGCCTTCCTGCCGCAAAGCCACCTCCTGTGGGGCCCGCAGGCTCATGGGAATGGTTTGGAATGTTTTTGCAGCTTAAATTGGGTTTGCCACGGTATAAAAAAAGATATTGAGCTACTAGAAAATGTCCAGAAAAGGGCTACGAAGTTGGTGAAGGATTTGGAGGGGAAGCCATATGAGGAGCGGCCGAAGGCCCTGGGTTTGTTCAGCTGGAGCAGAGGAGACTGAGGGCAGAGCTCATGGGGCTGCAGCTTCAGCAGGGGAGCAGGAGGGGCCGGGCTGAGCTCTTCTCTCTGTGACAGTGACAGAACCCAGGGAATGGCAGGAACATGTGCCAGGGGAGGTTTGGGTTGGACATTAGGAAAAGGTTCTTCACCCAGAGGTGCTGGACACTGGAACAGGCTCCCCAGGGAGGTGTCCCGGCCCCAACCTGACAGTGTTCAAGAAGAGACTGGACAATGTCCTCAGACACACGGGGTGACCTGTGGGCTGTCCTGTGCAGGGACAGGAGTTGAACTTGATGATCCGTGTGGGTCAGCTCAGGGCATTCTATGATTCTAAGAAATCCATCATCTGTCTCATGGCGGGGGCTCGCAGGGCTGGGCCTCTTCTGCCATTTGGGCGTCACTGGGTGACACGTTGTGTCCCTTGACAGGGCTGCACCCGGTCTTGGAAGCTTTGTGTGCTCCTTACCTGAGATGCCGTGGGGAGGATGCAACGAGAGGATGGTGCTGAGTGGGTGTTCACGGGATCCCGACCTGCCTGGCGGTGTCTGGCCTGGCATCCCGAGCGGGAGCTTTGCAAGCCCTTCCCAGAAGAGTAATGAGAAACCCTGCACCGCAGAGCTCAGTGGTCTCCTCGCTGCCTGGAGGGTGTTTATTTTTGTCATTAAAAGGCAAGCATGTGTTTCTCTTCTATCCCACTACTTCTACGACTGCCTACCGGGGATTTTAAATTATTTTTATTATTTTCTATTTCATTTACGTCTGGAGGCTCATGCTAGAGTCTGTACAAATAGGCAGTCTTTCCTACTGAGTTTACAGTCTAGGCAGACAATGGATGAGAGAAATTAAGTGCTAATGGCCCCGTTTTATAGCTTGGGAGTTGAGACCTGCTGTTCCTCCGTGTTTGGTCGAGGATTGTGCAGGGAATGGCTGGGAAGGGAACCAGATCCCAAGCTTCTCTTTGTGCTGAGGCATTCAGGCTGCTGTTTCTTCAGAGCCTGTGATGAAGAAGGGATCAGGACTTACTGGACGGGGGAGGAATTGGTTCACAAAGCCACGCCAAGCGCTCGGCTCAGGAAAGTGAGCCCCAAGGATGGAGGCAGAGCATTGGGTAGGAAAGCTTGGGAAAACAACAAAGTGCTTGGAAAGCTGGTGCCGGGTCAGGAGTTGTTGACAGAAGCCCTGGTACAGTTTGGCTTTGTGCTGCTGCCTGGAACCTGTCAAACCTGGAATGAATGCTTTTAAATGTTTACTTTGCAGGGAAAGCTGGTGGATGCACCTTGTGCAGAAGTACCACAGCTGGGAGAGGAGACTCCAGAAGATGAGGGAGTGACAGGTAAGAGATGGGATGACCTGCTCAAGTCCTTCAGCATCACGGCATTTGCTGACAGCGTCAGGAATTGTGTCAGGATCAGCTTTAGTGAAATGAAAGCTGCGGGAGCGGGTTAGAGTCTCTCTGCAGCTGGTAGAAGAGCAGAGCAGAGACAAAACATTGTCACGCCACTCCTTGCTGCCAGCCCCTGAAGTCCTGTTGTCTCAACAGCTCACCCTGCAGCGCCTGTGCCCACACCTGGGTGCTTGACTGATGTCAGGGAGAAAATCCACATTTCCTGAGCAGCGGTAGGACTTGCGCTCAAAACGTGACCTTGGCTGCTGTGCAGACAGACCTCGCGTAACCCTCAAAGGATGACAAAGGTCTGTCCTACTGTTGCAGAGCCTGGGGCACAAACAAGCTATCATTCTATTTATCGTTGTATCGTTAATTTTTGGGGGGGTCTACTTAGTCATTTTTCAGAAAATAGCAGGAATTCCTTGCCTCTTGCACCTATCGTAGTTTTTAATGGTCTTTGGAAAACGTCCAGTGAAACATTTTGAGGCCAAAAAGAGATATCTGATTCCTTATCTGTTGCACACATTCTGGTTTGCGGGGGAGAAGCGAGTTGGCAGCATCTCGGAGAACAAAATATTGAAGTGTTTTTGTCAGGGGGCGTGGGGAAACTGATAACAGATTTTATGTCACTGTCTGTTTATTTCTTTAAGGTCTGGGTGGGTGGACTGTGGGCTGCATCCCTTTCAGGTAAAAGCCGTCTGCATAGGCGGAGAAATCTTTGTTGTTTTTGTTCATGTAACTTCTGCAGAAAGCCACAAAGAAAGGACTTCTTTTTTATGCAAACAGGGGAAAAAGGCATTACCGGAGCCAACCCACATGGAGCCGGGGAGGTTTCAGTTTGCAATAAGCGTGTTTGAAGGTGAAATGGAAGTAGAGACATTTCGGAGCCCTGCGATGCACCCTCCTGATCGTTTGGCTGGTGGAGCCCCGACAGATGAGGAGGACGGGATATTGCAGGCCTGGTCTGGGGGGGAGCCCTGGAAACCTGTCAGGTGGAGGAGTTTTGAAGTATGTGTTGAAAGCAGCGGTTGTCCCAGTGTTAGCCTCCGTTTTTAAAAAAAAATAACACACAAAGTTAAATTACACCTCATGCATATTGGAGTAGCACGGAAGTGTAGACTTCACGGAAGACCATCTAAGAGGTTTGGCCGCCTTCCTTGAAATAAGTGGCTGAAATAAGCCTACTTCTCCACTACGTGAGAAATAGTCTCATTCTGTAAGTTTTTGTGTGCATTTTTGCTGACAAATGTAGGAATTGCTCTGTAACATAACACCAGCCATTTGTTAATATGGCGGGATTTCAGGCAAATAGAAACTCTCAGCAGTTAGCACAGGTACCGTCCGCTGTGCAAATTTCTATTCTAACTTTTGCCAACTGCGGTTTTCCTATGGTGCAAAATTTACACCTCTGCTAAGTTTGTTCTCACCTACATAACAATGACAGTTTTTGAGTCATCATCAAGCGAGGCCTTGGCTGAAATGATGGGGCTTTTTCTTGATTCATCTACAAGAGCTTGGAAGCCAAGGCTGTCCACCATTTCAGCGCGGGGCTCGAGGAATTTGGCTCGTTGTGGGGTTGCGTAGAAGTTGCGGTTGTGCTCAAGCATTTTCACAGGGCTGCTGCTGAAGTGCAGGTTCCGGTGCTGCACGTGACAGCAGAAATCGAGTTCTCCATGGTTAGATTGGGGAGTGATTAAAAATCAGAATGAGACCTCATGGGGAAAAATGGGTGTTTGCTTTCAAAAAGCTGCTTTCTTCAGCTGCCTGAGAAATCACAGCCCTGCGCTCGGGAAGGGGCTGCTCGTGCTCAGCCGTGCAGCAGCTGCAGCGCAGCTTCCCACAGGGTTGTTAGTGGTAGGAGGTGACTGGGAAAATCCGTTCATGTTTTTCAAAGTTGTCTAGGAAATTTGGGTACAAGGCTAGTGGAAAGTGATGCGTAGAAGATGTCGTTTTTATGGGAAGATGTGAGAAACATTATGAAGTTAGCGTTTAAAATGGATTATTGAAATCACATGGAAAAGGCATAGACAGTCTGAGTCAGAGGTAAAAATAAAGTGAATCAGAGCCATTTTAAAATGGCTTCCAGTGTATTTAAATTAAAGCGAATTAAAACGACTACTATTTAGCGTGGTTGCCCACAGAGGACTCTAACATGATTTAACTCATACTATTTGAACCCACGCCTCTGTTTCAGGGGTAAGTTTTCCTGAGTTTCTCCTGGAGTCCCATCTCGGTGGGCGCAGGGTGGAGCATTTCTCCGTCTGCTGTGGAGCATTTCTCAGCCTTTCCCACATGGTGTCAGCAGCTCTCAACGAGATGGTTGGTCCTGTTCTCTTGAGGATTTACCCGGCCTGTAACCAGAGATCAGGGGTTTGGCTGGCAGTCTTCTCCCAAGAAAGGCGTGGGTGACCCAAGGCAAGGGGAGAGGGAAAGGCGGAGGAGATCATGTCCCTGCTCTCTTAAGAAATCACAGCTTTCTGTCTCTGCTTCATGTGGTTGCTGGTGCTGTGTGGCGACCACAGCCAAAAGGGGACGGTGACCGTGGACTTGTTCTGGATGCGCCGTGGGTCACTTGGAGCCCGGCTGGGCTGTCGTGTCTTTCCAGGGGTTATCATGCAGGGCCTGGGGGGGCTGCCAGTGCGTTGCGAGAGTGCCTTCTGTTACCTGTTTTTGCATATAATCGGTATGTTTTGTCTTCAGATAGCTTCCCCTTGCAGGAAGGAGAAGGAAGTGTTTTCATCTTGGTTGCTAGTCACTGAAGCTTCATCTCTTATTGTGTTTCAGGCCACGTGCTGTGACCGACAAACTCGATGCATGTCTGGAGGAGAAAATGTCTTGTAAGGAAAGATTCTTTTTGTATTATTGATTATAAAGGGAATAAATTTCCAAGCTGAAGATCACTTTTATTGCTTTGGCAAGGAGATACCTCCCTCCTTCCCAGAGGGCCGTACAGAATCGGCCAGGCATGACTGGTTGTTAGGACCATGAGGTATCTCGGACACATCCAGGCTCCCCTGGATGGGTTTTGCCTGCTCCTGACAGGCTGGTTGGAGAAAGACCAAACCTCCCCAGGGAGACGTTGCCACCACAGTGTTGCCTGCTGAGGGGCAGCTGGGCAGCCCAGCTTGCGATGTCCTGTGTGCTCTCCACTGTAGTTTAGGAGCAGGTCTGTGGGGTGGGCACATACCAGAAGCCCTAAGTCCCCAGAGAGGAGCAGCTCTTCTGCAGAACTGGTGTCTCACTAGTGCATCGTCTCAGTGCCCTCGTGCAGGAGTGGTGGTGGCCCTGCTGCTGGAGCAGGCGTCACGCGTGGCAGGAGAGCTGTGCAGCGCGGCTGTGCTGCTGCAGGACGATGCTCTTCCATAATCTCAGGCGCAGGGCGGGCTGGTGTGGGTGCACATCCAACGGCTGCAGCCCTTGCAATGTCCCAAACAGGATGCCCAGCTGAGGAGGCAGGTTCTGGCAGCGTTTCAGGTCTCACGTGTGATGGCGTGGAGACCTTTTCTGTTGTTTGTTATCTGCAGCATGCTTCATAACAGCCTCCACGTCTCCGGCTGCACGCCTCGTGGCTGTTTGTTGGGTTGTGCAGGCGGCGCTGGCACGTGAGGAGTGGCTCATTTGTAGGTGGGTGTGGAGGCCCGCCAAGAAGCTGCTGGCAATAAAGACATTTTGATGAATCTTGTAAGGATCTGATCACTCGCCAGGTTTGCCGCAATCCTGCCCTGGTGTAAGCCACATCTGTTGGGGTACAGCTCTGCGATGTTTGGTGACCCTCACCCTCTGCATGCGCTCAGGTCATGACATGTGAGCAGAATTGTTGTAGCTACCTGTGACCCTCTGACAAAGCAGATGAGAACTGACTGTAAACGTGTTAACCTCTTCAAAGGAGTCTTGTGCAACTCCCTGGTGAAAAGCAGGGCTGAGCTGCAGGCTGTGTTAGTCATCCAGAAAGAGACTTGTTTTTAATTCCCCCCCCGCCCCGCCCTGGCACAGAGGTAGAGATTCTTACTGCTTGGTGTGGCCAAAAGTTAGAAGAAGAAATGTTATCTTCAAGGGAATCAAGTCAACTCTCCCCCAATAACATGAGCTTCTATTTGTGCGGCTCCGGTGGTGAGATTTTTGCTCTGGTGGTGTTGAATTTTGCTGCAATAGCCCCTGGAGTCTGAAACCAGTTCTGCTGGGAGACATATGCAAACATGGACACGTGTGTGTGTGTGTTCACACCTCCTTCCACATTAACGTTCACATATAGGTGGGCGATTCCCTGATAATAAGATGCAAAGCAGTGGCTATGCTATAGAAAACTACAAGGTCGCGCTGACTACCTGTACTAATTACACCAATAAACGGGAGAGAGCAGAGGCCTTTGTACCCCCCCAGTCACCGTTTGCAGTGGGGTAGGGTGCTCCTGCTGCAGAGGGGGATATTTACTTTGTTTTTCTTGTAATTAAAATCAATAAACCAGAATGCCTAAATTTCTAGACCACAAAAAGGCCTGCGGGATCAGGAGATCCAACTCAGCACCTTCATTTTCAGATGGGTGGGAAATAGGTTGCCTTTGTTGGGTGTGTGAAATGTAAAAGCTCTAGTGTTTCTTGGAAGTGAAAACTTGAAGGAGTCTTTGGAAGAGGCACTTTGACTTGTGAGTCACTTCTGCTTGCAAACGTTTTATTTTTTACTACCTGGTTAGTTAAGAGCATTTTAACAGCACCTTTTTCTTTCTCTGGGACATTCAGCCACTCGGAGTTTGGCTGTTATCTGAGTATAAACCAGGACATTGTCCCAGAGGAGCTCAGCTTTTCAGTTATATGCCACCTTCAGGACAGGTGGGGACTGAAAATATCTGCATTCGTCACTGTCCTGTCACTGCATAGGGTTTCTGCAGCACTTCTGAGGTTCTTCAAGCCTCAACAGACACCTACGTGAAATCCATCTGCTCTTGTTGAAAAGCCAGTAAAACTCTCAGCACCTCAGGGAGCACATAGTAAGTGGTTTCTCTTTCCTGTGTTTTTTCAGAAGTACACTTGGTTGCATGGGTATTGCCATTGGGATTTTACCTCCTGTCCTCTTTCATGTTGCATGACATGAAACATTGATACCAGGTCCCAAGGTAAAGCAGAGGCTTTTCATGAAATGTCCGGTTGCTTTCAGTGGATTTAGATCATATTCCTAGTTAACAAAGGAAGAACTAGAATCGGTGGGAGAAGTCCTGATTTTGGTACAGGGCAGTGTGTGCAAACTCTGGATCCTGGAAGGTCTTTTGGACTATTTATTGCACTGGAAATTACTTGGGCTTTTCCTCTCCTGCAGGGTTATTCTGGACGTTAGAATTGACCTTCAGTCACATAAATTTCCCAATAAAGCACATAGTCATGCAAGAATTAGGGTTTTGTGCAACAGCGCTCATCAGCAAAGAAAGTAAATATCTGCTTGCAATCTTATTTTAGACAATTGAATTAAAAAAACCAAAGCAAGAGGAAGGGAAGTTAGAGTTTCGGTTCCTGCAAGCCGAAGATTTGCATGGGTTCAGCAATGACAAATACATGAGATCATGCCTAGGTTGGCTCTGCGTCTGCCATGCATGTGGCAGAGGTGAACCAAAAGTTTCCGTACTTGTTAAGACCTGAATAAGATTTTTGTATGGAGCTGTGACTGTGACAGGTGTTTGTTTAATATCAAGAAGATTTGACTCCCTGCTTGGGTAATAGCCTTAACTCAGTGAAGAACTGGGGTCTTACTGAGAGATGAAAGTGAGAAATAACTTTCAGTGCAGCTTGGAGATAGGTTAGCCTGCTGTGCGTGTGTGTACTTGAAAATTAGTGATTTCTGCAAAATCTAAACATGTGAGATTGACTTTTTTGTTTCAACACAAGGACAGGAAGGCTCCCATACACGGTTCCATAACAGAATTGGGTACTCCTATTACTACCTTTGCAAAGTGACTTTTTATCTCCGTTTTAGTGCTTGGGGAAGAAGAGCAGGATTGACTCAGGTCACTGAGGAGCAAAGCTAGGGTTACAACCCTTATTTTCTAATTCTTGTCCAAAGTTTTAACTGTTGGATCAGATGGAGCTGCTGTTCCCCTTACGGTACCACTACTGGAAACGTACAAACATCACAGCTGCCTTGGCCGTGTGTCCTTTGGGTGGAATCACTCAGTGCCAGTCCGGAGATTCACACCATCGTAAAGGGACATTCAAGGAGGAAAAGGCTTGGTAGAGAGCAAATATTGCTACGTAATCTTTTCTCTAGTCAACTGCCTTCTTTTTTTCATCTTTTTCCATCTTTCTTATTCTTAGCTGTTTGTGCTGTGCATTTGGCCATTAATACGGCTCACCACAAGGCATAAACTGCCTACTCTGGGAAATGCGTCTAAGAACAACTCAGCAAAACCCTGGTAGGATCCTGTCCCTTTGTGTATCTTCTGTTTTTATGGTCAGCCACATCCGAAACTAGAGGGATAGTCATTATATTACATGTCCATTCTCTTTTCCAGCCCCCAAGGCATACTCTCACCACACCGGGGGCTGTAAGGAGGGTAAGGTCAAGCAGCGGATTGTTCTGCTGGCGCTAAATGCAGCATGATACTGTTTATCCTGTTATTTTTCCTTGTATTCCGACTGCACGTTCTTGTCCTGTCCTTTGTGCCAACAGTATGCTCTGAGCTGGTCCTGCCTTCGAATCCATTCAAAAGTCTCTGCTTTTCAGTCCGGTCAGGCCCTTTGGTCTACTCACTTTGAGGTTGTGAAGCTGCTTGTGGTGGTACAAACCAGGGGCAGCCGAGGCCCTGAGACTTAAGTTTCCCCAGATGCATCTTACGGTGGCTCAGGTAGGAGGGGAGAAATCCCCTGGTGAGGGGAGGAAACGCAGCACTCGCCCCTTTTGGGGGTTGGTGCCCCTGTGGGAGGTGACCCCAGGCAAGGCAGCACTGCTCATGGAGGAAGATCGTTGGCCATGCAAGAAGTTCTCCCCCAAGATCTGACACCTCCGCCCCCAGAAAAGAAGTTTGGGTTATTTTTCCATGTAAAAGAAGGTATGGGCAGAGGAAACTGTAGCCCGCTCTCAGCTATTCTGATTGCTGCAGCCTGCCACCACCCTTCCTCATCACCCACATGCATTATTTTTAGGGTTTGTTTGCCTCAACTCCAGCTCATTCTTTCTTGGGGTGACAAGGACTTCCCTCCTGCAGCTACCCAGGTGGCACATCAGAAACCACAGCCGTGCCTGGAGAAGCTTCCCCTTCACCATCACATTAATCAGCTCATTCACCAGCAAGTGGCGGGAAGCAGCGCCTGGGACAGCACGAGAAGGGAGAGGACAAACCAGCGCCTGCTCTGAGATGGACAGGAGCAACCGTGTTCAGTGAGGCCTCGTTCCAGTTTACCTCCCCTTAGTTCCTAATTCCCTCCTGCTTAGCCCAGGTCCATTTGGCACTGAGGGCTCTTAAACTGTAATTTAAAAATACACACGTGAATAGATAAAAAACTGGCAGGGAAAGAGAAATGATTAACACTGATACTTTGGAGCAATGAGGAGTGCACAGCTCCTGAGTGATGAAGAGGTTTCCCACAATGACATAGAGAAGGGGTTGCAGGAACCACCTGAAGTCCATTTGGCTATGACCAGGTGGCACATCTCTCCTGCTTTTTATGTAGTTTATTGTAGACCAGTGGTCCCTTTCTGTAACAAGGGCCAGGCTTTATTAATGGACTTTTAATTGACTTTTTTTAAAGAAGATCTAAAACTGAGATTGTTCCCAGTCCCCCAGTGAACTGTAAAAAGAAACTTCTTTCTCTGTCTTGCTGGTGAGAGGTACTAAAATGGGGTAAATCCATCCTAGGAATGCACCTTTTTTTGCTCAAATAGATGCTGTGTGATATGGCTGGGATATTTATGGCCTCAGGTGTGACCTTGGGTGGTTGCTTGGTAGGCTGAGTTTTACTGGAGTTTATTTTCCTATAATTTGGGAACTTTCCTGTTTAAAAGCTGGGTTCACAGTCACCCCTGAGAAGTGTAGGGAATTGTTAAAAGCCAGGCAGCTTTCTACAAAACCCAAGTTCTGTTTCGTATTTTGCGTGCTCTGGTTCAGAGCTCCCGTTTCAGCAGGCTGTTGCGAAAATGAGCTACTTGGACTTGGGGTAGTTGAGACTTCTGACCTAGTTGCGGTAAGTGAGACCTGATGTTTATTTAAGGAGCACTGGGTTTAGACTGTTATTATCTTGAGTTGTGTTGTGGTGCTGTGGTCTTGAGATGCTCCTTATTGCTGCTTGAACCTCTGCACTGGATGCTGAAACTGGCCTAATACTTTCTCTCTAGGGAGAAACCATGAGACTTGCATTGTTTAGCAAAAGCAGAAATGGTCTGAGTTTTGACACTTGACTGTTAAGCTTTGTGTCTTCTGGTTTTCTTTGGGGTTCCTTTTTCTTTGATTCCATGGTTGCAATTGGGTTGCAGCTGAGTTAATAGTTAAAATAAATGCTACTACTTAATCTGTTGATCCCCTATTTACTGTATAATTCATCAACAGATCAAGTAAACCAACTTTTCTTCCAGGTGGTTTATTTTACATGGTATTTTTCCTGCAGGGAAGTACTGATGTGAAGCTATGTTGATCAACAAACAGCTTTTGACAGCACCAGAAGGATGTGGTGTGAACTACTAGATACAGACAATGGAAAAACAAAGGTATTTTTTAAATTGTTATAATTTATTTTCCACAAATAGCAAAATACAGTCAGTTTTCAGACTTCAGTGGGGAATCACATGTTAGGCCATTGTTAACATGATTCATCTCAATAAGTGACAGATTTGTTCTGTCTGTTAATTAAAAAAAAAAGCCATGCACTCTGAAATCACTGCTGTCTTGTTGAGGAGGCACCAGATGCAGCTGTTCCAGGTGATGCTTTTAGTATCTCATTTATGTAGAAGCAGCTGCATGTTTTCCTATTTAGAATACATCTAGTTGATAAAGACCTGAAGACTTCTCAGTTTGTAGAAGGGAAATTGCTTTTATCAAACAGGAGACAAGTCCAATTGCATGTTTTGATGAAGTGATTTTCCTTGCTAGAATAAGTTAGGTGAATGTATTTTGCATAAAAAGTTTTAGTTAAAGCAGTGTATTTTCAGGGTACATTCATGTATGTATTTAACTTTTTCTGTGTAAAGCAGCTTTACATATATGAATATACATAAACATATTGTTACTGATGAAGAAAACTAAAAAGACTCTGTATTATGGGTATTCCTTGCTCTGGCAATGTTCTCGTTAGCGGAGTGTCTTGCCTAAGTAAAGACTGTAGGAACAAACCAAGAACAAATGACTATTCAGTGTCAGTCGTAACCCCCAATTTTGTATGATGGAGAAGCAGCACTTCTGTATGTGTTACATGGGTATTATAAAAGAAAACGTGTTAAATGGCTGGATGGGATTGTACTTCAGCATAGATGGGTAATGCAGAGCAGAATGTGCTTTCTTCCTGAATCCCAGCTCTTGGCAAAATCCTGTACCCCAGACCCAAATGTTTTATGAAGAATTTAATGATGATGGCAGCCAGCTACATAACTGGCAACATTGTTTCAAAACCAGCTAATTGAATTCTTGGAAGGCTGATTTTAATTCTCCTGTCTCTAAAGCAATGTTTTTTGACCTATGATCCAGAGAGTTCCCTGTATCACTCCTAATGGATCCATGTGTGGTATTGGAAAAAAAAGCGTAAATGTCTTTTTAGTAAGTGTGTTTTGCTCTGTGTGGCTCTGTATGACCACTGGAACATGCTGAACGGTTTCCGCAGAACTGTTCCGCTCCTCTGAGTTAGCCCACTCCTGCCCAGCATCAAGAGCAGTTCGTGGCTGAAACCTTTCGCCCTTGACGTAGAGCTGCACTATGAGGATTAGAGCGTGCACATCGTCAGTAACAGATGCACAAACAATTGCAGCAGCTCCTCCCCAGCTGACATTCAGATGTCCCACGACAGCAGCTCCCAGGGTATTCATCTGTTGGGAGGAATCTTCGCTCTTCTAGTAAATTCACCAACTGGCATTACATTCTGGGCTTCTTTTCAAGGTCTTATTTTACATGACAATAATCTGATGTTCAGCTGCCATGTTCCTTTCAAGTACATGACCCTGGCAGTAATCTTCAACATGCGACTGTCCTTTGCATTTAAATCAAACCACAGTGAATGGCATCTTTATTAGCACTGACAGTATGAATGCAAAACACGTTTTCAGTAGCTTATGAGTGAAATACATATCTGACTTGAAAGCCAGCTGCTAAAGTCCTTCTAGAAAGAGATGTTGATTGGGAAGGGAGAAGAAAACCCACATTGTTGTTTATCTCTTGAGGTCAGCAAGCAATAGCACAGAAGGCCCCCACGCGTATGTGAAAATCAGCAGACTGTGTCCGCAGCAGCTGATAAAGCCAGATACAAGCAAGCTTCAGATAGTGACAGCCTGAGTGGCTGAACCGTGGGCACAACTATATCCTGAATTTGAGAGTCTCGAAGACTGAGTCAGTGCAGCAGGGATCATTTTTGTGGCTGTGGAAGAGCAACAGGTGGTCTTGTTAAAAGCAACATTCAAAGCAAGAATGATACTCTTGGAAGTTCAGCTCTCAAATAAGCAATTCTGTTGCACGAATGTCTGTTTATTTTGTCGCTTTTAGGGAAATGAGTACTTCTCATTTTGACTAGGAAAGTCTAAAATAAAGGTGAAGTGACATGATAAATTCTAG
Organism: Caloenas nicobarica; assembly: GCF_036013445.1. Lineage (NCBI taxonomy): Eukaryota > Metazoa > Chordata > Aves > Columbiformes > Columbidae > Caloenas > Caloenas nicobarica. Next base: position 4,415,291 of record NC_088268.1, on the reverse strand, counting down.
ATTCACCCATCTCTCTCTCCCTTGCTTTGCTATTAGTCCCAGTTTTATTGAAGTCTCTCCATCCACAGGAGTATTGGCTGGCAGTGCTCGTTGTCTGAAATACGGCGAAGCTCCTGGGTGTCCCTCTTGCAGCTGCCTTTCCTGCAGTAGTGGCAAGTCTTGCTCTACCAGTAATTCAGAATAGAGGAAGGGTACAAAACCACTCTGGCCTTCAGCTTGGTCAGAGCCCACCTGGAGCTGGGCTCACGGGGAGAAGGTGGTGGTTGTCTCTGTCTCCATGGCCAAGGAAAACCTCTTGCTGTCGCGGCAAGTGGAGAGCTGCCAGAGGCGCTCCTGGCTCAGGCAGCCCAGCTCCTTCAGAAGCTTGAAGAGGTCGTTGCGGAATTTGACGCCGATGAAGGCATAGAGGAAGGGATTGAGGCAGCATCGGAAGCAGGCCAGAGTGTAGGTCACGTCATCCGCCACATCGAGCTGCTTGCTCTCCTCACACGAGCTGGTGTGGTTGAAGGCTGAGATGGTCTTGGCCAGCATGACGCTGTTGTAGGGCAGCTGGAAGACAACGAAGACAATTACCACAGCAATGATGACCTTGATGGCTTTGTTCTTCTCAAAGTTGCGGGCCTGGAGTAATGTTTTGATGATGATGAGGTAGCAGACAGACATGACCAGCAGGGGAACTAGGAAGCCAAAAACCATTTGGGACACTTTGATGCCGGTGTTGAAGGTCTGCAAGTCATTAGCAATAATGGAACAACGGGGATAGGTGTCCAAGTTATTTACACCGCTGTGAACCAGCTCAGGGATTGAAAGGATGAAGGCCAGGAGCCAAATGAGGACACATGTGACCTTGCTAATGAATATCATCCGGGGTCGGAAGCGGTGGGCGGAGGCCGCCTGAACGATGGCGAAGTACCTGTCGATGCTGATGGAGAGGAGGAGCAGCATCCCGCTGAAGAAACTCATTTTGCAGATGCAGTAGACGGCTTTGCAGGCAAACTCCCCAAAAAGCCAGTGCATGGCTGCACTTGTGGCCCAAAAGGGGAGGGTCAGCAGGAAGAGGATGTCTGCCAGAGCCAGGTTCAGCAAATAGATGTCCGTCATGGTCTTGAGCCTCTTGAAGTAGATGTAGGTGAGCATCACCAGCCCGTTCCCCAGAAGCCCCGTGAAGCAGATGAGGGAGTACATGGCTGGGAGGAAGGCGGCGCGGAAGTTACGGACTTCCTCCTTCTCACACAGGGTCTCAAACATGGTGTAGTCGATGGTGGTGTTGTCATAGTCATCGGTAACGTTGTTCCCGGCACAGAACTAGAAGAAGGAAGAAAAGAAGAGTGCATTGGGACAGGTACTGTGCCTCTCTGTGTTGGGAGGGGAGCCTGGTGCTGCTCTATAAAGCAGGCAGGAGTTATCAGCCACAGACCACAGAGAAGTCCCAGGGAGTTTCCAATCGTTGGCTCGTGCCAACGTCGTGAACAGGGTTGGCAAGGTCTTGTGGCTGAAAACGTTTCCTGTAAGTATGTGGAGTTTGGGGTTTTTCTGGATCTCAAAGTGGGAATTCCACAAGAAATGTTTAGTGCTCAGCCAAAGTAACACCTGCAAACTCTCAGATGTGTGGCTGCTTTCCAGGATGTTTTGGGACCTGCAGACAGCTGTACGTACATAGTCAGCTGTCAGATAAAATGGGAAAGATAATACATCCTTCAGTGTTCACTTTTTCTCAGCAGGGACAACATTTCCTCTTGACTGACTCTACTCATTAGACATTTTTCTAACTTCAGTATTCCCTCCTCCCATGTGAGATATTCCTGTTGCTCCTGTCCCCTTCTCATGGAGAGCACTGGTGTCCTGGTCCTGCTGCCACCCTGTCCCCCCAGGCAAAGGCTTTCATGTGAAGGCAAAGCCTCCCTGGGCTGTTTTTGCTGCTTAATTAATAGAGGTGTCAATGAGATCGGGAGGAAACGCAGCGAGTGAAGCAGGAAACTGTTACGGTGCTGGCACAGACACGTTGCCGATGTCTCATTCAGGCCCAGGCCCCTGATTTAAGTTCTGATTATTCTTGTTTCATCTTCTTACACTGCCGTAACCTACAGGGCAGAGTGAGCTTGTGGTATCTGTGCCCTGCTTTTTGTGTGACTTATTAGTCTCCAGTACCTTCTCCCCATTGCACAGAGATGAAAGGTTTCCCCTGGATACCTCTGCCTGTTATCACTCAGTATCTTTGCGCGCTCTCCATCTCAGGCAGCCTTGGCTTTCACCACATCCTGCCTGCTATCTGGAGGCATGCTGCCAGAAGTGAAAGGGAAAAGAAACAGGCTGCAAAACTCTCCCTGCTCTGCTGAGGCTCTCGGAGAGCTGGAGCTGGGGGCCCTGGGGTGGTGGAGGCTGCTGCTGTGGTTGTGGAAGCGCTGGGCCCGCGGTTCAGGAGTGGGTCACAGCACAGCCCGGTGATTTGGGTTCTCCTTTCCGCTTCAGATTTGCTCTGAGCAGGAGCGGGTGGAGGAAGACGCTGAACTCTTCCTCCTTGAGTATGTCAGCGCTTCAAGACTGACCTCTGTTAAAGCCCAGTGCTTTGGCCAGGTGTTTCCAGAGCCATGAGCCGGCTCTTCACAAGCACGCAGTGTAGGATGCCCTCACCTTTCCTGAAGATGCTCATTTTGGTGCTAGAAAGGGACTTGATTCTAACATCCTGGGCCATCTTAAAATTGCTGTGTATGTCATTGTTTCTGTTCTCTCTTTGCTTTTGTTCCTTTTGTTTGTTTTCCCTGTGGCTTCTAGCGCTGCTTTGCTGTCTCACCGCCCACCTCCCTGCAGGCTGGATCCTCGGTGTGAGAGCTGTGTCCCACACGTCTCCGCAGGCCTGTGGGTGGCTGATTTTTGCCTGTCAAAGTTTTTTGAGATCTCTCTTTACCCACAACACAAACGCAGCTGGATTTCAACAATGTTTTTAACATCTTACCTGAAAAATTAGAGGAAGGCTGAGAGCAAGGGTGACCTTTAGCTGTTTACCTGTAGAAGAAGGAGACAGCGTTAACAGTTAGGTGGGGATTTCCATGTGATGCTCACTTTGAAAAACCAGTGGTAGTGTACTTGACCATGGCATTCTCAACCCTGCAGAGCTCCCCACAGCTGGGTAAACTAAAAACCTGATGAAGATGCTAACAGGATAACCCAGGATCACATAACAAGTTACTGGCAGAGCACAGATTGAGTCTTGGGAGTCTGGCCCCTCCAGTTTCATCTGTAAAGGCTGATCGCTAACTTATGCACAGTATAACAATTTGTATTTTATACATTACTTTTTTTTTCCTACAGTCAGCAGGGTGTAGCATGCTCAACCCTGGTAAAAACATACAGCTGTGCGGGCAATAAATTTGGCCCAGCTGTTCCCTGACAGTGCTGTGACTGGGCTGCAGAGCAGGAAAGCTCTGCTGCCTGCAGGACATGTGTGACTGAAACTGCCTGAAATTTATTGCTTGTCTCTAAATGTCAGAATAGGTTTCTGCTGCCTTTGGATGTGGAGATAGAGGATGCTGACAGCTGGGAGGAAAAATTAAATTCAGAGCCAGATGTGATAGTGGTGAGAGCAATCTCAAACAGTTCTTCCTGCTGTGGTTAGCAGAGGCATAGAGGCCAGTGAAAGCTTTCTCTCTGCTCTATTTAAAGCACATAACCAGCATCTACCTCAGGCAGTTGCAACTAAAAGTCTCTCAAGCTTGGAAGGTGATCTGGCAATTGTGAGAATGCTCTTGCCTCTGCTCTGGCACGAGCAGATGTGTTCTTCCTTGAGGGAGAGTTGACATTGGCTGTTGCGAGCATCACGCTGCTCATCCCAGGATGTCTCTCTGGGCACTGCCTTGCTCCCTGTGGCACAGCCCCTCACCTTCCTGCTGGTTTTCTGGTCTGGGATCACTGAGTGAGGCTGGGGCAGAGGCATCTCCTGCCTTTGGCTTTCAGCTGCCCATTTCTTCTAGAAAGTATGGCTTTCTCCCTGTGGATAAACCTGTTTGTTCATAAATTTGTCTGATTCCTTTGCCTCTCTTGTGCTTAGCAGTCTGTTGTAGACAGCTCTGTTCTGTTTCTTTGCAGAGCTCCTTTGCACCTTCCCTGCTCTGCCAGTCTCCTGTTCAAGTATCGTGCTGGGCCAGGATGATGAACTTCCACTTCTTCAGGTAACTACAACCGTTGCGCCACTAACCCCACTTTATCACGTGCAATTGCATCACTAATAACAGAAATAGTTACTTTGGTATCTCTGGTCGGAGATGCTTGTTTGTATGCGAGTGCTGATGTGTGGGTGAGAGATCCTCAGCCACATGTGAAAAAACTCAACGTCTCAGCCCCACAGCCTGTCTGCGAGCTTCCCACTGTCTCTCGTAGAAGTTCGTTCCTCACCTTACTCCCTTATTTTCATCTTTCATACTCATGCAGCTGGGTGCTTTTTTATATTCATATACCCCTCACCTTCTCTGAATGCTCTTGGGGGCATCTGAAAAGTAGTGTAGTAGTGCACTGTTAGTGCAGTTCATAGTCAGGAGCGGAGGATGCCAAGGTTGGGCTTGAGGCTTGGAGAGGCTTGGCTAAATGCTTCTGGCTGTATTTTATTTTCTGTGTGTCCCGTGGCTTTCACTCTGACCAGTCCCAGACTGTAGGAAGAGGTTTGGTGAGCATCTGGTGTAGCTGTCTCTCCCTTCAAGATTTTGCATATTACACACAGGAAATACACCAAAAGCCCAAACCACTTAAACCTGCTGGGTGAATTTAAGTAAGTCTAGCCTGTAATTGCCCTCCCTACCTGGGACACATGCATGAAGTCCCTGACCTCTGCAAAAACCCAGCCAGTGGTGTCTTTACTCTTCTCTTCCACCTTCTTAACAGCCTGATTTCCTAGGAACTCCTGGAGCTGGTGCTTTTGTCTGCCTGTGCCTTTTGGTGGGTAACAATTACCTCTCCTGGCCCAAAGGCAATTAATTCCTAGAATCTCTATAAAGAGAAGGCAGAGGAGAAGAGTCACTCTCAGTCCACAGAGGGAAGGCACCAACCTAAAGCTGACTCCATCAGTGCCTTGCTCTCAGCATCACTTCTTGGCAGTTTCAGCATCATGCAAAGGACGTGGTGCCGCCTGGTGCCAGGCTGCTGCACTGGCACCGCCAGCCCTGCCGTGGTACCACCTTTCCCTGCTTACTTTGCATCTCCCCTTCAAACCCCAGGACCAGCCCAGCCCCTGTTTAACATGAATGTCATGAATGCACAGCCATGGTGAGTTGCTGTTCTGGTTTTTTTATTAATATACCCCGACGTGTCTAACGAATTAGAACTGATAAAGTGACTCAACTAACGATCCTGAAACAGTTCAGCTAAGTATCATTCCTTTGAACATCTTCACACTTTTTTTTTTCCTCTCGGTTGCTGTTTCAGGTGTCTTAAATGTCAAATGATTTTCAATATAGAAAAAGCTTGCACTGTTTCTTCCCTTCTTTCTGTCCCCACACAACCAGCTTACGCATTTGCAAAGGCATAACCAGAGCAGCAGTGTGTCCTCGTGGGCCTCCTGCACCAGTTTGAGCGAGTCCTTGTGTCACTGGTTTGGACGAAACTCACTTCTCCCTGCAGTGCTCTTAGGGGTCCCAGGGAGCAGAAGCAAATGAGTTGCAGAGAGGAAATGAGACATGCTCTGGAGTTTAATAGACAAATTTAGGTACCTTTCTTTACTTTTTTTTTTCCTTTCTTTTTTTTCCTCTGGCAGTTCTCTGCTGTAGGTATTTTCCTAAAGTTTTGTTCCTCAAAACATTAAGAAAAAGCCCCCTCTCTCTCAAAAGTCCCCACAAACAGTTGAACTAGAAACCTCATTTATAAAAAGACAACAGAAACCCATTACAGCAAATGACTCGACGCCTTATAAAGCCCCCGCATCCCTCAGCTAGCGATGCACTGGTTTGCTGTAGTTCTCAAAAGCACAAACCAGTTTGCAGGCCCTGGGGAAAGGACAATTGCCCCATGTGAAGTGGGAAGGGGCTGTTGATGGCAGCAGCCCATCAGCTTTGAAAAATCTTCCTCCGTAGAGTGAGCACAAGGGGTGGGATTCATCCCACTGAACTCTAGCCCTTGACATCTGGTTTGTTGTTTAGGTTCCCTCCATAGCACAGGGAAAGAAATGGGTGTTTTTAAGGCATGGTTAAGCTGTCATGGGGTGGGAATCGGGGTGCAGTTCATTCTGTGCTATGGCAGAAGAGTGAGGGCTTAAGTTTGAACAGATGATCCCATCCTATTTATCTAAATCTCCCTCAGCATCAGCAGCCAACCTTACGTAAGATAAAAGAAGCTGTAGTAGCAGTGAATCCCTCAGTATGCCCAGAATAGCTTCTGACAGTAAGAAATATTTGGTAGCAGAAAGTCTAGCCAGAGGAGCTGAAACTCAACCGTGTAGGGTGGTTAAAACTGGACAGACAAAATCCTGCAGAACGAAGTACAAGGTCAGTTCCTTCCCAAGCAGGTCAGGCTCTAAGCAGGGCAGCTGCTCCTCTCTGCTGCTGCTGGGGAATGCATGGAGTGAAAAGCAAGGGCCAAGAATGCTCCAGGGAGTGCTGGCAAAGCTGAGCAAACCTGCTCCGGCCAAATCTTTGTGGTGAGAGAATGTTTTTCTGTTGGCCGGAACCGCAAAGCAAAAGTTTCAGTCTTGAGCACCTTAGCACATGTGTAGGCAGTGAGTAACGTGCTGTTTGTATCTTTAAACGTGTACTGGTTTCTGATGCCTCTTCATGATTGGTATAGTAGGCTTTTGGGGAAAGAACCGTATCTTTCTGAGAAAAATTAATCATACTTAAATGATCTAATGACTCTTGGCAGTTAACAGCTCAGTGCCCATTCTCCCCCCTCTTTCCCCTTGACTGCTCACAACAGGCAGAGGAAAGGTACCATCATTTCAGGAGTGATCAGTCCCAATGAAACTAAATCATGCTTTGATTACATGCGTTCATAGATCTGTTACAGAAGAAAGTTAATTATTATCTGCCTCCTCCCCTTTTAGGAAATAGTGAATCAAAAGACAAGACAAGCAGAGATAAGCAAGTTAAATTCATTCTGAAGTGTACCAGTCATGTTTCCTACATCAGTGTTTAAAAAAAAAAAAGGCAGCAATAATACTGTGCACCTTCCTGTGCTGTGAAATATTTCTTTTGGAATATTCCTCTGAAATACAAGTAGAAGCTCTGATTTGAAAATGTCACAGAGAAAAGGCAGTGATGCCTCCCATTTCATCCTGTTACAAAGCTTAATTCATTACACCTGGAACAGGGCTTTAGTGGCATGAACTACTACTGTCCCATCACTCTCACTGTCCTTACTACGGCTCTGACCATGCTCTCTGCCATAAAGAGGTACTGGTTGTGTTGTAAACCCAGTTTGGTTAATCTGGTTATAAACTAATTTACCCACCTGAGCTATTCCATTTGCCCCTCTTCCCTGCACTCCCTCAGTCACACGGGGGTTAGTGTTTGCAAATATTTGAGCAATAAAAAAACCAAAAACAAGTAAAAAAGGAATAAATCATGCAGTTTTAGCAGAGAGAAGCGCCCGCAGCTTATCTGCCACATCTCCGACCCGCAGAGCTGTTCCCATCCTACAGCCACCCACCTATTCACAATCCTGGAAGCTGGTGCCTACAAAGCACTGGGTGTGGAAGAAAAATAACAAATGGCACAAGAAAGTTTCAATCTTTCAGAAAAAAACAAACCAAACCACCTGTCTCACGCCTCCTGGCCTAATGGAATGTCATGTACCAAAGAGAAGAGGTTTCGCTCACTGGCGCTTCTCTTTGAGCTTTGTGTTGGGGTGATCCACAGGAATAGAGACCCCTCCAAGTGTGCTGACTTGGGGCTGTTCCAGCTTTCAGCAAGCACAAAACCATAGTTTTTGCAGCGAAGTTTTGCTGCGGTGAAGATATTAATTAATAGAAACCATTTGCAAAAGACTGGACAACCTTAGGCAACAATAAACTCAGGTATGCTTGCTCCTAATTCCTTGATTTGTTCACTGAATTAAAATGTTGCCAAAGAGGTAGCTTTCACTTGAGAAAAAAAAAAAAAAAAAAAGACATAGAAGAAAAGGTACAAATTATGTGAGAAGAGCTCATTTGCTTTGGGACAAAATAACCCTTTGAACTTGCCTCCAAACCTATTTTTTATGTGTGTTTGTTTCCGATTTTAGTTTTTTGAGCTCGTAAAAGAGATCCTTGCTTCTTTTTTAAATAGTAAATATGAGGAAGATGAAAGCATTTTATATTCTTTAAATACTTTGTTAAAAATATTTCATCCCTGTGTCACAGGGCATGACTTTGGGCATTATAATAAAGCTGAAGACAAAGCCCGATGCTGCAGAACGGGTACTCACCACCATCCATGGTCTTGTTTCAAACCAAGATGAAGTCACAAGGTGAACAAGAGCATCGTACGTTCCAGCGCAGCCTCAACACACCAGGGACCCTCTTGGGGACACTCTGTCTTTTATACTTCCTGCACCTCTGCGAGAAGCTCATGACACAGCCTGATGTCACTGACATTTAGCAGACCCTCCTCCTCCTCTCGGCAGCGCAGGAAAGTCGCCGTGTGCCACGCTGCCTTCAGACACTCGGGTGTTTGGGTCCTTCCTCAGCACACACAGCTGAGGGCTGCACGCACACACACACTTTTTAGTGATACTCGGTAAAATGAAGCAGGTTCTGCTTTTGCACTGACACATGAGAAGTTGTGGTGAAGGAACAGGAGGAAAGTCTCCTTTTGTGTTCTCTCTCCTCTCCGCAGCAGATCCTGCTTCATCTGCCAGAGCATCCACCAGAGCCCAGTGCTGCAGGGATGGGGAGGATCCCTGTCTCCTCCAGCAGACCCTCGTGGAAAAAATGTTCAACTACCACGTGAAAAACCTCAGTGTGCAGGGCTCCCAGTGCCCAGACTGGCTTTGCCCGTCTCCCACATCTCGCAGCATCCTCTCTAAATAATCAGCAGCTCAGGCGAGTACGTGGACTCCCCCCGCTTTCTGCTTTTGGCTGTTTTTATGTTACTGAGTATCAGCATCCACCGTCTTCCTCAAAACGTGCAGGATGCTGGATCCACCATCCTCACCCAAAGTTGGGGGCTCGAAGGCTCTCAGCATTTTCACCTGGCTTCACAAAAGGTGACCTGCACTTTCCTTAGCACCCTCTAACTACACATCACTGGCTTTTCAGCACACTCGCTTTTGTCTTTTCAGTTCACACCTCTGCGACTCTGTTTATTGCTCTGTTTTCCTTTGGTTCGTCAATTATCCAAGCAGGTACGCTGCCTCAGAGCTTTATCTTTTCACCACTTCCGCCAAGAAGCACTAGAGATGAAAGACTTCTCTCAGGTACAGGCAGAATACACAGAAGTGGTGGGTGTAAAGCCTTTGAACAGTCCCGGTGCCGCCTGTGGGAGTGGTGGGTGCGCAGAGATCTGCACAATCACCCAGATCTGCTTGGTGCTCACGCTGTGGCCGCAGAGGAGAATCCGTCCCTGGGTCCGTGGTGGCTGAAGCCAAAGACAACAAGAGAAAGGCGGGTGGTTTGCAGTTTGTTTTCTGCACATACTCCTAAGCTTTAACTTCAGAGTTTTGGCCCATGCCAAGTTGTGTGTTTTCAGAGCCAGTTCAAGCAAATTGTTTTCCTTAAAAAAAAAAAAAAGGAATATTTTAAAATAAACAACTTGCTCTGTGTTTATGACACTCGGTCTTCTTGTACAGTCATGTTTTGTACCTAGGGAGTTCTCAAAACATTTATTAAAGCTTTGCTTAATTTGATTGTGTATATCTGCAGTCTATTTCATGCCTTAGTGATTCTGTCTCTTTGACATGTTCCCTTTAACACTCGTGCCATCATTGAGAGAAATCTGATCCTGCATGAACAAACGTATCACATTTCTCAACAGTGCCAGGCCTGAGCTCTGCCCGAGAGAGCTGCACTGGGCTGTTTGCTCTCTAGAATACATTTGTTATCTTAAAAATAAATTAACTATTAAAAAAAAAAATCAAGTTACCTGGTATCTTCAGTCTTATGTTAGAACCTCTGCTCACCTTCACTGCAAGAAGAGTGGAAATCAGTGATTAAAATCGGTTGCTTGGGCTGCAGTGCTAGAGCTAGATGGCAGTTGTTCATAAACATGACTTGTCAAAAGAAAATTCAGTTCCTAATAAATTCCACAGGAAACCAGCTCAGAAAGAAAGATCTCAGTTCAGGTCGGTTCCACTTGAACTGAAACGTATTTGCTGAACTGAATTGAAACATGTCATTGTTAATTGATTTGACATTGAATTGCAACTCGATCAGCAGTGAAACATCTTGTGGGAATTTAGTTCCTATACCTCCCATTTGTGTCTTGTGTGTAAAACTGGGCTTTTTGCAGTCTCTCAGACATCCCAAGACAGAGGAGCCGGTGTCTCCCGGGAGGTGCTGACCGGCCAGCACGTGTGGCTGTGTGATCTGAGAAAGCAGAACTCGTGAGCCTGTACCACGCTTTAGCAAAGTGTAATTCGTTCTGAGAAAAGCAAAACACAAGAAGTTTTTACATCCTGAATTCAAAGCCTCCCTGTGTTTTCCACTAATTTTGCTTTAAGTGAACTGAGATGAAAACAGACTTTGAAATATCAGTTTCCCGGCAGGTGGAGGGTCCGTGCAGCTGCCGGCAGCTCTGCCCACGGGTGCACAAGAACCCCCGGCACCGCTTCAGGGATCGGCTCACGCGGTGCCGAGCAAGTGGCACGAGCGGTTTCAGGTAGGAAAACTGAGGTTCCTGCAGCCCAGCGTCAGGCTGAGCACTGAAGGACATTTTGCAGACCAGTAAAAGCACCACGGTTCACATCCAGCTACTGTAGGTCCCTGGCAAACTGCTGACCTGTCCTTCTCTTCCCTGCACCCTGCCACAGGGCAAGACAGCCTGGAACACGGATGGAAACAGCAGCTACGTCTCCAGCTCTCAGCTCTGCTGTGCTGCTCTTTTGCTGATCCCAACCACCAGGAAGGGTTTCTCCCCGTGGCTGTAGGAAGCCAGTTGCCCAGACAGAAGCACTGGTGAGTTGAACCTTCCTCCACTGCCCACTTCCCAGTAATGTCCCCCCTCTGACGTCGAGGACAAACCCTGACGTCTCCCCCGCTGTTTTGCTTTGCCTGGCAATGCCAAACCGAGACGCTCGGGATCTCCCACCTCCAGTTTTGCCTCCTGCCCAAACACCCCTCAGCTCTCGAGCTCCTGAGCTGGCATTTGGGAGGGACACAGGGCAAGTTTATGTCTTGAAGTCAGCAGGTTTACTGTGGTGGGGGCTTTGACACACTCGTTTCTCAAGCAAACAAAATAGCAGAAGTGAAATCGTGAGTAAATTCCTGACATTAAGAGCAGTACCAAGCTGGGATTCCTTGCCGAGAGCAGTTCTTAGAGCGGTTGTAGGGGATGCCCTGAATAAAAAAATCTCATGATTGTGATCTCACCCTGAGGTTATTAAAAGATCCTTATCCTCCCAACAGAGGAAGCAATCAGCGCAGCAGGCAGGCTCTATCAGGGTCGCGCAGTTGGCCACGTTGCCTGGTGGTCAGCCACAGGAGGGAAGGACGCGCTGCTGGTATCACTGGGAATCCACCTGCTTCGTCCCCACGTCACGTCACGGGTGATGGCCATTCTCTCCGGTTCTTTTTTTGAGGGGAAAAAAAAAAAGGCACTTTTACCAGATATTGGTATTTGCTCTGCGCTAAAGCAACTTCCTCAACCTGCAGTCCAGGAATTGAGCTGTGACGGGGGAAACGTACCCGGAGACGCAAGCGGGGAGAGGTCAGGCTGGCAGAAGCGCAGACGCTCTGGTGTCGCTGCCGAGGTGCAGGGACAAGGCGGGTGATCGGCCACTGGCCGCGTGTGCTGCCGTTCCTCTGTCCCCTCCAGTCAGGGCTGGGTGGCCACAGGTGAGATCTGCTCTGCTTCGCCCACACCACCAGGTCCTTTTGTGTATGGAGGGGCCTGCAATGAACAAACTGACCCCTCCTGCCCTGAACTAACGTGGAAGAGACAGCGGTCACTCCAGAAGAGCAGGAGAGGAGATAAAAAATAGGAAGGGAAGCTCCTGGCACATTATAGGAACCACAGGTCATGTCTAGAGAGGGTTTTGAAACCTTCCTGGCGCTTTGTCCCCACACAGGTGGCCGGACTCCTGGGACGTTCCCACAGGACACCACACATTAGGGAGGAATGAATTGTTTAGGGACATAAAGAAACAGCATTTTGTCTTCTGAAAGAATTGCGGGTTCCGGTATCTGCTGACGGCACTGCAAGCATCTTTCTGTGAGCCCTCGTTATCGTATTCAGAACGTGCAAGATTTAACACCCATCCCTTGTGGTCTTTGAAACAAGGCTGGATACAGAAATGGAATAATCCCATCAGTGGTTTCCCCAAGAGCTCATCCAGTCCTATCTATGACAGATCTGGCGTTCTTCAACCCTGGGCTTAAAAAATAATAAATCATATTGTGATTTTTCACTTGGTTGCCATTGTTGCTTGTCACTCTTTCTGGTTTGGCTTCTCTCCCACACCCCCTAGAATGGGTGCCAGGATTGAAATGGCTTTTTCTTGCCTTTTCGATAGAATTGAGTGAAAAAAGTAAATTGAAACTAGCTGTTTACAGAAATTATAGACTTTTGTAAGTCATAAGTGAAGCTGTACGTGATAACTTACAACAAAATAAGACACCAGCCCAATAACTGCAAAACCACTTCAAAAAAACCCCCTTGAAGACCAAGGGGGAAAAAAAAAAAGCGTCAAAGTGAAAGAAGGGAACTGAGAACAAAAACAGCGAGAGACAGACCTAACCCAGAGCAGGATCCCTGCTCAAAGGGCTGTCGTTGATCTCCGCTTGGTTATCAGTAAAAATCCCACTGGAGAGAGATTTGCAAGAATCACCATCAATAATACTCTGCGTACATAGGAGAGGCTTCGAATCCAGGAATCAAAGCACTCAATTAAGCGTTGAAAACCTCCATCATGTGTCGCAGGTTCCTTCAGGGCACAACCAGTTACGGCTGCGATGGGTCTGAGGTGGAACTGGGACTTGCTGGGGGGAATGGAAGGGAATTACAGCTCCATCTGTCTAACGTGATTAAATACCACACCGCAAAACCGCGGTTTATATCCAAGGTGCCGAGAGAGCTTAAAGCTGATTTCTGGCCTCTGCTGGAGTCAGAGCACTCACAGCTGCGTTTCTGCCTAGGTCCGAGTCGCTGCGGACAGACAGACGGCAAAGCCAAGGGTCGAATGCAGAATTCCCAACCAGAACGGCTCCTGGCGCGCTGGGTTGTTGGAAACCACTCCCTGCCCGACAATCTCTCAACGGGGCTTGAGAGACGCCTGGTGGCAGCGCCGGCTCCAGCTCACGCCTCTGCAGGCACAGACCCGCGCCCGCTCTCATCCCGAATCCGCCGTGAGGAGGATTTTTCTCAACATTCCAGAAATCAGGGCCGCTGGGAACGCTTGTCAGAAGGATGGAAGGAGAGGCGAGCAAAGGAGCAAAGGCAGTGCAGTTTTAATGGCGCTGTGGCAGCACAAGGTTTTTAGCTCGGTGGCCAATCTGAAGGCGTTTTCAAGTGGCTTTTGATACATTGAGACAAAAAACCCCCAAATAGATTTTTTAACAAAAGGCAAAGCATGCCTGGGAAAACACCCTGCTCATCGCCACCTCCCCCTCAGAGCCTCCTTCCCTCCCTCCCAGCTTTCCTGCCACCCAAACGTGCGTGTCCGGGGGTCCCCTCCCCTCCCAGGGCTCCCCTGGCCCCCCAGAGCAAACCAGGCTCTTTCCAGTTCTGCTCTGCTGAGCGTCAGCGCAACACGACGCTCTGCACGGCAGCTCCTGTTCGCCCACACACAGCGAACCACCCTGGCCCCTCGTCTGTGCCAGGGTTCGATATTTTATCCCTCTAACACCCTGATTCTCTCTTTTCTTTCTTTCTGTCACAGGGCTAATCCTTTATATAAGCACAGCTCCTGCAGCTGAAGGCCTCATTTTCCTCGAAGCAGATGAGCTTTGCAAGACTATCCCATGTGATGCACAGGTGATTTTATTATAAAACCTTTGTTTAGGTTCTCCAGAAGCTTTTATTTTATTTTTAAGTTTAAGCTGCTGCACAAACATGCGACTTACAGGAAGCGAACCTGTCACATCTGTAGGTTGGTGCCTTCAAAGGGTATTGAGTAGCATCAAATTCTTAAGAGGCAAAGACCAGGGGGTTTCACTGGGAGTGAAGCACTTTGCCTGTTGAATTGCTTGTGAACAATCTCACAAGGTGCCCTGTTCATATTTGAACATCTTTTAGTATTTACGCTTCAGGCCTGCTCCATGCTATGTACCTGTTACTGTATTTCAGTTTTGTAGGTCAGAGGTTTTTGGAGGTGATAAAATCTGTTAATTATGTTAATGCGAAAAAACCAAAACAAAACCAAACCAAAAACCTTTACGAGCAACTTTTTTTTTTTAACCTAGGCTTCTTAATAACTTCTACTAAGCGTATTTTTGTGGTGAGATAAAAGCATATTTTTGAGAACTACCCAATGCAGAAGGGAACCTTTGCCTACTTGATTTTACCTAGAGAACAAACCAAACAGCAGTGGTGATATCAGAGGTCGCAAAGCATGAGTCAGACTCTCAAAAAAAAAGCCTCTTTTTCTCTCGAAGAGAAAAACAAACCAAAGAAAACAACTCCCTCGCCACCATGCAACGGTTTGGATTTGCCCCTTCATTTCCTCATTGATCCCCTGTGGGTGTGAAGGACCCGCCAGCTCTGACACCCTGTGGGAGGTGGCTCAGCCCCCAGTGTCCCCAGCAGCACAGACACCCTCAGGTGTCCCCACGGCCCCAGAGCAGCCAGGGGACACTCAGCACAGCCAGGGGAAGGTGGAGCCCCAGGAACTTGCACTCACCTGCCAAACAAGGAGCCCCAAAAGCACAGAAGACGGAGAGATGCCTCCCGATGAAGCTGGTGGGCTTCACCTGCTCCACCTTCCTGGTGGGAGGTTTCAGGTCCTGCTGAGGACACCCAGGTGGGCATGTGGCTCCAATTAACGGCTCCATCAGAGCTTGGTAGATCGTCAGCTGGAGGTGTCACCAGGCTCCTGGTCTGAGCTGATACGGAGTGAATTTCTGGGGGGTCCATCGAGGATCCTTGATGCTCGTGTCCCTTGTGGGCACCACAGGGGTCGGTCAGGGGCTCAGACGTTGCCCACTGGGCATTTCAGGAGGTTCTCACGTGCTTGGAGAAGCTATTTCACCCTTGGAGATGACACCTACTCACACAGGTACACACCCTTCGCTGCAACGCACCCTGTCTTTGCCAATAACGACTGTTATTTACATATAACTTGAGAATATGGAGCAGATGAAAAGCACAAACGGCCTTTAAAAGCCCCGGCCGTTGCACAGATAAAAGCTGTTGCACAGATAAAAGCCGTTGCCGTTGCACAAGCGTTTGCAGCAGCTGAGGTTTGGAGTCTCCTCTGGCACCCAAGCCCCTGTGTGCTCAGGCCCGGGTAGCAATTGTGGCATTCAAGAACTCAAAGCTTGGTGTTGGCAGCAGCGATTGTTCCGGAAAATGGATTTTTTAGAAGAGCAAAACACGATTTCAACAAAGAACTCACAATTTCAACACAAATGCTACAGGTTTCTCAGTTAAAGTCAGTCATGCCGTGGCCTCTACAAACACATTCTGTATCTTTGAGCAACCAAGCGGGCTGAAATTAAAGGAAAATAAATCGGTTTGATCTTGACTGGGGTTATTGTGTGAATGTGAAGATGCCAGACGATGGTGTAGATTAATCAGCACAGAGTTTTTAGGTGCAAGAGTCTGTGCTCTAGTTGAAGAAAATGCTTAGCACTGGTTATTCTGCAAGTTAAATAAAGCTCGTGTGTAGCCTGGGGAGAGGTTTTAAGAGAAATGGGAATTCGCATCTTTCTATGAAGGGCTGTGCTAAGTTTTTTCTCCAGTTTTGAAAACTTGAAAGCATTAAATTATTGGCAAAACCCACCTCATTCCATGGAACAAGTGTCTGCTCCATCGGGTTCTTTTTTACCCCAGAGAATATCTAACTGAAGGTACTCGCATATCTCAATTTTCACATTATATTTCAGCCAGCGTCTGTTATTTTTGGTGATGGGAGTTTCCTCAGAGCAAGTTAGCAGAACAAATAACCCTCCTCTCTTAATTACTAGCTTTTTGGCACAGTTAATTATGCAATGTCAAACCAAAGTGGGTCACTAGGTAACTCCCCCCTTTTAAGTGCCTCAAGATGTATTTTTCTGAAACCAATTATTTTAATTGCTGGAAGCAGAAACTCCTAAAATGCAATTGAAGTACAACTGCAAGTGCTTAAGCAACTTGCCTGCTCTTCCAAGAAACTGAAATTTAGAATATAAATTTGATTTTTAGGTGGGTTTCACTGCTTCAAATGTTTAAAACCCACATGAGGCAGCAGCCATGGTTTCCATTTCCTCGTAGGAGTATTCAGTTTGTGTCCAACTTTGCCAAAAACCACATTAGCATCAGAGCTCCTACTTTTCCTTAAAAGATGAGGAAAATACATGTTTTTGTTCTTCTCTGGGCTTAAGATGGAGAACAGCTGATGAAAGCTCCGAATCAAATCCAGGCGTTACCTTAAAAGACAAGAACCAGACCACTGTAAGTTTTAAAAAAACCAAACTTGTTGGGTTTTATTAGTTTTAGACCATTAAAAAAAAAAGACCAAAAGGATTTAAAAAACGTTACCGTCTGATATACCCACTATTCCATAAAAACATCCTGGTTTATCGAAGCATCTGCATCATGTGTTCTCTTAGAGCTGTAAAGTCATGGAACGGCTTGTATCTCTTGGTGTAATTCAGTGTATTTTTTACTTCAGGAGGGTTTCTGCTCATAGAGGGCAAAATGGGGCATTTTCAGTACATCTGCAGAGCTCCCGGAGGTTTTGAAAGGTCATGGGAAGCCAAACTGCTCTTTTTTACCATTTGTGCCTTATTTGTGACTGTTCAGAGAACACGTACGTGTATGAACACTCCCCTGCTCTGTATTTTGCCGTTTCTCTGGCTGAAGTTGTACCAGGATGCCTTGGCAGCAAATAAAGGAGTTAATTGTTAAAGAAAAGCAAGGAGTTGGTGAGAAGAATCCCGCATCACAGAAATAACCCCTCAGATACATCATTTAATTCAAAATGACTACGCTCAGCCCTTTGGAAACGGAGGTCCTGAAACGCTGCACGCGGAACACGAAGTTTCTGTCCCCGCAGAACAGCTGCTCTATAAAAGACGACACCAAAACAACCCGAACCCGTGTCTTTCGGCCTTATTTCGGAGCACAGCTCATGAGGACCGATTATCTTTAAACACCAAGGTCTGGGCATCTGCAGGGGACGCGTGGCAAGAGCTGGCACAGCAGGGACAGCACTCGCAGGCTCCTGGGGGGTTTGGTTTGCTCAGGGTTGTCCCCAGGACAACTCGGTGACACCGCAGCCTCTCTAGAAAGCGGGTGCTATTTTAATGACTGTGTTTCCTCAGCCTCTGTCGCTCCCTGGTAGCAGATGTCACGTTCCGCTGAGCTGGGGCAGAGGGGACACACGTCTGTCCCTCGCCAGCCACAAAGGAACAAGGACTTTTGGGAAAGACACTGTCACTGCGGCCATGGAACCAGAGGAAAGGGAAAAGGCACGATTTCTGATATAAAACCCCAAACCAATGCTCTTCCGGGGAAGGAATCCCAAGCAATACGATCTCTACATCTTGTACATGTTTTTCCTTCCTGTCTGTTGTCAGATCCTTTGCCCTACAGACCCTTTAAGTACCTGTGCTGATACCTGACAAGTTATTAAAACCCAATATCCTTTGGAGACAAGCGATACAGGCAAGGGAGATACAAAAACCGCGTAGCACATTTTGAAATCAAACCAGTACTTCATTAAAAAGAGACACATGAAACGAGTCAATATTTATTCTTTCTTCTCGCTGTCCTCCGTGCCGGGGTCTGTGGGAGGCTCCTCCACGGTCGCGCTGTTGCTCTCGGAGCCGGTGTTGCTGTCGCTGGTTCCCTCCTCCGCGGTGCTGTCCCCCCCTTCCTGGCCGCTTTCCTTGTCATCGAGGGTGGATGTTCCTTCTTCACCATTCTGCTGGTTTTCTGTGCTCTCTTCTGGGTGAGGCTCTTCTGGAAGAAGAGATTTCTCAGTGTCATTTAGATGCCAATACATTTATTTAGGTTGTGCAATTAGAATTGAAGAAGAAAAAGCCACACATCAGCTTGTAAGAGCAGCGTGGAAAGACGTGTTGTTCTATCGTCCTTGCCAGACACAAACCCGTCCCTCCCAGTTGCTCCCAGCTGACCCACCTCTGAAAGGCAAGTGAGGTTTAGGAAGCATTTTTTTCCCCGTGGGCAGATCGCACACAAAGCATCGCACCGGGCTTTGTGGTATCTGGTCCTCTCCCCTTTTAGAAAGGGGCAATTTAAACGCAAATAAAGCAAACACCTGCAGTCACCACGATGGAGTTAACGATTCTGAACGTTGTTCTTAAGCCTTTCTTCCTACTGACAGCAAAAATAGGGGGCGTCCCGCTCCGCTAGGCCTTTACAGAGATGCCGTAGTGCTGGCCCCTCGGGGATGCTGACGCTGGTGTTCCAACACTCACCTGTCTCCACTGGAGCACTCTCCTCTTCCTTCTTCTCCTCCGCCTTGTTGGCCGCCTGCTCCTCCTCAGCTGCCGTGTTGCTCTGACTGCGCTCGGCTTGCTCTGCTGCTTCTTTCTCCCTTTCCTCCTGCCTCTTGCGAGCCTGTTCCTCAGCCTGAGCGATTTCGGCCGCAATTTTTTCCATATCCACTTCCACCTTCAAACTGCATAACTAGCAATTCAAAAAAAACAAAAGGGAAAGCTTTTGTTTTTCAGTTTAACTGAGCTAGTAAAACCCAATCATTAATTCAATATTTCTACGTGCAGTGTAATTCTTTTGATTTGACGAAGTTTCTATTAAAAGCTTTGGTAACTAGGGAGATACAACCACATTAAAGAAAAAAAGGGGTAAAGAAGCAACCTAAACGGTGTCATTTGAAGCAGGCGAGGACAAAGCAGTGTGATCTCTGCCATCCTGGAGCTGGTTTCTAGTGAACTCAACCAGTCCAGCCTGAAGGCACTTTTTAAACAGCACTGGCTGAACGTCACCACTACAGGTCACTGAAGGAGCGTGAAATAACAAACGCTCCGTGTTTTAGAGCACTGCACACTAGGACACTGCATCATCAGGCGTGTAATTATGATTAACGGAGTGCAGAACCAAACGGAAGCGGTTAAAGCACTCGTACAAATGGGTAACTGGCGGATTCCTCACAGTAAATGGAGGAAAAGTGGGAGTTTTACCCTTTTAAGCTCGTTGTTAAAGGATTCTGTGCTTTCCAAGAACTTCCTCTTCTTCTCCTGGTGACGCTCTTCAATCTGCAGCAGCTCCGCTTCCAGTTTACGCTGGAAATGAATCAAATGGCAAGAACATTACTGCTATGCAGTCATGGGAAGAACTGGACAAAGTTTACAGCTACGTACAAAAATATTTAGACCAATATTGAAAAATATACCCATATAATATATAACCACCCTTATGCTTCCCTTGATCTAGTACCCAATAGCTAAGAAGTTCATCTTGAAAAGTATGAACAATAAATGAGTCTCTGCAGTACGTCAAGATTGGACAGGCATGTTACGAATGAGAAACGGTCTGTACTTGAGCTGAGTCTTCCAGCATAAAATATGCATTTTGTTTCATATTATACACCCCATAGGTACATATACACACACATTAATTAATGCAGGAAGATAACATTTCAAAGGAAAGAAGGGGATACCACCCCCTCCCTCAAATCTTCTTCTGTTAATTAAAAAAAAGACAAATTTTGAACTCGTGACCTCACTAGATTTCCTTGTATGCTTTTAACTTTCAATGAAAAATGTTACATTAGGGAGGATTTACTGTAACGGATCTACCAGTATTAAACAGAAGACTCGCACTACATACGGAGGAGTTATTTATAATAATGAAGAGCGATGAAATTAATACTTAAGATATCCTAAAGAACTAACTAGAGTTTAACATGATTCTCAATTCAAAAAAAGCACAAAAGGTGAAGTCTCACGTCTTGCAACTTCTAAGAAAACCCAGAGCTGAGCTATTCGAGTGCACAGAACATTGACACCCAACAAGAACAGTCATGTAGATGATCAAACGATCCGAGACCTGGAGCACGGCCCAACCCCGTTATGGTTTAGCTGCCCTCATATTGTTTATCTTTACCTGATGAACCATTAAAGATTGAACCTGGCGTTTAAGAACTTGCATTCTGGCCGTAGTGACAACAGAGCGGACATCGGGCACCACGCTCTCGCTCAGGATCTCGCTGATGAGACGATGGTTTCTCTGGAAACGAGCTGTGGCCGTATGCTTCATGGAAAATCCATCATCGTAGTCTGGAATGAGAGTTTGAAGTGGAACCACTTTAATACCACAAAATGACCAACGACACTGTTACTACTAAGGAAAAACAAAATAAAAACCCTAACGCCAGTTGCTGTCATGTCACAAAGTTCATACTAACAAATACAGAACATCAGGAAATCGGGGAAAAAAGACAAGGACAGAACACGGGTTACCCTGGCACAGCTCTAACAGCCGTGATTTTATATGCATTTCCCACGTCTGAGATTAGTTATTTACTGTGTTGCTTTCCATGTTTCCAAAGTGGGACTATTAAATTAAAATAATTAAGTATCATTAAGTATTGGTGAGGAAACAAACTTAGAAAAAACTTCTGAGAGTATAATTCATATTTAGTCGAGTATTAAAATGTTAAGCAACAAGTATGAATTATCTTCCAGAATGACGTCATGTGGAAAAGTCCAGAAGTTGAATTTATTTTACATCAGGTTTTCCTAATGGAGATTATTCTCTTAGCTATTCACAGAAATTTTAAGGAGAATCCTAACATATCATGCCAGAAGATACTACCAAATATGATAACTAGTTTAATGAAATTTTCCATTTGCTTTATTTCAAAGTGTTCTGTTCCATTTCTCATTATCTGATTAAGTGAAGTGAAAAGTGAAAAACAGTGGCAAGTCAACAGACTTGCAAGAGACAAATATCAAGCAAATTTGTCTCCTTAATGTTGTGCCTTTGTCCTGTTACCGAGATCCCTTCCATGCTAAAAGTGACACGCAGGACGGGATGGACACATTTGCATCACTCATTGGTCTGTCCCAGATGGGAACGATGCAGCTCAGGCCCCAGAGCAGCTGGTTCTGCAGGAGTTCACTTGACCCAGGCAGCACAGAACAGACTTTGAAGTCCCAAAACGCCAGTTAATGGAATATTACACCTATTTACGTACATTTTGCAGTTACCTCACACTGGGGAAAAGTGCTGTTTGCCATGAGCTTTATCTCAAGGGTGTGCTTGTACAAGGGGGAATTAAAAAAAAAAAAAAAGGGTGTAACTGAGAACATTTTTCACCCTCAGGTTTCAACAAGTATTTGGTCATGAGTTTGAAAGCAGACATCAAGCGTATAAATCTGAGTTTTCCCACTGGGTGGGGTGCATTTCCTTGCAGTCGAATAAACTTGCAGAATTTTCTCATCAACATGTCAACAGCAAGGTTAACTTATTTTCTAAAGAATCTCAAATGACAGTTGTTGAACACATTTGAAGTTCAGGTGCCCTTAATCACACCAGAACTCTGCCTGTCAGAATTATGCGCTTCTGGTAATAAAACACAAAGTTCCATTCAAGCTGGATTAAACTGGGCATCTAAGCCTTTTGTAACGTGTGTGTTACAGCCATTATGGAGCTGTTAGCATGCTGATTTGCTCTGAACCATAACCATTACTTCACATATAATTAAGCGCTGGAATAACTTTTGCCACCGGCTTGTCATCTTAGCTTTTGGAAACAAGACAAAGTCAGCTGTTGGCTGTACAAAATAACACGTGATAATGAAAAAAATCGGTATTAAAGGCACCAAACCAGAAAGGAAGTCACGTTAAACGTTGTGCAAGTTGCACGCTGGTAGTTTTCCACATCTGGCGGCCATTTCTCTATCGTGTTGGTCCTTTAACGAGACCGTCTCACGCAAATCCCTCTGCGCTTACCGTCGGGATCTTCGGCCGGCTGGATGCTCATGTAGGGCTCGCCCTTCTCCATGCGCGACTGTCTCTGCCGGCTTTCTTCTTCCAAGGCGGCCTCGGCACGACTTTTCGCGTTGATGTAGGCGAGGTACGCGGGAGAGTTGTGGTAGGCCTTCATGGACTCGTTGTACTCAATCTGAAACGTGACCAACATGGTTTGATTGCACCACTGGACCATTTCAGACTCGACAAAACCGCAGCCAGTGTAACTCCAACTGTAGTTACACAGACAACGCTCTTTGGAATCATCTGGCTGATACGCAAACGACCATATTCGCTCAGGGTTTCTTTTTACAAATGAGAACTTCTCCCAGAGTCATTAATGTTTTAAAAACACTAGCTGGGCTTTGAGGTACATTTCAGTTATAATACCTCAAACGTCTTACAATAGCTTTGTTTTTTGAGATTTAAAAATCAAACACCTCAAAACGAGGCAAACTATCTTTGATAATTTATTTTAAAAAATGAGTTCACTTAAAATATTCTCAATAATTCTCTGGAGTTCTAACTAGATCTTTGCTTCTGATTTCTTCTTGTTCCTTATTCCAGTATGTCATGAACCAGTTTTCAAAATAACTTATGATTTTTCCATTCTTTGATCCATCCCCACACTGGGATGACACAGAATGCTGCAGCCAGACTAGTGTCTCCTCTGGTAGCAGGACTGCATCGCTATTTTCACCTTCTTTGAAGTATTTTTCCCTTCAAATTGCTTTAATCTTGCTTTTAAAATCTGCCAAGTCTAGATTTTGTACAGTGATTTAAGATATTTCCAATGAAAAATAAGGTATTACCTACAATATTGTTAAAAGTACCTAAACAGCTTGTTTTCTTTATGATCAGAACTGGAATCCTTCCACCTAGACACTGTAAAAATATAAACAAGATGGCCCCTGCCCCAAGGAGCTTACAATCTAAACATTATTACCAAGTTAAAAAATAGAATTCCTTCATTTTTTTTCCAACTAAGAGCATCGAGCTTTGCAGAACTTCTCTATTGACTTGGAATAAAACCAGCTTTGATGTGACCAGGTTGTACAGAGCCTCAGGTGCCTGCCAGGTTTAGGCACAACACAGCAGCTGGACAATTCTCCGCTTGTACCTTAAAATCACAATAACAGTCTTGTAAAAGTCCTCAGCACTTACCAACCATGACACACGAAGGAGCCGTCATCTTTTGTCACGAAGATCAATAAAACCAAAACAAACCCACAAGAAAACCCTAAAAGCGGTAGCTTTTTTTTCTATTAAGAAACAAAACACTATATGCCATAGCGTGGAGTTACACCAGATTACACCATGAAAACCAAACCCTACGTGACTGGAAGTCTCTTACGAACATGTTCATGACAACAGCAGTAGTTGCAGAGCACCAGTTTTGAAAGAGGATTTTTGGTGTTGAGACAATCTTTTCAATACTGATGTTGTACAATCAAATCCATTCATTAAACAGTTAAAATCGACACTCAATTAATAAATACTTCATTTTGAATTAGGTCTAAAAACTGACCAGTCACAGTTGATGTACAGTTATTTAAAAAAAAAAAAATCTAAGAGACGTGTCAGGACATACTTCCATTTAAGTTACATACAGGGGTCTCGTGAATGCCTCATACACCACTGCATGGGTAAGATGAATTTTTCTTCTCAGACCAGTTCCTAGAAGAATCAGCTGTAATAAACATCCCAGATTTCTTCCATTTACCTTTTCAGCTTCATATTCATTCAAATACTCTTGCTTCTCTTCATCAGTGAGATCTCGCCACATTCCTCCAATAATCTTGCCAATTTCCCATAACTTCAAATCAGGATTGGACGCCTTCACTTGGTCCCAGACCTTAACAGAAACAGCTGGAGCTTTACTAATGATATCTAAATACTTCCAAATTAAACATTTTATATTGTCATCTCAGAGTTCTTTCTGGAATCATCATGAAAAACAGGATTAAGTTAGGAATGAGCCTGGCTAAACTATCTCGATTATTTTCTGGGGCAGGAAGTCAGCAGGAAGCCATCTACTGAAACGGCTTTGGTTTCATGAGAATATTGCCTTTAACCCTCATAATTCTCTTCTTAAATGCACATCGCTGCATCTCTGGGAAAAAAAATTGCTACTGAGTAAACACATCCAGCAGTAGATTATGATAAAGAGCACTGAGCTTTTCAGATCAGAATGTAACATTTCAAAATATTTTTCAGTCTTGCTGATCAATTTGAGTTCCAACAAGTTCTGACTCCACCAAAAAAGTTCCTAACTTTATAGGGAAAAAAAAAAAAAAAAAAAAAGAGAGCTGCCAGTGTTATTTCTTGCTGCGCCACTTGACTTTTTTTTTTTTTTGTTGATGGTTTTTTGCCTAAGACAGACAGGCTGGTAAAGATACTTTACCAGAAGTGGAAGAATTTCCTTCTGGCTCACCCGCTTCAGACAGGCTGACATCCCCTCCCCATACCCCATCAGATTTCAGACTGCACAAGAGTCTCCTACTTTCTGTCAAACAGTTCATAGAATAGCGAAGCAAACGTTGCCACAGGCTAGGGTGGTGAAGGAGAACATGCAAAGTCCACTCATCGCTACTCTTCAGTCCAGCTACAGCACTGTACCAAGCCCAGTATACCGCAAGGAATACTTCCTTTATATAAAAAAGTTCTGGCAGTAAGTCACAGGCACTTCTGAATGTGGCAGGGTGGATCCTTGTCAGCAGAGACAGCGGTAGTAATTATCATTTTAGAGAAAACTTTTCCCCCCAGAAATTGGCAACTGTCTGAACAGACTACTGCTGCCTTTATTCTGAAGGGCAATGCATCTGTACTTTACAGTTCCCTTAAAGAATGTGCAGGCTGTTAGAAGTAAAAGTTTAGAAGCTGAAACTAAGATAATAGCAATTAATTGTTAGCACATAGGAACACTAGCTTTTGTTATTACTTGTTTGACACTGTATACCCACCTTCCGGCTGTACCTCATGTAGGGCATCAGAGGCTTGTCTGGGGGTTTGGGGGGCTTTGGAATGGTAATACCAGAGGAAGCCTATAAAAGAACCGAATAAATCCATTTGTTAATGTGATCGCTGGACAGTTTCTATACACACGACTTTTGGAAAACACTCATTCTTGTGCCATTAACACAAACCACACGCACCCCAAGAGAAGCAAGCAACATCACCCAAAAATCACCCGAACTGTGAACAGGTACTAACTACAGCTGGTCCTCACAGTATTATTTTTCCAATTTAAGTTTGTCCTTTTATCTGCAAGTTTACAGAGTAGTAACTAGATAAATCTTCAAAAGGGCTCCATATTCTTAAAACTGAAATACACAGCTTAGAAATCTACATGGAAACTCCAATTACAGCAGGTTGTTTTTCTCACTTCTGATAAGCAATTAATTTTACCTGTTTTGACAAATTTAATGTGGCTACTCTACAGGTGAAAAAGGAGAAAGTTTAAGAGACATATTTTGACTTTCAAATCATTTTAGCAAGATACTTCTCTGCAAAATTTGTCAGTGGTAATTTGGAGCCAATTAAACGACTAATTGTAAAAAGAAAACCATCCTATGCAACTGATCCGCCAAAGTGGGCATTATTGGTATCCAAGCTGTACTTAATTGTCCCAATTAGCCTGTAATATCCTTCTGCACCCTGATATTCCTTTTGGTTTGTGCACGTTGCTTGCACTGAACAAGAGGACACTGAGCACCAACTGTTGCTGATGGGAAGTTGCTGCATCCCCTCGATCTACAAAACACCCATCAAGGTTTTCTCCGAAAACCCTGCGGTGACATCACAGTCCTCATCAACTGCAGGTTCCGAAAATCTCCACTCTTCACGCACTTAAACATGCGAGCAGTTCCGTTAGATTAATTTGGAGTATTTTCATATAAAGCAGTTTCAAGATTTTTCAGGACTAGGGCCATAGATAAACAAATACTCTGATTTGACCAAGAAGATTCATGTTCAATATTCAGCTTTCAAATTTTTCCTCTTGATATTTTTTGTTTTGCTGAATTTATGGAGCTCTATGAAACAATGCATACAGAATTGTGTATAAATAATGTACATGAGGCATATGCATTACCAAAATGTATACAGATATACACATACAGATGGATTTGAAAACATTAACAGAAATTGTTTAATGCTTTTAAATTAACAGGAATTTAAAGACACCATACATATATTGATATATGCATGGCAGAGAAGGCCATGTATGCTTATGACATACAGAAACAATGAAAGTTCTCAGACAAAATCTAACTCGTATAAGGAAAAAAGTATACATTCAGTCAAGTTCCAGCTTGTATGGGGAAGGTCTTTTCTATAAGCATTTTAACAAACCAGATGAACTTCATATTTGAAGTTTGAAAGAAGGTTTATATAAGAGAGGCATAAAAAGAGTACACTTCTTTAAAAGAACCATGTATTTGTTCCTTGCGGTATCTTTATATCACATTCCAAACTAGTCAGATGTTTTGAGATAGGAAGTTTTACATGAAAAACCCTGAAGTTATGAGAATTAAGGAAACTTAAAAAAAAAATAATCAGGGATTTACTCTATTTGTGTTGTGCTAGTTATGAAAATGTTACACTTCCAGTGTCTGTTTTTGTTTCGTAACTGCATCCAATGCTCAGGACTTGATCTTGGAAAGAAGCTGTCCCCTCTTTCATCACTTGACTTTACCTCATTTTATTTACTCCATGAAAAACGAATGTAACATCCATTTTCCACACACTGACAGAGTACATAAGATCTGAAAGGATTCTATTTTATAATCATCACACTTTTGTTGAAAAAAAACTTGGGACTTTGCAGTTATTACCAGACTAAGACTGGAAAGAAAAATAAAGGCTTGCATCTCTTGCATGGCTCAATAGGATGATGCAACTACTATCAACGATCTCCAGTTTGCAAAATATTCATCCTTATTTTTGTGCCAGTAAACCTCCATCAAATGAGCAGCTCCCTCCCTCCAAGAATTTGTACCCACGCTACAGAACTTTGCCCTAAACATGCAGTGGCCACTGAAGACCATGAACTGTCTTTGTGGAGTTCTGCATTGTACACAATTACCACTTTTTTTCTCTGCGGAGTAGAAGTCAATTTTCCTGCAAAAGGTTTCAGAGTGAAAGGGAAGAAGGGAAGAGGTGGGGAATAATAAGAATCAGAATTTTTTCTTTTGATAAAGAAGCGGCAGCAGCCGAGATTCAGAAGAACCTGACTCTAAAGCCATTTTTGGTCAATTCCTGTTGTTTGCTGGATGATGTAATAGTTGATTCTCCTACCGTGACCCGGCTGTTGGTGCCCGGGTTCCCTCCCAGCCTGTAGTTGTTGTAGGCCAGATGGCTGTATGGATTGTATCCCACAAACCCTGGGGTGCTGGGCATTTGCTGATGGAAACAAATGAGACAAAAACACGAATGAGAAATGAGCTCAAACGAGGAAAACACAGAAATGAAAATGAACTGCAATATGGCATGCAAAAGCAACCAGAATTTAAACAAGCAAATGAGGTGTAGCAGTTGATATCTTCTCAACACACAAAACTTACTCCAGTATAAACCTATTAAAGAACAGGATTTATAAGCAAACGTGTCACTACAAATTTGTCTGAAGTTGGTGATTTGATTTCTTTTAAGCGTGTATCTCATTTCACCAAGTATTCTATAAATCCAGCTCATAGCCAATAAAGTTTTCCAACATAAGCCACCAAGTAATTCAGAAAGACTCTTACATCCAAACGGTTGAACTTATAAGGCAACACAGCACACAGTAATTGGGCAGAAATTCCCAGCATCAACATTTACTGCACCAATGAAAATCCCCATCTGCTCTTTTTCCCATCCTTCTGCCTTTCCAACAAATATTATACTGTCAATAAATAGGAAAAGAAAAAAAAAAAGTTCTCTCAAAGCACTATGCACCACTAGCAACCTCTGAAGACTTTCCCTGTGGTTTGCGAAATTTAAATATTTTAGGGAACTGGGATTAGAAAGCTGGGAGAGCAGACAATTCAGAGCGATATCCTGTTGTGAGGCTGCAGACTGAGGTGAGGAACCTCTGCAATCAAACCTACAGGTTAGAAACTACAGGCTAGTCTGAACAGATCACAGAATCTGAGACAATTTCAGAAGTTAACCAACACCTTCGTTCATTCTTGACAGTGGATCAATTTGTTCTCACCTCGGTAACATAAAGAACGTAATTTCTTTACAACTCCTTCTTACCCATCATCTACACAAAATCAAGTTGCAGAGGGTTCACTGTATTCCTTTCCTCACATAAATTTCTCTTGCCTTTTTCCCATTATCTACCACTTCCCAATCCAATCTTGTTGGGGAAAAAAAAAAAAGAGTATCAACTGTTTAACAGGAATTGTGATAAAGTCCTGACTGTGGTGGTCCCGTAACTCCATGAGGATTCCCAATATCCCATAATGTTTCTAGATATCTAAGTGTCACCCGCAGAGTGTCCCACTCTTTAGCCCTAATAAGAAACGTGCATTGCAATGGTCTTTTAAAGTGATTCGCTGACTGCATCCATTCTAGATCATAGTTACAAAAATTCCACAGCTACGTTCAGGACTCCAAGAACAAAAGCATGACAAATAGAAACACTGAACAAAAATAACCTGTAAAATTAATCAACATTAACTTGTGAAGTTTTCAAGTACAGGTAGACACACTGTAGTTAGTTTATTTCTAAACATACAGAGTAAAATTATCCTTTAACAGTCAGCCTTCAAATACATCTTTTATTGCCAATCTTTTTAAACTCGGTCATGACAGCAGTTAACATTTACTCAATCTGTATGCCTGTGATCATGACATACACATTCACTATTTAATAAGATGCCATTTTACTGAAGTTTTCTGTATCACCATAACAACAGGTTTTGACTGTGCTGAACTACACCTCTTCAATAAAAATCAGATAACAATTGTAATCTCCATCCGCTTAATTCTTTATTTCTGCAAGGAAGGATTTAAATGTTACAAGGAAACTACCTTGCATTACATGGGGAGTTTTTACTCCAGCTATAACACCAAAGTTGCGAGAACTACTGGTGTTTTGTCGACTGTAGTAACTGGAACTGGCTGTGGAAGAACAAGCAGGTTATTTGTCTGTTTTTATGACTTGCATTAACAGAGCACAGACCATCACCTCAACGACTGTATAGAACATAAGTAATCCAGAAGATGTTTCAAGACGGGTAACACATGTCATCAGTTGCAGTTTTGAAATTTGTTTCACGTGCCCTTCTGCAGGCTTCTATAACTTGACTAAAGGATGTACCACACGATATAAACCGTTTAACCACATCTGTATCCAAAGGAACCAAACGTGCACAGCGCTCGATGCAGGAATCCCGTTGTCAGTGATGCCATCGCGTTCTTTCTAACACTGGCACAAATCTATTAAGTTGTGAGCAAAATGAAAACTCTGAACAAACTATGCAAATAAAGTTTTATTTATGTAACTTTATAAGAACAGAACTTCTATTTATACATTATGTACTTTTCAAGCCGCTTTAAATGAAAAGTGTGGCACAATAAATTTGAAGGATTGCATCTCATCTAAACCTCATCCTGCAGTTTTTATCCCAGATGCAACGATCGGAGACACTCTACTGGGTACCAGTTTGCAACTTCTCTTTGGTAAAAAGAAAAAAAAAAATTCACTGTAGCATCTTTGCTCATTTTTCTGTACAAAAGATTCGTATTTTCTTGTGTGAATATATAACTTCTAAAATGCAAGATAATTAGGAATGCAAACACTATGGAATAGGTGCGTTTGCTTTCAAATGCTTTTCTGCCCACACCACAGTGGTATTTCAGCACCTTTTTCACACGCAAGGATGCACCTGGACATGATTCAAAGCTACTTTTCGCGTTTTCCTTAGTGTCACTCCAAACCATTTCACTAGAAAGTACAATATTTCTCATGCCATAGACTCCAAACTACCACTGATTTCAAGAAATTCAAATCGGGCTGGCATCATGAGTGTTTTATTATGCTGACCCGATAGAACAGAACTGTTGCATACTCCTGCACTCCTCTGAAAACCAGCTGCGTACAACAGAAACACACCAAAAAAATGCACTGTCTGCCCATGACTTGGGCACAAGTGGAGTGGGAAGTTTTAGAATATATCAGTTTGTTCTTAAGTATTCCAGTGTAATGTTGCAACCTATTGTGAATATAATTTTAGACCAACTGACTGCTTACAGAAAATTACGTATCTGCAGAGTCTAGCCTTAAAGGTGAAACAACTTTATTCAGCTTCTCTTTCACAAACTGCTTAAAAAAAAGAAGAAATTAAACAATGCATATCATATTAATAACCAAATACAACTAGTTTGTGTTTCCAATATAGGAAGGTGATGCAACTCCATAATTATTGCTCTGGTAAGTTATTAAAGGCTATATTACCAGCGCTGTGTTAATGAGAAAAATCACTATACTTACAGTTGCAGGAGCTGGGGTAGGAGGTGGGGCATAAGATGGCCTTTCTGTCAAGATATAAATGTAAGCAATATTTTTTTTTGAAAATTTGAATAAGTTCTTTACGAGGCATCTGCTGTGGCATTTTTAAGCAATTTACAAAAACAAGACAGAAATCCTACTCTCAAAGACAAGGCAAAATGTTTTGCCACTGAAGAGTGTAAAGCAAAGAACACAAGAGAAAGAAAAGAAAGAAAAAAATAAAGACCACGCTACTGCTGTATTTCCAGCCTTTTATTTAGGCATAAGACTGAAGAATATGAAAACCATTTATACGTCTATCAATTAAAAAGAGGGTAAGCAAAAATGTAGTGAAACAGAATCTGTGATGTTTGGATTTCCTATGAAAACTACATGCCAGAAACCAGCCACAGCAGGATTTAAGGCCAAAGAGTTTGGTCAGAAACAACTACACTTCATATCATTCCTTTTTATGCAAGGAATAATAGGAATATCTCACAAACAGGTTCTGCTGAACCAGATCTTTAATTAACCAAATTAAAGGAAGAAAAATCTGAAAACTTACTTGACATTTTGACAGGCAAATTTTCAGCCACCTGACATTATATTTGTACTTCTGAAAGACAAAAGAATACCATGCTATTAAGTATTATGGCTTTGCTTCCCCAAATCTTTGAAACTTCAATCATTATAGTTACCATTAATTATTAAAAAGTCTGCCAATTTTGAAATAAAGACAAAAGAGTTTCTCAAAACAAAAGTGTTATCTCTTTGAAAAATGAATGTACTTTCCAAGTAATCTGGCCTTAAATAGCTGTGAAATAACACCCGGGTTTAGCATCTTCATATTAAGGTATATGTATTTTTTGCCTTAAGAAATAAAAAGAACATACCCCAAGATTTTACCCTGTTTCAGAAAACCGGCATGAATGCACGAATGACCAAATTAAATAGTATCTTGAATCACTGAACCCAGCAGCAACACCAGCACAGGCCACGGGATGTGAATGAACATTTTGAACTTTTTAGCAACGAGCCCATTGGTGTGTATGGAAAAGCGCTACAACAGAGAGATGCTTTTTCCTGCATTCCTCTTCAAATAACTCCATGGAAGTTTCCACAGAAGCCGAAATTCCTTTTGAAACACGCGGTAATAACGCGCTGAGCTTCCGACTCGCACGAATTCTCCTCAGGACGGGAGTTCAGGGGGCGCCGGGACGGGAGGGCGGCCCCGGGGGTGCGCAGAGCCGAGCGGCGGCAGCTCCAGCCCGTCTGCCCCCCCCGCGCCTTCCTGAGGAAAACGACCCCCTCAACGAGGCCCCTCGGCCTGGCCCAGCCCCCGCCCAGGGACCGACCGCGGAGGCCGCAGCCCCCTCAGGTCCCGCGGCCGCTAACGGGGACAAGCGCCGAGGCCGGGGCCCCCACACCCTCCTCAGCTCGGCTGCTCCCCGGGCCGCCGCGTTCCCCTGGGCCCGCCCGCCCCGCAGCCGCTGGGCCAGGCCGGTCGGGCGGCTCTGAGCGGGCGCTCCCGCCCCGACTCACCCGCTCCGGCGCCGGCCGCACTCCCTTTGTTCCCTACCAGGCCGGGCTGGCGGCGACAGACGGCGCCTGCGCCCTCAGCTCCGCACTTTCGACACGCCCCCCCCGACCTCCTCCAGCCTCCCGGCCGCGGGCCTAGTTTTCAAGGGGGAGGGAGGTCACCTGCCCTGCTCGCCCCGGAGCTCCCGCCGAGGCGATGCCTTCCCCGCACCCCTCCGGGAGGGCGGGGGCCGGAAGCGTTTGTGGTGAATCTGCGGAACGCAGAGGGTAAAGATGATCCGGGCGCTACGTGTGGGGCCCGGCCCCGCCCCGCCATTACCGGGGAGGAGGCGCCGCCTCGCCCGGTGCCCGCTGTTACCGGCCCTCCCAGGCATCGCGCGGGCGGGGTTGTCTCCGCTTCACACTCGCGGTTTCCAGCACTGGGCTTGTTCCCGTCGCGCCGTGACAGCAAAGGGAAGCTCCCGCCCGCCTTCATGTTCCTCTCAGAACAAGCAGGCGCGGGAGGCTGCTGGCCCCTCGCGCGCGGCGCCGTTTGGCGCCTTTTTTCACCTCAGAGGCAGCGCGCGACCGCTCCCTGAGGCGCTTTTGTCCCGGGGCCGCTCGGGAGGCGCCCGGAGAAACGCTGCAGGGTTCGGTCCGGCCCGAATAAATCCCGCAAGGGCGGGCGGTGCGGTCAGGGGAGCAGTCCTGGCACTCCTGAGGGAGCCCTTTTGTCTCTGTAAAGCGCACGGAGGTGAAGCGGTGGTTTGAGAATGGCACCCCTTCGAAGAGCGGTTGAACAGACATGGCGCCCGGTCCGGCCGTGTTCACCACACGGTGAAAAGTGGGAAGAGGCCGATGTGTCGATAAAAAGAGTGAGCGCAGACAAAGGGCCAGAGGAAGCGGGTTGCCCCGCCAAGTGGTGGGAAGGAGGGCTGCTCATATGGCCCACGGGAAAGACCCTAACTTAAAAAAATATATATAATTTTGAACTAAATCAGACTGTTCAACTCACACTATCACAGGATTATAAATTACAGGGCGTGCGGGGAGCAGTGGGATTGTCTAGAACAATTCATCGCAGAAATTCACGAAGATCTCACACACAGAGGCAAAAAACTTGCAAATATAAAACATGGTGCACTCTGGGAGTCTGAGGAATATCAAGAATTTCAGACCTCAGCATTGGCCATAGGAGTCTTTTTATACTGTGAAAATTGTTAAAGTGACTGAATTAAAAATGAAAATGTAAAGTTTAGCATTTAAATGCTGGCATGTGGCTAGTAAGTTACATTTCTAGACATCCATAAAGGAGGATTTTGGTGGATCTGGTGAATTTGGCAGCTGAAGGAAAGCCAAACAGTCAGTGTTCACAACAAGATAGCAGACGTATCTTTGATTTTTTCTTTTTGTTTTAAACAGAAAAAGATGAAGACAAGACAATAGAAAGGGATAAATGCAGAATACCTGTATGATACTGGCTTGCTGCAAGTGAGACCCATTTCTTGGTGTCTACAGTTTCTCTAGCCTGCTTTGCTTTCATTGTTAAATAAGCACATTTTTATGAACAGATAAAAGAAGCAAGAACTCTACCCTCACCTGCTTACACTGTGTTATCTGTGGCCACAGTGGAAATTTGTTGACATGAAGCACAATAATCGGTGACTTCAATTTGATAATTAAAAGAAAGAAAGAACTGAAAAGATTCCTTGGTCAGCCAGCCAAATACACCGCTCTTTAGTCTACAGTTTCACCTGGGAGGAACATTGGTAAAGAAAAGGTGAGAAAAGACTTGTTAAATTGTGAAAAATAACCTTTTTTCCCCCCCCTGCTTTTGACCACTTCATGCATTCATCTCTATTAATAACATGTTATAGTGTTAGACTGCGTTCAATGTTGATAACGTTAAAACCAATGCTAAATTTGTGCAGTTTACAGAAATATATATTAAGGAGTTTAAGTATTTTTACTGATACTCATTTTCCATGCTAATAGTTCTGATCGTTATATGTGTTTTGAAAGCCAGTATTGTATTCCTTACTTTTTTTTTCTATTTGCCTAATTTGTATGTTGTGATAAAGGTTTTGCCTGTGTACACCTTTTAATATCCTGTATGACATAAGCAGTTTTACTGATTTAATAGGATTGTTTATACTGCATTGGACTAACCAGGGGGCTCTAAATAGTTGGCTCTTATCCAACGGTTTTAATTAGCAACAGTTTCATAAGCTTTGCAACGAGGACATATATTCACTGGAAAGCAGGTTAGGAAAATGAAACTCGTTTTTATGTCAGATATTTGCTTGTATCAACTGTCAGTAGATCAGCTGGTCTAAATTTAATTAGCAGTACGGAAGTGAAGAATTCTTTGCCACATTATCGGGCTTCAGTGTTATATTTTTAATTCAGCTTTGAAGTGACCTAAAATCAGCATGAGATGTTATTGTGAATGCTTCTTTTTCCTGTGCCCACTAGTGGAAGTTCAAGTAGTTTATGAACAAAAGAGTAAGATCTTTACATTTGAAGAGGTGGAATTTGTGAATAATGCTAGAGATACATATGTACTGTAAGGGGAGAAATATCTGAATAAGGCCAGCATTTTTTCCTAGTTATTTAGTATCCCAGACACTGTTTACTATAGACACGAAGTCATTTTTCCCTTCTAAAATAATATGGAGGTTGTATTGCAAGGCAAAGTCAGGTGTATGTTCTGTACTCTGCTGGATGAGGTTTATATCATTAGGGAAAAAAAATCTAGAGCCATGGTGGAGAAGATAATACCCCAAGAAATACCATAGGTCAGAGAATAAGCCAAACACCCCCTGGTTAAGGAAAGAAATGTGTAAGATTGTTCCATTATTGTGTACTGTAGAGATGGCAGTCCCCTGTATTTGTATAGTGATTTTTATGTGCCTGTGCAAGCTCTGCCTGCATGAGGAACTCTGCCCAAGCAGTTTTAAAGGTATATGGATTAAGCTAAGCTTCTGTTACATATTTGCTTACTACTTATCTTTGCATGTCAGCTTATCTTTCAGATTGCAAACTTTG
The DNA here is from genome assembly GCF_036013445.1 of Caloenas nicobarica. Lineage (NCBI taxonomy): Eukaryota > Metazoa > Chordata > Aves > Columbiformes > Columbidae > Caloenas > Caloenas nicobarica. The sequence goes on along the minus strand of NC_088268.1, from coordinate 4,380,039 downwards.
CATGGCAGATGTTGTGTTCTGTTCTTTCTTGTGTGTTACTCAGGACAAAGGACTTCAGATCTAGTCAGGGTTACTGTATTTACCAGAAGAAGAGTAATTTTTATAGCAGGAGGACACTCACCTTACCTGTTATGATAAAGATTCTTAGGGAATTTTTGTATTTCTAATTGTAGAGCAGAGCTTAGAAAAGACTTGGTTGCACTGCTGCAGATTTTCTTACCAGAACTTCTATTTTGTATTTCTTTGCTACTTCTTTCCTTTTAAGGTATATACATTAAAACTCATAAAATATGCATGGGCAAACTCAATTTTAATACCTTTTTATTGTGGTACTGTCATTTACTTTGGTAAATTCATATCCCTGTTTAAAGTGCCTTAAAGCAATTAAAACTTAGTTTAAATTCAAGTATTGTAAAATGTACCAAGTAGAAGCACAAAAAAAAGCTGCATAGTATAAGCACAAAGAAAAAGCTGCATAGTGAAAATACTAGAGCAGGCTAATACATTCAGGATGCCAAATACCCAAATATTAACAACACCAGATCAGTATTAAGGTTAATGATAGTTATCCAGCTTCATACAGTAGATATAGAACTGTGGGCAATATAAATGCATTGTTCTTACCGTTAACAAAAGATAAAAGCATAACTTAACACTGAAAGAATTTGTAGTATCAGTTTTTGTAACACATGCCGTGAGTAATAAGGCGAATACTGACACTTCAGTTAATCTTTTACATGCTGCTGTGAATCCAGCAAATATGGTACGTGGTTCTTATAGATTCTGAGCCCCTGCAGTCCCAGTGGTTTCAGTGAGAGTTTGTGGCATCCACTCCTCTTAAAAATCCTTGGAAACGGTCATTCTTGTTTGAATTTTTGTTTGAAATTTATCTCTTGGTGTTATAAAGAAGTATGTCTGAGCTCGTGTTTCTGTTTTTCCTGTGTACAGATGCAAGATCATCTACTGTACTTTGTATTTGCCCATAGCTACTTTGAGGAGTAGTCGGGGATACTTAATGGATATGGTAGAATTTTACTTTGAATTTGTAGCCCTTACTTTGCCCACTTAATTTGAAGCCACATTAGTTGCACCCTGGCATAATAGTGACTTGTGTGCTAGATGAAGAGCATATGTAAGGGAAAGACATTTTTGCTCAGTTGTTGCCTAAATAAATTCATTGAAAAGTACCAGCCACGTTTCAAAGAAAATTCTTTGTTAATAGTTGATGTATTTTAAGAGCATCTTTGTATGTAATTTTTGCTGTTAGAAAGTGTTATTTTAAAATATATTTCAAGAAGTATGACAGTTGTGATATAAATTACAAGGATTCATCAGTCATTATGTATATGCAATATTGAATAATTAAGAAAATGAAATTCTCATTTCCAGAAAGAGAAAACAAGTTCTCTTTTACAAAGGCATAAAATGTCAAAGTATAAAGTTATAACTTAATTTTTGCAATATTTGGTGAAATTCTACAAAACAACAGCAATAATGAGAAAATTAAAGGGCTGCACCCAGAGTATAAAACTAGTAGAAGTCAGGTTTCTTGGCATCTTAACTCCCTTGCTCTTCTCCCTTTCTTTTGAAAGACTTTAATGTTTTTATTCTATTAATCAAAGTACTTAGTAAGATTTTGTAGTTGTAGCAAGATGGGAGGCCGTGTAAGTCCATCTACAGTTTATTTCCAGAGCTCGTTGGAGATGAACTTCGGGTGAATTCACTGTAGGTTAAGGTTTGATAGAAGGAATACTGCAAGATCGCCTCATTACCAGCCTGACTTCAATGTCGGGAAGAGTTTTCTTTTTCGTCTGTAAACATCCTTCATCCGTTGCTGCCAGGTGGAGATCAAAGCGCAATGAAACGGATTTTTTCCTTAAACGAGGGTTGTCCTTAAAGAAAGAACCTTCCCATTCTTTAATAACTTCATCCACTTTTTCTGTCCTGAAACAATAAAGCAAATGTTTTTATGATCCTTCAGGCAATATGAAACATCTGTCTTCAGGACTGCTTTAAAATGCAGAGAGAAATTGCATAATAAAGTGTCAAGTTACTTTAGATGGGCACTGAGACACTAGAATTTTTTTTTTTTCACAGGTTCATTCTCCAGAAAAGCTAAATAAAGGCTGAGGGTTCATTATATTCTTGTTTTTGTACTTTTAAGTAGACATGGATACAAAACCACTGCTCCAAACACAGCAAGCAGTTTGTTTCCAAGGAGAAAGTTTGGAATCCCACCTCAAAAAGTTTGCAAGAAACCTCCCTAGGGTAGTGGGCAGGAGTGAATTCCTGCATCTGAAAGCCTTCAACATAGGGAGGAGAAAAATCTAGTTGAGATCCAAACCTCAGGATGCCGATCTGCCTTACATTAAAAACAGAAAAAAAGGGCAGAAGTAAAATGTGGAGACTTGAAAACCCATCTCATTTAATAATGTTTAGGCACTCAAATGCTATTGATTTAATTCTCTCAGTACGTGCCAGGATCCAGATCTAAAGTCTGACTCTGGGGGCCTTACTCAGGTTGAGTAAACTGTACCCACACAAATCTGACAAAGCTCAGGTATGAAAATAAGCTTTAGGTATGAAATGTATATGGCGAGCCGTATGATGGCATTAATTTTTAATCCGAATTTCTACGTGTTTTCAACAGCTGATTACAGTCAAGTATTGGTGACGTGGTACACTATGGTTTGTTTTAAATGTAATGTCAAATGCTGGTCTACAAAAGAGCTTGAAGAGCAGCAGGAAAAAAAAAAAAGAATGAGGCAATCTAATACTATTAAAGTAATTGGAAGTGAATAATACATATTAACAGACTTTCACATGCCCACTTAGAAGCCAGGCTCTCTCTTCACTGGGTAGTAATTGGTGAAATGTAGGAGTTCCCAAATAGCAAGTTCAAGCAGCTGAGCCTGAATTTATGTGCATAAATATGCCCCAGAGGGACTTCGCAAACATGGTACGGGCTCTTCTGCTTTCAGCCTTAACTAAATGAATTATTCATAGTTTCATTCTTGACAGAAATAGAAATTAGAAATCAGAAGCATCGTCATGATATTGTTAGCTTATGAAGTAAATGCTAATAAAAATAACTTTAAAATTTAATTTGTTGTTGAAACATGCTATTCAATGTGACTTGAAGAACTGTCATTGTTATTCTGGAGCTTCTTGGCTGTATGGCCATGATATAACAGATACTAAATAAAGGAAAACTCAAAGCCACTGAAATATGATGCCCACCATTTGCTTTCAGTTGTTATTTTGTTAAATACATGTTTATCTTACTGTACAGTGCCATGAGCTTCAGCACTTTCCTTCATAGTATTTCCATCGAGGACAGCTTGTTTTGTCACCAGTTCCACCTTCTCAGTTTCATGCTTCTTTACACCATCTATAAAGGAAAATGCAGATACACTGGGCATGCAGAGGAGAGAGATCACGGCACAGGACCTAGAGGTGTTTTTCCTCCTGCTGCATTGGAAGAAGATCCTTTTGTCATATCCAGTAATTAGTCAGTAGTTAGGAACATCCTTTAGGGCCACAATTCCCCAAGGGGAAGTGTCTAAAACCTCACCTGAAGGCAGTGTAAAGGCAATTTTACTGGTGGTGGGCCGTTTGTCATCCTTCATGACAGGTACAGAGCAACGAAACCTGCAAAAATAAAAATGATCACACTCATCTAGTAATACTGAATTACTGAAATGGAAGATAAATTTGAGTACTTTTTCTCTAAACAAGTACCTGTTCTCTTCTTGCTCAAGCAGGCTGCGATATGTTGCTATCTCCTCCTCCAGTTTCATCCTTGTGTTCAGGAGAATTTCATGTTCCTGGAGCTGTTTCTCAATCCCTCTTCTCACTTCCAGAAGCTCTTTCTCTAAGCATTCAATCTCAGCTTCTAAATTCTGTAGTTGCATGTGGTACTGCTGCTCTGTGGCACGCAACGAACGTTCCAAACCCTTTTCCTGTGAAATTTAACTCACATTTTAAGATTTGGAAAGTGCATGTGTGAAGACGTTTTACGTACTTTTCATTAACAATCTGTATTTTTACATCAGTTCTTTTAAGAATATTCTTTAGGAGCAGGAGCAAAGCTTTCAAGATAACACTTTTGCTGAGAAATTTTCCAGTACAATCTGTAATAATTTAAGAGAAGATTAAAAAGCATAGCCTTCTGTTGTACCCGCAATACACTATCATTGATTTTGCAGATCTCTGATTTTACCTGTATGGTTAAAATTATATCTAGCTCAGTACCATATGAAAACCGAATGGTCTGTGTGGTCTTGTAGCTTATCTGTATTACTGAATTCAGTAAATTGTGGACATGTTTTATCATGAGTGAACTGATAAATTGGGTCCACACATTCAAAAGAAGTTATAAACCTGATGTGAATTGGTTAGGCAGAACGACTGCGAACTTGGTGAGGGAGAATCACGCAAATATGCGTTTGGCAGGTGTGAAAACATGAGAACACGTGCATTTTGAATGGCAGATCCTGAATCCAAACCGGCGATACTCGTAAATGTGAGGAAATAGCTGTGTTGTTGCTGGTTGGTCCGTGCTCTGCGTGACCAGCTGAAAGTCCACTGCAAAGCTGTGCTTTTTTCTGTGCGTTGTATTTCTGCCATATAGTGGATGTGATTGTTAACTGAACTGAAATCTGGAATAGCTTACATCCAAAAAAAAAAAAAAAAATTATTTTTGCCAGGAGATTTCCAGTTGCGTTTTATGCTGCTTACCACAGCGTGGAGAGATTCAATTTCCATCTGCATATGGTGCCACTGCCGTCTTGCTTCACAGAGTTCTGCCCTGGCTGCCTTTAATGCTTCTGCATCTTTGTCCATTCTTTTCACTGTAGCTTCTTCTAGCTACAGGGGATAGAGAAAAAAAAAAGAATATAAAAAAATAGTCTAATAATGAAAATAAAATAGATACATAAAAATCTCAAGGTGGAATTTTTTGAGGGACATATAAATTTGTTAAAGCTAACCGTGATGAGGTGATACTTTACGTACCATGTAGATGGGAAGTCCTTGTCCTGCTGTGTTTGATGGGAAGTTGTTGGCCGCATCTTTATCCCTAATGTATTTCTTGTCAAGGGATTCCCATACAAATTAACCAGCTGTATTTAGACCTTATTTACCTCTCGAGTAAATCAGCTTAACTATCTAGTTCATAGCTGCCGTGTGTTACTGGATTGCTGTGTAGATCGGCCAGATTGCAGCAGGAGTCTGGCCTGAGGTTAAAAAAACCTCCAGAATTTCTGCAATACCTAAGAAGTACAACAGGGTGATATAATACCTTATTTTCACCCTGAATTTATTGCTGTTTGATGGCCAAAAATTGTTTTGCCATTTTGTTTCAAAGTTCATTTGGGTTTTAGAGATGTTTTGTATATAAATCTATAACAGCAGCATTGAGTGGTGATAACATTTAATCAATCTGTATGAAAGAACAAATTATATTTGCTGAAGAGTATAACGTAGTTTTGCTGTGAACGATATAAAATAGTTCCTGAAAAGGTACAGTTTTCTTTTATATATGTGCTAAAAATGGTAAAGCTTTCTGTATATAAATGGATTGTTTACGTTGCCTTTGATTTTCAAGATTCTCTTCCTCTGGGGTAACTAAACGGTGCTAGAGGTTACCATGTTACAGCATATGTCATCATTTAAAAAAATCCCAACGGTATCACTGTTGCAGGTACAGAAAAACATCCAGCTGCATTACACAGCACTCCTTCAGTGGGAATTTCATACCCTAAACAAGATCTATTTCCCTGTCTTCTAGTTCGCATCTCACTGCAGTAAAATCCAAATCCCTTCCCCGATAACACGCTGCATCGCAAAGGAAATACTGTACCTCAGAGAGGCTGCGGGAGGAATTGTCTAGAGAGGGATTGTCCCCTTCCTCGGGAAGGTGTGTGTCTGCAGGGAGTCATTACCTGGGTCCTCGCTGAGCTGATGGTCTTTATCTGATGCCTGGCGCTGAGCGTTTCATACTTTGCCCTGATCTCACGGAGGAGCGGGGGCGCTTCCATCCTCCTCCCATCCTCCGCGCCGCCTGCCCGGGCCCGAGCGATGGGCCGAGCCGGCTGCTGCAGAGCCCGGGCTGCCCGCAGCGCCGGCCGCCTTAAAGCCGCAGGGCTGCATTTCTGGGGCAGCTCGGGAAGGTCAGAGCCTTCCCATCGCTCCCAAAAGCACGTTCGATAAAGCCAAGGTCTGTCGCTTTCGCGGCGGTTAAAATAACGATACCTAAATTATTTGCCGAGGCGAACATACGCGATGTTTTAATGTTTTTGTCGCGCTGTAACTGTGTTGTGTTTTTTTTCTTATAACCTCGAAAACGTGAGGTTAAGAAATTACAGCTGCTCAGCGTAAGAATGCAATCTCAAGGGTAAGGAAGGCAACCGCTTCCCAGCCGTTCACCTGCACTGGTGGCTGTGCTGCCTGAATGCACCTGCGCCAGGCAGTTGTGCAGCACAGGAACAGGTTATTCACGGATGTTGCAGAATTCCATCCTTGAAGGTTTTTAAGATGCGGCAAGGTGAAGCCTCAGGTGGTTGACCTGATGCGGTGTCGAGCACTGTCCCACTTTGAAAAAGAGCTGGGCTCCTGGACATCTTCTCACCCAAGATTTCAGTGTCTTTATGAGCAGAAACGCAAAAAGAGGGAGAGGAACCCGCACTACGAGTGGTAAATGCTTGTGCACCTTGTGGCAAGGGGTTTGGCACCTCTTCTGCAGAGTGCAAAGTGCTCCCTGTAGCTACTGTATGACCCCAATGATCTTGTCTGCTAAGAATGGCTTTTACCTATTTTTCAAAGTTTTTTCAGTAGTGGGCACTACCAGATACTTAGTAAAAAAAAAAATCAGATTTCAGTAAAAAATAAAAATTCACTAAGTAGAATGCATTTTTAGGCTCTAAATAAGAACGTGCATCAGTAAAATGAGAAAAAAAGGCAGTGAACTTTTACAAGACACTCATCTTTTTAGAAGTCAAAGTATACCACTTAAAAGTCTCCTTGTATGCATAAGGCTTCCTTGTTCTTGGCTCTGTCCACTGGCACACGTAAAAGGATCCTGTGTTCTGATTTTATTTTTCTTAGCTGGCTGTTTTTCAGCTGACCTGGCCCGAGATGAGGATGTTTTGTTGTCCACTGTCTTTTCTAAAAGTGTCTTAATTATGCTAGTTTTATTTGGTTCTAAAACCAAAGTAATGACAGTGTTTTTCATTGATTGTATGGGAACAGTCACATAATAAAAACAAGAGGAATCCATCAAACAAGCATAAGATATTATATCTTAGGGCGGTATAAGCATTAATAGGAAGAGCCTATGTATTTAAGTAAATAAGAACTTGAAATGTAATTTAAAATCTTCCTTTTTCTTTGCATTGCAATCCTGATTGCTTACAGTTTGCTTTCAGTTCCCTGGGACTCTATGTTTTCTGATTCCATCAGGCAAAGTCAAGGCTGTCCAGCATCCAGAAATAAATCCAGAAATGTGTAAGATTAAAATACTATATAGAGGTCTGCAGGGATATTGGATTTGGTCCCACAAACCAGACCTCATGCGTCAACAAGTGTCTATGAATGACTCTCTATATTACCAGGAGCTAGACATTTGTCAGGTGATAACATTTTTTAGAGCTTTAAAAAAATCAATTTTCACTAATGCTTTCTTTTTCGTTTTTTTTTTTTTTTTTCCCCAGTTGTAAAGGGAACATCTGGCTACGAGATCCCTGAAGGCTAAAGGTAGATAGGTGTAAGCCATTGTATCTTTACTAGGATTTATGTGACTTTGAAGTATAGCCACTTTCATTGTTTGTATTTTATTACAGATGTTAGATTTTAGTTAACTTTATGGTTCAGATACTGTGCGTCAATTATTTGGATTCTGTGATACAGTGTCGTAATGCTACAGTGATTGCAAACTGTTGCTTTCTCACAAGAGAGTAGCTAGAGTGATTTCTGGATTTTACGTATATCAAAACTGCACCGTGGGCAATTCTCAGTCATCTTTTAGATCGTAATGTTAAATTCAGGATTAGTGTGTAAATGTTAAATTCAGGATTCATGCGTATGTTGGTAAACTACATGATAATATTGAGTGGAAATCTACACTGAATGATGTAGGGAATAATGATTTCACAGCAATCACAGTTGCAGTCCTCGAGGTATGCGCATGATTTCATATTTCTTTGTACACAATTATTCTGAAAAAATATATATCTTTGGAAGAAGAAGACAAAAGAGACACATTTTCCTCTTCAAAATGGAGATGCTGTCTGTAATGGGGGAGATCATATGGCTTCAGGTTTTCCCATGATAATTGCAGTCTCTACAATATGTTGTTCTGTTTGCAAAACCTTCTCTCTTAAATTCATAGCTTTAAATTATAATTTATCCAGTATTCCTGTAATCCCACATTTAAATAGTTTTTTTAACATGTACGTGTTCTAACATTGATTTAATTTCTTTAAATTAATGGGGAGTACTATACCATGCACATAGTATATGGTAAAGCAAAATACCCAACAAAATGGCAAATATTGATCAGCAGCAACAGTCCTAAATGAAGAATAAAGGGAGACATAATACTTCAAAGTTTGTTGAGTGCTTTTATTAGTCAAGAAAACTGGAAAATGAGGTTAGAATAGCAAAATTATTTTGTCTATTAGTTATTAAAAAGCATATCTAATTAAATGCCTAATGTGTGCACCATATTTCTAGTTATTGAACAAAGAATTGATGATATAGTTAAAGAACATCATGAAAATAATACAAGTAATACTAGTAGATTGAAGCAGAAAATATATTGTATGCCTGCTAAGAATGAAAATGCAGGCTTTGTTTCATTTAAAAGAATCTTAGTAAAAAGCCAATCTATTTTTATCGCTTCATACAAAAGAACAAAATTATTTATCCATTTGGCTTTGAAAGAAACATGGAGTGAATGGATCCTCTGCAGTATCAGATTGTGCCTTATATCTTCTCTTCGACTTCCTTAACATGGGATGCAACAACTTTTCCATCTACCACTTCTTCGACAATTGTCTTGATCTTTCTAGTTTTGCTAGGATCTAAACATCATAAACGAAACAAAGAAATGTTTATCAAAGTTTTAAAAGCTATAAAACAGAGCAGCATGTGTGCATGGACAGTTACATCCTTTTCCTTTCAAACTGGCTTCTTTTATGATGAACTCTATGATGTAGTTAAACAGAATAGCATGTATTATTTTATTTATAAGAGTGACTTTAGAAACAACATTTTATTCAATCAAGTTTTACTTACCCTGAGAAGAATCCAGTGATTGTGTTTGTGATTTGGACCCTGTCAAGGATGAGCTTTCAAGTGTAACTCCCTGTCCTGCACTCCTAGAAGTGAATCAGAAACAGACAATTTTGCAGAATGTTTGTGAGGATCAGGAGAAATCGTAATATTCTAAATACTGAGCAGAATGGTTCATTCTCCTCAGGTAGAGTAGGTCTGGATTATTTCAGAATCATATGTGCCTTACTGTCTTTTGGTGATTTTCCCACTTGTTTTGACCTCTTTTCTCCTGGAAAGGATATTGCTACTGAAAATAAAACGAAGGAGGGATTTTCTGCAAATTAGTTGCTTACACAAACTCGCCATCCAGCAGGCGACGGTAGGTTTCAATCTCCATTTCCAGACGAGTCTTGATGTCTAGAAGCTGTTGGTACTCTGCGTTCTGGCGCTCCATGTCAGCCCTGACCTGAACCAGCTGCGACTCCAGATTCCCAATCTGCAGCTGGATTTGTGAGAGCTGAGCACAGTAACCTCCTTCCGTTTCTGCTAAAGTGTCTTCAAGGGATTTTTTCTGTGTAAGAAGGGTATTATGTAACATAAGTATGTGAACAGAAAGGTTCGTCTGCTTTATAACATACTACTTGCAATCCAATCATATATATTAGTGCTATTTAGGAACTTAATACAGGATTTAATAGGAAATGCAAATCTGAAATCCTGTAGAACAGTTTAAGATCTAACAACACTTTTGAAGTTGGAACATGACTAGTTAGCAGCTTCCTTGGAACACACCATGGCCAGCTGAGATTGGAGTTCAATTTCCAGGCTCTGAAGAGTTCGTTTTAAATCCGTGATCTCGCTCTTTCCTGACTGAAGCTGCTCAGTATTGGTGGAGATTTCCCTTTTCAGCTCCCCGCTCTGAAATGACAAGGAAGAATAGAGTGCAATTTTACTGTTCCAAATATTTAACTCATTTTTACATGCATTTCGCCAAATTTGCTGCCTCTGGTTGTTACCTTTTCATTGAACCACGCTTCAGCCTCTTTACGATTTTGCTCGGCAATGACTTCGTACTGGCCTCTCATGTCATTCAAAAGCTTGGTCAGGTCAGTTCCTGGAGCAGCATCCATTTCAACGCTGACTTCGCCAAATGCACTGCTTTGGATACCCTGAAGCTCCTGGAGAGATGTAAAATATAGAAAAGGTTCTCTTAATAGAAGGCAAAATAGTTCTACCAAAAACATATATCAAGAAATATATGCGATATACATTCTGTATCAACAAGAATCCACAGATGGTGTGTGTAGTTCTTTCACTCTTTCATTTAGTGAACCCAGAAAAGAGGAGCAAACAAAACAAATAATGAAACCAAGGAACTCTCGCTGGCCTAAAGACGGGAATAATTTGATATTTCGCTTCCTTGTCATGAATTCACAAAGGAAAAAAAGAGTACCTCTTCGTGATTCTTCTTGAGATAAGCCAGTTCTTCATTCAGGCTTTCAATCTGCATCTCCAGATCAGCTCTCGTCAAGGTGAGTTCATCAAGAACCCTGCGCAGGCCGTTGATGTCGGCTTCTACGCTCTGCCGAAGAGCCACTTCATTCTCATATCTGTAAAGAAAGTCATAGAACAGGATTTTTTACCTGGTTAATGAGGGCAAATGCAAACCATTACCATGTACTTGTATAGCTTTTACTATGAAATCTTGATACACATAATTATTATAATATTAATAATTATGTTAAAGTATTCTATAATGAAAGAGATTTTTGAAAAGAAAATATTTTTTTCCTTAAATCAGTGAGAGTTTTTGTAATTTTAAGATATACTTGCTTCAGTCTGAAATCGTCAGCAGCCAGTCTGGCGTTATCGATCTGCAGAATGATTCTTGCGTTGTCGATAGTTGCATTAATGATCTGGAATGCAAACAATGTTCAGGGAATTATTTTATGGCCAAACGGCATTGCAGCTCAATATAGCTATTTACAGATCTGTAATCCTAAATATGATTATAATGTTAAATATAATTTGTTAGACTCTTGTATATTAAACGGTGAAAATACGTAGGACAGATTTTCAGCTTCTGCAAATCAGCATGCTTCACTTAATGGTAGGATCCCAGTTTGCATTCTATGCCTAGGTAGTTTATAACTCCGAACACCTCACCAAGCAGTCTGCCTATTTCAGGAACTGAATTTGTGGTATAAGAAAGTCTATGAGAGTTTGTAGAACTGGATTCCATCACTGCCTTCTCCTTTATTCAAATTAGACCAAGCCATACAGCATTGTGTAATACAGCTACAGAACCACCGTTAATATACAAGAAAAATTCAACACATGATACCAGTGCAATGTGACAGAGGATTATTACAAGCGTTAGTACTGTAAAAGAAATTTGCTCTTGGTTTCTGAAAGGAATTTGTTATTTTTATCCAAAATATTATGAGGAGAATTACAAATGTAAAGATACATTAAGTACATCGCTTTGCTACCTTGTTTCGAAGATCTTCAATTATAGGATAATATTTGCTGTAGTCATTCCCAGATCCAGGGATACAAGTGCCAGGGCCGTTTTTCTCATACCACTCGCGGATTTTGCGCTCCAGCTCAGTGTTGGAATCCTCCAGAGATCGTACTTTGTCCAGATAAGCGGCCAGACGGTCATTGAGGTTCTGCATTGTTTCTTTTTTTGAGCCAGAAAGAAGGCCACCGTCCCCAGCACCAACAGTGCCAAAACCAACTCCAAAACCGGCTCCTGAGCCACTGCCAAAGCCACCTCCAAAACCGGTGCCTGAGCTACTGCCAAACCCACTTCCTAAACCTCCACCAAAGCCACTGCCTAAGCCACTTCCATAGCTACTGCCTAAACCACTGCCAAAGCCTCCACCAAAGCCACTGCTTAAGCTGCTCCCAAAGCTTCCACCTGAGCTAGTCCCGAACCCTCCGCTGAAGCCGGAGCCTGAACCAAGCAGAGAAGCGGCACCAAAACCTCCGCCAGGTCCACCGCCAAACCCAAGTCCGCCGCCACCAAAGGCTCCTCCACCGCTGGAGCTGGACATTCTCAGCGATCCCCCGCCAAGCCCGCTCCGAGACGAGAATTGCCGGGATGCACCGCTTGTGCGCACGGAAAGGGCCATGGTGCTCAAGGAGTGCGTGCTGCCAAGCACCCGACGCCGAGCCAGGCAGATCGACAGCAGTTCAACCCTTATATAGGGAACGCTGCGGGTGTTTCAGGAGTAGTCCCCTCCTCCTAGGAAGATCTTTAATTCTTTCTCTCCCTCTCGTTTGGAGGGAAATGGCTTTAATGTGTCCTGACCGAACTAAATGATCTGTGCCAATGGGAGCGGAAATCTGATGCCCTCCAGGTGTTCGCTGTGCGAGGGGAAATGGGTGGAGTAGAGCTAAGACATCATGATAAGGTTTTGCCATGTGCAACGGAGCGCAAAAATTTCTTTTCGCGTTTAAATCCCTCCTAAATAATTTTTTTGTCATTACATATTCATTGCTTTCTTGGTTCGGGGCTATTATTACGGAAGTATGCTAAACTCGGTGGAATGATCCCTTTCATGTCATGCTTCCCAGTGTGCGTGTCAGAAATGTGTTTCTATTCATAATACTTTTCTGGTGCGAAACTCTGCCGGATTAGCGCTCTCTGTAGGTGGGATAAGAAATAAGAAAAGTGATCAACAAAAGCGTATGAAGAGGCATATGAAGAGGTGATCTCTGGGTTGATCATTAATATGAAAACATAAATATACTTTATGTTACTGAATATAATTTGCAATCTTTTCTGCCCTAAACCTTTCATCATTGACATTTCGCCAAGTAATATGCATAGTGTATAGCAACAGTTTATACTTTTGAGCTGAAAACTAACCATTTTTTCTTCTACATAGTTTGCTGTTATCTCAAAATAAGGAGAATTATTCCTGTATTTTGTGCTTTTCATAGTATAAATCTAAAGATTAAGTATAGCTCTTCTAGGTTACAGGTTTAGGCACGGAAACCCTTCAAAACCAATATACTTTTCTTTTGAAGCTATGTTGGTAAACATGTTTTTTTTTTTTTTCCTGGCTTAATTATATCGCTGGATTTGGCAACTGAAATGTATGAATTTTTAATTTCTCTACATCCAAGGGCACGGGTGCTTTTTGGGGCAGAAGTGTATTATGAGCAGCAGATCAAAGGTTTCTGCAGAAGTGAATTGATAGCCTGGTATCAGTGACTCATCCTTGTGAAAGCAAAGGATTATTTTCTTTGGCGGGTGTTTATGTACAGTCAATACCACCCGGGATAGGTAGGATTTCAACAGGAAGAGTTTTTTGTGTTTGTGTTGGCAAGAGGAAGTTTTAGGCTCCTTGGACTGAAGGAGATTTAGACTGTCTGGGAAAGGGGGCGCACAGGGAGCGCTAGAGAAAGCTGGAACAGAAACGGTGGGCTGGATTTCTGAACTGGAAGGCAAAATATATTCTTATTGATAAAATATCTTTGCTTGCTATAGTCCCTGCTGATATAAACATTCACAGAGAGTGAATAATAATAAACAGGCTTCTTTGATTTTACACTTTGATTTATTGTGAAATGAAAAGTGACACTTCTTATTTATTTAAAAATAATTTTTTTACTGAAGTGAAGCTGCGTTACATTTGAATGGGAGTTTAAGTTCAGAAAAGGTGCACTGAATCAACATGTTAATGTGTTTTTAAAAAGAAATCTACTCTAAATCTGCTAGTACACAAGAGAAAAATTGGATTACTAAACTTTGGATTGCAATCAAACTAATATATTTGAGTCTATAATCTATATCTAGTAAATTCTTTCTTGTAAAGCTTTGATGAGGTGTCCATCAAGGTTTCAAAAATAGCAGCTCTCTTCTGAAAGCTTTTGTTAATGTGTTAAAAGTATGAGAAAACGTAAGGCACCGGTTGTTGAAGTGAACTGTCTGAAACAATTAAACATTTATAACAGACTTTTTTTTCATCAATGTCTTTATGTAAGTAAGCCCAAAATCTTGTCGTTTGTAACTTATGAAAAAAAAAAAAAAAGAGAGAAAAAAATTCTTTGAGATTAGATAGTTTGGCATTTTTCAGCCCTTCTGGGTTTTAGGGAGAATGAGATTGGCTTCTTCGTAAAGTGGAATCTTTTAGTTTTGACGTGGGCTCCAAGAAGCTCAGTGGCTGTTTCCTCTCTGCTGGTGCCATTCACATCTTCTCTTCGATCTCTTTGACCTCAGAGGAGATGACCCTGCCATCAACCACCTCTTCGACTATCGTCTTGATCTTCTTAATTTTACTTGATTCTGGTAATGAAATGGAACCGTGAATTAATTTAATGCTACTTAGTTCCACAACATTTCAACAGGCAGCCATCAAAAACTAAGGAACTTGGTGTGACATACCTTTTTCAAGGTCTGCTGCAGATTCTTCCACTTGGAAATGTCTGTTCAAATTATAAATGAAAAAAATATAAATATATGGCATCTAACATACAGTTGAGAATTGGGCAACAGGCTCCCCCCACCCCAAACTAGTTGGAAAGTGGCAGATTTTACACTTTCGCGGTATTTGCACCGTTGTCTGCTGTCATACAGAACTAAACCAATGAGCAAAGCGGGTGTATTTCCTCACCCAACGTCCTCTCCTTCCAGCAGACGGCGGTACGTGGCGATCTCCATTTCCAAGCGAGTCTTGATATCCAGTAATATACTGTACTCGTTATTCTGACCCTCCATGTCAGCTCGCAGTTGCCTCAGTTGAGCCTCTAAATTGGCAACTGCTTCCTGGATTTGGGCTAGCTGATAGCTGTAACGTGCTTCAGTTTCAGCCAGGGTGTCTTCTAAAGACTTTCTCTACAGCCGATGAAAAGAACAGAGACGCATTATTCAAGAGGATACATTTTTGTGTTAAAATAGCATCTCGATTGAAAAGCCTCTCAGTTTCTATATTTATCCATGTGACTAAACGCAGTCTTTATTTCAAGTACTCTGTATTATTTACCATGTTCAGCAGGGACTGCAATTCCAGCTCCAGACCCTGCAAGATCTGTCTCCGGTCGGTGATCTCTCTCCTTTGGACTTGTAGCTGTTCAACGTTGATCGCGACTTCCTGGTTCAGTTCTTCGGTCTGAAATGCAAAAATGAAAGGACCGTAAACTGCAACTCGATGTGACCGAGGTTCATGCTGACGTTTCAGTAATCGACCTCACCTGCTTTTCAAACTGTTGTTTGGCTTCTTGACGGTTCTTTTCTGCCATTTCTTCGTATTGCCGTCTCATGTTTTCCATAACAGTTGCAAGATCAATACTTGGAGCAGCATCCACCTCTACATTAACAGACCCACCCACTTGTTTGCGCAGTCTGTCGACGTCCTGCAGCAATGAGGA
This sequence comes from Caloenas nicobarica, assembly GCF_036013445.1. Taxonomy (NCBI): domain Eukaryota; kingdom Metazoa; phylum Chordata; class Aves; order Columbiformes; family Columbidae; genus Caloenas; species Caloenas nicobarica. The sequence continues at coordinate 4,364,382 of NC_088268.1, read as the reverse complement.
CTGTGTTAGCAAACTCAAAATCTACAGACATAGAAGTAATTCTTAAATAGCACCTCAGGGCAAGGTAACTTAATCACCTTGTAAATACTGTTTAGTGCACTTGCTGTTAGAGCACTCTATGTATTTTGTAGCAAAAATTGCTATATCTGCTTCCAGAAATGATACAAATGCTTCAGTCCTGCACAGCACAGTTTTAAATGGGTGGCTAGGTGGGCTATTTTTCTAGGTTGGATCTTTCTAATACTGTGCTTATAGAACATATTTTCTGCAGCGTAATAAGGAATTTACACTTTTGAAGTTGATAGCGTGACACTAAGGGGGAGGCTTGGGCATACGCCATAACTGAGATTTTGTTAACAGTCATTTTGAATTTAGGATTTCAGTTTGTGTCTTTACTTGAAAAGGGGACATAAACAATGGTGGTCTAACAGTTTTACCTTTGTAGGTCTTTGAAACTATAAGTGTAATGCTAAGGGTGAGATTTAGTTTGAGTTTAGGCTCCTAGGAGATACCGAGTGCACATATCTAATTTGTAGGTACCTCTGCGTGAGCCAGAGCTCCTGTTACGACCAGTAGAGACCACACTGTCCCAGCTCACCCGCCAAAGTTTGTTGTACAGTGGGCTGAATCGCTTTCTGGGCTCTGTTTATTGACTGTCTCGCAGCTGATTATGATAGAATCGTAGGTGCATTCACATAGATAATATATGAATAGGTACCTAAGTTTGGAGCTGAATCCCACTGTAAATGTAAGTCTTTCAAATTAACCATGAAGATCTCATTATTCCTAGTGAAGCTGGGTTTATATATATCACTTAAAAAAACCCCTCTGTGACAGTATTTGGCTGCTCTCACCTCCTCATGGTTCCTCTTAAGAAAAGCCAGTTCTTCATTCACATTTTCGATCTGTGACTCCAGATCGGCTTTCGCCAAAGTCAAGTCATCGCGAACTCGGACCAGTCCATTGATGTCGCTCTCAACACTTTGCCTGAGCAGGTGTTCATTCTCATACCTGTAAAATAAGGCTTGTTTTGTCATCATGGAAATGTGACTGACTGATGTAAATGTTAGAATCGGTAACTACTACAGCCTTAGTTGTAAGATTTTTCTTTATATTAAACTTTAGATTAGAAAATGTTTACTTCTCAGCTTCGATACTAATAACTAGAAGCTTTCATGAATAAGAGGAGCATGAAAGAGAATTTATGAAATGATCGTGTAACTTACTTCAGTCTAAAATCATCAGCAGCCAGTTTGGCATTGTCAATCTGCAGGACCAGCCTCGCGTTTTCCAGCTGCGCAGCACCAATCTGGAAGGGAATGGTTGAAAAGCAATGGAGCTTCACACAGAAATGCTCACTTGATCCGTTTCTGGAAATTAATCCTGCATGAGGGCTTCATCTCGCTTAACTTTAGCTGTTAGTCATCTAGGTTTAAGTTAAGTTCCCTTTGAAGCGCATAGAAGGAATCAGGGTTTTCCAAAAGGCAAATTACCTGGTCATAAAATAGATATATAAAATAGTTGGAATGAACTGGTCTCTGGAAGGGATCGGCTTTTAAAGGATGGGAAACAGAACTGGTGAAAAGTAGGAGTTACTTTGACAAATTTGTCAGCTGATTGCTGTGGGAATATTTTATTGCTTATAGTGGTAGTTTACTATTTCAAGTAGTGATCTGTCATTTTTTTCTGAGCATTTGGCTGGCAGTCTTTTCTAAAAAAACACTCTGAAATCCACAGATGCTAGACTATATTTAAATATATAAAATACCATCAGTATTTTCACTAACTAAAATTACCTAAGGCAAATAGAATAGAATTAATTACTTTTGATTCAGAGATTTTTCACGTATGAGATTACTCACATCTGCAGACATTTATCTAGTATTACAAATCATGTAAAATCTGTCACTAATTTGTATCTGATCGAAAGAAAGCATTTATTTTTCTTGCCCGAGAAAGTGTAATTTGGAAAAGTAGATTTCCTACAATAGATTATTATGTATCTCCCCAATAATTGCAATTCATGTATTTATAGACGGCTGTATGATATCTTACCATATTTTGGAGATCTTCAATTGTTTTAAAGTACGAGCTATAGTCATGCCTCACGTCTGTGGTGTTCTTCGCATACCACTCCTTGATCTGCTTCTCGATCAGGGAGTTTGCCTTTTCTAGAGAGCGCACCTTCTCCAGATACGAAGCCAAACGCTCGTTGAGATTTTGCATAGTTGACTTTTCATTACCAGTGAGCAGAATGTCGTTACTGGTAACGTTAAGCTGGAAGTTCCCACCGAAGCCTTGTCCGGAGCTGGTGCTGGCAGACACGCGGGTGCCATAGCCGCCGGCCCCCCCATAGACGCTGGGTGCCTGGAGCCTTTGGATGCTCGTTTTCCTGGAGGTCAAACCACTGACGCTGGGTGCGGTAGGTTGGAAACGGGTGCTTGCACCCACCTGGAAGCTTCGGGCAGAGAACGCCATTTGTGTTCTTCGTCTTGTCAGGTGTGGCAGCCAAACCTACACAGACAATGAGCAGCTGACATGAGGAGCCGTCTGTGCCCTGTAAACCTTTATACCGTGTTTCTAAGAGGAAGCACAATGGTTATAAACTCCACCTCTGTTGACACATCATGGAACTGGTGTCAGCAGAAATAGCACGCGCCACATTGTCCCTGTGCTCCCAATAATGCAAAGGAGTTTCCATCTGTTCGTCTGTATTTGAGAAAAGGCCCTCAGGTAGTTTGGCTTGCTTTGTTATTATTTTGAATAACAGATAAAACACAAATAAACTGTTGAATCATTTATAACAGTATAGCTGCAGCCGTACTCTCTATAGCCCTTTTGAAGAAACGAGTAGATTCTTACCCCCATGTGCAGTGTGTGAAATTAAAATGAGAGTTGACTGTATGTGACAAGAGACTCAAAGGATATTTGCAATCATTTCTGTTAAGTAAAGGATAGTTTGGGCCTCAGGACAGTCTAGAGCAGTGTATAAATTATTAGAAAGGAGGCATCTGTAACTGCCATGTTAATTCATCTTACAGGAAGCACAAAACAGTATTCATACTGTAATTGGAAAATGAATGCTGTTGTAGTTAGCTTGCATTGAATATGCATTCATTTAGTATTCTAAAACCATTGCAGGTTGAACTCTAGCTCTCAATGTAGTTGCGGTTAAGCAGGAAGAATATTGCTTTGTCCATAAAGTAATAGGAACAAGAATATTGGGAACCTTCTTCACCCACTTAACCAGCTCTGTGTGGCTGAAGTTAAAGCCAAACAAATATCCCTCCTGCCTCATCAGTGTTCCAAAGAGACCACCAGCTAACGAGTTCTGCTGCTGGGCATTCTGTCACAAACCCCGGGTTGTGTTCGTTAGCAGAAATCAGCTGCCTTTGTTCAGTGCATGAAGAAACACGACCACCCCACTTCTATCATACCGAGGTTCCTACGCTGACTCTGGTGTATACTTTTGATACAGAAAATGCAGAGGGAAAATGGGAAGCAAGGGAAGAAACTGGTTGCTGGGGGTTATTGGTGCTGCAGGCAGCAGGTGGGCAGTGGGACCACACGTAGCTGTAGGTCCTTGGGACATTGTGTTTAACAGTACTTCTGTGTATTATTCATGTACAGCCAGTCAGGTAGAACAATTAACACGTTGCTTGTATTAGTGAAAACAGCTGCTGTACATACTGATCTTCAACCTTGGGGCAAGGAAATCGGTGGGACACTAAACTCTGGGGGTATTAAACTGTGTATTGGAAGCATCTTCAGGTTTTTGAGAGCACTTAACCTGGGCTATCATGGAACCAGTACTGCTAGGTTTTTAAAGTTACTGTGCTACAGATTAGACTGAATAGTATTGGATCAAGGTAGAGTTCAGCTGTTGTACTTGACTATTCTGAAAATATGCTTCCTCCAAACCAACATGATCAGTGTTCAGGGCAGAACTTTTGTGCGGGAGGATGCTGTGAATTGTCTTTGGACCTTGAACTTCTCTGGGTGTAACTGATAATGAATAACATTTATGACAGCTGAAACCAAAGTACAGTGGCCATATAGTTTGGACTGTCACTATGGAAACCCAAGGTGGGTCGTCTTTTGTTTATTAAAAATATTCAGACTGGGTAAGAATCTACCATGTTGGTAGGGCCAGTCTTACACCTTTAATACTGTAAGAGGAATACAACAAGAGATCCTGCTACAGTTGCATCTCTTGGCGATATATTTCACTGCCTGTTTCTCCAACTGTATTATATGATAGTCTATTTAAGAGTAAACGTTTTGCTTTGTCTTCTTTATATGTATTAAAATCAGTTTCCATGTTACCTTGATATTTTTGATAAGCATCACTTGCAGGTTCCATTTTTTCTTTTATTGAGCAAATGACAAAGGTTATTTGTTGGCTTTCATGTTTGCCTCTAGATGCAAAAAGATGTCATAGAAGGTCTAGATGGGTTTCGTGGGTCGAATTCCTAATCTTTGTGTTCACAGCTATCCCACCTCCATATGGTGAAGCAGCTACGTAGTTTAAGTATCAAAAGCTAATTGCATTAAGAATATACTACCCAATGTGTGCAGCTTTGATCAATGTTGAAGAAGCGGTGCTAACACTTTGCTGATGCTTTGGTTCAGCGGTTGACCCAGCTGGGAATGCTCTGTAGGGACAGTCTGCGGATTCACGCTCAAAACTTCCTTCCAGTGACGTGCGCGGACGGAGTGGTTTGTGTGTACTCGTAATAAAACATTCAGAGCAATGCTCATAAATTGTTCCATTTCATGAAGAAATCCCGCTGGCGTGGCAGAAGTTTAGTGTGTATTAGAGAGCAATGAAGATAAGTTGTGCGGGGTTAAGATAACATGTGCGTGCCATTTAGTATTACTCACTTTTACTAACTAGTCGTGGTAGCCAGTGTTGAGAGTCCAAGCAAAAAAGGCACACCCAGCTTTGCTTCTGCATTTGTGCTGCCTTTAGGTGGAACACATGCGTTTCTTTTGGCTGAGTTAGAGATTTAAATGAAGAAAAGTCTTGCAGTTTAGTCTTTAGCGATGATCCGTTCAAGGAGTGAAATCCAATGCCCATTAATTAGTCACTATAACTATGTTGCTGATCTCAGTTTGGATTTTGTGTCATAAGAATTTGAATCTGAAAGATCTCTTGCAACACAGTCCTGAAAGGACTCCTACTGTACAAAGTGCACTCAGGGAAGAGGAATTCCTTGTCCAATATTCCAGCCAGATTCCAGTATTCAGTATTTCTGTGTCTGAGAAATTCTCCTCCTTCTTAACCTGTTTGTGAGAAGTTACTTCCCGATTCGTGCCATACAACTGGTTTACAAACAAGGGAATGGTTGTAAGATGAGCTTTGAGGGGAAAATCAGAGTAAATTTTTCATGTAGATGTGAGCCAATAGCAGATTTTAAATTAAGATTTTTCTGAATGAGTGAAAAAAAATGTGCCTAGGACAATTCTCCGCCCCGAAAACAAACTAAACTATCTTTGCATCACGTGTTAATGCAGATGCTGCACCCTTGAAGACTGGCCAAAGAGTAAAGATGTTTTGTGCTTTGCTGAATGTGATCGGACAAGAGAAAGGTCCAGACAATGTCCTGAACTCAACTGGATTCACTTAAGCCCTGAACATTTGCAGCAGCAGATCTTACACTGTCTTCCTCACATATATATATTTTTTCCTCATTTCCCTCTCCTTTGTGTATTTTGTCCAATGAAAATATCTTAATCATCAAAACACTACATCTTATTCCTTTCTGCTTCGAGCTTTTGAGCAGAGAGGTAAATTTAAAACATTGAACAATATGATACTTAAAGAAGTGTTCCGGGTCTTGGAGTGGTGCTTAAGTCAATGTGTTGGTTGCATCCTTCCCCAACCACAGGGTGAAAATGAGAGTCAGGAGCTGCCTTTCCTGTCTTAGCTGCTCTCCTTGAGTAGAATCAGATGTCAGTGCCAACAATAACAGCTCCGGGCCATACAAATGAACCTTCTCTTTTTTTCTACCCTAAAAGTATCATTAATACCAGCTCTAATATAATCCCAAAGACTACCAGGCAGATCTTTTTCCCTTGTAAAAATTATGTGCAACCGACGTGTCAGTGGAATGAGAAAACCAGAAAGCTGGAGGGTATTTCGGCTTGCTGGTTTTCTCAGTTCCATAATGCTGAAATAGTTACTGAACTGAATCATTTTTGTGATTCAGTAGGCAAATACAATTTTCATGGCCTTGTGCAAATGTGTGCACACGCCGATAATATGCTATAAAAGTTACGTACACTCACACTGTGTTGCGTGTATTCCCATTTGTGTAGGTTGCTTTCGCTGGCTTTTTAAAAAATCCTTGTGGTTTCAGGGACCTGACTTGGAACCCCCAAAATAGGGGGAAAACCTGAAATTTTTGTCAAGGGTCTTGCAGCTGTCAGGGCAGTTTTTAGCATGGGCACCACTCTGATAAACCAGCATTTCCGTACGTTCCAGTGGCCACGTGGCGTCTCCTCTCCCGGTATTTGTACAACCAGCAGAAAACTCTGGCTCATTGGCTTTGTAAAGAGAAGGAACCTGGAATACAACCCGGCTTCAGGGTCTGTGTCAGGCAGCCAGGTATCAAAAAAGCATGAAAAGAGGACGAAAATGCATCTCTTGAGAAAGCTGTGCACTTTTAGGAATGTCCGTTATACAGATACTTCGCTGGGAATTTCCAATTAAGGATTGTTCACTGGGGCATGGGGACCAGGAGGAGCGAGCGGTTCTTGGGGTCGCGCTCAGGCCCCACGGTCCAACTTGGTCTCTGTTCGGAGCAGAAACACCATGTGTATAATATCCCTGTTTGTCACTAGAGGCCACCACACGCCGTCTTAAGAGAGTTACATGTGCAAATCTGCCTGTTGGGCGCCACAGTGGGCAAATCCATGCTGGAACCTGAACACGGTTAATGACATTCACGTATTACATAACAAAATTTCACATATTACCTACTTTTCTGGTCCTATATCCAGAAGAAAAATTTTTTGCATAACTCTTGCGGCCAAATGTTTAAGGTAATATTTATCTTTACAGCCACAAGCCGTAATTACAGGAGTTTAGTGTTGTGTATGGCAGTGAGTTTGTAAGCAATGGCAACAAGTATTATCTGTCTTTCTAAATCTTGAAAGCTGAGTTTTTGAGGACAGGAATGTTCATTATCCTTTCAAATTATGCCCCTTTCTTTATGACTGATGCTTGAGTGTCTTGATTTTTAGACAGCAACGAATCCTAGACATTAACGAACAGGTTCCTTCTTTTTTTTTTTTTTTCTTTTTTCTTGTTTTCCTGCATAGCAACAAAGTTATTTCCAGCGAAACGTGTCCATTCATAGAACGTCTTGGTAACTGGCTTGAGACTGTGCTGTGGTGAGATGAACTAAGAAGCAGCCTGGGCACTGAAATGGCTTCCAAAAATCGATAGTTTGTCTCACTAATAAGGAATGAAAAAGTGGTGGGTTTTTTCTGCACTGTAACTTTAAAATCACGATTTTAGTCTCCGTGCAGCAACACTACAGATTTCCTTCTTTGAAACTGCCCTGGCAAGAGCTGCTTCCAGTGTTTTTGGTTTATGCATTTTGTGCTTTAATTTCTTGCATGCATGATTCAGGGGTGCAGACCTGAACCAAAGCTGGCAGTTTTTCTCCAAAAGGAGCAGACTATTAACTTCTATTCTAAATAAGTACTGTATAGTTTGTCAGCTACTTCAGTTCGGTTGTTTCCCCCTCTTTTCCCTGTCTGTTCCAAATAATCATTCCTCTAAACTGAAATTCGTGTTCCTCATTTTTGTTGCTTTCTATAGACCCTAATAACAGCCTATCAACTTAACTCCTATTGACTTAGGACGCCGGGAAACAAAAAAAAAATTACCCCTGAAGTCTAGATAGTTATTGAAAGTGGTTTTACCACAGCTGGTGTTATGGTTTTGTACCTTTAAGCTTCTGATGCATATTCAGGCTTTGCAAAGGCAAATGAGGGTGTCCAGAAGCAGCCGCCACACACCTGTTTCGCCATTAGGTCATGTCTGGTACGTTGTCAGCTATGAGCTTCTACCATAAGGACTGTCCAAACTATTGCATTTTGATGCTTATGTTTACTGTGATATTGATGCAAACAATTATTTTATGCTAACCCCTAGATCTGTGGCTCGAGTAGGTCATTTTAGTATAGTCATACGATTAAAAATGTCATAAACATACAACTTGAAAAGAAACAAAAGAGTTTACTGAGGAAGGAATTATAAGGAAGCAATAGATAGTAAAAAATTACTTGTGATTTCACAAAGCCAAATATACAAGTAGATTGAATAACTGAGATGCTCTCACTGTATAATTCAGGACATGGGGAGGACGGGGGGCGCTGGCCTCTCGAGCATTATGCTTTCCTTGCTTCCCTGTTTATAGATCCTTCCCTTTTCTAAATGATTCATACACAGGAACAGGCATCTCCCAGCAAAACTTTAGAAACCTTTATAGGTCAGGGTGTGGACATTGTGAAATATTTCACCAGCTCTTCTACCTATTCTCTCTGCTTCAATAACAGCATGCAAACAGTGTTTTTAGCAGTGTTATAAAAGCAAGATGTTCCTTTCTTCTCCTGAAATGCCTTGATTATTTTTGCATCTGTGTTAACAAGGCAGGCAGAAAGCAGAAATTTTGCATTTTACAGAAATGTCGTGTTCGTAAATAAGAGAGAAACATGCCGATGTGTGGCCACATCGCCAGAAAGAATGTGTGATTAACAGCACAGACCATGACTGCATTACCTCATTGCAAACTTCTTCCAGAGGATCAACAATTCACTTACCAAAGCTGCCTATTGTAATACACCTTAATAAGTTTGAACATTTCTACAGGTGAAATGAGCTGTGACTCATGCACATTCTGGAGTGCAGTCAAGTCTGTTATAAATCACGTTGGAGGATTATTTAGTGCAGGACTTCCTTAAATGGCAGGTGAAACTACCAGAAGTGATTTGCGAATGCTGATGGTTTCAGCCTCCTTTTATAGTCTGCGAGTTCCTGTGGCTTGTTAGTCTGCAAAACTATTGTTACATCATTCACTTGGGCTTAGAAATGACATTATCTCCCACTGACACTTTTTTGCTATCCTATTCCATTTATGGGAAATAGAATATATTCACTTTGAGTGTGTTATTTTTTATGATACTTCAAATTTTTTAAATTGCAATTTCTTTGGGCCCGAGTCAGTCACTTCCTTGTCTTTGAAACAGCACTTCTGCGTATATTTAACACTGAAGTAGAATGAATACCAGCTGGCAGAGTTCAAGCAGTTTTAATACAATGAATCAATAAAATAATTCAATATCACACTCCTGAAGATTGATTTTCCTTCAAGACACCGATCTGAGAGAAAGAAGCATGTACGGCATCTCTTTATTAAAGTTTCCCAAATATTACAAAATCACCAAAGAGACTCAGGCATAGTGTTCTGTACAGGACTAATTTCAGCAGGGCTATTGGCACGTGTAGATTGAAGAACATACAGAAGGATGCACAGGGTCTTGACCGGCAGTGCACACTGGAGATGAATCAATCCAGTTCTCTCTTCAGCACGATCAGATACAGAAAGAATTGCTGTAACTGTGCGGAAGTTCTGTTATCTAATAGCTGTGGTAAGTAGAAGCTGTGAAGTGATGAATTCTAATTTCGTCGCTATCAGGGACTTTCTTTGCAGCCTTGAGCAAGTTGTGTCATCTCTTTTTCTAATTTCTCAAGCAATAAAATAATACTTCCCCCTTTCATTATCTCCCTAACTTCATCTCTCAGCGTGTTGTGAGAATGTAATGTTGACAGTGCATGCAAGGGGTAAATATTAATATCATTGTTTATTATTCAGGGTGCAGACCTACCCTAAATACATTTAGAAATGCATAGCTTATCTACCAGAACACAAATTCAGAAATAATGAATAACCACTAGATTCAGGACGACACATGGCCAGTGACACAGTATCGTAAGCTGTTCAACCAAAAGAAAATCTGCAATTATACATAGTACTCTGAAGCCACGAAAAACTCTGCAGAAATAAGCAATTTTTGCCATAGAATACTTGCTTTCATTTAGGAAACAGAGTGTAGTTTAACTCATATTTACATTTTTAAGGGCTAATGGGTTTACTTCAGTTGCCAGAAGGCAGCAACTTGAATGGCTGTTGTCAGAGCTGCCGATCGTCGGCGAATGGAACGACGTGCGAGGTCGGTGCTATGGGCTGTACTGGTGTCGCGGTTGAGACGGACAAACGACATAGACCAAGTTCTTCCAGGACGAAAGCAGTAGATGCCATTTATTGCCACAAGTGCATTTTTATACAGTTTCACCAGTTCATGTGTCTCTCCACTACTGGTTACAAGTTACAACAGTAACGTCTCATTCGCTAAGTTTGCTACCATCAATGTCACTCCTCTACTCCCTTCTCTCTCACGGGTACACCTTAATATCTCCGGATACCCCTTTACTCCCATCTTTCTCACGCGTAGGCCTTAATATCTTCAAGGCTGATCTCTGTTTTTGAAGTTTTTGTAATTATTTGTATCACAGCAATGCGCTTATGCCCTGTAAATTCCATAAAAGAATATAGCTTTAAATAACACAGCAAATTGTTCTAAGAAAACCCAGGCACATTTTGTCCAAGTGCTACAAATACCAGGTCTTGTTGCATCTGGTAAGCCATAAGGAAGGACATTGTTAATTAGCCAAGAGTTACTAATCCTGTATTACAAGTTTTACCCAATTTAAAGAAACCATTAGGTAATCCATTCAATGCTGTTGGGATCTCTTTCTGCGACAAGGGTGGAGAGTTGAGGGGGGAGGAGGGGAGAGGAACAGTGAACTGGTCCTAACATGCCAGTAAGAAAACATTGTATCAGAGATGGACTTCGTTTATTTTAAATCTGCATCTTCTTTGAAATTGTCCCTTTTGTGAGCCTTGTTTCAAAGCAAAGCAGGTGAGAGGAATCCCATATGGATGTCCCTTATGAGTAGGTACGAAAGAGTACGATGACAATTTTGCTCATGAATATGAGACTGCCCTGAACACACTGGTTTATATGCAGACGTCAACTTTGGAATGCAAATCTGTACAGACAGTCATTATGCTCCATTTTGTCTGTCTTCATTCTGCTTTACAGTCTTCCTTGACTAAACAGTCTTAATATTTCTCTTTTTCTTGCTCAGTTTTTAGCTTTGCGTATCACTGGAAATTTTTTTTTTCAGGGTCTCCTGCTGAGTCAATGATTGGGCTGAAATGTTTTTTTGAGTTAAATGGGTCATCGAGAAAGAATGAGAGTATCTGGAAAGTGCTTACAATCTTTGAAGGAAAGTGTGTAAAGACAGTTAAAATTAAAGCTGAAGAGTAAAGAAGAGGTTCTAAGGTGACTGTTTTAGTGAAGTGGACTTTACAACAATCCTGCTGATGCTGTTTTAAACAGTGACATTGAAAAGTTGTATACAGGGAAGTCTAATAGTTTTGCTTATGTAAATGTCAACTGTAACTTGTGTCAACTCTTTTCTTCTTTTTTTGTGTCCTTCCGGTTTTATACTTCCTGAAACAATGAGGCTTTTGCAGTCTTGACCAATGTCAGTAACGCTGCCACTTTGGGCTGGTGCATATGTAAGAAAAAGCAAAATTGGAAATTCCAACAACCAGAACAAGTAATTGAAAAGAATTTATTGGCTGCAGTGAGGTATATGATGAGAGCCATAAGACCAGGAGAAAAGTCGAGAGATTATTCACTTTAAATTACAGTTAATTTGCAGAGCAATAAATGAATCACAGGTGGAGATTCATGCCCCCGTGAGATGTGCTTAATACATATATTACCAGCTCAGCCAGTCATTTTCAATGAATAGCTTTTCTTTGGCATTTTGATGTCCAAAAGCTCTTTAAAATAACCATATCAGCTACACCTAGCTCTGTATGGCACTTTTCCTTGTTGGTCTGCAAATCATTTTAGGAGAGAGTTCACCGTAGCGTCCCTGTTTTGCACACAGGGAGAGCAACACGCAGCCAGTGGTGGCACAGAAGGGCTGGCAGAGCTCAGCCCGCTGGGAAAACCCATTGTCAGCAGAACTTTTCATTTCACGCTTGCTGGTGGATCTCGTTGACGGTGGACGATACCACCTGCCCGTTCACGCTGTCATGGACAATCGCTTTGATCTTCCGATTGGCCAGCCTGGCATGTTCTGAAAGGAAAAAAAAGAAAAAAAAAAGGTTAATTAGACAAGAAATGCTGAGACAAGACGATGCAGGGAAAGCTTCATTTACAGTAATTCACCAGCTGCCTCCTCGACTGATTTATCTTTACATGTTTCCCTTCAAGTCAATACTTATTATTGTTCTTTGTGAAATGCGCTGCCAGAAAGTCACCCTGTGTCCTGCCCAGGTCAGGGCAGATGAATAATCCAGCTGCATCCCAGCCAATGCAAATCCAACTTCAGAGCACGTTATCCAGAATGTCTGTAGGTCATGCTCATGCCAGAATAGGAGTTTGCAGACATGCAGATTTTCTGTTTACTCTCAAGCCCTAACACTGTTTTAGTCACCACATCGAGTCTCTGTGCCTCCTCGTATACCATGAAAGCTTTAGGATCGAGCCTGAGCTTTGGACAACGTGTTTGACTAACAGGGCAGTCTGAAGATAGTCCACAAACGGGCAGACACAGCAGGAATGTTCTCTGAAGCACAGCCCTTCACGAGGCCGATGAATCACTGAAATTATTCTCAAATATGGCCTACACGAGAATTAACTGCTGTGCAAACCTTTCATAGTTCATTAATGTAAGATTAAAATTATTCCGAGTAAAATTTGGTTGGAAATGACAATAATTGAGAGTCACTACAGAGAACAAAATAAGGGACTTTTACCTGTAGCTTTTGATTCAGATTTTCGCGTTGTCCTGTAAATATAATAAAACAGAGAATAAATAATGATTATACTAATTTCGAGAAGTTATTCATCCCTTTCTTCTCACTGATTCGAAGAAGACCTCATACCACTAAGAAAAGACAGAATATTTTTTTTTTTTAATATGATGCTTTTATACCATGAGAACTTTTCCTCTCTGGTAGTCTTAGGTACAGATACTCTCACCTGAACCTGTTCCTGTGTACATTATTATTGCTTTTACTGGGGGCAGTTGCACAGTTTCTCATATGTTCTGAGTTGCTCAAGTTGATCCCATCTTGGCTTCTGAAAAATAACCCTGTACTTGGTACCATACTGTCCTGCCTCCCTGAGATTTCCAGTTAGAAAGGCTGCTAATCCTCCTTTTTCTGATTTTCTGTAAGACATACTCTGTATATAAGAGAATAAAGGCTAGAGAGATGCAGAGATTTCCGAGCAGGCAGAGGGAGAAGCAAAGAGCCATCAGCAGAGGGGCGTCCTGTCCACACATCTGAACTTGTCTCCAGGCTTCTTTTTGGTCTGGAACTTGTTTTGAAGACTGGAAATGACTGTGAATTTTGCTGAAATTGGCGTTTTTCCTATGCTGAGATAGGCATGCTGTGGGAATGTAGATTTTTTTTTTTTAATAAAAAGTTATATTAATTTAGATGATCCAAATTACATGGGTATGAGTTTCTCTGTAGACTAAGTGGCTCAGGCTTTTTATTATGACCCATCACATTAAAATACCAACCCTTGATGTAGTATGGAACTCACAAGCTTTCATTAAGCATAAACAAACAAACAAATAAATAACCCAAATATGAGAACTGTCTTCTCATCTATTCCAGTCCGGGCGGCTTTTCCTTACCCGTCAACATTCCCTTCCAGCAGCAGGCGGTAAGTGGAGATTTCCTTCTCCAGCCGGGTTTTGATCCCAAGAAGGACCTTGTATTGGTTATTTTGCTGCTTAGTGTCGTGGCGGACCTGGCTCAGCTCTTCCTCACATTTGGAGATGATCTGCTGCATGTTTTGAAGCGCAACAGCGTAGTAATTCCGAGTGTCAGCCAAGGTGTCTTCCAGCATGTGTTTCTGACAGAGCCGAGAATACCAATACCATGGTTATTATTTATGGGTAGATATAATGCAAAAAATGCCAGGAAATTGGGTCTCTAGCTAGACGATTGCAAAATTAAGGCTGTGGTAATTGGAACACATGCATGTGCATGACTGTTCATGTGAAGACAGCAGAATCATGAAGCTGTGCCATGTGTGCATAATGAGAGGCAAAACCTGAGTGATTTATCCCTGTGTGTTCTGTCTGCTCAAAAGCTGCGCTCTTGGAACTGTTGGTTCTTTTGCCAGTTCTGCATTTACTGTCCAGAATTGCTCCAAAGTCTCCAAGTCATGGGTATTTGAGCTTTAACCTGTGCAAGAGCCGGGTAATGTTTTTGAAGCTTCCCTACCAACATTTTTCACAGTTCATGTATTTCATGCATTATAACAGGGATTGTAAATATGAAATTTGTATTACTATCTGTCTTCTTGGACATTTTTTCTTTCTAGGTCCTGCAGTCAGCTATCCCATCTCTTGTTTTTCTTCCTCTCTTATTTTGTTCTAAGGAGAGACACAAATTTTTCACTCCTTGGGGACGGTTGCTGAATCTACTTTGCATATTCTAGCAAAGCCAAGCATGGTCCAAATTCCCATTTCACTGGTACTTTAATAACTACAATAAATTTATGCTAGGCTGTGGATTTAAACCAAGAATTGGTCCGTGATGGTTTCTGAGAACATATGAAAGAACAGTGACCAGCCAGAGATGCCGACAATAGGTACCTTACTCATCTGCGCCTGCAGCTCGATGTCCAGGGACTGCAAAGTGCGTTTGAGATCCTTGATCTCGTTCTCATTGCGCTGGATCTGTTCGGGGTTCGGCGTTGCTGCCAGGGACATCGCTGTGCTCTGGGAGCAAAAGCAGGAGAAAAGCTTCACTGACTCTGGCCACTCGTGGATGGCAACGGGGGGCTTGAAATGAGCAGAAAACAGCTGTTACCTGTTCTCTGTACCAGCTGTCCAGGCTTTGGCGATTCTTTTCAATTATGGCTTCATAATCTTCTCTTATTTCTGCTAGAATCTTGGCTAAGTCTTCAGGAGGTGCTGCATTTACTTTTACATTGACTTTGAAGTCTTGCGATGAGCGATTTGCTTCCATATCCTATTGAGATATTAGCAGAGGAAACAAGCAAACTTGTTTATGAAAGTGGAAAGTTTTAATTCCTGTCTCATCTGTTTCAGTTCCATCCTCTCGCAATACCCCAAGTATTTTTTTCCTTATGGTAAGTTAATTTTTATATATATTCATGTATGGATAGTACTGTGATGTGACTTAAACCAGTGACTTATATCTCCTTCTCTGGCAGAACTGTGCTAGAGAACTTGGTAAAAACCGTCGGAAGATCTTTTCATATAATGTTTCTGGAAGATACATACTTAATGAAGAAGCACTAACACTTTTTATTTATTTATGTATCAGGAACCCAAAGCCTTTGATGAAAATCTAACAGTAATTTCATCTTTCTTCCCCTGTATGTTAATATTTATGGAACTATAAGTTTACAGGAGAGTAATGTAAAAGTTCTATGTAATTGTTAAAGAAATAATTGGATTAAAGCATATAATTACTGTGTAAACAACATAATTACAGGGCAAGTCAAGCAGGTATGGTAACATTCCTTTTGGTGTAGCACAGTCTTGTGTGCGAGGTGCCATTTTCCAAAGCGCCCAGGCAAAGCAGCGTTGCAGGGAATGACATCACGGCCTCCAAACTGGGATCAACTGGACGCACTGGTGGCTCTGCTGGTTGCCCTGCTGCCAAGAGCTGTTTTGCTACAGCTCTTCAGGAGTGTCCTTGGCCAGAAAGGGGGTCAGCCCAAGACAGCTTCACCTACTGCTGTGGAACCCGTGTGTTTCCATTCTCCATTTTAATAACCCACAGATACTGAGTAGGATGTTTGGTTCTGCATTAGGTAATAACTGAAAACAACATCAGATCACGCAAACTGACAACAGCACCGCGCCAAGCAGTGGTATTATATATGTGGGAATAACAGACACCACTGTGGTAGGGCTGTGGAAGGATTCAGAGCGGCATGTTTTTTGACAATTATTATTATCATCTAATTATTGTGCTTAGGCTTTTGCAAGAATAAGTAATTTTACTTTACTTCACCAACCACTCTTTTAAATTTTGATCCTTCCAGAATGCAAGGTCTGTTCCTGGGCTGGGAGGGTGGACAAGGTGACCTCCAGAGGTCCCTTCCAACCGCAACCACTCCGTGTTTCTGTGATCCTGTGAACTGATATATCCAGAGCTGAGGGGAAAGTCTGTGATAAGTAAAACTCAACAGCAACCAGCAACATTTCCTATTTACTTGAAATCTGTGTATTTATATCTAAGTATTTCTGAGAACATTTCTGTTGGATGCGTAAGTTATTATTAGCTACGTATGACAGATGGGCAGGTGACTAGAAAAGAGTGGGAGAAGATAAATACAGCCATTTGTTATCCTCCCTGAAATCCCAGTTTACTTGGTAAAGTAGTACCCAAACTTTGTGTCTCATCTGACTCTCATTGGCTTCTTTAGAAACACGATTAGGTTCTGAATCATCCATCCCATTTATAGATTGTGGATCTTACTCAAAGTTAATTACATGGTAGTGAAGATTTGTGTGATAGGATTTTACCAAGCGGAACGTTTTCTACCTCCTCATGGTCTTTCCTCCTGAGGATGTGCTCTTCTCTCAAGCCTTCGATTTCCATTTCCAGGTCTGTTTTAACAATGGTCAGGCCGTCGAGCTCCTTGCGCAGGTTCTCAACATCGAGCTGCACTCCCTGCCTGCGAGTCTTCTCTGCTTCATACCTTCACGAGGAGAAAGAAGACAACGCACGCTCGTTGAGAACAGACCCATTCTAGCCTTTGTCTGAGGAGTATCGAAGGGAAATAGACTTGCTAAAGTCCTCCTTGCAGGCAACTAGGGACAACAAAAATCAAAGAAACAAATTCTGTTTCTAAAATACCTTATTTGAATATTCTAGAAGAGTCTTAAAAACAAGATGGGTTTAACTGTTGTTTTTCGTTCTTCCTCACAACTCCTCCTATATGGTGTGAAATAATTGCTCTTTCTTCCATTTTACTTTTTGCATTTTAACGTTCACCAGGTTGTGAAAGCTCTGAGAATATGATTCTCAAAAACTTGCCAATAAAGGCACGAAACAGTATCAACAATAACACTTTCTGTAGTTTTTCTGAAACGATGACTTTTCAGTCCTTCAGAAAACAGGAAAAATGTCACGGAAGCCAGTTATTGCCATTCCTCTCTAAACTCTTGCAGTTTGGCATCTGTAGTGAGCCAAGGTCAGAAGGACCCTGCCCGATCTTCCCTTGGGCACATGAAGCACTTTTGCTCCTCAGAATCTCTCCCTTTACCTCATTTTTGGGGGGCTCTATTGATGTTTCTATGTTCAATCCATCAGCCTCTCAAAGTAGTTCCACTGTTTCCTTTTTATGACAGTATTGATTGATAAAGAAGGCAAGGCTAGATACTGCCTGGGGTTCTGACTCTCTGAGTTTGTTACAGTATTGCCAAAAGCTGAGATTTTTTTTTAATAGCTGATCATCATCTATTGAAAATAAGACAAATCTTCATGATTCCTAAGAAGGCTGACTTACAGAAATGTAAATTCCTTTCCTCTGCAAAGATCTACCTGCAAGTTTTCTGTCCAAATATCTTGGCTTCCCGAGAACTTTCAACCGTGTAGATATATCAAACTGTGTACTGGTCGCCGAGGCAGCACTGGACCCATTTACTGCGGCAAAACTGGGGCTCCAAAGCAGAAATACTGTAGGACGGGTGTTTCCTGCGGAGCTGGAGGTGATAAGTACAGGAAATGGATTTGGGCTGGACTGGGGAAGGGTGCAGAGAAGGGTTAATTTGTGCTCCCAGATGACAGTTTTAAATGCCTTTTGTCACAGGTATCAAGTGTCTGCTGTAAAACCTGCTCTTCAGGACCTGAACTAAGTATCATAAACAGGGTGACTCAAGATTGTTCAGCAATCATTTGTGGTTTGTACATCCTTTTTATCCTTTCTGGGATTTTTTCTGTTCTACATTGGTTTTATTTATCCAGTATCACCAGAAAACCTCAGTAAAATCAGTTTCATATTGGATTATCAAGAAAAAGCAATATTTTTCTTAATCCTCTTTCAAACTTAATCAGGAAACCAAAGAAGATCTTACTTGAGCCTGAAGTCTTCCGATGCCATGTTAGCGTTATCAATTTGCAAAAGGATACTGGCATTTGTGATCTTGCCGTCCTCAATCTGGAAAACAGAGAACCCAACAGCAGACTCAGTGTTGCCATATGGTCATGGTGAATAATGCTGGTTTAGACCCCCTGCTGCTCTTGGGAAGCATCTAAATAGTAAAATCCCCATGTTAAGGAGAGTAAATGAATAGAAACAGCTTAGTTTCCTGATCCACTTAGATATCTTTGCAGTTTTTGTCCATAATCTTACTTTTCTCTTTGTCGTACTTTTCTGGATGTGAAGCAGGAGTCAGCTTACTCCTGGCCAGGTGGAGGATATGAATAATATTATGCAAACTTCATGGTGTATTATAGAATAACAACTGCTCTCTTCCTCTTTTTTTGGGGGAACTGATTTTGACTCTGTTTAGCATTGCTGGAAAAGCAGCCTTGGTCATCTTTAGGGCAAATTTCAGTAACAACCATTAAGCTGTGTCTGACTACAATCAAAATGCTGGAATTAATCATATGCTAAGAAGTAATCACATACATAAACACCTTGCTGAATCAGTGTTGGGATGCAGAGATGGAACGATGATGGGAGCAGCAACTTATGAGCAGGACCCATCCAGTCCAAGTGCCACAGTCTGGAGTCGCATGGATTGTCATTTTGACAATCGGATTGGCATCTAGTTGTCATGGTCCATTCAGTTATTCACCTATAACTGTACTGAATCATCCAGCAGCACGGAGTGATTAAGTCATGTTTCTGATTTTGCTTTGGGATGTTAAAAAAATGGCCCTAAAAAGTGCAGGAGAAAGTGCACTGCATCCCATATTGAGTGTACTCAGCATGCACTGAAAGACTTGTAAGTCACTGCTAACATGAAATAGCTTTGAACTGCAGATCTGAATATGAAAAGCTCAGTATTCCTTTCAAAATCTTTGGAGCAATTCTAGCAGGACCTCATACATAATTAGCAGGAACTAATAATTGTGGGACGCCATGTCCTTTTCTAACAGAGAGGAAAGAGAAGTGTGGCCGTGGTTCCAACAGCTGCCTTCACTCAACACACAGCGAAACAGGGAGCATTGTGGCTGTACAGAAATCATCAGGCATTTACAGAGCTCTCAGCACCTTGAACTAGAACTTCCCGCACCTAAATGAATCACGAAGAAAAAAGGAAATGACAAAATTGTCCTGAAGTGTCAAAAGTTTGCCTGTCATAGTAAAAAAGAAGGTGCCTGTGGAATATTTTAACAAATCTGTTAACAGACTGTACATTCTTGAGCAATTAGCAGCACACCTCAGATACTGCCCTGGGACACGATCGAGGCCAGCTGAAGAAGTGTAACAGCTCCCAAATGTGTCACTGCCTGGAGTTTGGTGTCAGAGAAGGGGCAATTCTTCCATCCATCCTTAGAGAACGGTAAATTTTTACTATGGAAGGTAATAAGGCAATGAGATAGCAACACACGAGTTCCTCAACTTTGTGTCATTTCAGGCTCATGCAGCACAGCAACACGTTTATATAAATGCTTTATGACTCTTCCTGTGCAATGCGAAAAATTGTCAGTATTTTACCAGCTGCTGATTGCCATGCCAGTTAGCAGTGTATTTCAAATGTGGACATTTACCTGTTTATAATGATACAGAATTCTTCACTATATCTATGATGAATTCAGGCACATCACTAATATCAGCCCATAAACTTACAGATAACCTAATTAAGAGCTCACGTTATTATATATGAAACACACTCAAATTCCTGCACTGACTTCTTCCTCAGCATGTCTTGTGTCCTTGGTCCAACAGCATTGATCCTCTTTCCTGGAATCCTCTGAAAATCAGTTTGCTTATTTACTGGTACAAGATGTTTGAATGAAACGTTTACCTGAAGAACTGCGGCTGTTTTACTTTGCGTCAGGGTTAAAATGGGCTCAGGCTGGGACAAGGCAACTTGTCGCTCCATCTGGCATGTTCGTCCAGAATTCAGGTACCCAGGAAAGAGTGTGGTCCAAAATGTAGCACCCAAATGATTATATGCCTCCAAGTTTAGACAGCCGGTATATCAGAGACTTTCTCAGTTACTGGACACGAGATCCTAAATTTTGTCTAAATTTCATTTTAGGTGCTAAATTAGTTTCACCTTTTCAAATTCATGGTTAATTAATTTAATTATGGTTAGTAATTAGATGCTATATTTTCACTCGTTTTACAGGCAGTCATGGTGCTAATTGCAATAATTTATAGAGAAAGTACCAGTTCTGGGTTAGGTCAGTGAATTGTCGTCGGTGAGTGATCTTTACCCCATTCAGCACATCAGTGGGTCCAACAGGTACCTGTGGCCAGTGACAGTTATTTGAGTGGTGAGTGTTCAAAATAAGAGTTTTGGGTACAACCTGGTCGAAAGTGAGGGCTTTACCCCAACCAGCAGTATGTTTTTAGTCTTATTGTCTTCCTAAATCTTTCTGATTCATTAATTCCAAATCAACGCGAACACATTTGTATTCTTGATGAACAAGTTTTTATCTCTGGATCAGTTAAAAAAAAAGAAAAAAAGTGCTCAAGCGATAGGTCTGGAGACGGATGACCTTTCTTTATCCTTAAAACAGAAATAGGTGATGACAATTCTGGCTCTCCCTGCACGTTGGCTGTGGTCAGGATGCCTCATCTTCTGCCTGGAGGCAACACATTTAACACTGAGCGAGGAGTTTGATTAAGTCTCGGGCCTCAACGAGCAAAGGTGCAGTGTAATACAATTTCCAAGCCCTTTTGAAAAAAAAATACTCGGCGTCTTGAGAATGCCAAGTAACCGTATTATAAAAAGTGGAGGGAAAACTGCATCGTATTTGGAATAGCTTTGGTTTTTGCCCCATATGGCTACGTAAAGTTAATTACACTGATTAGTCACACAGATGGTTACAGTGCTAAGTATGTTCATTATGAATACAGATTAATATTATGCTTAAATTTGAAGACACGTGAGTTTGGGAGATTGAAAGAGTTACTGTTGAACATTAATATTAACTACGGGCAGGAACCAGAAATTCTCCTTTTAATTATAGTGAAAACATCCACAAGGAATTTGTCACTGCTATTTTCTTAATTACAATGAAGTATTTTTCCATCTGATTACATAAGCTCATTGGACCCAAAACTCCTGTAGTTTCATTGTCTGCTACTGCAGGAATCAAAGAAATGAAACGCACCAGTAGGTCTGAAGACCGGCTGCGTGGAAGAACACAGCCTCTTCACATCGCCGGCTTTGTAATTCGCTCAAGTACATGTGCAGTCAAAAAGATTGAGTTCTGCCAGACATAGTTACTCAAACCACAGTTTCATGTACCGAAACGAACACTTGGCAGCATAAAAACCTCCTTTTAGTACCAGTCTTTGCAGAATCCCCCTCGTCTCCTTTTCTTTCTTGTATCCCGTTCTCCTCCTTGTGAGCATAAAGTATGTTCATGCCCAGGTCCTGTAACCGCTTTCATCAGTATCTCTAACATTTAAAAGGTTTTATTTATCTTTTCTTTAAAGGAAAGCCATCAGCACAAACGAGTCCCCAGATTCCTTAAAAGAGCACAGAACGACAGTGGCTTGTAGCTCTGACTTACCTGTCTTTGCATGTCAGTGACGTTTTGCTCGTACTGGCTCAAGTCATGCCTCTTGCCGTGGGACTTTGTCCTGTGCCACTCTCGGATGCAGCTTTCCAGCTGAGCGTTGGCTGCTTCTAAGGAGCGGACCTTGTCCAGATAAGCAGCCAAACGGTCATTCAGGTTTTGCATGGTCTGTTTCTCGTTCCCCCCCAGGAAGATGCTCTCCCCATGGCGCTCGCCGAAGCCTCCCCAGGGTGCACCCCCCCCCGCAGCCAGCCAGAGGGGTCTGCCGGGGGAGCAGGAGCTGTGGGAGCTGCTGGCACCACCACTGTAAGAAGTTCCTTGCTGGGCCAAAACACACCCTGAACTACCCCTGAGGGACCCAGAAAAAAACTGAAAAGGGCCTTGGCTGGTACTCATGCTTGGCTCTGTTGTGAATCCAACCCAATGTTTGACTGCCTAGCACTGAGCAGCTGCTTAGCCTTCCCTGAGCAGCTTTATGCCCTTTCCTGTGGGAGTTTCCCTCTGATGAATGACTACAGCAACAAGATTGTGTCATCACGAAACGTGCTTCCTCTTGGTCAATTCTGAAGCATTTATGAGCCTGCACACATTGTTGTTATTATTTGGAATCAGAGCCACATACCGGATTGCTTTCCTTTTGGTTTTGTTTTTTTTCTTTCTTTTCTTTTTTTTTTTTAATTCCTTTTCATATTATAATAGTGAGGTGTGGCTAAAATCAGTAGGTGTGGAACAGGATCAGCTCTGCCTCAGACTTTTTTCTAACCCTATAGTTACTATGTTATATTCTTCTTCTTAGCGGGGGAAGAGTACAGTCCATTACAGAATAACTGGAGAGCTGGGGCAGGGATGTCTCTCTCAAGATTCTTTCTTTCTGTCCTTGCTTTAGAATCACAGTAGTCTGTGAATCCTGAAATGAAGCATGTGGAGCTGCCATTAATGTACCGAACAGCTTCAGCCTGTACGAGACATGAGGCTTTAATGAAATTATCCAACCTCTGTCACTTGACTGAAAGTCCAGTCCAAAGTGAGAAAGGCCCAGCTGCTCATTTCCAGTTGAAATACACGAGAATTAGGTATTTAAGAATATTTTCTAGTGATATTTCATCATTCAAGGTGCAGTCATATTTCAATAGTCTTGCTGAAACAGTAATGCAGGGATTTCTTGCTCTTACTAGTATTAATACTGTTAAGATATTTATATGTTTAGCTATAGAAAATATTTAGAATGCGAGTTTGTAGCAACACTTGAAAAATTCAACTGACTAGTTGAAGCTACCAGCCCTAAAAATTGACCTGGCAATGGTGCAAAAACAGCCTTTCTCCAAAGTTTCAGTAGCCGTCAGTAAAACTTCTTCCGTCAAATACAGAACAGGCAAGTCTGGCTTCTGCAAAGATTTCCTAATTCCTCGTGCTGGAAAGTAGGTGATAAATTGGGAAGCGTTCCCATGGCAGCTTCGGGGCTGTTGGGTTTCCCTTGGTTGCCAGGGTTGTTCTAGTGGGTGAGCGAGGGGTAGGACGGCGGATTTGGGGAGCGGTGGGGAGCAGGAGCAGGGATTTTTCTTTACAGCAGTTGCCGGCTCAGCCGTAACAAGATCTCAGCACAGTTACTCATTCCGAGCGCTGGGGTCGCTGAGACTGTACAAACCAGAGTTATCTATCCTGGAAGGAGCCAGAAGGAATCTTTTTTTTCTCTGTTCCGTTCGAAGTTTTGCAGTAATAAGAAACGCAGCTCATTGGGCAGGTTTTGAGCTCCTCCTTGTGGCTCGGAGTCAGTTCTACTCCACACTGGTGGATTTTCTTCTTACCAGTTACATTTCCATTGAGTACACATTCCTTCTTATTCTCATACACGGAAATGCTAACATTTTTAATTGTTTGGGGAAATTAATCATTAAAGATACTTTTTTGCAATAAACACAAGGTGTGGCTATAACAAAATATTCTGATAACAGCTACTTTTAACAGCTCTGGTTTGGCATCAGCCCTGCTGCTTGAGACAGAGAAGAGCTTGAAGTATCAGAGAAAAAATGAAAGCCTAACTTGGGAAAAAACCCAAATTGTAATAGAACCAATGATATCCTGCTGCTCAGTTCATCCCACCAGAGATTAATTTCAGACTGAACTTCCCAGCCTAGCGTAGCAGCTAATGTTCTATGAAATATTGCATCGAAATATAAATACATGGGTATGTACATAATATTACACGGAATAAAATGGATCTTTTGTTTCACGTGGCATCACTCAGTGGGATTCACAGCCTGGCTGGTGGTGAGACTGACAGTTCATGAGGCAGAAAAACCTCTGCCTTCTCCCTCACAGTTTCACCAAATATCACGCCATTGTGAAAAGCTGAATTGCATTATTTCTGGCAAGTAATACAAAGCAAAGGTGATCTGGCACGTAGGAAGCGCCTCCTCTGAAGCTCGGCCTTTCAAACTGGAAAAGCTGCCGCACAGTTTTCATCGACACACGGTGGGGATCCGTGGAAAAGACCAAAAACCCTAGTTCCAACCCAGACCTGGCTCTGCTTTGGCAGGCTGGGCATTCCAGGACCTGTTTGTAGCCACTGTGGAATCCAGAGTGCAGAATTTGAGTGCTGATCCGAGGAGAAAATCAAACCTTGTCAGCAGGTGGCACCAAGAGATGGTGACTTCTCCTTGCTCCCTGTAAACCTCTGGAACCGGGAGTTGTATTTGGCAGTCAAACTTGTTTTACCGAATTGGAACATGAAAAGCAATCTGAACTGAATTTACAGGCTGCAGTTTAAGTACAGGCAGAATATTTTGACACCTGCTTTATACAGGTAAATATCCTGTGACCATCACTTGTTGATTCAGCTCCTCCATCTGAAATGCGAACAGATATCTGCCTTTGGCTGTAGAATTTCTCTCTCTCTCTGCATCACACATTTAATAGTCACTTGATTTCCGGATCAGGAAAAAATGTAACTTGTACTGTTTGGTTTTTCTTTTCTGATAGATCGTGGTGTTGCTTTGCTGAAGTTTGCAAGAACCTGTTCTCAGTTGTTGCCAGTGAGAACATGAGCAGCGCGTTCCTGAGCTGGGCTGTACCCAGGACCTGCGGCCTCACTCGTGGCTGTAGTGTAGGGATTTATTTTTTTAAATGACAGAAAATAGAAGAGAGAAAAACAGTGACTCTAAGGAGGTTGGAAGGAAAATAAAATACTTAATTCTAGAAATGATATCATTTTTGTAGATAATGTTACGTGAATTGAAATACCCGGCGATGAGGCTAACGACGAATTTTCCAAACAGGTTATGTTAGCAATTTTTTACCAATATTAGCCTTAGATGCCTGGGAGAATCTAATGGCCCTTTATACCTGTCCATTTATCATAATCTTTATTATTATTATTAAAGTTATTGTTGTTGTTATCCACTGAGCATCTCTTGGTTTGGGTTAGGGGAAGCACTGTGTTGGGGAGGGTGTATGTGCGTGTGTGGCAATACCATACTGACTTCAAAAAAACAACATTAGACTGGATATATTTGCACAAGCAGAACAGAAACTTTATTGTGTAGGTTCTTTCTTAAGGAAACTCTATAGCTGACAGAAAACAAGCTCGTCATCTGACCCACAGAGCCAAATGATCATCTGGACAGGGAGAGCAGATTTGAGGAAAGACATCAAGCTTTTGCACGCTCTTGGATTACATTCTTGTGATTTGGTAAAAGTAAAAGGGTTTTTCTCTTAGCATTAGCCCATGTGTAGGCTGTTATGGTTCTATATGGTGTCAGATGCAAGAGGGGATTCAGTATTTTTTTATTAGACTCTCCTATCACAAACAGTAGTTCTTCCATCACCTTCCATGCTCCTTCAATGTCTTCCAGTGCTCACAGGTGCTGCTGTAGGAGGGAAAAAAAAAAAGAAAATCAACTAAGGAAAATAAAATACACTGGTAACACACTGAAGAGCTGTGTGATGGGGTTTTTTTATTTGTTTCCTCACAAGATCTTTTTCATATATCAAAGGGGGAACTGCCCTCAGGTATCTTAAGATATCATATTTAAGAGTGCACATTGCATATCAGATTTGTATTTATCTTGTATGTCGTGTGAATCAGCAGAGTAACTTAGGAATCTTTGGGAGATTTCTGTACTTTAGAATCCCATGAGGAGTTCATGCAATCGTTTTGGCAAGCTACTGGTTCCAAAAGTGCACATAAAATAAGATAAAGTATTGTTAACTTTGTCTCTAGATGATAAAGAATGTGGTCACTGCAGGATCTGTGCTAGCAGGAAGAAATCCTAAGTAAATCCTATTTTGTAAAAAAAATCAAAGTTTTTCTTACCGTTCTTAGGGTTCACTGCTGACATCCTGTAGAAAAGAAGAAATGTTTGGTTAGTGACCATCACTGACCCTGCTACTGAAACCACTGATCCACAGGAACCACAGCGTGCGAGCAGCCCTGATTTCACACGGCTGCTTTCAGTTGGTTCTCAGCTGTGCTAGTACTCGTAATATTGTGAAGGTGCTTTTGGCTTTCAAGGCCACTCCTACGTACTCACTAGGAAATACGAACAGCAGTCAGACCAGTTCCTGGTCCTGGTATGTCTCTATATACTCCTCAAAATGTCATGATATAGAAACAATATAAGGAGCTGATTCCTCCTCAGAAACCAAAAGTAATTCCATATGTAGATGAGAGGTGAGAAATGGGCACTAAAAGGCAGATTTTACTCAGGTAAGCTGTGGTCTGTACCAAGTTCTTTTCTAGCTGAGAGTACTGCTGTATGGCAAAAATTTTCACTTCTGAGCACAAGTGTAAAAAAACCAAGAGCTAAAGAAATACTGAGAACACATTTTTATAGGTTATCCCAGGCTGAAGGCAGCCTGGGGGCTGTGTAAGACAGACATGGAGCCTGGTGCCTTCTGTAATTCAATGTAGTCAAAATGGTTGCATTTATATTTTCAAATCATCAGCACAATTGATCTGGAGATTCAGCTCGAGTTACAGCAATGCCCGGGACTTTGCTGGGCATCTGTTTTGCCAGCACTCCAAAGCCTGCGTGTGCAGTGAATGTAATTAAGTAATCTGGAGTCAGCTTGACAACCACAAATTACCGCTTTACAATGTGTCATGTTATTAATCTTATCTAATCATCACGGGATTTGTATATAGTAACGTACAGAGAGTCCTGGCCCTCCAGCAGCTTGCGGTAGGTGGCGATTTCCTGCTCCAGGCGACTCTTGATGTCCATGAGCATCCTGTACTCGTGGTTCTGATTCTCCATGTCGCTTCGGAGTTCGCTCAGCTGCTCCTCAAGGCCGGTGATGAGGGCTTGAATCTGCGCCAGCTGTGCGCAGTATCGCGCTTCTGTGTCGCGCAGACTGGCTTCCAGTCCGGCTTTCTGAAGAAGAATATCACCAGAATAGGTTAGCACATAGATTTGTCCCAGAAAAGAAGAGTCAAAAGAGAGGCAAGACAGAAAGGGAGGAAGGGGAGAGTGTATTAGCGGTGACTTGTGATGTGCTTGGGATGCTCTGTACCATGCTGAGCTGCGACTGGAGCTCAATCTCCAGACCCTGGACCGAGCGTCTCAGTTCGATGATCTCCGATTTGCCGGTCTCTATCTCGGTTG
Organism: Caloenas nicobarica; assembly: GCF_036013445.1. Classification (NCBI taxonomy): domain Eukaryota; kingdom Metazoa; phylum Chordata; class Aves; order Columbiformes; family Columbidae; genus Caloenas; species Caloenas nicobarica. Next base: position 4,336,913 of record NC_088268.1, on the reverse strand, counting down.
TGTGGCTGGCTACTTCGTGGTTCAGCTGCTCAGTCTGAAACAGAAAAAAACAACTGTAAAATCACATATATAGTATAAAAAAAAAAAAAAATTGTTTTGAGAAAGGGAGGGCCCATCCCATCTGCTGGGGCAGTAGCAATGAGGTGATGCATCAGTTTGCTGTTTTTTGTGGGACTATACCTGAGTTACGAACCAGGCCTCAACATCTCTACGGTTCTTCTCAGCCAGAGCTTCATACTGTGCCCTCATCTCCGCGAGAATTCGGGTCAGGTCGACGCCAGGAGCAGCGTCAAGGTCCACGGTGACCGTTCCAGTTAGCTGGTTGGAATACTCTTTCATTTCCTGCATGGGCAGAAGGCAGAGGACACAACAAGATTAGACTCTCTCTTCTCAGGTACTTCCCGCCATCAGCAATCCATGCAGTGGGATGCGGTACTTTAATTATCGAGTATCATAGGTGAAACACTACTCTCTGTATACTCACACGCACACAGAGATATTTACATGTAACTTATGGAAAAACATCCTTGACACTCATATGTTGTTTCTTTTACTCAACATAGCTATCTTGGGAACCTGCCATGTGCTTATAAATTCCAAAGGGATGTGATTTCCTCTGTGCCCTGTTCCCTCACCTCCTCGTGGTTCTTCTTGAGGTAGGCCAGCTCCTCCTTCAGGTTCTCGATCTGCATCTCCAGGTCGGTTCTGGACAGGGTCAGCTCGTCCAGGACCCTGCGCAGCCCGTTGATGTCGGCCTCCACATTCTGGCGCAAGAACAACTCATTCTCGTACCTGCAGTTTGAGAAAGAAACAAGCGCTGGAATATGTGCAAGTTTGTGTTCAGTAGAGCCACAAACCTATGAAATTTTATATTGAATGTAGGAGGAACTGTGGGCTATAAATGAAGACATATATGTTGAAAACAAGTGTAAAGGGAGCAAAGATGGTTTTTTTCCAACATCCAGCTATGACGTATGAAATACATGCATTGCCATCTGATTTTATTCTTAAGGAATACATGGCATTTCACTTTGCAGAATCTAAGAATGATTATCAGCGCCAACAGAAAAGCTGTCACACAGGACAGTCGGTTTGCAGTGTCCTCTCACATTTGGTGTGAAGGAAAGCACAGGTTCTAGGACTCTAGAGGAGAAAATGTAATCCTGCAGGTACTTCACTGCAAGATTAATCAGTTGCACAATTCCTTTATCGTCTTTTCAGTGGTGTCTAATGTGCCGCTGAGTCCATCACCTGGGTAAGCCCCAAATTACTCCCTACTGGAACCAAACAGTGACCTCTTCACACCACTCTGTTCATTTTAAGTGAAAAGCCCAACCTGTTCTTGTCGTCTTTCCCCCTGTGATTCAGGCTGGTAAAAACAGTTAAGAGCATCACTGAAAAACTAAGACATGAGCTGTACTTGGTTGTGTGAACAGCTCAGTGATTTGGATACTGTGTTCTCTCAGCTTTATATTCCCAGCTGATCCTTCATCACATTGAATGTGTTTGCCAGGGGTTTTGTCATCAGAAGTTATAAAGGAAAAATACCTATCCATAATTTCAAAATGTGTCCTTCAGTGACCGGAGAACTTTATTTTCTAGATAAAAAGTAATACTAAACTTCAAAAAACTTTTTTGAGAGAGGGAGCAGACAAATGTGCTCCAGGTAAACTTACTTCATTCTGAAGTCGTCTGCAGCCAGCCTGGCGTTGTCCATCTCCAGAACCACTTTGGAATTGTCCACAGTAGCTGCAAGGATCTGGCCATTAAGAAACACAGAAAAAAGATCCTGTGAATATTGGTGAAGTATCATGGTCCTGAGTACACAGTAAGTAGTTATTGAGGCTGTAAACTGCCAAAGAAGGTACAAAGAAATGGACCCTTGTGGTGTCACTGGTTAAACCTGATTTTTGGAAAGCAATAGCCATTTCCATCTGTTATGTTGCTCTTTGGTCACACTGTAATTCTTACCACTTCTATAGAGAAAAAACCAAAAATGCTACACTCTTTCACATTCCATATGCAAATCAGAGAGCTGAGATACCTTTGTGTAACACAAATTAGAAACACAATTAGAAAATAGATTTGTACAACACCTGATCTTATCTGTAGCTAGGAGGATTATTTTTCCAGCCTTTGAGGCCTACCCGTCACATTCTTTATTACTTGACTGAATAAATGTATTGATAATTCTAAACACATTTAGCCATGTTTTGCTAACTTTTAGTGCAATCATTTTAATTTCAACAAACATCACATTTTCAGGTTAACATATTGGGTTTTTCAACTGAGAAAAATCTACTCTTTTCTGCTAGAATGCTCATGACCACAACGTATTTGAGGTTGAGGAATCCAATATTTATTTTGTAATTACTTTAGCTTATTTTAAAGACGTGGAATATGCAGTTCCACAATTCTAATACATTCTTATAACTCCTCTACATATGAACGTCATACCTTGTCTCGGAGATCTTCGATCATCTTGTAGTAATTACTGTAGTCCCGAGCTGGGCTGGTGGGAGCTTGCTTCTGATACCACTCTCGGATTTTGACTTCTAAATCTGAGTTGGCCTCTTCCAGCGCTCGTACCTTGGCCAGGTACGAAGCCAGACGGTCGTTCAGATTCTGCATGGTTATCTTTTCATTTCCAGAGATAAGGCCATCGCCACCACCACAGGTAGCACCAATATCAAAGGCTCCACAAAAGCCAGACCCTCCACCAAAGCCAGACCCTCCACCAAAGCCACCATAGCCTCCTCCATAGCTACAACCAAACCCATATCCACCTCCTCCAGAGCTGATACACCTAGCTGAGGAGATGGAGATGCCCCTGCCACCAGATCCTCCGTGGATGCTCGGAGCTCGGCAGGTTCCTCCTGCTCGCACCGAGGACAGGCGAGCGCTGCCACCAGCCCCAAAGCCACCGCCGTAGGTGGAGGAAGAGCTGTGCACGATGGAGGTGGCCATAGCTGCGGCACAGGAAGGCGCTGAGCTCAGTTATTCAGCTTGATGTGGAAGAGGGAAGGATGTGTGTTCGCTGCCCTTGCGCTGCTTTTATAGCCACAAAAGAGGGTGTTCGGAGAAAAACCCAACCTGCAGCCCTCCCTCCAAAATTTCTCCTCCCTAGAGGTGAGGCCAATTATGATGACATGCCTCATAAATGGAGCTGGCTGCACATCTCAGGGGCTTGGGCTTTCTTTTTTTAATTAAACAAAAGGGGTGATTCAGATGAGTGTTTTTTTCTCCAGGCTATACTTCTGAAACTTGGAATTTACTTCTCTGACATTTAAGAATGGAAAAACAAAGTGAGTTCAACCACACCCATATACCCATTTACAGCAATCGCCATGACTATTTTAAGAAAATCAACCTTTTCTAAAAATGAAGTTTAAGTAAAATTCTCCTTTCATTGTAAAATGTATAATCATCAGTTCGTCTCACCACTATTTCTTCTTTTCTATCCATATTTTTTCCCCTTAATAAATTGGAATTGGATTCGGTATGTTCTTATTCCTGCTCTTTGCTTGGAACTAATATTTAGATTTTAGAGTCTGAATTTTTAGTACAAAAAGCATATAATCATAGCATTGCCTGAGGAACAATTAGCATCCTTCAATGTACAAGGGGGAGTGGGCACAGTTGATTTCCTAATGTTTGTGAAACAGTCCAGAAGGGTCATACAAGATTGAAATAATTGAGTTAAAAGAAGAAATGTGAGATGACTAAGTTCTTGTTACTTTTGGAAAAAGTAAACAAATTTGGTTTCAGACGAAACTGTTCAGACAGCAATAAATGCGTTTAATGCCGGTATGCACTATGAAATGAAGTAATTTTTGAAAAGAAGATTGGAGAAGCACTTAGAAGAGTTGTCTTAATCCGTCATTTAAAGTGGGAGTCTGAAACACCAGTATATTTCAAATCTCATGGTTTCCTAGTGAAATTCAAAAGGCTGTAATAAACACAGCTCAGTTCAATGCTGCATAATGACGCGAAAACATATTTGGGAGATTTTTAAGGGGTATTAAGTGGTTGTTTACCCTGCTGGGTGTGTCAGCGGGGCTGGTGTGTGGCAATAGCGTGGGGCTGGAAGCAAAGCCCCCTTGTCTTTGTTCCATTGTTCCCATGGAAGCCACAGGGAGCACTTGAAGAAGTCGGGGTGTGGTAAGAGAATAAATCGATGGTGAGGCACAGAATGGTTTAGCGAAACGGGGGGCTGAGAGGAGGGGGAAAAGCAGGGACGAAGTGAAGGCAGGAGGAACTTTCTCTGGTCTAGTTCGGAAGCACCAAAATTAGTTTAAAATCAAACCTCAAAATAACGAAGAAAAATCACGTTTGCTAACAACATAGTAAGGAGAGCTTTGGTTTTAGCACAGTTTTTGACGGCACACATCAACAGAAAATGAGCTTAAAATTCAGGAGGGATGATTTCAGATAAACTGAGGCTCATACGAGTTGTTGGAATAAACTGAGGGGTTTTCTCAGATTTACAGGTGAGACTTTAATGCAGCGTCAGGGAAACACGCAGCCCTTTTACCAGGAGGAGATGTGTGCTTGGGAGGGAAGAAACAGCAGAAATCTGGCTGTGATAGGCAGCTGAACAGCCTGGTTCTGAGAATGTCCACCGGTTCTTCAGCTGATCAGAAGACACAGGGTGTTTCACAGCTGTGGAAACATGTTTCAAACCGAATCTGGAGCTTTGCCACGGCAGTTTAGTTTTGCTGTGGGGCAGATTAATGGTTCTGCTTCGCTTGCCAGATCTGTGTATCTCCAAGAGTTGGTATCTCCAGAGACACGTTCAGACAAACTCTCCTAAAGATAAAAAAGTTTCTTTGAGACCCCAGTAATGGAAATATCCTGAGGTGTGCATGCTGTTCAACTCTGAGTGATCCCACAAGAAGCGAGATCAAATTCAATTTAAAAAAATTGCAAAACTGCTTCTAGAAAACAGCAGAAACTTTAACAGGAAACTTTGGGGATTTTCTCATTGAGCCATCTTTCACTCAGTCTTTATAACTTCTTTGGAAGCTCGGTGGTGAAATACACGTTGCTGCTTCTTAAAGTGCCCTGTGTGTTATTCTAGATTGTTATCGGGTGAACACTTGTAAAAATCAGATAGCAGATATCAAGCCGCTTCTTTCCTGTAGAATATTTACCTTTGCGAAAAATAAAAATAAATCAAGCAGCCAATACAGATTATGTCCTACAATATAATTCAGGAAACCATAGCAGTGGGGATTCTGTGGCTTTTTCCATTTTCTGTAAACCATCAAACTCTATTCTTCAGGGTGTGTCCCCCATGATCAAAAGCCTGTAAATGCAGAGGGCAGCACTTGCAGACCTGAGGCTGATCCTGCCTTCGTCATCCTCACTATTCGTTCTTTCATATTAAACAACTACTTCTAAATAGTTCCTAACATTTAACTAGAAATCATCAGTAGTATTTTCAAACCAAAAGAGAATCCAAGGAAAGGTGCCTCAATGGGGCACTGTGAAGTTTGGAGGTGGTTGGTTATGGATTATTTATTGTGAAGTTTGGAGGGGGTTGGTTATGGATTATTTCTTGCAGCTTGCTTCAGTCGCTGTGCTTCACAGGTATTGTCCTAAAGAGGAAAAACCTTCACTTTGGAGACCCAGCTTACGAACATCAGCTCTTCTGGTGAGAGGGAAATGGTAAACGTGTCTGTACCTCTGCGCTGAGAGCAGACTGCTGCGTATTCAGAATTCACTCACGCTACTTATTTATCTTGTCCTCTTCTCTCTGTCTCTTTGCTGATTCTCACTTTTCGTGGCTGGTTTTCTTTCCTGTCACAGTTTTTCCCTGTCATAGCGAAGCCACTGCCTAATGCTCCCATGCGAGGTTTCCAGAGGGTAAACTGGGGTTGTCTGTCAGTGCTTGACAAGTGATGCTGACGGCTCACCTGAGTCACTGCTGAGCAAACCCGGGCACCAGTGCCCCTTGAATTGAATTGAATTGAATCGGATTGAAGTGAATTGAATTGCCCAACCTTGGCAGAGCAGGCCCACAGCTTGGGGACGCTCCTTGCTGTGCAAACACTTCATTAATCTGTTATGGACATCTGGTTATGAACAAAGGTGAAATAATTATTCCCTCCCAAGTCCAAGGAGAGAAATGTTGAAGGAATTGACAGTGTCCCCCTGAAACAGGCTGCGAGGTGATCTGCTCTGGGGGTGCAGGGTTGGGTACCTTTATTCTGGGCACACTCGCTGTGATTTTGCGCTCAGCTGAGCAGCCCCGTGCCTGTTGTAGCAGCGGGAGGTGGGAATGTCATCGTTAGGCTACAGCCTTTTAGCACAAACCCTGAAGAGTTTCCTTGGCTGGAAGCTTGCAGAGGGACGGTTGGAAATGAAATTTCTGATTTCTGGGGCCCCAGCTAAAAGTGATGACATTTAGAATTTCAGCTAGGATAACATCCTTTCAATGGTGTAAGAACAAAGGTGGCGAAAATTTATGCTAAAGGTTTGTTGCCTCTATATGAACTAGGAAAGCGAGTGAAGAAATCTCACGACTGTTTCTCTCTCCTATTTCCGTAGCAGTTTTCTTCAAATAATTTTAGCAACTATATATTTTACCCTAATAAAATGTCTCCAATCCTTTGCTTCTTACAGAATCACTTCTCCATGTTACTGGTCTTCAGAGCGCACAGCGTTGTTAGAAACGTAGGTCACTCTTGTACTCCCTGCTCCAAGGGGCTGAGGTTGTTGTCGTTTCCATACTCAGAGCTCGTGCCAGCACAAGGAGCTGGTAGAAATGGGAGCTGGAGCTCAAGTCACCCACCCTCAGCCACTGGAGCATTAATGTGTCGGGGCGGCTGGCTCACTATTTCCTGCCTGATTAAACCTGAACTTCAGGAACAGTTTCACAACAACACAAAAGAATGCAAGAAGATCATCTTTATTAGAGTAGATACAGCAATTCAGTACATGAGAGAGCTAGGAATAATTGAAAAGCTAACCCAATTAGCAAACTAAACACCACTACGTGAATGAATCTACCTAAAATTTGTGTGGCCAACAATTTTCCGTGCTTTAACATAGTCATTTCCACCAGTTGTCAGTGATTCCATTTCAATTCCTGTGTGTTGTTTGCTTTCTCTCCTTTTGGAGATGACATTCGGAGGACGTTCAGTACTATTTTCCATCTGCCAGGTTCTCTCTTTTGTCTACAACAATATGGAGAGAAAGAACAGCAATGACTGAAGTGTAACACACGAGACCACTCCGCAACGGGCACTGAGCTTAGTTTATGTCTCATCTCATTCCCCTCTCTCAGAAGGTTTTTTCTTCATAGTCCTGATTTGAATCATACATCTCTTTTACAATACAGCTGACCTTTAAAAGCTCAAGGCAAGTTTTACTTGCAGGTTCATGCAATTCCCCTGAGCTGGCCAAGCTTAAATTTCTTGTATCCTTTTCATCTGGGGAAATGATTAAGCATTTTGTGCTTTCCTTTGCCTTTCCTGTAGCATAGTCTGAGATTTTCTTCTGATGTCTATAGCATTGTGTAATGACTGAACTTTGTGAAATTCTTGTCAGAGTCGTCATTTGTTACTGATTAGATTTTTTTCTGTGACACAAATTGGTGCAGCAGCCCAGTCTCTAGAAAGGACACAACTACCATAGAGTATGTGTATTTCTTTTTCGAAAATAAAACTTCTTTGACTCCTAAAGGTTTCCTGAAAGACAAAGAATTCTTACCGGCAGTTCCAGAAAGGGAGCCAAACAACCTGTAGAACAAAGAGATAACGGTTGAAAAGAGAGGTAACACAACAAATGCTGCATGACATGAGCATGTATGAAAGCAAATTCTCTTTTGTATGTAGTATAGAAGAGATGGTCGTGTCCTTGCTCTCCCTCTCAGCTCAGGAGGAGGAATTGTTGTGGGGAATATATTTTGAAACAACTGCAGTGGGAAAAGACAATTACGGAAAAGAAAGAATAGAGGAAATCGAAACCTTTCAACTCCAACCTCACTTTTTTGTTCTAGGCTACAAGATATTTCCCTCCTTGAGGTTGTGTGTGAAATGCCAGGTTGCTGTGCTCCCAGCGACCAGGTCACGGAACGGCTGCCTGAAAACAGCTTGTCTGCTTCACTTCTCTTCGGAATATTTTTGTCTACACTGATTCCTATGAGGCAAGAGCTGTTTAACTGGTAACAGAAGGTTTATGGGAATTTGGCGTTAATTCTTACATTCGGTAAAACATCACTAACTGCACTAATGTCTTGAATGTCGAGCAGCTAATGATTAGTTATCACTTCATCTGTTAGTTGCATTTAATCTTTTGTGCAGCTTGTCAGTTTGCCTTTTTGTTCAGAAACTTTGCGATGTACTTAATGCAAAGGGGAATAGTTACATTTCTAGCTTCACCGTGGCCCAGAAAAATTAATTTTAGATCTCCAGGAGTATTCAAAGTTGTGTTTACCATGGTGCTGTGGTCAGACTTCATGAGGCTGAGCAAAAAGGTTTTCTGCAGCGAGCAGATTTACTTACTGGGACTCCTGCCCCTCCAGGAGCTGTCGATAAGTAGAGATCTCTTGCTCCAGCCGAGTCTTGATGTCCATGAGGATCTTGTACTCGCTGTTCTGGCGCTCCATGTCAGCCCGGAGCTCGGCCAGCTGCGCCTCCACGTTGCTGATGAGGCCCTGGACCTGCGTCAGCTGCGCCCCGTAACGCCCTTCGGTGTCGGCCAGTGTGCCTTCCAGTGCCGCTCTCTGAAAGCACAAGGGGGAAACCACAAAAACGTCGCCGCCAGCTGCGGGGCCGAGGGGAATATGGGCCCATTTCAGCACTGGGTGGGGTTGGCGCAGCATGAATTTCATCGTTACCGTGCTGAGCTGGGACTGAAGTTCTATCTCCAGCCCTTGGAGGGTGCGTCTCAGGTCGGCGACTTCGGACTTGCTGCTCTGGAGTTGTTCGGTGTTGACAGCTACTTCGCGGCTCAGCTCTTCGGTCTGAAACAGGGAAACACTACATGAGAAATATGGAGCCTCTAGGTAGAGGCCATAAGGCTTTCGCAGATGTTTTCTGAGTGTTTTAATAATTATTTTGTTTCTCTCATGGATATTTTTTTGGTTAGTATCTGTACAGCATGGAGTTTTTTCTACCTTGTTGTTGAACCAGGCCTCAGCGTCCTTCCTGTTCTTCTCAGCCATGTGTTCATACTGGTCTCTCATCTCAGCCAGGATCTTGGTCAGGTCGATGCCTGGAGCAGAGTCCAGTTCAACATTGACCTGACCGGCTACTTGCCCACCCAGGGCGCTCAATTCCTGTGTGGACAGGGCAGAGGAACACAAAAGAGGGTACGATCATAAACTGAAAACATTGTCAACCTTCCGTTCTTTCTTCAAGGGCCAAGGTCTGTCTGGCTCCCCTTAAATACTTGCAGGGGTATCTTTAGTTCCCCAGCCTGCACAGAAATCTTTTCTTCGCTGTTGGGGAGCCCAGGGCAATTGTGAGGGACTCCATATTTCCAAATGTCGTTTTCAAATGTGTTTCTTGTTTTTTTTTTTTACCTCCTCGTGGTTTTTCTTTAGGTAAGCCAGCTCCTCCTTTAAGCTTTCGATCTGCAGCTCCAGGTCTGTCCTGGCCAGGGTGAGCTCGTCCAAGACCCTGCGCAGGCCGTTGATATCGGCCTCCACGCTCATGCGCAGACCTTGCTCTGTTTCAAACCTTAAAAAAGCAAAACAAAACTATTTAGCTCAGCTGAATTAGTCCAGCACAATTTTCTGTGGTGTAGGTGGTGCCTCTAGCAAACACATAAAGGGCCGAACTGCAACAACAGGCTCAAACTAGTTTTCTTACAGTGATTTTATAGGCATTTCTTTCTTTTCTAAATAGCCACTGGCTTTTGGCTCAACAAGGACTTTTGCCTGCTCAAGGGACCTTTTGCCTTTCAGAAATTACTCACTTGGTTTTGAAGTCGTCAGCAGCCAGCCGGGCATTGTCAATCTGCAGGACAATCCTGGAGTTGTCCATAGTGGCATCAAGGATCTACAAACAAGGAGAGTTCATTGCTGAGGCTGAAACGACTAAGTTATCTTCTTTCCTGAGCTGAAGATGAAAGAGTTAAGATTCTGTTTCATCCATAGCTGCACCAATTAAAAGTGTATTTTATTTGGTTCTCAGCAGGAAAGCGAAAAAAATCCTAAAAGGAGAAAATCTGATTGCTGGTTCTGCCTTTACAGGAGCTCAGTTTTTCCAATCAGTGGAGAATGTGAATGGGTTGGAGCGAGGAGACAGTAAATGTGTGGGAGCGGTCGTGAACTCCAAGCTGAACTGTGAAAACCGAACCTCAAGTTTTCTTTCATTGATTTACATGGTTTAATCAGCTACTACCGGTGTGCTCCGGGGTGTGTATCATCCCAAAGCGATTTGTTATCAGGTACCCATGGGCTATTGGGGCAAATCTGCATTTATAGATGGGATTGATTACTTCATGTCTGCCTCTTCCTTCTTCCAGAAGCCAAATGTTTCATCACTCTTAATTTGATACCAAGATCAAGTAAATGAAATGTAGTAGATAAATAAATGTATGGTGATGAAATCTTGAGCTGCTATTTTCACATTTACAAAATTGTACTTAACCAGTTTTTATTTTTACCATTAAAGCCATGTGTATGTGCCTCTGAAGTATTTCAAGCTATATGGCAGGTAACAGATTACAGAGTTAGGCAGGTTGCTGTCATTGTTTGGCTGTCCTTATATTTATCAGTACATATATGGTCATATATATATAAACTGGTCATATATGTGCATATATATGCATTATTAAAAGCAAATGTTATCAGATAATTAAATACTTGGGCATCTCAGACTAACTGTTTTGTACATTCTCTTACCTAACATTTTAAAAAGTAGATAATTCCATACTGATAAATTACTTTATCCACCCCGCCCAATCATTACATATCCATTTCATCTTCCTCTCCTTTCCATAAACTGCAATGCCCTCTGGGTGTTTTCCTAGTGAAGTTTTTCTCTTTAGGTTTTTATGCTTCCTTCTTAAGTGCGAATCTAAGATAATTTTATTAAATATTAACACCTACCTTGTCTCGAAGGTCTTCAATAGTCTTGTAATAAGGACTGTAGTCCCGAGCTGGGCCTGGCCCTTGCTTTTGGTACCAGTCTCGGATTTTAATTTCAAGATCAGCGTTCGCCTCTTCCAGTGCCCGCACTTTGTCCAGGTAGGATGCCAGGCGCTCGTTCAGGCTTTGCATAGTGGCCTTTTCATTTCCCGAGAGGAGCCCATCGCCGCTACCCAAACCAGCACCGAAGCCACCACTAAAGCTGCTAAAACTGCTTCCATACCCACCACCCAGGCCACCTCCTAGGCCAGAAGAGACAAATCTGGCAGAAGACACTGACACACCCCTGCCACCAGATCCCCCGTGGATGCTCGGAGCCCTAAAGCAACCCCCCCCAAAACGGAGCGAGGAGCCCCCAGGCCCCCCTGCCCCAGAGGAGCTGCTTTGCCTGAAGCTGTAACTGGCCATGGCAGGAACACCAAGGACACGACCCAAGCTGCAGCGCCCGCCGTTGGCGATCCCGAGGCAGGAGTGTGTGCTCCGTCCCCCACCCCACCTTTTTTATCCCTCTGACAATGGGAGTTGTCTCCAGAATGTGTTATCTGAGACCCATGGAATTTGTCAGCCATAAACCTGCCGACACGGCGATTCCTGTTATTGGTCACTCGCTCTCAAGTGGGCTGTTTCCTTCCCAAATACCTTCACCCACAGGAGCTCATTCCCCCCCCCGCCAACCGCTGCCTTTTGAAGCAGAAGGTGGGATTCAGAGGCGTCACCCCGCTGAGGGGAGTGTTCACAAATCTAGTTAGAGTTTACCTACTGGAAACTAAAGCGCTGGGAGCACACAGCCCCACTGCAACCAGCGCTGCGGCCACGGCTTCTCATGTAATCTCGGGAAAGAGTTTAATACTGACTAAGTAATTGGTAGACTGATAACAGAGCTCAAAAGGAGCCCAGATGGTGAACAATATGTGTGGACCTTGACAAAACAAGTTCCCACCCCTCTGTTTTCCTGATTTCCCTTGAGAAAAATTCTTCTTCCAGCAGTATCATTTTCACTGTTTCTTTCTTTGCTCTCGGTTCCTTTTGGGCTGGCAGTAGAAGAGAGAGTCTGGCAGAGAGCATACCTTGTCTGGTTTTCTAAAGAAACAAGAATCCTTCTCAGGGACTGTAATTGTACTGGAGCATTAAACTTCCCTGCATACCTGGGGAGCGAGCAACAACAGAAACAAATGTCTAATTATATGGTTAGCCCTTTCATTGCTTCTAAAAGAGGGAAGTAAACATAAGAAACACAATCACGCAGTCGTCTGGTCTTTGAGATTTGTGAAAATCTTCTTCCTAAAATGTTTAAGTCCTCTGTTATCCAAGATGCGTTTTCCAAAGCAATGTTGCTTTTGTTACTGCAAGCTCCTCCATGAGCATCCCTACCAAAGGAGTGGATGTGCACATCTTTTCTTCCACCCTCTTTCTCTTGCCACCCGTTGCTCCCTGCAAACCTCTGGGACTCCCCAGGAGAACTGTTTCAAAGAAAGAAAAGCATTTGCAGCTTGCAAGGAGCAACCAGACCTGGGCAGAAGTTCTGCCACCTGCAAGTGGTTCCCCTAAACAGAACTTTTGGAGCACAAGGTGCACGCCGTGATGTTTGAATGTGAAATCCATTTAATACCAAAGTGAAGAATTAAAGATAAGCCAAAGGAAATGCGTGCTCTGTGTGAGGGCCTGTCTGGTCTTTTTATACCCATAAAAATGCGCCAGGTATTTCAGACCACACATTAGCTCTTTGTGAAAAGAGGAATGTCAAACTTGAGGGCAAATGCAGGGAGAGTGAAAGAACAAATACACCAGCTGGAAGGCGGCCAAGGCACCTGTATCAACAGCCCCATTGCTCTGGGTCTAATTAGGAGGTTGTATCAGAAAGAGGAATTCTGCGGTGACTCAGGTACAGAATCTATCACTTGATATAGACAACGTATGTTCCGTACGTGACCTGGCTGTGATGCTGCGGTCCAGGGGCATCCCAGCTGAGTTCTTTCTGCATTCACAGTAAACCTGTACAGCCTTTCCCAGGACGTACGGAGGACACCTCTGCCTGCCGAGACACACTGGTCATTCCTGCTGTAGATCAGAATGTCCTGTTCAGCTCCGGGTAGGAAAAACCTGCCCAGCAGGTAACCGTTCCAAGTCCTGTCAATAGGGGAAATAATAGTATCAGAAAGTTACAGTCTGCCTGCAGATAGAAAGCTACAGAAGAACAGTTATTTGATTGTTAAATATTAAATTCCGTAGTTAGAGCATAAAAAACATAAGTCCATGTGCTTTTCTTCACTGAACAGAAATGCAAGCATCTTAAAGGAGAACAAACACCAGTATATTCTGATTTGTCTCCTGCTGCAAACCTGAATCTGTACTCTGTGTTTCCAGAAAGGTTTTGATTTTCTTTTGACTTCACATCTTTCTTTCACCTCAGTGGCTGCATGTGTTTGATTTTGTTGGGACTCCATTAAGGTGATAACATGTACTTCAATGCTTGGAAAAGCCTTTAGTATGGCAAAGTATTTACTCAAGAAATAAAGGGCTTTTATCATTCTGTGTAGGCCTTGTATCTCCCACTACAATCAGCCAAGTTTATTGCAGGGTCAGCTTTTCCCTAATGGAAATGTAAGGAATGGTGAGCAAAGGGAATTTCCTTTATCTGAAACTTCTCTGAGGGTGCGTAGATGACCAGTAGATGACCACAATTCCACAAATGCTTCTATGGACAAATGAGGAAAGTCGGGTTATTATTCTGAATTTACCTTTTAAATCTTTAAGTGTTTGCCCCTTCTGATAATTCTTCCTTTCTACCTCTGCTTTCATCAGTGAAAATGTGCTTCTTGTCTCCTTCATATGCGTATTTTTGGTCCTCATCTCTTGCTTATCAAAACTTTGGCCACCCCGCAGGTCATTTCATATGCCCTCTTGAAATCACGATTTGTATGTTTTTTTTCTCCTGTTGAAGATCATAGGCATGAAACCTTTGAATTTCTTTAATTGAAACACAAAATTTTCTATTTTTGCTTTAAACTTCCTTGTCGGAAGAACCAACAATAACAAGAACTGATGTGCAGCTGGTACTGAAATGACTGTTGAATGTCTGCCTAGGATGCAATTCTTAGCTGTGTTGCTTTTATATCCTATCATTAATTTTTTTTTTTTTTTAATCCTCACAAACCTTGCCACATATTCGCTAAATGTGCCAACAGATGGAAAGACAAGAATGTTTATGTGCTGGAAAGGCAGGTCCTAGCGTGCGCACACAGCTGTTCCCAGTTTAAAAGGAGGGGAGATAAGAGCAGAGAGCAACACTGATCACTTTCTCAAAATTGCTATTTTTGCAAAGTAGAGGGAATGTGATTTGGTGAAGAGGTTCCCCCATTTCTGCATTGAAGGAGATGAGAAATAAGCTCACATAAGGGTTCAGTTTTAAAAGAAATTACGAGAGTAAGACGCAGGGCAACTCATTTTTGTCCAGGGCTCTAGTTCTTTCATGGCAGGAAGGAAACGATGATTCAGTAATTTGAGCTGAACCTGAAAGACAGATTCCTGTTCAGCTCCAAACTGCTTTAGTGATACTGAGACATTTAATTTCTCAACGTTTTTTATTTACATGATATTTGAATATATTAGTGTGAGGAAAATACATAAAAGCTCATGAAGAACTCAAAGACTTAAATAACTGGGAGCAACGTAAATACTTGCCAAATACTTGAAACTGGATGTGGCGTGAACTTCTGGAAATACTTCATTATTGTCTCTGTTTCCCTAGAAACATAAACAGCTTTAAAAATCTGGAGGTGACTTCTCTATCAGTTCAGAACTGTAATGTTAATGCACACTGGGAAGTACCTGAGATAGGACAAGAAAACAGATTTTCTTATAGCATGATTAAAAATGGTGTGGGGAGGAAGGATCAGTTGGGACACCAAGCCCTGACAAGCGAAGGACAAGTCACTGGATATATTTTCACACTTCCTTGAACCTGTTATCTGGTTGGTAAATCTCCGCGAGGTATGATGGGGTTGGGAACCGTTCTGGAAAGACATCTAACTGGCAAGAGAATGTGTTCCAAAAGTCAGGTTTCTGCAGGCAGCGGCAATAAGCAACTTAGAGGCCAGTGCCAAAACCAAATAGACCGAACCTGTCCCAGCTCAGAGGAACCACGTACACCTTGAACATTTGCCATCCAGCTCCGCAGCGGCTCGCGCTGGAGGAGGAGACCTGGAGCTCCTCAAGGGTGTTTTCCCATGGGCCACATGGAAAATTCCTCCTCAAAAAAAAAAATCCCAGACCAGGTAGAAATCGAAAAGACGGGTTTCAAAGCACAGAGAGAGATGAGCTGTTTTATTTGGTTCGTGTCTGTAAAACATTTGAAGAGCATATTTGTATTTGCAGTATTTGTGTGCTCGTATATTCATATGCACATGTTTATGTATTTGTATTTATATACTTACACATTATTATTTCTCCAGCTAATTTTGTAAGAATATTTTCTGATTGTAGTGACAAGTCACAGCTTCCAATAACGGTAGGGGTTTTACTGAGCAAGCTTTAAATACATATTCTTTAAATAAGAAAACAAGGAGCTCTCTTTGTACCTGTCAACTAGATTTGGACTTTCCCAATCTTATGAGTAGTTTCATACTGGTTTTTGCTTATGATGAATTCTCAGAGTCTCCAGGTCTCTGTCAGGCTCGGTGAGAAAATCAAACTGTTTGCTTTCCGAGGGCAAGTCCTGCAGCCACGGCCAGGAGGTGTTTGTCAAACAGGTTGTTCTCATGGCAACTATCGCTTCGCAGGAACCACCTTCTGCAGCCCCGGCTTTGCCCAGCACCCCTGCACACCTTTGGCAAGGAAAAGGGTATTTCCAATTACTCAAACAGTTTGCTCCGTTTTCACAGTCATACTTCATAGGCAAATTCCACAGTATTTGTGTGTATCAGGTACGTTGCCTTGCTGGACAGTCCTGGCTGTTAATTGTAACTGAGAACTGTGGTTTTCCACCAGTCTCTGACACTCGTATTCAGCTTTAAATCCTCTTTTAATTAAATATTAAGATCCGCGCCATCTGCATAGATATTTGGGGCAGCCCACCACCACCACATCAAGCTGACTGAAATACTTGCTGAGTGCCTTTTCACTCTTTTCTAATTGATTCAGCTTTACTCACTAATAAAACCAGTAAGATTCTGGTGGCTGATTTCTGACAGCGTTTTCAACAGAAAGGAGTTTCGAGAACCTGGTTAAAATCTTAACACGTGTGCAATCACTATGAACATTTCGGTACTGCTGTAATTTTTGACAGCCTGACGTGAGGTTGTGGGGAAGACCTGGACTAGGATTAGAAATGTTGTAAGGAAATGTTGGTGAAGGAGGCTGTGAGTGCTCTGGATGCGCAGGAGCGAGCGGCAGCGAAAGGTGTTCCCTGCAGCCAGGTTCTGAGCCTGGGCTCCCAAACACGGGCTTATTAGGAGTAATTGCAGGGCAGAAACTGCTCTTGCGGCTGTACTAAATAAATTACGAAAGCCAGCTCCAGCGCATCTGAAATGGCGTGTTCACTGTATTGACCGTGAGAGAGCGTTTGGGCTTAATGTCTGTCATAGTGCGAGAAGAAAGTCCACAAGTTTGTTGGGATTACCGTTCCAAAATGTTCTGTATTACACAAAACCTCTTAGAAATATGTTACTTGGAATACAGAAAGATTTTCCTGTAAGAATTCCTGAACTTGCTTATCTTGACTGCTGTTATTTTTCATGATTATGGTGGGCTCGTAAATGGGAGAAATACCACAAAAGAATCCAGTCCACTAATTTCTGGTTCTTGTTTTGGATTCTTCTCTGTCCAGCTGTTTCCCTCTCTCATCTTCATCTGACCTCCTGGAAATGTTACATTATGCAGGTGGAGATGATTAATTTCCAGAATTAAGAATCTGAGGCACACCCAAAGATTATAATGCACAATATCTTTGGCTGCCTTTGGAAATAGTAACAGTGCGAATGTTGGTATCTCCACAGTCCCCTCTACAGGCCCGGTTTTTAAACACAGCACCATTTCACTGAACCTTGTTCGTAATAAAATTCTTCCCCTCTTCACCTGGTAACACCAGGAGTACCAGGCTCCCTGTCTGTGGCAGCCGCTGTTGCTATTAAATGACTTGAAAACAGAGAAGAAACAACTTCAACGCAAGTTAAACACGTGCAAGAGCAATCTGGGCTTTGACTTAATCTGAATTTGCTGAAATTACTTCAAAACCTCCAGGCAGAATTGTGTGAAACAGATATTTACTCTTTTTCTCTTCCCTGTCCTTCATAATGAATTAATTTCTAACCTTTTAACTGTCTGTTAATTTGGTTTATTACCCCATCTGGTATCACAAAGTTACCTCGGTAAAAAACATTTTTTTATTATTTAAGCTGTTCTTTCCTTGGCCAGACCATTTTCCAGGTCTGAGGCTTGAATTTAATTTTGAGACTGTATCGACCTGTTTCAGTCACAAATCCCTGTGTATATTTTCTGAATTTGCCGCTAGAGGACGCTGTGCAATATTCCCTTGCACAAATGTAGACTGATTTCAGCTCGTTCCATATTGGTTTGATGGGCTTTGATATTACAATGGGCAAATTATGCTCCTACAGTCCTGCCTAATAGTCCTGTTGTGACTCAGGGAGAGGTAGTTTTGCTCTAACTGTACAAATCTCACTTGTTTTCTAGGGAAAGAGTTTCTCTGCCTCATCTCTCTTTTTTTCTGCTATGCTGAGAATCCAGTTTAGGATTGTAACATGTACAAAGTTTGACGCCTTTTGAAGTAATGCATTGTTATCCAAACCCACGACATTTTACCTGACCTGAATCTGTTTGCAAACCAAAGTGCAGGTGCGAGGCTGTTTGACAGAATAGAAAATGCCAGCGATTTATGTGCCGGTCAGAGAACAATGGGGCCCTGGGAGACCCACCCTTACTTGTTTCAGGGCAGCAGTTGAGTCACTCACCTGGTATGTGGTAGACCCTGTTCAGCTGCTTTCTCAGCCCACTGCAAATCAAAGACTGAAATGCAGATTTGGAAGTTTTAAATGAGATATTTCACCATTTTTTCTTCTTCTCTCTACCATAAAAGTGGAGCAGTTCTAGTAAGAAAGACTGAACCTTCTTTCCACCCCACTGTCCTCCGCCCGTCCGTCCAGAGCACTGTACTGCCATGGATCTAGAAATACTGGCTTATGAAATAAAAGTACATGTTTCCTTTCTTTTGAACCATCGGATAAAAGACCCGAGCCCAGGTCTTCCGCCATGTCAGGAGGAATAATCCTAACAATTGAACTTTTGTTGTTATAGGGAGAACTTCTTTGCATACTCATAATTTATTTCCTGATCTAGTCCTTTGCTTTTATTGAACAAGATTAGGTAGAGCCCTCATCTGAAAGCTGAGAGAGAGGGCTGTCTGAAGATGGTTGATTTCTCATTCAGTGAGCCCATGGCAAATGGATTTGATTTGCCGAAATTTTCATGGAATTTTGAGTTTAATTAATCCTGATTGTTTCAGTCCAGCTGCTGAACTGGCAGATATTGCACATCCCTTGCAATGGATGCTACGAAAAAGGGCTTCGCCCATCCTGCCTTCCTTCCTATAGGGGTCACTCTTGAGTTTAATGTGAATATTTCATTCCTCTCACAGAATCACAGAATCAGTATTTAATCCAGACATCATCTGATCAAGTTAGGATATGCAATTTTCTTTGGGGCCATATTACATAATACTCCCAACTTTAATTTCTTGTTTGTTCCACCTAAATGTAAACACAATATTAATATATCAAATAGATTGTTGTACACACAGTTTTCTTTGCATTGCAGAAAAGTAAAGTTTTATTAGAGGCATTGTTATCAGCAGAAAGATGATCACCAATTGCACTGCACCTAAGTGCATGTAGATACAGTGGTTGAAGATGAATAACAATATAAAAAGGAAGAAAGAGATAATTTCAAGAGGGTCCTAGAAATTATTAATCTTGACTTAATGAATAACATTTGCAGCACAGTCTGTGCATCGGGTGGGTGCACAGGGTGTCCTGTGTATTATCGCATTGCGGGTCGGGCTGCTGGGATGGCAGCGGGAACCATCGGGGGTGTCTTAACACACTCGGGATTGCCCTGCGGAATGACAGAAGAAACCGTTACTGTGATGGGGATATCAAGAGTCTCTTGCAGCACTGACATTTCAGATGTCTCCATGGTTTAAATGTCCATTTGTGTTAGCGAGAGCGTGGGAAGGAGCTTAGTCTGTTTCTGTAACTGAAGCTAAGACACCTCGAAATGAAGAGATTCGATGGTGAACCGTTTATTCTCTGTTGCAACTGCAAATGTGGAAGCTGTAACACAGGGGATAGTGCTAACAGGAAAAGAGATGAGACACAAAATGGGAAAGCCATGGGACAGGATAAATTAGGATCCTCTTTGGAAGATCTTTCTTACCTGTCTTTTCACCAGATTGACCGTGAGAGTAGGAAGTAGAAGAATAAGAGTGGGAGGATATTCCCCCTCCTTGGAGAGCTCCTTGAGATGTTCTGTGCAAGGAAAGGAGTGTTAATGAAGGCAATGATATTATAAATGCACTCATAAAGAGACACACTGTGACATAACATGTAGTGCAGCTAGCAGCTCAGCTTTTCCTGGACCTTGCAAAAATTTCTTTGTATTGTTTTTATTTCATGCCCTTAAGCTGTGTTTTCCCGGAAAGTTGTAGAAGCAGAAATAACAAGACTGTAGAAGTGTAATTCTTCTGCTCGCAGTGCAGCTGTGCTTGTTCATCTGCTGACAGAGGGCAGTATGCTGCAATCTGGTTTTGCACAGCAATTCCTCTCATGGAATTCACTCTGCACAAACAGGCCGAGAGGAACCGACTAACTGAAAATATGTCAGAAACTATATGCTTTGTGTTTCCCTCTGTTTGATGTGCTTATTAAGTTTGTGGCATACACATTTCAGTGTAGATGCTGTGAAAAAAATCTGTTGTATTTAGATTTCAACTACCAGACTGGTGAAACATTCTACTCCACTTTCGATCAGTCCCAATAGAATAGACTGTGATAGAATTTATGCCCTTACTTGCAAACTGAATACGTACCCAATGTCTTGCTGTCCCTCCTGCAGCAGCGCCCGGTACTGAGCAATCTCCTGCTCCAGGCGGGTCTTGATGCCCAGGAGCATCTTGTACTCCTGGTTCTGACTCTCCATCTCGCAGCGGATACTGGCCAGCTCCTCCTCTACACAGTTAATCTGCGCCTGGATCTGCTGCAGCAGGAAGGCGTAGCGAGATTCGGTTTCCGCCAAGGAGTTTTCCAGGGAGGTTTTCTGCAAGTGGAGATGCGGGAGTTTAGGAGCAGAGCTCTCCCCTGGCTGCCCCTTGCGAGGAGGGACGTGCCCTCAGCGCTCCTGCCCCGGGTACCGTGCTGAGCTGCGCCTGCAGTTCGATCTCCAGGTTCTGCGTTTCGCGTTTCAGTTCAGTGAGCTGGTGGCTGCTGGTCTGCACGTCCTGGCTGCTCGAGGTGACCTGGCGATTGACTTCTTCAATCTGTGGGAGACAGAGCCCAAGACACTTTGTGAGTGAGAAAATGCCCTCAGGGAGCAGATTTGCTGACCGAGAATGAAGATTGCCCTTTAGCAAGGGCTTTGCACACCCAGTCGCAGGGTGTCTGGGCTTTCCCCCAGGAGGAGCCTCCACCCGGCGCATTGCTCCGTACCTTGACTTCATACCACTGCTCAACCTCTCTGCGGTTCTTCTCGATGATCTGCTCGTATTCGTTTCTCAGGTCGTTCAGGATCTTGGTCAAGTCTTGGCCAGGGGCAGCATTGACCTCCACGCTCACGTCACCCGTAGTTTGAGACTGCAGCTGTCTGAGCTCCTGCAGAGTGCAAAGGGAGAAACCAAGAGCCCAGGTCATTTCTGGTGTTGGGGACAGTGGGCAGATCCATATCGACGTACAAAGGAATGACAGAGACATGACTTGAGCCTGAATGGACTTGATATGTAACTTGAGGGACTCTGAAGAATCAAAGGGCTGTGTCATGGACATCATGGGATCATACCTCCTCATGGTTTCTCTTAAGAGCAATCAGCTCATCCTTCAAGGACTCCAGCTCAGATTCCAGTGAAGAACGAGTGTGAGTGAGCTCATCCAGGAGATTTCTCAAGCCATTGATATCAGCCTCCACAGTCTGACGGAGCACCAGCTCATTCTCATACCTGTACCAGAGAAAAGAGAAGCATTACACATGAACTTTGTTACACTGCCTGGGTGTGGTTATACCGCTTAGGACAAGGTATCATCACCTGCCTTCCTGAACCATGTAAAATTCATGAAATGAAAGACATAAGGTTCAGAGAGCGGTACTCACTTCATTCGGAAGTCATCAGCAGTCATCTTGCTGTTATCGATGTCCAGAAGCAGTCGGTTATTGTCCACAGTGGCAGAAATGATCTGAAAAAGAGTAAGTTGGAGAGGGGTCTTTGTTTGAAACGTTCAAGATAAGAAGAAAGAAATCACAAATCTTTGGTAAGGCTTTGTTGTGGGTCTTAGAATAGTTTCCTGCAGATGCCACAGAAAGTTATTGAAATGCCATGCCACAGGAATTGGTGTGTGCAAGATTTTTGCTTCCCCAACATTCTGATGAAAGAATATTTTGATGGTGGAAAAGAGAACATTTGTATGGGAGATCACCAACACCTATAGGTTTCTGCACCTGGTGTATAATGAAGCGTAGTCTTTGTCCCTGGTGCTGTAATTATCATCTCGCCATAAAAAAAGCTGATTGTTGTAAGGGAAGCCCTTGGTCCTTCCATCTGGAATATGTGGGAGTGTGTGGAGACAAAGGGAGTTCGGATCGTGAAGTCCAGGTGCTTTGGCTTTGTGCTCCCTCCAGTTGAGCTGGGTGGGAGCAGAGGGAATGACTGGAAACCACAGCTGGCTGGTTTGGAGCCACCCGTGAACCGTGGGGTTTCAGTTCCATGGAGCAGCACGTTTGGGGCTGGTGGAGCCCTCCCTGGTACCTCGGGCTGTGTCCCCAGCACACGTCCCTGTCACTTGTGGGGTGCCGTGGGGCTTTGCTTACCCCGGAGGTGGGAGGCGCAACTCAGCAGGTCTCTGCCTGTGGTGCCACCAGCAAGGTGTCCAGCAGCTCCTTCCCACCCCCTTGCAGCCAGAGGGCAGAGGAAACCCTTGCAGGTGGGAATAGCGTGAGGGAGATGAGACCACGACAGCTGGGGGTGTCCTACCTGATTTTGCAGTTGCTCGATGGTCTGGTAGTAGGAGGAGTAGTCCTTGGAGATGCTGGGCGCTTGTTTCCTGTACCACTCGCGGATGTGGAGCTCGAGCTGAGCATTTTCCTCCTCCAGCCTCCGCACTTTGTCCAGGTAAGCAGCCAGGCGGTCATTGAGGTTCTGCATGGTGACCTTCTCATTGCCGCTCAAGAGGACGTCCCCTCCAGCACCAAAGCCGCCAGCAAAGCCACCACCAAAGCCACCACCAAAGCCACCACCAAAGCCACCAGCAAGGCTGCCGGTGCTCATGCCCCCTCCGTAGCCGATGCTGCAAGCTCCCCCCCCGTAGCTCCCACCGCCTACGACCGAGGAGGCGTATCGCCGGCAGGAGACGGAGGAACTCCTGCCGCTGCCGCCAGCACAGCCCCCTGCGCCTCCACCGCTCCTGTAAGAGGTGCTGGATGTTCTCTTGATGCTGCAGCTCATGGTGGCACGAATCAGGTCAGCAGCCCCAAATGCAAAGCCCACGGCACAGCTTGGAACAGCAAATCCAAGTGCAGCTCCTGTCCTCACTGGTGGCTTTTTATACCTGTGGGTGGGTGTCGCCTCTCAGCAGTCCACCTTCCCATGGGCTTTGCCAGCCCTGGTGCTCATCCCAAAAGTGATGTGCTAAGGGGAATTTCTTTCGGGGCTTGGGACAGCCCTCGCCTTGGGTATTGTGTTTGCATGCTGATTCACTTGAAGCATGCACTATAATTTCGGGTGGGTGGCTGTCTGTTAGATTTTGTTTCAGATAGTTCATTGCTGGCTACTTAGAGAGTGAAACTCATTTTAATAGTTCCTCTTTGTAGTAATTTTTTATCCTGGAAACAGGTGGTGAAAGCACCACCTGGTTACTCTGGTTTAATTTCAGAGTTGAAGAAATATGAACTCAGGCACCCTGTGTGTGAGTCTTGTGTCATTTTACCTGCAGAACTGCCAGTAACTGACACTTTTGGAAAAAGAATCTCTAAGAATTTAGGTCCTTGCCTCCAAAGAAAGCTCAGCCCGGGCACTGTCTTTCAGAATGCTTAGTGGTAAATCTCAACAGAATAACCTTGGAAGAAGCAATGCTATTTCTGTTGTCACTAAACTCTGGTAAAATCACTGACAGGAAAGAATACTATGTCTTGCTCAAACAGATGGACATGCAATGATGTAATTTCAAACTTGTGATCTTTTAAAATTTTGTGCAAATTTCCAGTCACTCAAAGGTTATTTTAAACTGAAATATATGTATAGAAATCTTTAAGGCATTGCTGAGTCTGTCTTGGGAGAGGAGAGCAAAAGGATTCAGCTTTTCAACTGAGCAAAATGCAGGCTAAGATGATTATCAGCTTGCCCTCAAGGAAGGAGATACCATGGCTATTTAAAATAAAGGACAATACTGTTGGTCACGTAGGAAAGGACATAATTCGAGTTTGAGTATGTTGGGGCTGTAAACTAAGGAGAGGTTTTTTATCTATGGGAGGTGTAAGGGTCTGGAAGGTGCTTCCATTGAAGGAGCTTTGGATGGAGAAGAGGAACAGCGTTGAGACCGACCCTGATCAGTTGTTGGTAGGGACATTATCTGCATGTGGTGGAGACAGCTGGGATGACCCTTTAGATCCCCCTTCTCTTCTGTCCTTTATCTGATGCCGCTGCACAATTGTGGCATTTCTGCAAGAGAACAGGATGCAATGAGCCCTTCTTTGGAAATGAAATTTTGCCTTTAAATAGCTTTTGGAAAACAGAAACATTAAGCCTGAAGGACGAGGAGCCTTTTTATGTGAGAGTTGAACTTGGATAGGAATTAATCTCTATTTGGGAGTTAAAAATTACTAGTTCATTTTGTTGTTGGTTTCTTCATTTACTATCTCACTTGTACACATCTTGCAGCTGTGGCTGGAGCAACATTTTCTCTCTTAACCACAACGATCATGCATAAACGTTACTAATGCTTGTTATGGCTGACTGAAGAATCGTGGAAAGCCATTTACCCTCTTTCTTGATACCCCTACAGACATTTTCATAGATATGCTGAAGATAATGTAATACTTTGATCTTCTTAATTATGATTGTTCTTTTATTGGTAGCTCTCTAATCATCTGCATGTCAGAACCAGTTGCTTTGCATATGTTGTTGAGACTGAGTCATCATTATTAAAAAATAAAAATTATTTTCTCACAGGGTGTGATTCCTTAGTCATATTTTCCTCATTAGATTGGTGAAACGCGCCTTTATTCTTCCCTATGAGATGTTTATTGCTGAATGGCGGTAATGCCAGAGGTGTTGATTTTATATCTCCTCGGCATTGTTGCATCATAACATCTGACCCAACGATTTCGAACATTTCCCAATGCTGTAATTTCACACCATTAACAGACACATTTTATCTGTCTCTCTGTCCTTCTTTTCTCTTTTTTTTTTTTTTTTTTTGAATAGCTGATCTAACTGGTTACTGGTATAGCTGTATAACAAAGACTTAAAATTTAGACTTTCGACTCTGTAACTCAGGGGTATATACGTGTCTCCTGTGCATTCTCCTCAGCCATTTGAAGAGACTGTTGGAGCTTTGAAATCCTATCTTCCCTGGAAGAATCTTCTCTCATAATGTGCCTTATGGACCTTTGCAAATCAGAAAAGAAATTTATTTGGAGTAACAGTGTTATGAAGCCTTTCAAAGTGTTGTTTACTCGCTGGTGGAATTGGATGCAGAGCCACAGACAGATACTGCAAGTTAGCAAAAGAACCAGAAGTAATCAGAGGTTTTCACAGAAGGCGTGATGCCATTACTGGATTTATGTCTTTAGTCACACAAGAGGGAGAAGACAACCTCAGAAATAATTACCGGTAATTAATTGTTCTCCAAAAAATGAGTCAGCTGTGGTCTTGGGCAGAACAGTGCTACTCCTATGAGTTTCATCAGGGGCTCCATCTGTGCATTCCTCATCCGTCACCCATCACCTTCAGCATCGCTCACCTCTGCATTTCTTCAGTTTGTTCAGAGACGAATGATTTCTGTAGCCCCAGATTCTGTTCTTATTTTTCTCTTATGTGACTCCCTGGGATGGACCTTTATTCCCTGTACACAGGTAGACCTACAAAAAATCCTCTTAAATGTGATCTATTTTAATTGTACAGTCTATCTACATTGTTAATTCAGTTGCCCTTCCTACAACTGAAAAAGGAAAAGTTTTAAACTAATCCCCAAGAGAAATCAACCTCTTCCAGTACAGCAATCCGTTCCTGTTGTCTTCCTCTCTACCTGCTAGAATATGCTGTTGTTATCAATGAAGTACAACTTAGACTTGAATGAATTCAGAAGCCTTTGGAGATGAAAGTCATATTTGCATTTGCTTTTCACCACTTTTTATGCTGTTAAAACCTGAAATGAACTTTGTTCCCTTTGGAGAAGGGCTTTTGTTAATACAATTTCCTGATGCTGCACTGAAAAAAAGGCAGTTCGCAAACCCAATTTTTCAACATGAATAGAAAGTATCTGTTCCTGTGGATACCGACTGCAGACCGCAATTACAATATTGCGATGACGGTGTCAAGGCACCGAGTGTGCTGACAAGAATTGGGTTCTTGCTCTTATGGCGGCATTTAATTTGAAATTTCTATCATAAAACACAGGAATGTTTTTGGTGCATGACACTGAAGGGAAGAAGCGCATTGCCTTGCTGTCTGTATTTCCTAACAGAAGTTAGCACTACGGAATTCTTGACGTAGTCAAAGGTGTAGAAATCCGTGATGTCAAGAAACCCGTATGTGCTGGAGCAGCCTCCACTGAGTCACACCTTCCACAGCTGCGATGGGCTGAGGAAAGCCGAGGATTCGTGGACTCAGGTGCGTCATAGTAGTGGCACTGAGCACAGTTTAGTTCATTAACAGTTAATTGGTCTTCAGAGAGTTTCCCATCATTGGTATTTCTCCTTTCACTCCCATCATTCAGAGTGTCTTTAGTAAAAAGCAGCAAGGCAAAGGGCCAGAGAACAATCCGTTAGTAGGCATTAGAAAACAACACGGTAAGTGGTTCGTAGTTTCACAGGAAGAAGAAAAACTGTGTCAGGAATGGATTTGTGTTCTCAGCCTTGTACCTCTGGCTTTGGAGCAGAGAGTTCTGGAGTCTCACCCGACCGGCAGTTTGCACAGGCAGGGCTGGGAATGTCACACTTCACACCGCCACGCTCACGTTGGTGACATTTCCCTTTACTCAGTGATATGATCTCGGCATGGTGTCTGTTTTCTTAGTGCAAAATAAATTGTTCTGAGACTCTTACAAAGCGTGACGGGACAACCCGTATTTGATTGGCTAGCTCGATAAACACCCATTCGAAGTTTGTTAAATTAAATTTCTCAGACACGCTAGTTTTATTTGCATTGCAGAAGTAAAGATTTATTAGAAGCAGGGTTATCGGCAGAATTTAAGCCCTTAAACAACGAGTTGGCAAAGACAAGTTGAGTAAGACGAGCATTGCAGGATGGCAGGGGGGGTGACGGGGCAGGGACCAGATGCTCCTTCCAGGCTGTCCCAGTCGCATCAGCGGTGCTGCAGAAGCGCTTGGTTCCGACTCTCGCTGTCCGTGCTCGATGTGTCTCGGTTGGAGGACACCAGCGTCACTGCTGGTGCTCTAGCACACTCTGGGCTGTCCTGTGTAAAGACAGAGCAAATCATTGCCTTACGGGGAAACTAGATCTTTCCTGCTGGGCTGGATTCTTTCACCTAACACGCTGTGTTAGCAAGAGAGCAGTGGGAGACGCTTGGAGGCTGCAGACCCAGCAATACCCTGGGCACTTTCTCAGAACTGTATTTTTTTTAATTACAATGAGCAAAAAACCGTATCCTATCCTGTGGAGTTTATAATCGGTGGTTTGTATTTAGGTAGAAGGAAGGAAGTAGAAGGAAAGGTAGAAAGGTAGAAGGAAATACTTACTGTATTTTAAACCCATGTTCCCCTCTGACAGAGTCAATGCGATTCTCCCACCTCTGGGCTACTGGACCTGGGAATCTTGCCCAGCCCAAAATACAAAACTTTTTTCTGACAAAATGTATTGTAGTCATTGAGGTAGATGTAACCCACTAATAAAGATAACCTTACAAAGAGTTTTCTTACCTGCTGTCTCGCCACACTGAGCATGAGAGTAGGAAGTAGAAGAATATGAGTGGGAGGATTTTCCACCTGCTTGGAAAGCTGCTTGAGCGGCACTGTAAAAGAAGAGTAATTAATTCACCAAAACACCCCTAACCACTGGATATTCAGTCAAAAAGATGTTGATGTAGCTCCATGGACAAGAAGTCTCTATTAGCAATTAAGTACACAAGGATTTATTTTTATTGCCTTGCTCTAATATGGAATACGTACCCAATGTCTTGCTGTCCCTCCTGCAGCAGCGCCCGGTACTGAGCAATCTCCTGCTCCAGGCGGGTCTTGATGCCCAGGAGCATCTTGTACTCCTGGTTCTGACTCTCCATCTCGCAGCGGATACTGGCCAGCTCCTCCTCTACACAGTTAATCTGCGCCTGGATCTGCTGCAGCAGGAAGGCGTAGCGAGATTCGGTTTCCGCCAAGGAGTTTTCCAGGGAGGTTTTCTGCAAGTGGAGATGCAGGAGTTTAGGAGCAGAGCTCTCCCCTGGCTGGCCCTTGCGAGGAGGGACGTGCCCTCAGCGCTCCTGCCCCGGGTACCGTGCTGAGCTGCGCCTGCAGTTCGATCTCCAGGTTCTGCGTTTCGCGTTTCAGTTCAGTGAGCTGGTGGCTGCTGGTCTGCACGTCCTGGCTGCTCGAGGTGACCTGGCGATTGACTTCTTCAATCTGTGGGAGACAGAGCCCAAGACACTTTGTGAGTGAGAAAATGCCCTCAGGGAGCAGATTTGCTGACCGAGAATGAAGATCGCCCTTTAGCAAGGGCTTTGCACACCCAGTCGCAGGGTGTCTGGGCTTTCCCCCAGGAGGAGCCTCCACCCGGCGCATTGCTCCGTACCTTGACTTCATACCACTGCTCAACCTCTCTGCGGTTCTTCTCGATGATCTGCTCGTATTCGTTTCTCAGGTCGTTCAGGATCTTGGTCAAGTCTTGGCCAGGGGCAGCATTGACCTCCACGCTCACGTCACCCGTAGTTTGAGACTGCAGCTGTCTGAGCTCCTGCAGAGTGCAAAGGGAGAAACCAAGAGCCCAGGTCATTTCTGGTGTTGGGGACAGTGGGCAGATCCATATCGACGTACAAAGGAATGACAGAGACATGACTTGAGCCTGAATGGACTTGATATGTAACTTGAGGGACTCTGAAGAATCAAAGGGCTGTGTCATGGACATCATGGGATCATACCTCCTCATGGTTTCTCTTAAGAGCAATCAGCTCATCCTTCAAGGACTCCAGTTCAGATTCCAGTGATGATCTAACCAGAGTCAGGTCATCCAGGAGATTTCTCAAGCCGTTGATATCAGCCTCCACAGTCTGACGGATGACCAGCTCGTTCTCATACCTGTACCAGAGAAAAGTGACACAGAAACAGGGAGATGAAACAGGGAGACTCAATAACAGCACTCAGGGCAGTGCTGCCTTGTCTCCTGAGATTATGAGAAGGATTTGAAAGACATGCAAGGTTCAGAGAGTGGTACTCACTTCATTCGGAAGTCATCAGCAGTCATCTTGCTGTTATCAATGTCCAGAAGCAGTCGGTTATTGTCTACAGTGGCAGAAATGATCTGAAAAAGAGCAAGTTGGAGAGGGGTCTTTCTGTGTTCGAGACATTTAAGACAAGGAGAAAGAAGACCTAAATCTTTGGTAGCACTTTGTTGCAGGTCTTGGCATTATTTCCTGCAGTAACGCAGGATCCATACGAGAGAGTAATGCTCCAGATTTACTTTTCAAGGAAACACAGGCTATTAGATACCATCCTCCCAAACCCCTACTCTTTTCTACTCTTTCTCAAGTTAGAGTTCTCCATGTATCCCAAGGAACGTATTCCCCCCCTTTTCCTGCAATGTGCTTCCTCACGATCTGCTTATTCTATTTTCTTGGTACCTATGGTTGTAAGGGACGCCCTTGGTCCTTCCATCTGGAATATGTGGGAGTGTGTGGAGACAAAGGGAGTTCAGATCGTGAAGTCCAGGTGCTTTGGCTTTGTGGCTTTTCGTTCCCCAGAGAAACTGGAAACCACAGCTGGCTGGTTTGGAGCCACCCATGCACCGTGGGGTTTCAGTTCCATGGAGCAGCACGTTTGGGGCTGGTGGAGCCCTCCCTGGTACCTCGGGCTGTGTCCCCAGCACACGTCCCTTTCACTTGTGGGGTGCTGTGGGGCTTTGCTTACCCCGGAGGTGGGAGGCGCAACTCAGCAGGTCTCTGCCTGTGGTGCCACCAGCAAGGTGTCCAGCAGCTCCTTCCCACCCCCTTGCAGCCAGAGGGCAGAGGAAACCCTTGCAGGTGGGAATAGCGTGAGGGAGATGAGACCACGACAGCTGGGGGTGTCCTACCTGATTTTGCAGTTGCTCGATGGTCTGGTAGTAGGAGGAGTAGTCCTTGGAGATGCTGGGCGCTTGTTTCCTGTACCACTCGCGGATGTGGAGCTCGAGCTGAGCATTTTCCTCCTCCAGCCTCCGCACTTTGTCCAGGTAAGCAGCCAGGCGGTCATTGAGGTTCTGCATGGTGACCTTCTCATTGCCGCTCAAGAGGACGTCCCCTCCAGCACCAAAGCCGCCAGCAAAGCCACCACCAAAGCCACCACCAAAGCCACCACCAAAGCCACCAGCAAGGCTGCCGGCGCTCATGCCCCCTCCGTAGCCGATGCTGCAAGCTCCCCCCCCGTAGCTCCCACCGCCTACGACCGAGGAGGCGTATCGCCGGCAGGAGACGGAGGAACTCCTGCCGCTGCCGCCAGCACAGCCCCCTGCGCCTCCACCGCTCCTGTAAGAGGTGCTGGATGTTCTCTTGATGCTGCAGCTCATGGTGGCACGAATCAGGTCAGCAGCCCCAAATGCAAAGCCCACGGCACAGCTTGGAACAGCAAATCCAAGTGCAGCTCCTGTCCTCACTGGTGGCTTTTTATACCTGTGGGTGGGTGTCACCTCTCAGCAGTCCAGCTTCCCATGGGCTTTGCCAGCCCTGGTGCTCTTGCCAGAAGTGATGTGCTAAGGCAATTTTGTCTGGGCTTAGGAAAACGCATTACCATTGTGTTCAAGTATGTCTGTGTTGATTCATACAAAACATGCACTATAATTTTATGTGGGCGTCTCTTTGTTGGATAGTTTGTTGGATAATGTATCTCATAGCTTCTATTAATCTGGCAATATATCAGTGGTAATAGGCGTTAATGAAGACTCCACCTTGGTTGTCTGTCTCCTTGTCTTCTGTGTGGCGAAATTCAGTATTTCAGCTTTCGTCTTCCTCCTGTGATCACAGACAATGATTCGTAAGATGAGCAGCCTCTAAGGGACTCTCCATTCATTAATTTTTCAAAATTTACATTAGCTATTTAGAAATCTACTTAAATTTACTGAAGTAAATTATTGATTTTTAGAACTGCATTTCCATGCCTGTTATAGATGAGAACTTTACACTGAATCTTTTACTCTGTTGTGACTGATTATACTGAGGAAGGTCCTGCTGGTATTTAAGGTTTTCTGAAAGTGCAGGATGGTGATTGTATCATTTTTCTTGTTGAAGAAAACCGGGTGACAGCCACAAGTAATATTTTGCAAAGGAAAGCATATTAAAACTTTGCTGTCAAACATATTTAAATTTTATTTTAGCTGTTTTAAATGGACCTAGAGGAAATTGAGAGGACAAATGTTTGATATTTCATATTTTCATAATCATATTAAAACCAGTCACTTCTCAGACTACGTCCTTGAATTATATGATGCAGTAAAAAATGTTTGATGGAAAGATACAGCACCAAAGATTAGATCTGAAAAAATATAATCATTATCTGAACTCATTACAGTGAATTGTATTTGCCAACGGTGAGAAAGTATCTTGCAACACAAAACACGGAGTAATAAACCATTGTGTATTTTTTTCCACCGCCTGTGCAATATGGGATGGTCAGTGAGTTGCTTTACTAGTCAAGCTTCTGTGAAACTCAGAAAAACCTTGAACAGAAACAAATTCTGGGGTTTCCAGGTGTGCACAAAAGTTCCTGCGGAAATTATAGTGACAGCACAAAGGAAGAACAAGGAGCTGGTGGAACCTGTTGTGAATTTCCATCCCAAAATCACCTTATGCACAGTGAGGGGGGAATTCAATCTAGAAGTATTTTAGGTAGACATTCCATATTACAGAAGAAGAAATAAGCTCCTTAAAATTAGCAAAAGAAGAGTGAGAAGGGCTTGAGTAACCTTCCAGCTGAAGGTGCACAGCAGAGGGAGGAGGTTCGTTGGAATTTGAGGACAGTGTGTCTGTGTGTGCCCATGGCTGTAAGGAGAGCAGCACATGGTGCCCAGCACTTAGTGCCTCTTGGGCAGCAAGGAAATTACGAGATGAAAAGAAATACTCTTTACAGGTTAATTTAAAGTGTAGATTGGCAGCTGTGGAGGTAGTTTTAACACAGGAGGTGCAAGAGGTAACAATACCCTCTAGAGGGCCCCGGTGTAAGCACAGTTGGTTACTTTGAAATAACCCACACACCATTGGATGTCAACATCACTGCTCTTTCTATATGATGTGTGTAGAGCAAGTATCTAAACCAAAGAAATAGAAATCAGCATTACTAGAATCTCCTTCTTTCTGTTTTGTGTCGCTGGAAGTGTTCATGTCACACAAAGTCAGTTTAACAAGTCTGCAAAGTTCATGCAAGCACAACGCGAACAAAACCAGACTTGGGTTTGGGGTCGCTCAAGTGTTTCTGTCTCCCTGAATGGTTTCCAAGTGTTGAGAAAGTTTTCATGGCAACGTGACCTGTATTTCTGGAGATGAATTTTGCATCTGTTCTCTCGATCCACACCCTGGTGTGTCAATCTGTTTCACCTTTAACCGGTGGTGCCAGCTCCTCTGCCACAAACCCACATTTGCTTTGACTGTTTGTTCACCACTAGAGGCCACTCCCTGAGCACCAGCACCTCGGCCGCAAGTTCAAGTTCAAGTGAAATCCACCCTCCATTTGTGCAGCTCAGGGTAATCATGGCCCCTCGTTTACCCAGGATGCTCTGCCAGCCTTTGCAGCTCGGAATTCTGTGTGCCCTGTTTAAAAACTTCGCCATCGTCATCATCTTTTCTACCTGTGGGGGCATGTGTTGGCACAGCTTTGAATTTTCTTTTTAAGTCTTTACACCTACAGAATGGAAAAAAAGCTCCACACGGGATTCCGGTTGCATTGGACAGAAATGAAGTTTTATTAGCGACATTTTCCTGATAGAGAACAACCTGAGTAACGAACAGGTTGAATCTGGAAAGCAAGTAGCTCAAGTGCCAGTGGCTGAAGCCGCAGAGCGTTGGGGCAGAAGCAGCGCGGAGCATGTGTGCAGGTGGGCAGGCGGCATCCGAGTGGCTCGGACGGCACCAGCAACACTGAGGAGCTGTTAAAACATCCGCCTTTGCTCGGGACGTTGCGTGGGGAATGTAGGGGTTTGGGCCGGTTACTGTTTGAAAGGTCTTGCATGGCAGGATCCTCAGATTTTTGGTCCAAAGATGTTCAATATCCTGTTTGGAAATAAGGAAAGCATTAATTGCTGCAGTACTGGTGCTGAATCTCTGAGGCACCAGAATTTACCAAACAGAAAATAAACTTGTTTGTGTGATAGGTGACCAGAAGCATTTCAAAAGCGTAAAGGAAAACTTCAGCATGGTACAAAAGCAGCAGTTTTTGTGAAGTTCTGCAGAGAATGAGAGAGATGAAGAAAAACAGCTCGGGTTTTAACTGCGTGATTAGCTGATGTCACCCACAAAACTGAATAGAAATTGAATGTGTGTTTCTTAAGCAGATTTGATCCTTTGCACACAAATAGGAAAGAATTCTTAATAAAAGTAAATCTAATACTTTCCAGAAATTTTAATTTATCCTGGGTACTGCTTCCCTCTGGAAGAGTATGTTGATATAGTGTATAAATGAGTAAGGATGGGACGGAGAGTACAGCGTGACCATACAACAATTCTCACCTTGGCTTCCGCCACCGCTCCTGCAGGACTGAGAATGGGAAGATGAAGAGTAGGAGTGGGAACTGCTGACGCCTCCTGAGGTTCTTCCTCCGCATCCTCCTCCTCCTCCTCCTCCTCCAGCAACAACACTGGAGCCACCGCTGCTTCCCCCTCCTCCTCCATAGCTGCCTCCTCCCATTCCTCCTCCTGTTCCGCTGCCACAGGACAAGCCACCACCTCCATAGCCACCACCGATGCTGCCACCACCGATGCTACCACCACCGATGCTACCACCTCCTCCTCCTCCTCTTCCTCCTCCAGAAGAATAGCCACCACCTCCTCCTCCTCTACCACCTCCCATGCCTCCTCCCAATCCTCCTCCTGGGATTCTGCAAGGAGAGAGGAAGAAGGAGAAGAAAAGTTAATCAAATGTGGGTTTGCTTTCAGGCTGAAATCTATTTACAGGCGCTGCTCAGAAGCCTGTGCTTCTCTCATCTGTACTTCTCTTCAGAACCTGGCACAGATCAGCAAGACAACTGATGCAACGCCAAAAATCAACCTCTCTTTCATTTTCAACTTGAACGCAAGAATTTTTGCTTTTCCCACATTCTGCCCAGATATTTCTTGCAAGATGCAGCCTTGCTGCTTCGGTGTATGGTGTTACTGCACTCCAAATTGGACTGATCTAGCAGCCCTGGCTTTCACATAATGCTGTGTTCTTTTAGTGGATACGTACACGAGGTCTTGCTGTCCTTCTTCCAGCAGCGCCCGGTACTGAGCGATCTCCTGCTCCAGCCGGGTCTTGATGCCCAGGAGCATCTTGTACTCCTGGTTCTGACTCTCAATCTCGCAGCGGATACTGGCCAGCTCCTCCTCCAAGGGGCTGATCATGGCCTGGATCTGCTGCAGCTGCATGTTGTAGCGACGTTCTGTGTCCTCCAGGTTGGACTGCAAAGAGTCTATCTGCAAATGGAAAACCAAACACAGGGTTTATGGGAAAGTGATGTGTCGCCATTCCTTCATTCTTGTGACACGTGCAGCCTGTGTCACAGGTGAAGCAGAAGCAAATCCCCATACTTACCATGCTGAGCTGCGACTGCAGCTCGATTTCCAGGCTTTGAAATTCGCGTCTCAGCTCCGAGATCTGTTGGTTGCTCGATTGTATCTCCTGACCACTTGAGTGGACTTGTTGATTAACTTCTTCCATCTGAAAAATTCACATAGAAACTTGAGGCATTTTTGACAATAAGAAAACGTTGTGGGGTTGTCATAAAAGCATTGAGAAAGCAATTAATAAGAATAAAGCAAGATGTAATGTGGACTGTGTCCCACGTCCTTCTCTGCCAACTCACACTGTGTAATTCACTTGCTACTGGAACCCAGAGATTCTACATTCTTTACCACATAACCTTAATAGTCCAGAACTGACCTGCTACTGTAAACTCCTTAAAGTCCTTTAAATTTAATGTTCCTTAAATAATATGTGATATGTTGCTTTTCCTCTGCTGGATGTAAATAGGTCCAGTTCTTTGTGAAAGATTTAGTAAAAGAACCAAATCTGTGCCCTACCTTGGCTTCGTACCAGCTTTCCACCTCTCTCCGGTTGTTCTCAATAAGCTGTTCGTATTCACGGCGCATTTCATTTAATTTTTCCGTCAAATTAACACCAGGAGTAGCATTGACCTCCACATTAACATCACCACCAGATTGTGTTTGCAGTCCTTTTATTTCCTAAAAAAAAAAAAAAAAAAAAGAGAAAAAGGAAAAATTCACCAGGTTCTCAAAGGGTGAAGGCAAAGAGAAATGTAATAGTTTCAAATAAAGGAAAAGAAAGGGACACAAATCCTCAGAGAGGATCTGCCCCTGTGAAAATCCCTCCATAGATTCTGTATGATTTTTCTCCCTGAGTTCAGTACTTTGTACTGACAGCCATTTATTTTCCTGGGCTCATTTTGCCACATGTTGACCTGGATGTCTTACTACATCAGTTGTGGTCAGCTATGGATGCTACATATTCCTGAAAATCAGAGCCAGAGTGTGTCAGGTCGTGTCACCACCAGCCAAAATCCTGTTGCTGCTGGTGGAAGTAATCCACAGGAAATTCTCTGAGTGCTGAGTTTTCCTGAGTTATTATTTTAAAGTGTGGAGAAACTTACCTCTTCATGGTTCTTCTTAAGATAGATCAGTTCTTCTTTTAGGGATTCAAACTGTGTCTCCAAGTCAGATCTGGCCAGAGTCAGTTGATCCAAGAGTGGACGTAATCCATTGATGTCACTTGCCACACTCTGGTGCAGAGTGTATTCAGTTTCATACCTAAACCACAGACAAGAAAGATCAGTGTATCTTTGGTCTTTAATCCCACTGCTCAATTCTTAAAAGAAAGAGCCTAATTCTCCTTCCATCTCCAATAATTTGCTTGATTTCCTTAGAATTTCTGTCTATGAGATTTATATGATGAGGTTTATGCTTATAAAGCTACATGCAAGGATGGAGAAACTTGAGTGCAGCTCTTTACATGGCACTCTTCAATAACTTGTCTGGAGAAAAATAAAAATGAAAAACTAACAAAATCATTCTCAGAATGCTTTTCCCAACAATTATATCTTCTGTCATGGGAGCCAAGAGGCTGCAGCATCTACAAAGATTAATTTGCAATATGAACTCGTGGGGGTAAAGGGACGCGAGATGGAATGGGACAGGAGGACAAGACTCACTTCAGTCGGAAATCATCCACTGTCATTCTGGTGTTGTCAATGTCAAGAAGGATCTTGTTGAGGTCCACGTTTGCACCCACGATCTGAAAAGGAGAGGGCAGATGTTATTCAGTCAGATATCTTTCCAAGCTGACACACAGACAGAGGGAAGCAAAACCTGTGCAGAAACACATTGCGGAATATCTTTATGGTAATGTCAAGCCTGACTAGTGCTGCAGGAGCTATACAGAGAGAGAAGAGTTTATTGCTTCCAGTTGAAGTGCCTTTGCTGTCAATTTTGGTTTACAAACATCCATTAAAAATGTAATACCTTGTTGGAAAGAATAACTGAATAAACGCCACATTGCAAAAACAGTGGGACAACATAATTCCCATTGCATTTGGCAACAACCATATTCGTGTTGGAGATATGGGACTATTAAATGGCTAAGGGGTAGAATTAGATTAAATGCACACGTCTATTCAAAAAAAGATGCGATCAATATGGGCAGTAGTGGTACCAAACATTGCACTGGCCATGCTGCCATCGCACCAAACACTGCGCCAAAAGCTGCAGATCACCCACAGCAGAGAAGAACCGGCTTTGTCCCCACACCACCCTGCTTTCCGGCTAAAACACAGGAGGGAACGGATCACCCCAAATGGGGTAATTGTGCTGCAGGAGGCAAGTGCCATTCTAATAAGAATCAGTTCAAAGTTAGTCAAATTGTATCATACCTGGTTTTGCAGTTCATCGATTGTTCTGTAGTAGTGGCTGTAGTCCCTGGTGCCACTGGGACCTTGATTTTTGTACCACTCCCTGATCAGGTGTTCAAGTTGAGTATTTTCCTCCTCCAAGTGTCGCACTTTATCAATGTAAGAAGCCAGGCGATCGTTGAGGTTCTGCATAGTCAACTTTTCATTTGTGGAGAGCAAACCACCATCTTCACCAAACCCTACTCCACCAAAACTGCCTCCACCAAAGCTGCCACCACCTCCACCAAAGCTGCCACCACCTCCACCAAAGCCACCACTACCCCCAAACCCACTAAATCCACCTCCACTATATCCACCACCGCCAAAGCTCCCTCCGCCAAAGCCACCTCCATAACCACCTCCCATTCCCCCAAAACCGCCTCCGCCTGATCCAAATCCCCCTCCCATGCTTCCACAGCTCATTCCTCCTCCGTAACTCCCACCACCCATTCTCCCGTAGCTCCCATGGCTAATCCTTCCACAGCTGCCGCTGCTAAAGCCGCCTCCATAGCTGCTCCTGGAAACTCCTCCACCGAAGCTTCTCCCAGAAAAGCCTCCGCTTCCTCCAGACGAGGTGTATCTTCGAGTGGACACCGAGGAGTATCCACCAGATTTACGGACTCCGGAGCTGCTGCCCCCTCCGCCACCGCCACCACCTCCACCAGCACCGCAACCACCACCACCGCCTCCACTGCTCATTCTAGTGGTACTAGATGAGGATTTCGTGCCACAGCTCATAGTGGCAGCGGGTCGGAGTCAAACCACAATCCCAAACTTAGCTGCACAGCCTGATAAGATTCAGGACTGCAAATTTTCATCCCCAGCTCTCTCTATTTATAGTTTTGACAATGGGTGTCACCATCAGGGTGTTTCCTTCTCCCGGGGCATTTACCAATCTTGTTGTTTGTGCCAAGAATAATTTGCTGAACAATATTTTTGTGCCGATATCTCCGGCAATCTAGCCCATTGCTGGGTTTATGGTGTTTGTTTAAGACCAAACATTTCATTTCTCTTGGGTGGCATTCTTTTCCTGTAGCTTTTTCTGAAACAGGTAGACTTTTGCCTCCTGCAGCCTGGATCTGCTTTACGATGGAAAAGCCACTTTGTACAGGATCCTGATGAAGGAATGTTGAGACAATGTGCACCTGATGGAACTATAGAAAGAGAATTTTTGTTCTTGTTTTTTCCCCAAAAGAAAGAAGATGAGACCCAAATCTCTCATGTAACACTGCACATTTATTTCTTCAATCCTAATCTACTTTCTTTGCTCAGAATTTTGTAGCTGCTGTTGTCAAAGACTATTGTTCTCTTTTGCTCTTTATATTTTGTGCATTTAAGATCTTATATTCTTTTTCTCACTACACATGATAGTACAGGAGTTTTATTAATAGAACTGTATAACTTCTCTATTTAGATTGTCCAACTTGTGTATCCCTGCCTGCACTTAGAGAACATATTTCTTTATATGAGAAGTCTTTTTCAAGCAATACAATGGGATTCTTATTTAAAAATCAAAATCTTTCCTTTGTGAAGAAAGTGATAATGCAGCACACTGGATGGCAAAGTCATAGAAATCAAAGAGAAAAAAAATACTGGGTTTTTTTCACCAAAGAGCTGTTGAGGTAAAATGTAGGAAGGTTAAGGATACTTTAATTGTATTATGACATCAATTGTAGCACTATTAGAAGCTGCATTAATGCAGACAATGACCTATAAACTACTGTGCGGAACACACTTTGTGGTTTAATATAAAATTGCTCATTCTCTCTGTTGTTGCTGTGTCATATATTCTAGGTGGTCAAGAATTATATATACTGCTCTTAATGCAGAGATCCTTGAGACTCTGTAATAGTATTTCAAGAAAAAAGCTGAAAGGCTTTTTACACACATCAGTTGAAATCAGCCTGTTGAGACAAAGCACAAAAGAAATGACTCCATAGTTCAGTCTTGCACTGATCCCCAGCAGTTTTCCCAAGAGGGACTTGTGAGTGGGTTTCAGCGTCAGTCTTTGGGGTTGAGGTTCAGCAGAGCATCTGATCACAGAATTGCATGTTTCTGAAAAATCTGAAGAATCTGAGTTTGGTCAAACAGTTCTGACTGACTCTGATTCCAGATGACTGTCACCTACAAAAATAGGCTCGTGTTATAATGGTTCATCTTTGTCCTGGGTGAAAACGAAATATTCTGGTTCAAATGCAGAATCTCATTTTCTCAGCATCCACTTAGCCCTGTTCTTACACTGCGAGCT
Source organism: Caloenas nicobarica (assembly GCF_036013445.1). NCBI lineage: Eukaryota > Metazoa > Chordata > Aves > Columbiformes > Columbidae > Caloenas > Caloenas nicobarica. Next base: position 4,297,784 of record NC_088268.1, on the reverse strand, counting down.
TTTATGAGAAATGTGCATCTTATTTTTTAATACAACAGAGACTTCATTCATGCAAACAGCCCAGCCCTACCGCTTAACCATGAACAACAGCAAAACCAGCAGCATTGGTGGCCTTGCTGCCAATGGACCCCAAACTGTTACAGTTCTCCTGGAAAATATCCATTTTTCCAGTGGCAGTTCTGTCACTGAAATGTCTTCATTGCCTTTCTCCTCTCTGTCCGGTCACTGACGCTGTAAGCACTGGAAGGTGTTGATGGAATCCATCGACCTCCCCAAACCTGGGGCACAGCTGGAACGGCCATTCCGCGTCTGCTCTCCTCGCAGACCCCAATGCGGTTCAGTCCTTGTGGCCAGACCTCCCTCCATTTGGAAGCCGATTAAACGCTGCTGTTGGTTTTTCCACCCTGCTGTCAGTCTCCACGTGCATCCTTCTTTTACAAACTCTATTTCTGCCTCTTAACTCCCGGTCTTTTTTATGTTACATTAAGACTTATTTAACATTTTGTTTTGGGAAGCCATTGTCCCGTCCTTTGCACTGTGCTTTTGCCAGCATTGCTTTATTGCTGCTTATGCAATCTCTTTCAAAAGCTCTCTGATTTTATCTCACTATTTGATATACTCAATGCTCAAAGATGATGAAAGATTTCAAGCAGCTCGATGATGTGCTAATTTCTCCTTGACTGACAGCTGGGGGATTGCAGTGTCGTCTCAGCAGCACAAACACTTTCTGGGCATGTTCTGTTATTGGTGCTGAAAAATGTAGTTTACTATATTTGAAACGGTTTTTCTTTTTAGTGTTGTTTTGCCTTTGTGTCTGAGTAATGTTGTTTTGGTCACCAATTCTGCTGTAGTATGTTAAATTGATTGTCACAGTGGAATCTCCATCAGTGATTCCAGCGATATTCCCTATAGATGCTTTTCACAGACAGGCCAGAGCAATCTCTGGGTGTGTTAGTGACAATGAGCAAAAAATTATCTGGAATTGTTAAAACAAGAGTAAAAACATTCGCCGAAAGAGTCTCTTCATCTGTCTATGTACTTACTGAAAATCTACGTTGTTTCCTATTTTATTTGTAGGTTGTTTATTTCTATATGTGCTTGTTCACAGGAGGGACTTGTCCATACTGGAAGGTTCTATGGCTGCTTCAAGCTCTTGTATAAATTGAATTCCCTTGTGGCATATTTAATTTATTTATTATAAAATATTTAACTGTGCAAATATTTACAAACCAGAGAAGATCCATTCTGTGGACAGAATGAACTTTTCCTTTCTGAGCTCATTTAAAGAGCCTTCAAAAATTTTTGTTCTCTGACACTTTCTGCTGATGCGTTAAATGGATGATGTAAAGTTTATAATTTACAGAATCACCTAAAAGGCACTGGCAGGTTTAGGACCTTTTCTCATCTCTTTCCTATATATGATGCAGAGTTTAACCATTGTTTCTGTGTTGATACAGCACCCAGAGTGCTATATAAACATTTCCAGATCAGCCCAGAATAAGGACATTTATAACCACAGGAACCAGCGCTGCTCAGCCTGCAGAGCATCCAAATGTCCTGACACTCCGCGCTGCTTCTTGTTGAGCTCAGCACACGCCACGTTTCAAGCAGAGCTGACATTCCTTCACTCTCTCTGTTATTGTTTTCCCTTTTAATCAGGCCTCCCTGATTTATATCATAGAAGTAACTGCTTGGCATCAGAATGAAGACAAACTGTGAGCAGCCAACACTGTTGTGTATTTTAGCAAAACTGGGAGACTTTTACAACAGGCTGGAGCTGCTGCATTCAAAACAGACCTGGAGAAAATGTACTCGCTTTGGTGTCCGTGTGCTGAAAAATTGAAACATTCATCCTTAATTCACTGTCATTCTGCTGCCATGCCTCAGGCAAGTGCTACGGTTTATTCTCTTGATCTGTTTAATAATCTTCTCCCATCAGCCTTACCAGAAATGTTTGTAAGATGAAAGGATCTGTTTTCACCCAGGAGTCTGTGCTCACTCTTCATTCCCAATTCATCTCATCTTATCCTAGTGAAATCACGATAATTTCCACAGGAATTTAGATTAGACCCAGCAAAGGAAACAAGGACTGTTAGGGCAGCAGTGAGCTTGCCTGTGAAGTTTAAATCCTCCAGCACTCTCCAAGTGAACGCTTCTGCGCAGGATAACTTGGGTCTTCCATGTGAGTAGGTTAAGAATGCCTGTTGCTCAGATCCTGAAGATGTACAAACCATTTTTGCCCTTTGGACGTGGCAACCATGGGTCAAGGCTTTGGTGCCCTACAGCTGACAGGCTGTTTACCAGCTGCTAATTACTGCCTGTCAGCTGCCAGGTGTCATTTCTGTCACCTTCTGAGCCACAATCAGAGCACTGGCCCTTTGGGATCGCCCCCCATCTCCTGCAGGGTGAAGTCAACTCGATTGGAATAATTTTTTTTGCTGGTACCAAAATGCAACAGCTTTTTTCATATTGCCTATAACGGCTGGAGGACACGATAAGAGCATCTGTCAACTGGATCTCCTGCTTCTCTCCAGAGTTGATGTGGCTCAGTCCATTTGGGAGAAGCAGCTCAGCTCCACTCCCGGCCATCCCTGTAAGGGCTTTGGTTACTGCGAGGTGGAACACAGAGATTTGAACCCCAGCCTGCAAAAGCGCTAATCCCCATATCGTACTTTCTGATGCTACAGTTAATGTCGTATGAAGAAAGGCGTCCACTCTTCCGCAGTGTTTTGCAGGAGGAGGGTGATGCTGCTGGGCCGAGCTCTGCGATGATGGACACGTTGTAGGGGCAAGTGTGGAAGCAGCCTAGAGAACATCTTAGTCAAAAAGTGAAAATCAGTAAACGTAATAATTCGAGGTGGTTAAATATCCACTGAGCCAGGATTTGGGAATCAGAGCTTTGCACTTCAGCTGGTCTAAGCGTAGCTAAATCCTGCTGATGCCTCCTGCCTTTGGGGATCTGGCCCCTGCCTGATTGTCCATATAGAGAATTACTATCAGAAAAAAACCCCAACGCTTTAAGCAAATGAACACCTAAGCAACCAGTGTTACAGCCCTCATAAAAGTGCAGAAAACCCACTAGGACATTCACGCTGAGATGCGTGGACTCTGCAAAGATTTCCTGTTTTCTTTCTTCCCCCTGTCACAGCGCAGTGTGATGGCATTAGTGCTGCACTAATCCTGTCGCCCATGAATATGGCCTGTGTCGCATTTGACAGTTATTAATAATAGGGCTGACAACTAATGCTAAACAAAAGTCTGATCAGCAGAATACCTGCATAGGCAATTTTGAAATTGCATCTATGCGTCCAAATGGACAAAAGAATTGCTCTGGGAGATCTGAAGCCAAATGCACAGGAGCGTGTGTGCACATTGATTTTTGCCTAAGGTTGTTCTGAAAGTCTTGTTCCAACACGCCCCACAATTTTCTTCTCAGAGAGCTAATAGGAACAGTAGATAAGTATCCGAATTGCATCATTTCGTGCTCATAAAATTAAAGCTTATTATGCTGATTAATGTGTAACAAAATGCATGCAAATAAAAAGTGCAGGGTTCTCCTCGCTACTCTTAATATCGTTGAAATCCCACTTTAAGCATGTCCTGAGCTTAGACACCTGACACTGCAGTATTTATTTCTTACTCCTTCTTTGCAATATTGTAATTTTGGGTTTTTAGCTCTGTTCCTCCACATAAGGTTTTTTTTGCATCATTGTTATTATTACAAGCCCGTTCTCTCAGCAAGCAAATGCCAGTGATAACCTCGATGCAGATTTTGTATATTCAAAATGGAAAAGGGAAAAAATGCTTAAGCTGGTGCTTTCTTCCATGGTATGGTAAGAAACCATCTAAATTTGGACTTATTTTTGTCTGTAGTGAGCACTAATGCCATGATTAAGTAGGTATTTTTTTAAGTTTATTCGTGGCTTGTATTTATGAAGCTTATTTGCATTATAGACGCAGACTCATTGCATGCAAAGAACTGTTCTGGAACACCTTGTTAAGGAAGGTATAGATTTTAGGCAAGGAAGAAGACGGTATGATCAGTGCTGAGTAGTAAAAATGGTAACAGTAGTATTGTATTATTTATCCTAATTGCTCAGAAATTTTTCCCTATTTCTGTGTGTGATTATATCAATGTAAACATTTAAATCAGCAGCAGCGTTGCGTAGCACATTGCACCATGTCGCATTCTCACATTTGCATGTTCACACTGTAGCCCCATTTCTCTGTGATGGTACCAAGCTGCCTCTCGCAGCTGCTAGATAATTAGATAATTGGCAGTAAAAATACTAGAAGTAAATTATATTTTTGGAAAGAAGGACAGGATGTGATTACAGCCTGTAAATCACCCTCCAAAAGCCAAGAGGCTGAGCAGAAACACCTTTGAGATGAACTGGGCAGGCTCCTGGGGGAGGGATGAGGAGCAGAGCTGATGTATCAGGAATATTCTTTAATTTGGACTGTTGGTTTTGTATCCTGAATAGCCAGGTCTAGGAAGGAATTGTCACAGCCTGCAAGAGGGGTAAAACCAGCATAGCAAACCGGGACGATGGGCTTGGGGACAGCGAGAATAGAGATGAGTCGGGTTAGGTGCTGCAAGGGTTTTAAAACTGAAGTAGGTGATTTTGCAACAGGAGGGAGTTGGGGGTATCCTTGTGAACATCGACACTGCCCCTGTGCCTGTCAAGTCAGGGATATTGGTGCATGCTTAGATGTAAAATAGTCTTTTATGAAGATGAGCCAGTTCCTCAGACCCTCATAGAGACACTGGGCAGAAGAAAAAACTTCTTCCTAAATTTTTTTTTTCTTTTCAAATACTAATGACATTGGCAGGGAGCCTGGCATAAGGCAACGCCGTGAATCACTGGCTCAGATGCGCCTGGAACTGGGGCGCTCAGGATTCCCGTTCCCACGGTCTCCCACCCAGCGTGTGTTTCTCAACCTTTCCCAGCGGGCGATGCCTTGAAAACACAAAACTCCTGCCTGTAAAGCTGAGGGAGAAGAACTTACAGCGGTGACACTCCTGTCCGGTTCCCTTTGTTTGCGTCTAAGGACATGAGTTGAGAAATGCAAGGGATAAAGAATGTATTTAAAGAATGTGTTAGTGACCAGGTGTCATATGAGAAGCCCTCTGAATTATCTTCAAGTGAAAACAGAAATCTGTTTTGGAATCTTTTCTCTTGGATATCTTTTTTTCCCTCTCAACCTACCACTGGATTTTGTAAAATCACATCTTAAATATGAATAATTTGCCGATCTTCTTTGTCAAATGTATACCTGTCTGTACTTAGACATGAGAAGCGGAGGACGTGGAAGAGTCCAGGTGCTGTACAGGTACCGGATGGCATGGCATGGTTCTGAGCAGGAAAACTAGGCTGAGAATTCCCTCTTCTGGGAGCCCGTGTGCGTGCAAATTGGTTCATACTCCAGCTTCATGAATTTATTTTACAGTACAGATAACTACTGGCACAATCCTGATACTGAACTTTTATCCGCTTCTTATCCGATGAGTACCCAAGCAGGTAGCACTCAAGCTGTGTTCGTTTTGGATAATTAATTGTACATGATTTGAGTTCTGCACCCAGGGGAGCTGAAAATTTCCATCTTCAAATTCTATTATTAAAAGTTTCATCACACATTTTAGTGACTCCTTAGGAAGACTTTTTTTAAGAGACAGTCGGGTCCTAAAAACCCACCCTCCCTTGCCTGATAGAAGTTGGGAGCAGAAGCGAGTAGGTTTGTTGGCCATTAGTTTTCCCATTGTTGTGCATTCTTCGCAGTTTTGCCCAGTTAGTTTTACATGGCGAATATGTCGCTGCAAACATTTGGCTCTTTCACATCGTCTGACATGTTATTGTGCATTCTACGAGTAGGGCTTGATATTTGTCACTGATTCAAACACAAATACCTGCTAAAGGAAATTTCTCCCAGACTTGGCTTTCTGGTTGCATCAGAGAGAAGCAAAGATTTATTAGCATTTATTGGTTTGAGTTTTTTGGGTTTTTTTTTTGTTTTTTAGTTTTTCACAAGAATACCAATCACGGTAGAGATTAACTCAGGTAACAGTGATTAGGCACAGAAATTGAGATGCAAGCAGCCTGTCAGCCAACCAGAGAGTTCTGATGAGTCCCCGGAATGAACAGCGTTGAGTAACTTGAGCAAGTGTTTGCCCTTTGAAGAGACACGATGGGATGTGCTCAGGTTGTCCAAACCCACTGTGAGCTCCTGCGGTGGAAGACGCTGGTTTTCCCAGTCACTCCTCAACCCTTCTAAGACTCCCTGTTGAGAGATGAAGGGAAGCAAGAATTTCTTTGAAGAAGTGTTATCTCAATCATCTTTTTTTATCTTTTTGTTACTTCATAATTATAGACTGTGCAGTTCTCAGGGGACTCAGATGTTTTTCCCCAGCACTCTGGGAGGCTTAGAACAGTGTCAGACTTAATATTTGTACAACCACGGGTGTTTATGGCTTTATCATATTAAATACACGGACCTGCTTCTGTTCTCAAC